>NW_026991725.1:12214679-12839679 GCF_029215605.1 Mirounga angustirostris | reverse complement strand
TACTATTTCCCAAACTTACTTTAATACACCAGAAAGCGATTGTGTAACACCAATGAATAGTTCATGACCTTAGTGTTTCACGGAACATTTTTTTAGGAAACACCACTTTACAAAAAGTCCAAGGGACTATCCAGATTCTTTTCTACTCAATATTTATTTGCAGAGAGGATAGTGTAAAGTGGGCATTCACCCTCAGATACAGTGTAACAAGATTAGGACTTCTGGTCTGAATTACCAGGTAAGGCATAATTTACCATAATTTTGTTCACCATTTGTTTTCATACATTCCATTTTATTTCCTATACCATAGGCAATAAAACCACCTGATGTGTTTCTCTTTACTTGGGAAAATAATAGATTGTTACCTAGATGATTAAAAAATCTTTTTATCATAGAAATTAAATGGTAATTTCTGGTACTGACCATATTCATCTGATTTGTAGTGATATGCCATATGAGACTTTTGCTTATAACTTATAAATCAAGAGTTTATGGGCAGTTAAAAAAAATACATATCTTTGGTTATATTCTTGAATATATAACACAAGAGTTTATATATATATATATATATTACAGTTGTAGAGAAGAGATGACCTAAATATAAAATAGTACCTTTTACAGTATACAGAATGAGATCTGCTAAAAGTTTCTCCATCTCTCATAGTTTTTTTTTTTAACACTTTACATACATTGACTCAATAAACAAAAAATGATTCACTTTAATTGAAATTCCTTTCTTCCACTCTTCATTGTCATACCAAAATGGGTGTGACAGTTGTCACCAAGCCTCCATTATGAAATTGCATGGGCAAAGAAGGCACTATGCACTGTAGTAGAGTGCTCACAATTCCACCATAGGTAACTTTGTTTAAAATTTATAGCTTTGTAAGCAGTATATTTGCATATGCTTACTCCTCTTAACATTTTTCAGTGCTAGACTTCCGTGTATATGCATAAAGTTCTATGTAACCTGTAGACAGACTTCAGGTTTATCAGTTTAGTGCTTCTTTAAACATTTACGCATCTAGGCGTGTTACACTCAGAAAATAGATGACTTTAAATGGCTTTTAAAATAACTTTTAAATAACTTTTTTAAGGATTATTATGTGGTCTCAAAAGCATAGAGGTGACGAAAATAAAGTAAGATTGAATATAAGTTATGCACTTAAAAATTCTGTAATAAATTGGTTAAACAAGGAGAACAAACATCTTTATAGTGGTGCCCATTCATTACATAGGTCTAAAATGTATTTCATCAAGGACGAGACCTTGGGAAAATAAGGTAAAACCAACAACTTTTCCATTTGGCTGACTGATTTCCTGTTTTTTTAGGCCTCTTTGCACCTCCACGTGCCTTCAGTGCAATCTGACGAGCTGCTTCACAGTAAACACTCCCACCCACTTGACTCAAATCAGACTTCAGATGTCCTCAGGTATAAGTCCTTTTCCCATTAAAGGTTCTCCATTACATCTTTGAAAGAATATAATGTTGATTCTTACATATTTCTCTCATATTTGGCAATAATTAACAGTTGTGTACCCTTGGATCTCTAGATGAAGTACATCATTCAGAATGAGTGCTTTTCTTTCTAGCATGTGTAATCTACTTTTGAGAGTTCTTTTTATGAAAATTAGTTAATCTTTAATCTCCCCAAGGACTCTCTATTCCATACCTTCCACCATTTTTTAAAGTAGCTTTGAGGGGCACCTGGGTGGCTCAGTCGGTTAAGTGTCTGCCTTCGGCTCGTCATGATCCCAGGGTCCTGGGATCAAGCCCCGCATCGGGCTCCTTGCTCAGCAGGGAGTCTGCTTCTCCCTCTCCCTCTGGGGCGCCCCTTCCTTATGCACTCTCTCTCTGTCAAATGAATAAGTAAAGTCTTCAAAAAAATAAAAAGGGGCGCCTCGGTGGCTCAGTCGTTAAGCGTCTGCCTTCGGCTCAGGTCATGATCCCGGGGTCCTGGGATCGAGCCCCACATCGGGCTCCCTGCTCTGCGGGAAGCCTGCTTCTCCCTCTCCCACTCCCCCTGCTTGTGTTCCCTCTCTCGCTGTGTCTCTGTCAAATAAATAAATAAAATCTTTAAAAATTAAAAAAAAAAAAAAATAAAGTAGCTTTGAATCTTAGATGCTATAATTGGGAACTGTTTCCAAAATCTACAGTGAAAGTAAATACATGACTTACACTTTTCAGGTTTGTTTTGGAACAGTACAATGCACTCTCCTGGCTAACCTGTGACCCTGCAATCCAGGACAGACGCTCATGTCTCCCAATTCATTTTGTGGTGCTGAATCAGTTATATAACTTTATCATGAATATGCTGTGATCTTCATTCGATGGAACTGTGCAAGAAAAGAACAAGGAAAAAAGATATTTCGCTGCAAGATTAAGTTACAGTTATCTTCTCAGTGAAAGTCATCTGTGATGGGGTCTAATTCTTATTACTTCAACAAATATTGTTTTGACTTGGGGGGGGGCTATAACCCTGCTATTTTTCATTGACTATACTGAACTCTTTAGGATGATGACTGATCATACAAAACGTATTATAACAGTTTCGTAGCAAAATTAACCTTTTTTTTCCAGTCACAGTATTTGTGAAAAGTAATGAGCCATAGTACCCAGTCATATTAAATGAATATTAAAAGCATGGAGAGGAAACATGAGGAACAATGAATTTCAACATATGGCTTCAGAACATCAAGATGTTCTTGTATTGGATTATAGTATCTAGTATTCAAAAATGCCTGCATCTCTTATTTATTGTAAGTTTTTAAATGTATAAATTGTCTTATATTTCTTAACCTCTTTTATAAAAATTTTCCTAGAAGGTTTATACTGCCTTCTTGCTTTAAAGCAATTGGTCTAAAATATATGTAATCGTCTTAATTAAAAAGTTGCAGTAGGGTTGCTTTTAGAGTATTATTTTTTTGTAAGGGGGTGGGTGGGACAGTAAATTTGTATTGTCTCGATGTACAGTTTAATGGGGATAGAGGGGGAATAATGTCCATACCATTGTGTGTGGAGGATTTACAGCTAAGCTGTAGTTGCAGAGTACATGTACAGTAATGAAGTTCACTGTGTTTATAAATTGAAAAGGTACTGGGTCTTACAGCATTTTATATATCACACCTTTACAGAATAACATGATGGCAATATACAAGTGATATTGTTGGGTGGTTTAACTTAGAATAAAATGAGAATTCTTCAGTTATATTTTGTACTATGGTTTAGGGCTATGACTAATATTTCAGGCCATTTCCAGTGAAAGAAACTTAGTTTTACAAGAAAAACATTTGCTACTGAATGCTTAAACTAATTTTGGTGTTTAATGTTACATGCTTAAATGTTTTTGTTTTTGGGGTTTTTTTTTTCAGTTTTGACAGTGGCACATCTAGGCATGGGAATATTATTAATTACAAAAATTATCTTCAGGATCTGCTATAAGGTTGAAATTTAGCCCAGCTCTAGGCATTTTACAAATTATTTTAAGAACAGTCACTCTGATTGTTTGACTTTTTTTGTTTTTTAAATTAAAGATTGGGAATGTGTGTGAGAGTATGCATATGTATGGGTGTGTGTGTGCAATCAAACTGTGGTGTAAATAGATTCTCAGTGAATTCTGGTATTCAGACTCTATTCCACTAGTTAAAAAACCATTTTCTAAACTTAACCTGTTTCCTTTTGCCTTTTTTATTTATTTAATTTTCTTGGTTTGGAGATGGCAGTCCCAAACACCAGAGTCTGTACTTTTCTATTACACAGCTCAGATTAAGGCAGGGCATATGCCAAGGAGGTTCTCACCTCCCTAAAGAAGGGACTTGAATTTTAGGGACTTTAATTCACCCCTTCCTTCAATACAGCTTTCCCCCTTCTTGTTTGCACATGCCAAGAGAAATGCTTTTATGCAGACTTTACCCTCTTAAAATGTTGTTTCTACAGTGCTGCTCACAGGAGAGTCCAAGTTAGCCTCCTACCTATGTTGCTGACTTGAATTCACAGTCACCAAGTCTACCTATCTTTCTGGAAGCAGTCTAGCAAAATTCGGAATTTGTACATTCACTAATTCTCCACAAAGACAAAATCAGTTGTATTTACAAAACTGTAATTCGGTATGTTTTGTTTTGTTTTTACTGAAACTTGTTTTGTAAATACTATATGCTTAGCTTAAATATCACTTTCTTATAAACAATATAACTTCTTCAAATTGTGTATATTAAAACATTAGCAAGTCTTGTTTTTTCTATGAAGAACACAACTGGTGACAAAGGTTTTCAATCATTTCTTCAAAATTACAATGCAATTCCAGTGGTCAGCATTTTTGAAATTAAAATTTAAAGATCTCATCTCTGCATTCATTTTTAAATTATGCTAGCACACTACAGATTATGTTGGCATGTTTTGTTCTGTACTTAAAAAAAAAACTTGTCTGAGATTTGAGGGAAAAGATGCTTATTTGGAATTTCTATAAAAAGTATCCTTTTTAAAATATACTTAGCTCAGTAGTGACTTTTAAAAATGAAAACTGTATTCTCAGTTGTTTACTATCACTAGCTTATAGTAACCACACCTCAGTTTTGAAAATAGATTTTTAAAAAATTACTCCCTGACAGTTTCTTTTATATGGAGCCATAAGGAAGGAATGCAGTATACAATTCCTTTTTATCTGGGAGTCAGGGAGTAGTTCCCAAATATACAGGATTTACTGATAAGATTTTTTTTCTTCCCTTCATATATAAATTCACACTTAAATAGAAAATTGCTAAATAGCCATTAGAAAAGGTCAGGAGACTTATTTCAGAAAAAAAAATTAAGCCTTTTGTGCAGGATGATGGATCTGACTTACTAATGTACTGTCACAGACAAGTATGGGTAGTATTTTTTTGTTTGTTTAAATAGTTAAGCAAAATAATATATTCTTTATACCAGTTGATCACCAACACCTTGACTTCTTTGTTACAATGCTAATGTCTGTTTTTTGTGCAGTTATCCATTACCAAGCAGGGTGGAAGTTCAGTATTTTGGCATTTAAAAAGATTAGTTATATAATGTCTGCTTCCAACCAGTGAGAAACATCTAGCCATACTTTCTTATGCAAGCCATTCAGTTATCAGGACTGTGAATTAACACTGTATGAATAAATTTCTGTACACCTTATTGTTTGGCCAGAAGGCCACCAAGTGTACTTATATGTAATCCTTAAATTTTAAAGTAGCTGTAATTTTTAAATCTTTCTAAACTTTTCTTAAACCACTAAAATTAAGCTCTTACTACTTAGTCAACTATCCTCAGCTGTATTCGTACTCAATTGTCAGTATGGCACAGATTACTGTATTAAAATATTCTCCTTCCGTCTTCGTATTTACCTTCTGAGGTAATTTTTTAACTTAATGTGTTACTACAAAGATTTGCAGATCTTTAATCAAGCACTATGTTAATACTGTAATATCAAAATACTATGTTGCATTATTTAAAATGTTCAAATTGAATACATTAAAAGGAAGTTTTTAAATGCTGTCGCATCATATAATTTGCTCTTCATCCACTATGGCATCGCATATCAGTCTGTTAATACATTTAATGTTGCATGAGTAATGTTTTGGTCTGGGTTTCCTCTTAAGATTTTAGTTTGTCTAAATTAAGGAAAAATGTTTTTGACATACATTTTTTTTTTTTTTTTTTTGGCCCCACTCTCCTCCTCCTCCACTCTCCCCTCAATCCCCCAATCAGCTGGAAATCTTAACCTTCTGGTTTTTCTTGGTGTTTTAATGGGCCCAGAACTGTGGTTTAAATTTTCATATGTGTTTTCTCTTTTGTGGAGTATTAATTAAAAAACTGGATTTGGGACCTAAAATACTCCTCAGGTTGATGTACTCATGAAGTTTTAAAATAGCTTTAGTTTTCAAAGTAAACTGGATTTGTGGACCTTAAAGTTACTGAGTTTAAACTACAAATTGTAACGTCATTACTGGACATGTCAGCATCAACTCTCTCAAAATAGCTTGGTCACTTTATGAAGGGGCGTTTTAAAGTTGTTGTTTCGCAGTGACATTTAATATGGTCCAATTGCTTTTTTTTTTTAATGTGACAAAAAAAGAATAAGGAACAAACACTATTGCTGCCGAATGCCATAACACTGAGTTGTACAAATTGTGATTGAGGAAATGAAAAGGTTTATACTTTTTAAAAAAAAAAAAAACTTCAAATGGAATAAATTATTCATGAAGCCTTCATTGTGGTGTCTCATTCTGTTAAAAATATTTCCATCTTAAACTTATGTAAAAATTAGTATTTTTTTCATCATAAGTGGAAGGGGGTAACCTAAAAATTAATTGGACTTTTAATTTCTCCATCTGTGGTATTTTATTTAAAAAAGATTTTAACTAAATGATTAATATACAGGAAAATTGTATATGTATGTACGTATTCCTTTTAGGCTGATCAGTTTGGTATCCGTTTTCTAGTCTAAACAAGCTACTTTCAAATATTTAAAGCTTAGTTCAGTCCTGTTTTTTTTGATCACACAAATGTTTTTGAAACATAATAAAGGGGTTCAGATATGAACAATCCATTAAAAATATTTTGTATAAGCAGCCATTTTAAATATTTTTGTACAAACTTAAGCTGAGTAAGGACAAACCCCAAAATTGTTGTGTTCATTTTGAAATAGTTTCTGCCAACAAAAATTTTAAAATAAGCCTTTTAAAGGAGATATATGTAGTTGGAACTTGTACCTTATTAAGTTATTCTTTGGCTTACAGTTTATATTACCTGTGATTTTTTTTTCTTGGTAGCTTAAAACCCTTCATGGGTGCTTCTTGCTCTAAATATCAAAAGTCTTACATGGTCTGTCCCCTACCTTCTTTTCCACAAGCCTCAAAATGGGCTTCTTTCCTGTGTTTTCCTCCCGGTCTCTTAGGCATATGAGTTTTTTGAAAGCCCTATGGTTATTTTTGCCTTGAGGCTTCCCCCACTTTCCACATACACACCCTTGCTTCAGACTAGGTCTCCAAGTTATATTCCTTTATTGTAATATTCTATATGGAGCCTTCATAAGTGTTTTTCACAGTTTGTATATTTGTCTCCTACCAAACAACCCCATGAGGGCAGAAATTGGGTCTGTTTTGCTTACTACTGCATCTAGAATCCAACACAACATCTAGCACATTAGTAAGGCACTGAAATACTTGAATAGACTTTTTGTGATAAGTACCTCAAACTACAGTACTTAGTTGAAGCGTGAGTTTTGCAAATAATTTAAATGAACTTGTACAGTTCTAATTAGGACTATTTTCACATTAGTAGAAATAGTTTAGGATCCCTAGATTAGGATTCTTGTGCTCTTTCTGGAAGCAGTCTAGCAAAGGTGCTCTTAGGTTTGCTACCTTCTAGCTGGTGACTACAGAGAAAACATTGGAACCTCTTGAAATGTCAATTTGTTCATTTGTACATGAACTCAATAGTAACCGTACCTTCCTAACATTAGCTTTGGGAACCTCAAAAGGATTACAAAAAAATTAGAAATTTGTAAAATATAGATGTGAGGGATGATTAATACCTATGTTCTCTAGAAGAGTCAAATCCAGAATAATTAAGGCTTGCCAGAGGAAAAAAATGCTTAAAGGCTACAACAGGACTTTTAAAACATGCTTCTAGGGGCGCCTGGGTGGCTCAGTTGTCTGCCTTCAGCTCAGGTCATGATCTTGGGGTCCTGGAACCGAGTCCTGCATCAGGCTCTCTGCTCAGCGGGGAGCCTCCTCCCTCTTACTCTCCCTCTAAACTCTCCCTCTCTCAAAATCTTAAAATATGCTTCTAGCAAGATCAAGGATGGAAAAAATGGAAAGAATCAAGTATTTAATACTTAATCTTTATCTCCTTTCTGTCCTAACCTACTCCCAACTAAAAAGAAGCCAGCTTGAAGGATCTTAAAGCTCTAAAATGTAAAATAACTTGCCTGTGATGAAATTAAAATCTGAGATAGTTAACTGACTTAAAGGATTTAAAGGTGCCAGGTCCAAAAGAGTTATATCCTTGGTGCTAAAAGAACTTGTAGATAATGATTTCAGAAATGCTGTAGAAAACTAGAAGATGCCAGAGGAGTGGAAATGTACAACTTTCCTGGTTTTTAATTTTAAAAAGTTAGGAACTACTAACAAATTTACTTCACTTTATGACAAGATCATTAGAAACAGCATAGTTTTACTAAAGCACTGTCTGTTTTAATAGACTATCTACTATAAACTAGTTATGAGATACAAACCTTTGACCTTTAGCCCTAGTCTACTGAGAAACCTACTTGTATATACATAATTAGTACCATAAGCCTTCTAGAGTGATATGAATAATAGTGTAGTACGGGGTGCCTGGGTAGCTCAGTCGTTCAGCGTCTGCCTTCGGCTCAGGTCATGATCCCAGGGTCCTGGGATCGAGCCCCACATCGGGCTCTGCTCCACGGGAAGCCTGCTTCTCCCTCTCCCACTCCCCCTGCATGTGTTCCCTCTCTCAATGTATCTCTCTCTGTCAAATAAATAAGATCTTTAAAAAAAAAAATAGTGTAGTACATATACAAGAGAGAATAGAATAGTTGAAATCAATCTCTACATTTCATTTTGACAGCATTAACAAACTGATAGAGTATAGAGATGCATATTCAGGTTATTTAATAAGGTCTCATGAGATTATTACACTTAAATCATTAATTCAAGGGGCGCCTGGGTGGCTCAGTCGTTAAGCGTCTGCCTTCGGCTCAGGTCATGGTCCCAGGGTCCTGGGATCGAGCCCCGCATCGAGCCCCGTCTCCCTCTCCCACTTCCCCTGCTTGTGTTCCCTCTCTCGCTGTCTCTCTCTGTCAAATAAATAAATAAATATAAATCTTAAAAAAAAAATCATTAATTCAAACCAGTATTAAGTACCATACTGTGCCAAGGGCAAAGAAAGAAAATATAGGTCCCGCCCTCCAACAAGGGGTTTTTGGGTTTTTTTGTTTGGTTGGTTGGTGTTTTTTTGTTTAGGAGAGACAAGTTTTAACAATATAGTGCAATATGTGAAGTACTACAATGGAAGGAAGTAAAGGGTGTCGGGAGCATCAATGAGACATACTTAAATCTAATGAAGATATAGGTGGTTTGTCAAGGAAAGATTTCTTAGCAAGGAAACACTGGAAGTGAGACTTAAAGTATACATAGGTACTACATAAAGAGAATAAAGGAATTCAGACAGCAGGAACGGGGTGGCGGGGCGGGGGGGGGGGGGGTGCGGAGAAGGCCCATGAGTAGCATGAAGGATTTGGAAAACAAGCAGTTCCAACAGACTAAAACAGAGATGCTTATGGTGGGATAGATAATGCAGGAGTCCAAGCCAGAATTAAGTCAGACCATGAAAAACTCTTAATTTTGAGTGCCACCTTAGGGAAAATGAACTTTATCCTAAAGCAGGGAAGTGTTATAGTAGTTGGGATGATTCATAATTAATTGAACAATCATACCAAAAAAGTCTTGATTAATGGAGCTATATCAACTTGGAGGGATGTCTCTATTCTTGTGCTATAGAATCTTGGCTAGACCCAATTCTATTCAATATTTTATCCATAAAATCAATGAAGATAACGATCTGCATAGCCAAAGCAGATAGCCAGTGTAAGAGAAGTGTCCGAAAGATCTCAAAGGGGAAAGCAATAGAAGGAATCTTACAAGATAAAATAGGACATTATTGATAATTATAAAAAGAGTTCAATGTTGGGACGCCTGGGTGGCTCAGTCAGTTAAGCATCTGCCTTCAGCTCAGGTCACGATCCCAGAGTTCTGGGATCAAATCCCACATCGGGCTCCTTGCTTAGTGGGGAGCCTGCTTCTCCCTCTGCCTCTTGCTCCCCCTGCTTGTGCTCTCTCTCTCTCTCTCTCCACCCCCCCTGACAAATAAATAAAACCTTAAAAAAAAAAGTTCCAGGGCGCCTGGGTGGCTCAGTTGGTTAAGCGACTGCCTTCGGCTCAGGTCATGATCCTGGAGTCCTGGGATCGAGTCCCGCATCGGGCTCCCTGCTCAGCGGGGGTCTGCTTCTCCCTCTGACCCTCTTCCCTCTCGTGCTCTCTGTCTCTCATTTTCTCTCTCTCAAATAAATAAATAAAATCTTAAAAAATAAATAAATAAATAAAAAATAAAAAAGTTCCATATTGAGAAAACTGGAGTTAGATGGCTCCTGAGATCGTTTTACTTTGTAATTCTATGATTCTATTTCCAAAGAATATTGGTCTTCCTTTAAATATACCCAGGTCTTCTAATTTCTTGAAGCTCATTTACTTGGCAATAATCTACACCTAGTATACCTGAAACATAGTACTGTTTTTTTCTCTTTTTTTTTCTCCTTTTCTTCCTCCCCTTAGTCTTACTGAAAAATAGTTAAAGTGGAAAAGAGTAAAGTAAGCCAAAGGAGAATTTTTACCTCACTTAGGAAGGAGTCTGCTCTTTTGACCTGAAGTACAGGAACTACACAACATGTTTCACCATATCTAAACACCAGTAATTGTAAGACATTATTTTATGTACCACTAAGACAAAAAATGCTAAGTAAATTAAACACACTACTGATTTTAAGACATCCCAATTTCAGGGGCGCATAGGTGGCTCAGTCAGTTAAGCATTCGACTCTTGATTTCAGCTCAGGTCATGATCTCAAGGGTCATGAGATCGAGCCCCACCTTGGGCTCTGTGCTGGGCATGGAGCCTTTAAGATTCTTTGTCTCCCTCTCCCTCTGCCACTTTCCCCCACTTATGCATGCTCTCTCTCTCTCTCCCTCTCTCAAATATTTAAAAAAAAAAGGCATCCCAATTTCAAAGATGTTAAAATGTAAAAAAATAAAGGGGGCACTTGGGTGGCTCAGTTAATCATCTCTTAATTTCGGCTCAGGTCATGATCTCAGACTCTTGAGATCAAGCCCCACATAGGGCTCTGCGCTCAGTGCAGAGTCTGCTTGAGGATTCTCTCTTTACCTGTTCCCTCTGCCCCTCCTCCCATTATCTCTCTCAAATAAATAAAAAACTTTAAAAAAAATGTGAAAAAAAGTCACCACAGAGTTAATGAAATATATCTTTTTGTGAGTAGAAATGGTCATGAGCCTCAGTACCACATTGGTCTTAAAAGGGGGTTATTCCCTCAAACATTTTATATCACAAAGGGTACACCAAAATTATGTAAGATACTCCTTTAATAATCAAAGTTTTGTGGTTTATAGGCAACTAAATGTTAGGACTACTTTACCCTTCTGTAAGTTCTTAATCTGTCTAAACACTAGAGCTGCAAAATCTTTAAAAATTGATTTTAGTATGTTTGGGAATGAGCCTCAGAGGAAACTGATCTAAAACTCAGAAGTTCATGAGTAAATCTTTTTCACTAAGTTCTATATGATTGTCAAAATGACTTCACTGGCAAACATTACAATGTAGATTTGAAATACTCTGACTACATGGATATGAGTGGGGAGAGGCTGGAGCTTGGGATGCCTTCCAGGTTTCTGGCTTGAGCAATTCTGGGTAGTGGATGACACTCACTGAGATAAGAACTGGAAGAGAAGAATAGGATGCCTGGGTGGCTCAGTTGGTTAACCGCTTCTGCAGCATCACAATTCCGGACTTCCAGCTCTCTTACAAAGCTGTAATCATCAAGACAGTATGGTACTGGCACAAAAACAGACACATAGATCAATGGAACAGAATAGAGAGCCCAGAAATGGACCCTCAACTCTATGGTCAACTAATCTTAGACAAAGCAGGAAAGAATGCCCAATGGAAAAAAGTCACTCACTTCAACAAATGGTGTTGGGAAAATTGATCTGCTGATCATAGACTGAGATGTATCTGCATGTTGTTTCTCCATTAATGATTACAGGATCATAAACTAGAGTTGGAAGAGATCTTAAAAAATCACTTAGTTCACATCCCCTTTCTCCTCTCATTCACCCCTCAAAACAGTCTTTGATTTCTCTTCATTCTCCCCCTGTGAAATGATCATCCAGGGAGATTAAATTGTTAAACCACTCTCAGTCTTAATTTCCCCACAGTTATAAAATAGAGACTATTACCTACCTCAGAGAATTAAATCAGATAATAGATATAAAATACTAGTGCCTAGCAACTGTTCAATAAATGTTCTTATTAAATACCTGCTTAAAAATGACAATTTACAATTTGTAAGTCTCTTGACTGTGAAATCAATTTTAGTGTGTAGTGACCAGCAATTAAAAAAATTTTTTTTTAGGGGCGCCTGGGTGGCTCAGTTGGTTAAGCATCTGCCTTGGGCTCAGGTCATGATCCCAGGGTCCTGGGATCTAGATCATGATCCCAGGGTCCTGGGATCTAGCCCTGTGTTGGGCTCCCTGCTCAGCCCTGCTGGGGAGTCTGCTTCTCCCTCTCCCTCTGCCTCTCCCCCTGCTCATGCTCTCTCAGTCACTCTCTCTCAGATAAATAAAATCTTAAAAAGAAAAAGAAATAGAACATGTAACATGTAGTATGTGTATTATTTCATAAAAATTTTGTTCCATTTAAATGTGGGTATAGGGGTGTCTGGCTGGCTCAGTTGGTGAAGCATGCAACTCTTGACCTCGGGATTGTGAGTTCAGACCCCGTGTTGGGTGTAGAGATTACTTAAGAAAATAAAATCTTGGGGCACCTGGGTGGCTGAGGTCATGATCCCAGGGTCCTGGGATTGAGCCCCACATCGGGCTCCCTGTTTGGCAGGAAGCCTGCTTCTCCTGCTTGGTTTCCCTCTCTCGCTGTGTCTCTCTCTGTCAAATAAATAAATAAAATCTTAAAAAAAATAAAATCTTAAAAAAAAATGTGGTTATATATGTACATGTGTGTCCTGGGTCACAATGTGAAATGTGTTACGGTAGGTCAGGTGGAAAAAAGTTTGAGAAACACTGCAACACACATTATTAATTCTTTTCTTCCTTTGCTGATTTATTTTTAGTGTTGAAAGCAGACTTTATTAGGAGATTATCACTCTATGCAAGCCTTGGAAACTATATAGTATGAAGTTGCAGCTCTGTAAAATATTTTTGCTTCCAGCTTGTAGCACAATAGCTGGTAAAGAGAAGGTGCTAAATGCACACTGATTGTACCAGGAACTAGAAATAGTATGAAAATATATAGAGATTAGTAGTTCTTAATCTTTTCTGGATGCTTAGACTCCCTTTGAGAGGTTGTTGAAAGTTTTGGACCCTCTTCCCAGAAGTGCCAAGCACTCACAATTTTGCAGATTCTAGGCAATTCCTGAAACTCCATCCATCACTTTCTAAGGATCTATGGGCCCTAAGTTTTTGGTTTTTGTTTTTAAATTGAAGTAAAGTTGACATACAATGTTACATTAGTTTCAGGTGTACAATATAGTGATTGGACAACTCTAAGTTACGCTATATGCTCACAAGTGTAGCTACCATCTATTACAATACCACTGACTATAATTTCTATGTCGTGAGGGAGTTACTCATCCCATAACTAGAAGCCTGTACCTCCCACTCCCCCCTCACCCATTTTTCCCACCCCCTAACCCTTGACCATAAAGTACAGAACCCTGAAAGTAAGATGTTTAACTCCCGACCTTGAGGGTGTGAGGTCAAGAGCGGAAGTAAGCTCAGGAAAAGATTAGTTTTTAAATTCACCTACAAATCCTAGGATTCTAGAACTTTGGTGCTAGGAGGGCAGAGGCAGAGATGGAGAGAAGGGAACTGTCTGATTCCATTAGTGTTCCGGTCAAAGAACAGTGGAAACAACTTTAACATTTCTTTCACATACGTTACTTCATTCAAGTGCCACAAAAGTCCGGTGACGATGAAACTGTGGCTCGGAGAGGCTTAAGGACTTAATCAAAAAGGACACAGGTAGTAAGCACCCTGTGGAGAAACCCCATTCTAAACCTCCGGCTCGAGGGTGGTGTGGGTACGCAGGGCAACTGCGGGGAGGAAGGGGTGGGGCCGCGCACGCGCACCGTTGCACCAACGCCGCCGTCTCTGGGTTTCCTTTCGCAGCCAGCCGTCCTCTCAGTGCAGTACGGTGGCCGACGGGAGCCAGACGCTGGGGATGAATGAAGGTGCTGGGTGCAGGTTGAAGCAGCCCCCTCCGCTTTCCCCTCCCTTCGGCGCGGGTTCTGCCTTTGTGCTTGTGCGGTGTCCCCATACAGTCTGTCGCGCTGCCAACCCCATTGGTCCCGGCGTCTAGGTTTTTGGTGCCTGGGGCGACTCAGGGCACAGCTAGGGTTGGCGAATCGGGATTTTTCGCGTAGGCCCAACTTCGGATCGCGCTCTAGATTTCTACCGCGTCCCGCCTCTAGGGCGCGGAATCGGTGTTACACGGGTCCCGGGAGGTTGGAGGGCAAATCTTAAGGTATGAAGCTTCCGCCTCTCAGGCTTTGGCGCGTTTCCCGGTCCACGTCGGTCACTGGCCTTACATTTCTCTTCCAGGGACTGGTTGGTTCTCGTTAGGCTGGGGGCGAAATCTGTGAGCACACACAGGCTTGGTGCCTCCGCTCCCTCAGCCTGCCCCTCTGTTAAAAGGCCAGCGCCTCTTGCTTAAAAAACAAAGTAACGTTTCTGCCCACGACTCTGTTAACCCACGATTTTGCTAGTCTGTGGGTTTTTGAGGGGATGGCTTTGCCACCTACGCCCTGCCTTTTTTTGGGGGGGGGGTGGCTTCTGATTACTAGTGAAGACAGAAATGCCCAAGTGGAACTCATCTTTCTCCCGTAGCTAATTGCACCTCCACAGCTGTTTTTCTTCCCCCCCAAGCAACACAAGGGACATTAGGATAGTGTTATGGCCTCCAGAACGTTGATTCTGGCATTGCTTTTGGTTAGTGAGGAGATTTCGCTTCCATTGACTCGTGGAGGGTGGGAAAGAGAAGCCTAACAGTTCTTTACATTTGTTGAGTAGGCATAAAAAACTAAAGAGGTGCGGAAGAGGAACATTCTTTACTACTCATTTTTATTTGCATTGTGGTGCTCAGATGATTGATGCAGTGGAGAAAGTCTTGGACTGAGATTAAGCAGATGGGGATTCAGCGTTGGATTTTGCCACTAGCTGGTCATCACCATATGCCTCTTATTTAATCTCTCTGAGCTTCATATTTCTTTGCAAAATAAGTATTAGAATAGAAGATCCCTAGGGCTGGAGGAGATGTTAATGTACTCTGTTTTCTTTCTCAATTTTTAGGTGGGAGTAAAAACATAGGGAGTCTTTAATTGTGCCAGAAACCTAGCCAGCATAGGGGCCTATTAAAGATAGACCACATTTCTCTGGGTTTTTAAAAAGAGGGGCATTCATACATGTAGGAATTATACCTGCTTTTTTTTTTTATCATTAGGATCAACAGTGAGAATGGCTGAGTGTACAAGTCTTCAGTTTGTCAGCCCTTTTGCTTTTGAGGCAATGCAGAAGGTGGATGTTGTTCGGTTAGCATCTTTAAGTGATCCGGAATTAAGACTTCTCCTGCCCTGCTTGGTGCGGATGGCGCTCTGTGCTCCTGCTGACCAGAGCCAGAGCTGGGCTCAGGATAAAAAACTGATCCTTCGTCTTCTCTCTGGAGTGGAAGCTGTCAATTCCATTGTTGCGTTGTTGTCTGTGGACTTTCATGCTTTAGAACAGGATGCCAGCAAAGAACAGCAGCTTAGGTAATGTTGTGTTATATAATATGTGGATTGGGATTTACTTAGATTTATCAAAGAACAGGGAATCAAATATTTCTTTGGAGCTTTTAGGACTTTTTATTGGATGCACTCTCCCAGAAAAGATTGAGAATCTAAACTTTGGAGAGCATTTTACCTAGTTCTTTTCTATTTATAGTTAAAATTCTAGGATCTTTTGAGTTCTGTATTCTAAAATGTGTAGAGAGAAGTTTGGCTAAATATACTGTTGTATTCTGCTAAACTGATTAGATGAATTATTCTCAGTGGGAAGCGGGGAGGGTAAGTTCCCCTAGAATAGAAGTATTTATTGGAATCACCCGGCAGGCTTTTTGAGCTTACATTGATTTCCCAAAAATCTGGGCAGTTGTTTGGTTCTTCCCTACCCATTGTGAATCCCAATAGCGAGCCATTGTTGTTCATCGAAGTAGGTGTTAACTATTAGTTGGAGTCTTTATATAGGTTGTGAATCCCTGAAATAGGCAAACTAAATAGTATTTCAGAAGTATTACATTCATGAAATGTATGAAAAGAATTCACACATTCTTTTGTAGATTATTTCAACAAAAAATAATTTTGTTATTTCTGTGTCAGTGTTCTCATGATTGTTGTTTTACACATTTGTACTTTATTAGGCATAAACTTGGAGGAGGCAGTGGAGAGAGCATCCTGGTATCACAGCTTCAGCATGGATTGACGTTGGAGTTTGAACACAGTGATTCGCCTCGTCGATTGCGTCTTGTGCTTAGTGAACTGCTGGCAATTATGAACAAGGTGCATTTATTTTAATCACACATCAGAATATGCATGATTTGATGTCTACACATAGAAAGTAGAAACAGAGAGGACGCCTGGGTGGCTCAGTCGGTTAAGCACTTGCCTTTGCATCAGGTCATGATCCCAGGGAGCTGGGATCGAGTTCTGCATGGAGCTCCTTGCTCAGAGGGGAGCCTGCTTCTCCCTCTGTCTGCCACTCCCCCTGCTTGTCCTCTCTCTCTCTGACAAATAAATAAATAAAATCTTAAGAAAAAAAAAAGAAACAGGCTAGAAGGCAGGCAAGTTGCATCCTCCTTTACACGTATTTCTATTTGTTTTGAAAGTGTTTTCTGTGAAAAGCTTAAAAGGCTATTAAATGCCTACCTTTCTTTCTCTACTATTTTCTCTCATTTATACCTATTCTGCATTTTCTACTGTGGAGATTTTTTTTCTGCATGGACTCCATACAATGGCTTTTTGATATATAGAAGGGTACATAGCTCAAGACTTCTACAAATTACCAAATTTGATAATATCTTTATAGGGTATGATTTCCCTCATAAAATATTATAAAACATAACTGAAAAATGTATGTGATTCCTTTAGACACTGAATGAGCATTCATTATCTCACATAATCAGTGAATAGGGAATATCAAAGCTGAATTGGATGTAGGATCATTGGCTAGGCTTACTCACTATATGACTGAATTGCAGCTATACACTATTGAAAGCTATTCAACTTTGAATGTCAGCAAAATGATAGATTACTTAGTTCATGGACCTTTGGGTAATTATGATTAATTGAAACTCTGAATTTTAAATTTGTGCATGTCCCGGTTCTACTATAAAAATAATTAAGCTGGATCTTCATATTAAGATGGCTTATATATTAAGCCCAGAGTTTCAGAGGCAAAAATTATTTACTGTTAGAGTTTCAAGGTCAGTTACTTTATAATAAATAAAGTTTAGTTTTATAAACTGTGGACTGAACAACTCTAAATTCTGTTTCCAAGGAAAATACTGGTGGTGGTTGGGGGGTGCAGTTAGTGCAGTCTTTAAGATATATTAGAAATCTTTATTTTTAAAAATTTATTTATTTATTTATTTATTTTAAAGATTTTATATTTTTATTTGACAGAGAGAGAGACAGCGAGAGAGGGAACACAAGCAGGGGTAGTGGGAGAGGGAGAAGCAGGCTTCCTGCTGAGCAGGGAGCCCAATGCAGGGCATGACCCGAGCTGAAGGCAGTCGCTTAACAGACTGAGCCACCCAGCCCCTATTTATTTGTTTTTTTAATTCAAATATATTTGTTACATATCTTTTAAAAAATGTTTTTGTATTACAGTTATTTCTTTCTACTCTTTTCTACTATACTGATAGCCTTAATTTCAATCAATATTTTTCCTACACCTTTTTCTTAATATCTAACTTGATGGATCTTGTAAAATAAGTGACCTTTCTCCCCTGGGAGGTTTCCAGTATTTCAGCTCAGAACTCTTCAAATGGGAAGTGTGATGAAGCTACTGTAGGAAATTTTTTAAAAAGTTAGTAGCTACTTCTGTTGATATACATGTTTATTTTTTGTTTTTCCTACAGTTCATTTGCAGTTGAACATAATTTATATCTGTTATACTGCTTTAAGTTTACCATTTCTTGACTTTTTTTGAGCTATAACTTTAAAAAAATTTTTTTTAAAGATTTTAATTTCTTTATTTGAGAGAGAGAGAGATAGAAAGAGTACAAGCAAAGGGGGGGAGCAGGGAGAGGGAGAAGCAGACTCCTCGCTGAGCAGGGAGCCTGATGTGGGACTTGATCCCAGGACCCTGAGATTATGACCTGAGCCGAAGGCAGACGCTTAACCGACTGAGCCACCCAGGTATCCCGAGCTATAACTTGTAGGTAGCATTCCTGGTTCATTTGTTTGGTTTGTCTTATTTTTAATTCCAGATGTCTCCAAATATTTATATAGAAATAAATTTTTGAGACCTGAATAATAATTAATGTGACTGTGATTAAAGCGGCTCATATTTATCAAATACTGCATATTCTGCTGCAGTATATTAATAACATATTTAGAAACATGGTCTGTAAGCTCAATAAATAATTATAAAAATAGTAAGGGATTTAGTACATTATCTGAAATTAATAGAGTTCATCATTTCTTTTTTCTTTTTCTTTTTTTCTTTTTTAAGGTGTCTGAGTCCAGTGGAGAATTTTTTTTTAAGTCATCTGAGCTGTTTGAGAGTCCAGTGTATTTGGAGGAAGCTGCAGATGTACTTTGTATTTTACAAGCAGGTACTGTAATGACTGCTAAGGTACATTACGTTCATAGTTTCTTGTTAAATGGTACCGTGTAACTTCTTAACTTGGAAATTGTGTTATTTTATGTAAATATTTTATAAAAATGCACCTTAAAATGTTAAGACAAAAGTGGCTAGTAGTAGGACAATGATTAAGTGAATTATATTATTTCCATAGTATGGCATGTTAAATAGCCATTAACATAGTGTGTTTGAAGGAATTTAATGATCTTTTGGAAAATGGTCGTAATCTGTAAGTGAAAAAAACAAAGGGTAAAATGATAAGTAGAATATAATCCCAATTTTGTTTAAAGTTAAGACAAAACCTGTGGGGGGATTGAAATATTTCAAATTATTAACTTTGAGTGATTGGATTAGAAAGATAGAGGACATAAAAATGCAAAGATTTTCATGAAAATCCCTCTTGCCCACACTGCCCAGTGTCGCAGTGGCAGTGATGCGTGTTGTGCTTTCCAGTCCAGTGGCCCCCGGCCACATGTGCTTACGGATTACTCGAAATATGGCTAGTGGGACTATTTTTTTAAAATTTAATTTGAATTAATTTAAAGATTTTATTTTTTAAATTTTATTTATTTATTTTTAAAGATTTTATTTATTTATTCATGAGAGACAGAGAGAGAGAGAGAGAGAGAAGCAGAGGGAGAAGCAGGCTCCCCGCTGAGCAGGGAGCCCGATGCGGGACTCGATCCCAGGACCCTGGGATCATGACCTGAGCCGAAGGCAGACGCTTAACCATCTGAGCCACCCAGGCGCCCAAAAGATTTTATTTTTAAGTTTTCTCAGGGCACCTGGGTGGCTCAGTTGTTAATTATCTGCCTTCGGCTCAGGTCATGATCCCAGAGTCCTGGGATCAAGTCCCGCATCGGGCTCTCTGTCCGGTGGGAAGCCTGCTTCTCCCTCCCTCTCCCACTCCCCCTGCTTGTGTTCCCTCTCTCGCTGTCTCTCTCTCTCTCTCTGTCAAATAAATTAAAAAAAAAAAAAATCTTTAAGTGATCTCTCCACCCAGGGTGGGGCTCGAATTTGAATTTACAACCCTTAAGACCAGGAGTTGCATGCTCCATCCACTGTGCCAACCAGGCATCCCAATTAGTTTAAATAGCCTCATGGGGCTGGTGGCTGTCCTACTGGACAATTCAGCTCTAGACCATTAATTGGTTTTAAATGACATCTGTGAAATGTCAAAAATGCTTATGTATAATACGATGAAATATCACCCCTTAATAGTAACATTGACTTTGTTTTCTTGTAGAGCTCCCTTCCCTGCTTCCTATAGTGGATGTAGCTGAAGCCTTGCTACATGTTAGAAATGGTGCCTGGTTCTTATGTCTGTTGGTGGCCAATGTTCCTGATAGTTTTAATGAAGGTAAATATTATTATAAAATAGGATATTGAAGAGATTTTTTTGGGCAGATACAGGACCTGCTTTTTGAGCTAATGAGAAATATTTATGTGCTTTCATTTGAGATTTTATCTTTGGAAAGTTTATTAGTGAGTATTCATTGTAGAAACGTTGAGAAGATTTCAAAATTGTTTTGAGATTACAAATTTAAGTACGGTGAGTGTGCAAGAAAATTTTTTTGTCACTAGACACCATTGCTATAATAGGACAGTAAAAATACTAAAGAACTAGAAGCTATAATCCTATGCTCATGGAGTAAAGGGAAGAAGACATATATCTGTGAAACATCCAGAGTGCAGTGCAAGATAACATGTAATCAGAAATAGCAGCAATCAAACCCTTTGTGTTTTAGCCTTATTGCTGTCAGTTTGCAGAAAAGTTGAAATTGAGAAAAATCAACTGAAATTTTCACCTCTATTTCAAACTACTACTGATTGGAGATTGTTGTTTGGGTCTGTGTGATATAAAAATAAAAACATTTTTGAGCAAGGTTGTGAATTGGGAGCCAAAGAGGAAAAAAACACTGGATGTGGCAGTCATAATTTCTCGTTTTGTCACTCACTTTTTGGGTAATCATCAAGATACTTATCATCTATAAAATGAGTATTAATAATAACATTTCCCTTATATTTCTAAGAGATTTATTGAATATCGCAAGATATATAAAAGTCTTTTGTAAAAACTGTGCTAGTGCTGATTTTCTGTCTACGTGTTCTGTCAGTTACTGAGAGAGTAGTGCTGATGTCTCCAGTTTCCTCCAAACAAAATCTCCTTTCATTTTGTCAGTTTTTGCTTCATTAATTTTGAAGCTGTGTTTGGGTCCATGTACATTTAGGATTGTTATATCTTTATGATGAGTTGAGCCTTTTTCTTTTTCATTATGATATGTCCTTCTTTATCCCCGGTAATATACTTTCTTTTGAAGTCTGCTTTATTAATACAGCTGTAGCAGCTTACAATTAGTGTTTGCGTGGTATATATCCATCTTTTTGAAAAGTCTGTATCTTTAAGGTGAGTTTCTTGTAGACAAGTATAGTTGAATCTTGTTTTTTTAAAAAAATTTAGTTATGGTTTCTGCTTTTTAATTGGAGAGTTTAGGCCATTTACATAGACCATTTAATGTGATTATTGTGGTGGTTGGATTTAAGTGTATCATATTGCTTTTTGTTTTCTGTTTGTTTCCTTTTCTTTTCTTCATTTGGATTGAAATTTTTAGGATTCCATTTTATCTCCACTATTGTCATATTAGCTATACGTCTTTGCTTAATTTTTTTCTTTTCATTCTTATTTCTTCATTTGTTGTTGTCAGGTTTAAAGTCTGCATCTTTGGGGCACCTGGGTGGCTCAGTCAGTTAAGTATCTGACTTTTTTTTTTTTTAAGATTATTTATTTGAGAGAGAGAGTGTGAGTGGGGAGAGGAGCAGAGGGAGAGGGACAAGCAGACTCTGAGCTGAGTGTGGAGCCCAAGGTGGGGCTTGATCCCACAACCCTGAGATCATGCCTGAGCTGAAATCAAGAGCCGGTCACTCAATTGACTGAGCCACCCAGGTGCCCCAAGCAACTGACTCTTGACCTCAGTTCAGGTCTTGATCTCAGGGTCATGAGTTTAAGCCTTGTGTTAAGCTCCACGCTGGATACGGAGCCTACTTAAGAAAAAATAAATAAACAAAAAAAATAAAGTATGCAACTTTAATTTATGGCAGTCTACTTTTAATGATTTTCTACCTCTTTACATATAATGTAATATACTTCTATTTCCCCCTCCTGTCCTTTATGCTACTGTTGTCATAGATTTTACTTCAACATGTTACAAGACTCAGAATACATTGTTACTACTTTTGCTTTAAACGGTTAATTATATATATATGTATAAAATTTTATTTTAGAGTGAGAGTGTGAGTGAGGGGAAAAGGGCAGAGGGAGAGGGAGAGAGGGAATCCTAAGCAGCCTCAACGCTCAACGAGGAACCCGACATGGGACTCAGTGTCACGACCCTGAGATCATGAACTGAGCCAAAATCAGGTCTGACGCTTCATAGACTGAGCCATCCAAGTGCCCCACTTCATTCCTTTTTGTAGCTCCACATTTCCATCTGGTATAATTTCCCTTTAACATGTCTTGCAGTTCAGGTTTGATGGCAACAGACTTTTCCAGCTTTTAAAATTTTATTTATTTTTATTTTTTAAAAGATTTTATTTTTAAGTAATCTCTACACCCAATGAGGGGCTCGAACTTAACCTGGAAATTGAGAGTCACATGCTTTACTGATTGAGCCAGCCAGGTGCTGCTTTCCAGTTTTTTTTTAATCTGAAAAACAAAACAAAACAAACAAACCTGATTTTGTCTTCATTCTTCAAAGATATTTTTCACTGGGTATAAAATTTTAGGTTGACATTTTCTTTTAGCTCTTTAAAGATGCCATTCTGTTGTCTGTGGTGGTTTTGATTTCTGTTCCTTTGTGTATAATATTTGTTTTTTTCTCTGGCTACTTTTAAGATTTTCTCTTTTCCACTGATTTTCAGAAATTTGATTATGATGGGTCTCGATATGATTTTCTTTGTATTTATCCTGCTTGAGCTTCTGTGATTATAGTTTCATCAAATTTGAAAAAAAATTTCTTCAAATATATTTTTGTCTTCCATTTTCTTTTTCTTTGAGACTGTAATTATATTTGACTACTTGATATTGCCCCACAGGTCACTGTTCATTTTTTAAGTCTCTTTTCATTCTGTGCTTTATTTTAACCAGTTTCTATTGCTGGGCTTTCAAATTCCCTGATCATTTTCTTCTATAGTGTCTATTCCACATAAATGATTAATTCAAAGGCTGAAGAAATTGTTTCTAACATCTTACTTGAAAGATTAAAGTAATAGTGGCTATTAAATGTTCAGTTTGCAGGGGTCTGATAAAAAATGGAGAACGACAAGATGAAGAAAGTCTTGGAGGAAGGCGCAGGACAGATGCACTACGCTTCTTATGTAAAATGAATCCTTCTCAGGCCCTCAAAGTTCGAGGGATGGTGGTAGGAGATCTTATTATTTTTATGAGACAAAAGCCTTTGTATTATGATCAGAAACTTGCCCAAGGTGGTTTTAGAATCTTGCAGCAATTTGGAATTATAATTATATACTGGATATATTATTACTGTCCTCTCTGGGTTTTTATGTTTTGGGATATGTCTTCTTCTAAACTTTAGAAGCTTTAAAACATCTAAACACTGAAGTGTCTGGCCCTTTTCCTTATGATTCTCAGTTCAGTTTGTTTTCTTTGCTGTGTTAGGTGGAAGAATGTCACTTGCCAGGTCTTGGAGTGGCTTTGACGTTGGATCATACTAAAAATGAAGCTACTGAAGATGGAGTGAGTGACTTGGTTTGTTTTGTTAGTGGTTTGCTTCTTGGAACAAATGCGAAAGTCCGGACTTGGTTTGGAACTTTTATCCGAAATGGACAGCAGGTGAGGGTTTAAAGATCTTATAGGCTAAGAATCAGGATATTTTGGCAACTAGTAAAAGAGAAAGAAGCACTTCTAGAATGATGTCATTAGACCAGTTGTTCTCAATATTTTAGTCTCAGGAACTCCTGACTTTTTAAATCCTGGGGGTTACTAAAGAGCTTTTGTTTATATGCTTTTATCTGTTGATATTTAACATATTAGAAACGAAAACTGAGGGCGCCTGGGTGGCTCAGTCATTAGGCATCTGCCTTCAGCTCGGGTCATGGTGCCAGGGTCCTGGGATCAAGCCCCACATGGGGCTCCCTGCTTGGCGGGAAGTCTGCTTCTCCCTCTCCCACTCCCCCTGCTTGTGTTCCCTCTCTCACTGTGTCTCTGTCAAATAAATAAATAAAAATCTTAAAAAAAAAAAAAAAGAAAACTGAAAACTTGGAAATATTTACTTAATTTATTTACTTTTATTTTTTTATTTTTAAAGATTTTATTTATTTATTTGAAAGAGAGAGAGAGTGAGAAGGAGCAGGGAGGGAGAGGGAGAAGCAGACTCTCTGCTGAGCAGGGAGCCCAATGTGGGGCTCGACCCCAGGACTCCGGGATCATGACCTGAGCCAAAGGCAGACACTTAACCGACTGAACCACCCAGGCACCTCTACTTAATTCATTTAAAAATAATAATAACTGTATTAAATATGAACATATTTTTAATGAAAAATAACCATATTTTCCAAAAATTTAGTGAGAAGAATAGTATTGTTTTACATTCTTGCAAATCTCTTTAATGTCTGGCTTAATAGAACCTTTGGAAAGCTATATTGTATGCTTGTGAGAAAATGAGAGTAGAAGCGGCCAATAATATTTAAGGAAATGCTTTTGACCTCTGGACCCTCTGAAAGAGTTCTGGGAATCTCTAGGGTTTTGGATTAGATTTGTCATCAAAATAAGTTATTATAGTCTGTAATTTTAATATATATTTTTTATTGTGGTAAATACACATGACATGAAATTTACTGTTTTAATCCTTTTTAAGTGTATAGTTCAGTGGCATTCACAGTATTTTGCAACCATCATCACTGTTCATTTTCAGAACTTTTTCATCATCTCAAACAGAAACTCTGTATCCATTAAATAATAATTCCCCATTCCTCCTTCCTTCCAGCCCCTGGTAACTTTTTTCTACTTTCTATCTCTATGAATTTGACTGTTCTAGGTACCTCATATAAGTGGAATCACACAGTATTTCTCTTTTTGAGTTTGGCTTGTTTTAGTTATCATGTTTTCATTTTTTTTTTTTTTAAGTTTTATTTATTTATTTGACAGAGAGAGACACAGCGAGAAAGGGAACACAAGCAGGGGGAGTGGGAGAGGGAGAAGCATGCTTCCCCCGCAGAGCAGGGAGCCCGATTCGGGGCTCGATCCCAGGACCCTGGGATCATGACCTGAGCTGAAGGCAGACACTTAACCAACTGAGCCACCCAGGCACCCTATCATAATGTTTTCAAAGTCCATGCATGTTGTAGCATATATCAGAATTTCTTTCTTTTTCAAGGCTGAATATTATTCCATTGTATGTATATACAAATACTATTTGTTTATTCATCTATTGATGAATATGTATTACATTTTGCAACAGTTTTTAAGTTATAAAATATTTTACTTTTTCAAAGAACATTTCGTGGTGGAGCACCTGGGTGGCTCAGTCAGTTAAGCATCTGCCTTTGGCTCAGGTCATGATCTCAGGGTCCTAGGATCGAGCCCCGCATTGGATTCCCAGCTTAGCAGGGTGTCCGCTTCTCCGTCTCCCTCTGTCCCTCTGTCTCTCTCTCAAAATAAACAAATAAAATCTTAAAAAAAAAAAAAAAAGAACATTTCATGGTAACTCTGTAAGTAGAGTTCGTATGAAGGACTCTGTGCAGAATGATTTTTATCTTGTTGAAAAAAGTGAATTAGACAGTACTGCCTGGTCCTCCAGTCATTTTTTATGCTACTGGCTCACCATACTTTTCTATATCCAAATTCTACTTTATTTCTAGCCCATTTGAGAACTAATTTTTTTTTTTTTTTGAGAACTAATTTAAGCTTTGCTTTTTAAGGGAACTGAACATTTATTGTATGCTTTCTATGTGTCAGGCACTGTGTTAAGCATTTTGGTATGTTCATCTTGTTTGTAATTGTCCTTTGTGTGAGTAAATTTCTCTTATTTATACCTAATGCTATTAAAAATGCAGACATCATATTTTACTTAGAAACATTCTAAAAATGACTAATGTTTGCCTGGTTTTTTACAGTTTAGAACTGCTTTCATACGTATTTTTTTGTTCATTCATCTATATAAAAGATATTGAGTGCTTGCTATATGTAAGGCACAGTGGTAGGCCCTGCCAAGTAATAGATGACCAAGACATGATCCTTGCCTGAAGAACTGTGAGGGTGATAGATAGATTTGTGAACTAATTACAACACCCTTGGGAGTTAAATATTATTAATAAAATATTCACTTCCTTGTCATTAAGGAAAGTGGGGTTCAGAGAGGTAAGCGTACATAATCAATGGCTAAGTTATTGTTTAAACCCAAGATGTTCTGTCTCCAAAATCTGAGCACTTTCTGCTGTATCAGAGATGACTCCTTTAGTCATTTTGTATTTGAAAGTTTAATGTTTAACCATTTAAATGATAGTTTACAGTTCAAATTGTCATTAATTTAGTGTTTTCTGTGCAGCCAATCCAGATTAAGGTGAGTAGAGTATTCTTCAAAGGAATCAGTGAATTTTGAGTTTGCTCATTTAGTTAAAATGAGATTCTGCAGTTCTGACAGCCTCTTCAAATGGGTCAGTTTTAAATGTTTAACAGGGGAGTTTCGTTTGAGCATCCTTAAGTGCTCCATGCTTCCTTCCTTTTGTGGTCCATATTTTTTACAGAGAAAAAGAGAGACCAGTAGTTCTGTCCTTTGGCAAATGAGAAGGCAGCTTCTTCTGGAGTTGATGGGCATTCTTCCCACAGTAAGAAGTACCCGCATTGTGGAAGAAGCTGATGTGGAGATGGAGCCCAATGTGTCTGTGTATTCGGGGCTGAAAGAAGAGCATGTTGTGAAAGCCAGTGCACTCTTACGTCTGTACTGTGCTTTGATGGGGATCGCTGGACTCAAGTATTCAATAATTTGATATTTTACCTTTTTATCATTTTACTTTCTTGTTTCTAATCCCAAGAAAGTGAGCCAAAGGCCTTTTATTCTGAGGATTTGGGTTTTCTGTTGGGCTTAGGCAGTGGGCTGGCCTATATTAAGAGTAAAGTCCTAAGGCAAAAACGTTCCCAGGTGGGATGTATCCATCTATTTTTGTCAGATTGTAAATAGAATTATGTGAATATGGGAGGGGCCAGAGCAGTTTAAGAAAACCTGTGACTTTACCACAGCTTGAAATGACTAGAGTGAATGATCTGTGAGTGATACTTTATTGAGCCCATGCAGTTAGTTGAAGTAAATCTCTTCTGTTTACTTTCACAACTGAGATCACAGATTATTTAAAATTGATATATAGTGATTATTAAGCACAGGGTTTCTATGGAGTCACTGCACTACATCCTTTTGAATAATGTCCTCAACCGTTATACATACAGTCCTCACTTTGCATGTCTCTGAATTTCACTAACCTCAGCTTAGCATTGGCTTAGTTAAATAACACTGTTCCCCCAACAGCTAATATATCAGTTACCATGATACATTGACCAAATAATTGTATGAAATACAAATTTTGCCCAGAGCTCTTTTTTTTTTTTTTTAATATTTTATTTATTTATTTGAGAGAGAGAGAATGAGAGAGAGCACATGAGACGGGGGAGGGTCAGAGGGAGAAGCAGACTCCCCGTCCAGCAGGGAGCCCGATGCGGGACTCGATCCAGGGACTCCAGGATCATGACCTGAGCTGAAGGCAGTTGCTTAACCAACTGAGCCACCCAGGTGCCCTGCCCAGAGCTCTTCAAGCCACAAGATACTCTGTGAATAGCAGATGCACCTCATTTCTTTCTTTCTTTCTTTCTTTCTTTCTTTCTTTCTTTCTTTCTTTCTTTCTTTCTTTCTTTCTTTCTTTCTTTCCTTCCTTCCTTCTTTCTTTATTTTTTTAAAGATTTTATTTATTTATTTGAGACAGAGAGAATGAGAGACAGAGAGCATGGAGGGAGGAGGTTCAGAGGGAGAAGCAGACTCCCTGCCGAGCAGGGAGCCCGATGCGGGACTCGATCGCGGGACTCCAGGATCATGACCTGAGCCGAAGGCAGTCGCTTAACCAACTGAGCCACCCAGGCGCCCCTCTTTTTTTTTTTTTTTAAAGATTTTATTTATTTATTTGACAGAGAGAGACACAAGCTGCGGGAGGGGAGAGGGAGAGGCAGGCTTCCCGCAGAGCAGGGAGCCCGATGTGGGGCTCGATCCCAGGACCCTGGGATCATGACCTGAGCCGAAGGCAGACGCTTAACGACTGAGCCACCTAGGCGCCCCTCATTTCTTTTAAAGTTGTTGGGGACCAGTCACTGCGAATCTATTACTCAGTTGGTGAACAGACAGGAAAGTGCAGAGTTGTACTGTTGCCTTGTCTCAGTGATAGACTCATGTGTCATTTGACAAAAATAATTGAAAGAAGGAATTGGCCAAGAAAGATGAATGTGTAGCAAAGAAACGAAGGTGGTAACACTGGAAGTGGCGTTTGAACCAAACATAAATGGAATAGCTGATCGTGACAATGTCGCAGCTGCCATTTGAGAAACCCTAGATACGTAGCAGAAGAATTTAGTGAAGGTGCCCTTGTCAATATGATTGAGGAAAGTCAGTGTGGAAAAAAGGATGAAGTCCCAGAGGAGGTGATTCTGGCAAAAATCTTCACATTAAAGGAACTCTTAGATATTTCATGACTGAACATAATAACAAAGGATAAAATGTTGGCATTAGATCTGAACTTAGAAAGGGAGATGACAGTTCATCAAGGTGTAAGAAAGAGGTTCATTCCACATTATAAGATATACAATGAGAATAAAGCAAGGGCTTTTCAAACTATTCTTGATAAATTTTTTTTTACGAAGAAAACACTTCACTTCCCAGTGTTTGTAATATTTTCAACTATAGAGCACTATATAAATATTTGCTTTTTTAAAGAAGAAGATAGCAGGAGGGGAAGAATGAAGGGGGGGAAATTGGAGGGGGAGATGAACCATGAGAGATGATGGACTCTGAAAAACAAACTGAGGGTTCTAGAGGGGAGGGGGGTGGGAGGATGGGTTAGCCTGGTGATGGGTATTAAAGAGGGCACGTTCTGCATGGAGCACTGGGTGTTATGCACAAACAATGAATCATGGAACACTACATCAAAAATTAATGATGCAATGTATGGTGATTAACATAACAATAAAAATTTTTTAAAAAAGAAACTAGTAAAAAAAATACTTGCTTTTTTTTCCACTTCCCTATGTATTATGACTGACAAAAGCTTTTGATGTTTTGGCAAATTTTAAAGGTCATGAACATTTAACTTTCCCCATTGGTTATTTCAATCAAGATGCATAGTTTCAGCTTGCATGGTTATTTTTATGGTCCCACACTACTGTGCCAAGTGAGGATTGTGTGTATTTGTGTCTGAGGAAAAACCGTTGTAAGCTCAACAGTTCTGCTTTTAATGATTTAAGATGTTAAAGAGTTTATAAATAGGAAGGTATCATTATAAAGCTCAGAATTTATATCTGAAAAGTTAAACTCTTGGGAAGTTCCTTTTTCTCCCTTCCTCTCTCAACTAACAAAAGTAAAGCCTAATAATATATCCCTTTTTTAGACCAACTGAGGAAGAGGCTGAGCAATTGCTGCAGTTGATGACAAGCCGTCCTCCTGCTACACCAGCTGGAGTTCGCTTCGTTTCGCTTTCCTTTTGTATGCTGCTGGCCTTTTCTACACTTGTCAGGTACCTTCCTATATAGGTTGCTCTGTTTTCTGAAGGTCTGCTTTTGTTTATTTATTGAAATGCACATATAGCATTAATTGGGAGCTTACTAGAAAAATTGGTCTAGGAATGGAAGGTGGTATTATCTTTTTTTTTTTTAACAACATCTGTACTAATTTTTTTTTTTTAAAGATTTTATTTATTTATTTGACAGAGAGAGAGATAGCGAGAGCAGGAACACAAGCAGGGGGAGTGGGAGAGGGAGAAGCAGGCTTCCCGCCGAGCAGGGAGCCCGATGTGGGACTCGATCCCAGGACCCTGGGATCATGACCTGAGCCGAAGGCAGACGCTTAACGACTGAGCCACCCAGGGGCCTGGTGGTATTATCTTTTAGTAAATGGTCTCAGTAGCATCTGCTGTATGCCAGTTGAAGGAGTCATTCTAGTTCTTCAAGATTTGGTAATGCAAATAGCAGTCCCTATTCCCTTCCGTCCTGTTTCCCTTCCCTCAAGGGACTTCTTTCAACTTTCTTCAGTTCTTTTAGCTGATTCTTTTGGTTTTTATTTCCACATCTTTAAATAACATGTTCGTATTTGCTATATTTTTGATTTTTCAATTTTAGGAGTAATCGTTGATTTCCTACAATGAAAGATGAGGAATTAGTTGTCTCCTTCTTGTCTTCCCCCCAGAGTATCTACATATCCTTCCCATCTTCCCATTGTCCCAGTACGGTTATATTGCAAGTTTGCTTTGACAAATATATAATTGTTCATATTGTCTCTACTGGGGGCTCAGCCACATAGTAGATGATAACTTTTCTTCTGCAAAACTTGTTTTTAGTCTTAATAATTATCCTGTGTTTTGTTTATTTGTTTTTCATTTGCTCTTTGTTCTATGTACTTACGTTAATGCAACTTAAAGCTCTGCCAATCTGAACCTCCTCTCAAGATACTCAGGCTCCTTATTCTTTTTTTTTTTTTTAAGTTTTTTTTAATTTATTTGACAGAGAGAGACAAAGCGAGAGAGGGAACACAAGCAGTGGGAGTGGGAGAGGGAGAAGCAGGCTTCCCGCCGATCAGGGAGCCCGATGCGGGGCTGGATCGCAGGACCCTGGGACCATGACCTGAGCCGAAGGCAGACGCTTAACGACTGAGCCACCCAGGCACCCCCAGACTCTTTATTCTGTCAATTTCATTTTCTTAAGGAAGTCTCTCCTGATTCTCTGAACTAGTTATGTCTGCATCTGGTATACAGCTCTCATCCTGGAATTGCTCTTCACTATTATTTTCAGGACTTGCTTCATGTCTCCTTTGTTGGATCTCCTGCTTCCTGCCTCTCATATATATATATTTTTTAAGATTTTATTTTTATTTATTTATTTAATTGAGAGAGAGAGAGAGTAAGAGAGCACAAGCAGGGAGAGCAGCAGAGGGAGAGGGAGAATGGGACTCAATCCCAGAACCCTGGGACCATGACCTGAGCCAAAGGCAGATGCTAAACCAGCTGAGCCACCGGGGTGCCCCAGGATTTTATTTTTTAAAGTAATCTGTACACCCAACGTGGGGCTTGAACCTACAATCCCAAGAGCAAAAGTTGCATGCTCTACTGACTGAGCCGGCCAGGCACCCCAACATATTTCCTTTTTTAATTGCTTTCTCATGTTGCTTTTTTAGCATGAGTATGTGGGAGGTCAACTTTTTTGAGACTGGCTGTTTCTGAAAATGTCTTTATTCTGCTTTGGCACTTGATTGAGTTTCATAGGGTTTAGAATTGGAAGTTGAAAATAATTTCCTTTGAGAATTTTGAAAGTCTTGCTGCATTGTCTTCTGACTTCCAGTATTGCTGTTGAGAAGTCTGATGACATTCTGATTCTTGGTTTTTTGTGTAGCCTGTTTTTTTGTGTGTTTTTTTTTAATATGGAGACATATAGGATTAGCATTTTGTCCCTTGGGTTTTGAAATTTTTGGATGATATGCCTGCTTTTATCTATTGTCCTAGGTATTTAGTAAACCCTTTCAACCTGGGAACTCATGTCCTTCAGTTCTAGGAAATTTTCTTAAACTCATTTGTTGGTTATGTTCCACATGGGTTTTTTATCTTTCCGAAACCATCTCTTATTTGGATATTGGACTTTCTGAAATGATTATCTTATTTTCTTTCCCTTTCCTGTTTTCCTTATCTTTGTCTTGGTCTGCTTTTTAAGAAACAGCTTAGTTGAGAGACCATTTACATACCATAAAATTTGCCCATTTTAAAATGTATAATTCAGTAGTTTTAAGTAGATTTACAAAGTTGTACGACCATTACCACAATCTGATTTTAGAACATTTTTATCACTGAAAAGATACTGCTCATTCTACCTTCGAGGATATGTTTTCAACTTCTAATCCTCTGTCACTTCTGATATCTAAGAGCTCTTTTTTGTTTTCTGGTTATTTCTTCTGTACGGTGGCTGTTGCTTCAAGGTGGCATGATTTTTCTGATATTAATCATGATGATTGAAGAAGCTTTATTAGTTGGTTTTCTTTAAGTTTTTTTTTTTCCTGCTTTTTTTGGTCTCTATTTTTCAAGTTAGAACCTTTTTTTCAGGGCTTTGATCATTCTTGATTGTTTGTATTTAAGAGTAGGAGGGGTGCCTTGGTGGCTCAGGCAGTTGAGTGTCTTGATTTCAGCTCAGGTCATGATCTCAGGGTTGTGAGATCCAGCCTCACATCAGGCTCTGCACTCAGCAGGGAGTCAGCTTGAGATTCTTTCCCCCTGCCCCACCTCCCCAATCCTGTGTGCTTTCTCTCTCTCTCTCTCTCTCTCAAATAAATAAATAAATCTTAAAAAAAAAAAGTAAGGAACTAAAAAGCAGATTGAATCTTTTAATGCATAGGTGGCTCTTTCAGAAACTCTTGGGCTTACCAGATTCTTAGAGAAGACTTTTGTCTTGCCTGGAGAGTAAAGACCTGAGAAGAAACCCATAAGCAAAGTTAAAAGTGAGAGTTAAGGGCTAGGAGATCTAAACCTGCAGTATAATCATTCACTTAATTCTACTTTTAGAATGGTGTCCCAGATATCCCTGGTTGATCCTCAGTTCAGAGACATCCTCTTTCAGCATTTCCAGAGCACAAATCTCCAGTATTTTCTCTGCTGGGGGATGGGGATTCATCTAATTGTGTCGAATGGAGGAGGTGATCTGGAGATCTACTACCTATATAGACTGTTGATCTTTTTAATTTAGTCTGTTTTCACTCTCCCTCCCAGAAATGCCTGGAGCTGTCAGTTCCTGAGCTCTTTGGGGATTCTGTGGTATAAAGTGGATTTGCTTTTCCCTCATGTTAGTTTAGTATTCTGCTTTCTTGAGTCTGCTGAGTTAGTTACCACTCTTCAAAATGTGCTCTCACTTCCAGTAGTTTGTGTTGTTGTCCCTCAGTATCATCTTACGCATTTATGCCTTTTAGGAAAATCCCTTTAATGTAGTTTGAAGTTTTAGGAGGGTGTGAAATTAGGTAATAGAATCAAGTGCTTTCCTTTCTCTTTACCTGAAGTAATTGCTAAACATTATCTCTAATCTTTATTACTTCTGGAAGGTGGGTATTTCTATCTGTATTTTTGGATAGGAGAGTTAAAGTTTAGAAGGATCATTTAAATTTCTTGTTTGAGATCACATTACCAGTAATTAATAGAGTTAGGATTCCTCCTGAGCTCTGCCATGCTCTAAAGGCTGTTATCTTTCTACTATGTAATGCTGTCTTTTATTAGTGGAATCATTTAGCTGTAGTTGAGAATGACCGTTTAAATTTTCTTAGCATGGGATAGCAGGCTTTTCGGTTGCTTTTTGTTTTACCCATTTACACTGCAATGAAGTGGAAGAAAATCAAAATTATTTTCACAAGTCAAAGTTGACTTGTACCTTTTAATGTAAGTCTAGGAATTCCCTTTAAAAACATTGTTGGTATGTTTTTATAATCATTTTTTATGTCTCATGAACCCATAGCTCTTTTTTCTTTTTCTTTGAATAGTGATCACTTATTTCTCTATAATTTTGAGTTCTGCTCAAAATGTTTCTGTAAGGGGCTCCTTGGTGGCTCAGTTGTTAAGCATCTGCCTTCGGCTCAGGTCATGATCCCAGGGTCCTGGGATCGAGCCCCATGTCGGGCTCCCTGCTCGGCCGGAAGCCTACTTCTTCCTCTCCCACTCCCCCTACTTGGGTTCCCCCTCCCACTGTGTCTCTCTCTGTCAAATAAATTAAAAAAAAAAAAAATCTTAAAAAAAAGTTTCTGTAAATTAAATTTTATTTTCCTTGGGCGCCTGGGTGGCTCAGATGGTTAAGCCTCTGCCTTCTGCTCAGGTCATGATCCCAGCGTCCTGGAATCAAGTCCCACATCCGGCTCCCTTCTCAGCAGAGAGCCTGCTTCTCCCTCTCCCTCTGCAACTCCCCCTGCTCATGCTCTCTCTCTCTCTCTGTATCTCGCTGTCTCAAATGATTAAATAAAAAAAAGTAAAAAAATTAAAAAAAATTTTATTTTCCTTGGAACTGCTCTACTACTCAGTTTGTGACCTCTTTTTTTTTAAATTTTTAAAAAGATTTTATTTATTTATTTGACAGAGAGAGACACAGCGAGAGAGGGAACACGAGCAGGGGGAGTGGGAGAGGGAGAAGCAGGCTTCCCACTGAGCAGGGAGCCTGATGCGGGGCTGGATCCCAGGACCCCGGGATCATGACCTGAGCCGAAGGCAGATGCTTAATGACTGAGCCACCTAGGCGCCCCAGTTTGTGACTTCTTTTTTTTTTTTTTTTTAAAGATTTTATTTATTTATTTGAGACAGAGAGAATGAGAGGGAAGAGGTCAGAGGGAGAAGCAGACCCCCCGCTGAGCAGGGAGCCCGATGCGGGACTCGATCCCGGGACTCCAGGATCATGACCTGAGCCAAAGGCAGTCGCTTAACCAACTGAGCCACCCAGGCGCCCCAGTTTGTGACTTCTTGATGACCGCTTTAACTCTAGATTTTTTCCATATGAAATATTAGCTGTTAATACAGTTCTTCTACCATTTTAATTCCAGAAGGTCTTTGCTTTTCTAAAAAATGAGAGGATTTCACTCTCTCCAACTTGCAAATGCAGTAATTAAGTCTTTGAGAGGGTTTGACTGTTCACATTCATAAAGAAAAGCAAAAGGCCCTTATTCTTCATCTCTGGAACTACTTCATATTTCAATGACAGTTAATGGCCACTTCAACAAGCAATTAATTTGAATTGATATTTCAAAATAGGAAGGAAAAAATAATTTCTGCTAAAAATACTTCCAGAATGTTTTCTCATTCTTATGATAGTATATCTGGCTTAAGCCAGTGACCCTCTTGTATGTTTTATATAGTACACCTGAACAGGAGCAGCTAATGGTAGTGTGGCTAAGTTGGATGATAAAAGAAGAAGCTTATTTTGAAAGGTAAGATTACTTAATTTGTTGCAGTTAGTGTTTCTTATCCTCTCTTTGGAAATTCATATTTTCTTTTTTGTTTCAACAGTACTTCTGGTGTCTCTGCTTCTTTTGGGGAGATGTTGTTATTGGTCGCTATGTACTTTCATAGCAACCAACTTAGCGCTATCATTGACTTGGTCTGTTCCACTCTGGGGATGAAGGTAATTTCCTTTTATTTTCTTTCTAAGGAAGCTAGTTCTAAGCTGGGTGTTTTTTTTGTAGTGTACAGTACGTTTTGTTTCCATTTTGAAGTAATTTTAGTTTAATAGTTTAAAATTTTATCAGGAGCTCTTAGAAAAAATATATATTATGAAAACATTTATTTACAAGAATAAAAGATGTTCAATATAGAAAGTTGGGAAAACCCAAAATATACAAAGCTTGGATAACACAAAAGAAAGGAAGAATATTATTTCATTGTTCATTGTTCAAGATACCAAGTATACTACTGTTAACATTCTTCTGTCTGTTCTTTCTTTACACTGATATATATATTTGTATATATTTAAAGAACTTAACTAATATATGATGACATTTCCTCAATAAATGTTCTTTAAAGATTTTTATTTATTTGAGAAAGAGAGCAAGAGAGAGAGAGCATGAGCAGGGTGAGGGGCAGAGGGAGAAGCAGACTCAGCACTGAGCAGGGAGTCTGATTAAATGTTCTAATACAATATAATTCTCATTGATTGTATCGTAGTCCATCTTATGCACCAATCATGACTTTCTTAATGGATCCTGCCCTATTTGCTATGTAAATTTTCTAGTTTTTGAATGGTGCTTTTAGATGGTTATACTTATTTACGTAAATATATACAGAGGCACTCACATATGTTTATCTTTAAACAGTTTTTTTTGTTTTTTGTTTTTTGTTTTTTTTTTAAGTAATCTCTACACCCAACGTAGGCCTTGAACTCAGGACCCTGAGATCAAGAGTTGCATGCTCTACAAACTGAGCCAGGCAGGCGCTTCCTTTAAACAGTTTTTGGATTAGCTCCTTAGGAAAAAGTTCTAGAAGGCAGGTTACTAAGTAAAAAAAATATAATGATGTTAAGGTGTTTAATGAGTATTGCCACATTACCTTTAAGCAAGATTATACCAGTTTAACTGTTCTCATCAGTGAATGAGAGTGGCAATTAACTGGACTCTCACCATCACTGGGCATTACCGTTCTTCCTAATCTTTACAATTTTGATTGATGAAAGATGATCTCACTTATTTTGCATTTCATCCATTACTAGTGAAACTGTAGTTTTAATTATTATTCTTTTTTAGTTATAGTTTATGGTGGGTTTTTTTTTTTGGTAGTTTTAAAAATCAGTTTTGGCTGGGTTTTTTTTTTTTTTTTAAGATTTTTTATTTATTTATTTGAGAGAGAGAGAGCATGAGCAGGGGGAGGAGCAGAGGGAGAGGGAGAAGTAGACTCCCCGCTGAGCAGGGAGCCCATTGCGGGGCTCGATCCCAGAACACCGAGATGGTGACTTGAGCCAAAGGCATACGCTTAACCGACTGAGCCATCCAGGCACCCCTTGGCTGGTTCATTTCTTTTGTGAAGAGGCTTATCAATGTCCTAATTTTCCTATAGGGATTTTTATTGATTTATTTTTCCTCTCACTGATTCAAAGGGGCTCTTCATATATAAGTGATATGCCATTATGTCTTATATATCATATTTCATTGATTTCAAGACACACATTTTATCCAATATTGAAATGGGGCTTTATTTTATAGTTGACTTGTAATATGGTTGTATTCCCTCCCCCCGATTTTTTTCTTGAAAAGTTACTTTTTTTTTTTTAAGATTTTATTTATTTATTTATTTATTTTTAATATTTTTTTTTTTTTAAGATTTTATTTATTTATTTGAGAGAGAGAGAGAATGAGAGACAGAGAGCATGAGAAGGAGGAAGGTCAGAGGGAGAAGCAGACTCCCTGCTGAGCAGGGAGCCCGATGCGGGACTCGATCCCGGGACTCCAGGATCATGACCTGAGCCGAAGGCAGTCGCTTAACCAACTGAGCCACCCAGGCGCCCCAGATTTTATTTATTTATTTGAGAGAGAGCACGAGCGAGAGAGCGTAAACAGGGGGAGCAGCAGACTTACTACTGAGCAGGGAGGCTGATGTTGGGCTCGATCTCAGGACCCTGACTGAGATCATGACCTGAGCTGAAGGCAGCCGTTTAACCAGCTGAGCCACCCAGGCGCCCCTTGAAATGTTACTATTAAATCAGCATATATTATAGTCCTTAGCGTCTTTATTTATTTATTTATTTTATTTTTATTTTTTAAAGAAAAAACTACTTAGCGTCTTTAAAAGTGAGAAGTAAGGGCGCCTGGGTGGCTCAGTCGTTAAGCGTCTGCCTTCAGCTTAGGTCATGATCCCAGGGTCCTGGGATCCAGCCCTGCATCGGGCTCCCTGCTCAGCAGGAAGCCTGCTTCTCCCTCTCCCACTCCCCCTGCTTGTGTTCCCTCTCTCCCTGTGTCTCTCTGTCAAATAAATAAATCTTTTAAAAAAAAAAAAAGTGAGAAGTATACAAATGTTGCAGTTGATTCCTCTCAGTCTTTTTGGCCATGTGGAAATTATTTTTGTGTGTATGTATTTAGAATTTCCTTTATGGTTCCTACTTTGCTGTTACACTTAGAAATGTTTATCTTTAAAAAAAAGGGGCACCTGGCTGGCTCAGTTGGTAGAGCATATGACTCTGGATCTCAGGGTGGTGAGTTTGAGCCCCATGTTGGACTAGAGATTACTTTTTTTTTTTTAAGATTTTATTTATTTATTTGACAGAGAGAGACACAGTGAGAGAGGGAACACAAGCAGGGGGAATGGGAGAGGAAGAAGCAGGCTTCCCGTGGAGCAGGAAGCCCGATGCGGGACTGGATCCCAGGACCCTGGGATCATGACCTGAGCCGAAGGCAGACCCTTAATGACTGAGTCATCCAGGCGCCCCTAGAGATTACTTTAAAAAAAAAAATTTTTTTTTAAATGAAAAAAATGTTTTTCTTTAGGTTTAAAGGAACAGTTACCTATATTTTCTTCCAATGTTTTTGGGGATTCGTGTTTCACATTTAAATCTTTTTTTTTTTTTTTGAAGATTTTTTTATTTATTTGACAGAGACACAGAGAGAGAGGGAACACAAGCAGGGGGAGTGGGAGAGGGAGAAGCAGGCTTCCTGCTGAGCAGGGAGCCTGATGTGGGGCTCGATCCCAGACCCTAGGATCATGACCTGAGCCGAAGGCAGGCGCCTAATGACTGAGCCACCGAGGCGCCCACATTTAAATCTTCAGTACACTTAGAGTTCATTTTGGATATAGTATCATGTGTGCAGGTATATATATATATATATCTGTATGTATATATTTGTTTATTTATTCCCCAGAAAGGTAGCTCTTTCACCTTCATTTATTGAATAATCCACTTCTTCCCACTGACTTGAAAGGCTGATAGTAATATTTACTAAGTACTTTCGTATGTTGGTTCAGTGTCTGAGGAAAAACACACTTTAATGTTGGGTTTGAGGAGCTACTTTTGAAATAGAGTATTTGAACATTAATGTTACATATCACAGTCCTATTAGATAATACATTTATCAGAGAAAAATGTGCTTCATATGTTTTTACATGCTGTTAGAATTTTTTTGGTTGTTTTAGATTGTAATTAAGCCAAGCTCCTTGAGCAGGATGAAGACTATCTTCACACAGGAAATTTTTACTGAACAGGTACTTCTTTTCACTTTATTCTTAGGTATTTCTTTAACTTTCTTTTACAACATTCTTTGGGGGAAAACTTTTATATTTCAGTTTAAGAGAATACTATGGTCTTTTTCTATTCCTTTTTAGTTTCCAGTGATGGTTTATTTAATCTTTATTTTTTATTAAATATTATTTTATTTTAAAGATTTTATTTACTTATCTGAGGGAGAGAGAGAGAGTGCCCAAGCAGAAGGAGGGGGCAGAAGGAGAGGGACAAGGAGACTCCCCGCAGAGCAGGAAGCCTGATGCGGGGGGCCGATCCCAGGACCCTGAGATCATGACCTGAGCCCAAGGCAGACATTTAACTGACTGAGCCACCCAGGCGCCCCAGTTTATTTAATTTTTAAAATTTCTGTAAAGAATAATCCCATGTACTTACTACATACAAAAGCATGTTTTAAATTTATATATTTTGGAGATGTTAAGTAAATGCTTAAGAATATGGTCTTCAGTACTGATGGTAGGGCTCTCACATGGGGTAATCATTTGGGTTTGTCAGGAGAAAAATAAAATAGAGACCTGTTTAAACTTTTAGGCTGTAACATTCATTTCTAACTAAATTATAAGCTAGAGTCTAAATTCTTTATTCTTTAAAAAAATTTTTTTAAGTAGGCTGGGCATGGAGCCTAACCGGGGGCTTGAACTCATGACCCTGAGATCAAGACCTGAGCTGAGATCAAAGGTTGGATGCTTAACCGACTGAGCCACCTAGGCACCCCTAAATTCTGTATTCTTGTATTTACATGTTCTTATTTGGTCTCAGCAATTTTGTCCATGGGTAAACCTAAGGATATTTTATTTTTTCAGCCAAAGAGACAATTCTGAAATTTAAGGTTAATTCCCAGATTAGTCAATTTAAACTTAAGATTAAAAAAACAAATATTTCTGAAAAAATGAGATATTTGAAAATGCTCATGGATGTATAATTGTTGCTTCTTTTAGGATAATATTCTTATCCCTATACCAAACTCTCCTTTCTCCCCTCAATATACATACACTCCCGCAAAACAGACACAAATAGTACATAGGAGACTCGTAAGTTATTTTTTATGTTTTTATTTGAGCTCACTGGACAACTTTGGGGAGGGTCTTTGAAAACCATTAGAAGTCTATGCATGACACAATGAGAATAACAATAAAAATCCCTGTTTATGTGATCATTTCTATCACACCTAGAGAATTTATGTCACATATAAAGATTTGATACTTTTTAATTCACATATGTTTTTCAAACATGTTTTTCAATTCTTTTCCCCCCTCACAAAAACCTTTTGAGGCAGGTAAGACTGTATTGTCCCATTTTATAAATGTGAAAATAGGCCTAGAAGATAAAGTGACTTATCTAAAATCACTGAGTCCAGATTTTATGATTCCAAATTTTATATATTTTTTACCTTACTACATTACTGTCAACATATCTATGTTTAAAAAACAAATTTAAAAAATTAGAGTGTTTTACAAATCCCTAAATGTATGCTGCCTTATCATCTAGAAAAAATTAAATCATGTAATAATTAGTTTTTCTTATTCATTCCTAAGGACTACATTTGTATTAAGTATTGACACTACCTGCTCATCCTCTTTCTTTCAGAATAATTTTATATTTGGTTCTGTCATATGTATTCATACTATTTTTCCCTTTTAGGTTGTCACAGCTCATGCTGTTCGGGTCCCTGTCACCAGCAACCTGAGTGCCAACATTACTGGATTTTTGCCTATTCATTGTATTTACCAGCTTCTCAGGAGTCGTTCCTTTACCAAGCACAAAGTATCAATAAAAGTATGATCTTACATTTATATTTCAAGCTACAACCCAAGTTATGTTTTTTTTTTTTTCTAGTTCTGTTTCAGTTTATACTGAATCCAATCTACTATGGATTTTGTGTATGAAATATGTCTAATTACTAATCATTGATTATAGTAACTAGGACTATAATTAATTTCAGATTTTTTTAAACAATGTAACTCTTAAGTTATTGACAAAATATACAGTATTACTAATCTATTTAAAATTCCAATAATATCATGTGGCTATTTCATTAAAACTTGGTAAGAAATTGCCATTTTCTATACTTTGGTTTTGTTCACCAAACTGAGAAAGTTGCTTGTCAGCCATGACCAATATTTGTACTTTTGTCACAAGGACAGCTAACACTTATATACATATTTTGACATATTTTCCCTTAGTTATAGTTGGCTATATCAAACAGTTAAAAGACCTTCTAAAGAGAAAGATAAGTCCCAGAAGGTAAAGAAATCTGAGCCTTTTCTAGAGGCTCTTCTATTTATAAAGAACAATGAACAATATATGCATTGATATATCACCTTTAACTATCCTTGTTTTCATGATTTAGTGAAGTTATTTTCCAGGTAGATTGTATCTTCTACTTCTTTGTTTTTAGTAAGTGAAATAGATAAGAGTTAAGAGTCTGAATGCGCACCCAATGTATCCACATGTCCTCTATCCATGTATAGTTAAGTGATGGTCTCCCATAAGAGGTTGCTAAGGCCACTTTCTTAATCTATCTGAGGATTTGCTGTGAAGAACTATCCCTCTCCCTCAGTTCCTATGTGCTGTGGGGTCTCTACAACACAGATGGTGCTCTAAATAGAGATACAGTAGGGACTTAAAATATTTTTCCTACTCCTTAAAAACTAATAGATTAAAAACCCAAAGTCCAAATTCAAAACCCAAATTCATCATTATAGATTTATCTTCCATTGGACAATAGTCTTGATTAGGATATAAAAGTAATTCATATTTTTAGATCAAAGACAGTTGTGAAACAGGGTGATATATTTGTAGCGGCTAGAAGTTAATTGTTTCACTGATTCATAAATTATGTAAATTTTATGTTTTTACTAAATTTCACTTTTTCTTATTGCCATAATTGATTTAGTGCCTATAACTGTCTTTTTTAGGACTGGATTTATAGACAGCTGTGTGAGACCTCTACTCCACTTCATCCTCAATTACTTCCTCTGATTGATGTGTACATAAATTCCATACTTACTCCTGCATCTAAATCTAATCCAGAAGCCACAAATCAGCCAGTCACAGAACAGGAGATCCTCAGTATTTTCCAAGGAGTCATTGGGGTAAAATAGTAGTTCCTGTACATTTATTAGCTGATTTTTCTTTTATTCTTCTGACTTGTTCCATATTTTTTCTTTGATTATTAGAGGACTTCTAGGTGGTCCTGAATCTGAAGTGGGATTACATTTCTTCAGATCACTTATGAAATTTACAAGTATGGTATTAGTTCCAAGTAGTTTGTTGAAGAGGCACTTTCTGAGGAATTCTTTAAAAGAGCTCCATTTTAAAGTCTAAAGAGTGCCCTGGAGAGTGTGTGCTTAACAAAGGACTATGTGACATTTCAACACGGTCAGCAGAGGTTTGTTTAGCTTCTTGAGAATCTAAGATATACTTAGATTCAAATAGGAAATTTGGAGAAAATCTTTTTTTCTCCACCTTTTAAGAAGGAAAAAATGATTGTATTTTTCACAGATGTATTCAAATGTACACTATTTTTTTTAGGAGTTATTTTCTTCATTCCAGGTAATACTTGAGACTCCTGTAAACCTTTTTCAGAAGCAGCCTGATGGAATTGCTGTTAAGGAACAGCTGAAGTCTTTTTTTTAATCATAAGGACTGTTAAGCATGTTGCCTTTGATTTCCCATGCCATCTCAAATTTAAACTTCAAGTTGTCTCTTTGAGTTTAATGCAAACATGGCAGTGTTTCTCCCATTTTATCTGAGCTTGGGAACAGTAACACTGAATAGTCTATTTAAAATGCATTTACCGTCAAGAAAGCACTCATGAAATCTAACAGTATTTTAAAGTATTTATAATATTACTTCCAGGGTGATAACATCCGCCTTAATCAACGGTTCAGTATCACAGCACAGCTTTTGGTGCTTTATTATATACTGTCTTATGAGGAAGCTCTCCTAGCAAACACAAAGACTTTAGGTAAGTTATACATATACATAGGGAAGCGTTTCTAGTGATAGTTCATTTTATTTGTTTACATTTTGTTACTTTCCAAGCTGTCATGTGAGAAAATAAGGTCAGATATTCTAACAAGCTCCAGTATCATTCTGTAGTCTTTGTAGTATAGGCATTGTATACTCTGATGTATAAATACATGTATGTATGGGCGCATAACCACCCCTTGAGGCTCAGCCCTTTTCTTAGCAGGCTAAATTAATAACTGAATTGTCTGTATTTTAATAATTTTAGGGACCTTACTAAGTGCTGATAAATTAAGAGATAAACCTGAAGGAAGTATAACTGAAAATTTTTTTGTTTGATTTCATTCTTTGCCCTGCCTCCCTTCCATTAGGTGAAGAATAACAATCTAGTCAAAAACAGTAGAAAAAAATAACAGAAGAGTTTCATTTTGACATTAAAATTATCACTGAACTGCGCTTTCAAACATAGCTACTTTCTATAATATCAGAAGGTCATGGGGCGCCTGGGTGGCTCAGTCGTTAAGCGTCTGCCTTCGGCTCAGGTCATGATCCTAGGGTCCTGGGATCGAGCCCTGCATCGGGCTCCCTGCTCTGTGGGAAGCCTGCTTCTCCCTCTCCTACTCCCCTGCTTGTGTTCCCTCTCTCACTGTGTCTCTGTCAAATAAATAAGATCTTTTAAAAATAATAAAAATAAAATGTAATATCAGAAGATCCGATTTAACATAGAAGATATCAGTATAAAGCAGTGTGTTTTTCTATATTTGAAAAAGAAAATTCGCATGTCTTTTAGGCTTGCTAAATGTATGTAGTTCCGTATTTGAACAAAAAATGTCATTAGAAAGCTGTAGGCACTGAGTATGTAATGCAGGAAAAATTCTTGTAAGGGTTGTTATTTTGCCACAGCTGAGTTATTTTACTTCTTGAAAGCTATAAATCAAAGTTACTTTTCAGTGTTTGGCAGATCAGTTTCTTTTATTTATCTGAAGTATTATGTTTTAAATACACTGTGAATTTCTCAGCTGCTTTCTTTTCTGACTGTAATTGTTAGAGTTATACAGATGATATCTCATAACTATAATTATAGTCTTTGTCGTATTAGCCAAAAGATGGGCTAATAATAAGCATTAGATAATAGTCTCTCACTTTTATCCACATGTAATGAATTCTGTTAAAGAATATGACACTTGTGATTTAATAGATAGTGGAAGAATAAATTATAAGGAGGTGTTCTGGGGAAGAATTCAGACCATTAATACTGTAGCAGGGACCAAGATACACCCTTATTTTTTACATACATGAATATCTAGCAAAATTTGTTTTTTAACACAGGAAAATACAGAGAGTAGTATAGCCAACCCTTGTGTATATACCATGAGGAAATAACAAGTACTCAGAATTTTTTAGGACTGGAAGAATCTTTAAAGATTATGTTTTCCAGTCCCCAGTGACATGCTTAGTTCAACCCAGTGTTCCTGGTTGCTGCTGTTCTTTTTATTTTTTTAAGATTTTATTTATTTATTTGAGAGAGCGAGAGCGAGAGTGCATGAGCAGGTGGAGGGGCAGAGGCAGAGGGAGAAGCAGACTCCCCGCTGAGCAGGGAGCCTGCTGTGGGGACTTGATCCCAGGACCCTGAGGCCATGACCTGAGCTGAAGGCAGACCCTTAACTGACTGAGCCACCTGGGTGCCCCTCCTGTGAAGCTGCTGTTCTTTATGTAACAGTCTGATGGATCTCAGTGGGGAAGTTGAAGATTTTAGGTTAGGAGTACAACTCAGCCTAGATCGAATCTTGGGAAAAGAACTGGGGTGTTAGAGGAAGTAGTTAGTAGGTTTTTATAAGATTCTAGGTGAAAGGAGGTGGTGGTTTGGACTGGTAGCAGGGTATATGCGTTTTGAAGGTAGAGTTGAGAGGTTTTGCTAATGGATTCATGAGGTTTGAGAGACATGAGCCAAGGTTGATGTGGAGGCTTTTGGCTTGAGCCTAAAGGACAGAATGGCTGTCAACTAAAATAAAAGAGCCTGGGGAAGGAGCAGACTTGTGGGGGATCAGGAGCTCAGTTTTGGACATGTTAAGTTTGAAATGTCTGAAAGACTTACAAGTGGCAATGTTAAGGAGACAGTTATATATATACAGTGGCCTGGAATTCAGGGGAGATACCTGGACTGAAACTTTGAGATTCTTTAGTATATATATATATATTTAAAATCACAACGTTAAATAGGATCACCAAGGACGGGTGTTTGGGAGAATCGGGAGAATATGATGTTTGGATGCCAAGGGAAGAAGAATGTTTTGGAGGATACAGTGATCACCTATGTCAAATGATGTTGCTAGATCAGTTAACGTTAGGACTGAGGCTTAGCTGATGACTGCATATTGCTTGCTGGAGGTCATTTGACCTTTACAGTTTTACTAGTAAAGTGGTAGGAGAAAGCCCGATTGTAGTGAACTGAAAAGAAAATTAGAGGAGATATACTGAAGACAATGAATAGAGACAGCTCTTTGGAGGAGTTGTAAAGAAAGGAAAGCAATGAATGTGGTAATCTGAGAGGAAAATGAGGTCAGGAGAGGGCTTTTTTTTTTTTTTTTTAAGTGAAATAGCTGAGAGAATATGTGTTGTTGGGAGTAATTTACTGGAGAGGTAAGGTTGATATTGCTTAGGGGAGAATCCCTGAACTGATGTCCTTGGGAGACAATGGGATGCAGAAGACAAATGGAGAGATTGGCCTTTCCCTGGAGAATTTTTTCCCCTTGTTGAGGATACCTTTTCCTAGTCTAGTTTCTCATCCCCAAGGAGAATAAATGACTACAGAATATGTCACAACATGAGAGAACTTTGTTCTTTCACAGTGAAAAAAGGTGATTATTCTACCTCACATTTATTCTTACATGTGAAATTGTGTTGTAGTTTCGGTACATTGTTAACTACTCTGTGGTGTTGGCCTTAGAATAAAAATTATTAGCAGCCACCAGGTAGCTGTAGAAGCTCACATATGGAATTCTGAAATTTGAGTTAGAGCCAAGTATTAGAATGTCATAGTCATTTAAAAAAAATGTGTGTGTGTGTATACATATATGTATTTTCATATGCACGTATGTTTTTGGTTTAAAAATACTTATATTTATTTATATTTATATTATGTCAATTTTAGTTAAATATTATATTGATGCAAAAGAATATAAGAAATAGAGTACTATAATAAATTCTAGTGTACTAATACCCAATTAAAACGTGAGCATTACCATTATATTTCCAGTGTTTAGACTTAAAAAGCGTTGCCTGTTTATTACATCTGAAGACTTTATTATTAGGTATAACAGTTTATTTTTAGATAGTTTTGAAGATAAAGACAGTAGTAATTAATATTGAACATATGAGTAAACTATTTATCTGTTCCTAAAGGAGCCAGTGGATTCTAAATGCAATCTCATTCTGAAATAGCTAAAAGTACTACTTGCTTAACTCTTTCCCTCAAGCTTAACTTCATTTAAAAACAGAGTTTGGCCTTTTTTTTCTGCTTTTGTCTGTTACATGTAAAATTTCCTAAATTTCCTTCTTGGTCACCTGTAGATGACACATCCCATAGTACTTGGGAAACTCTAATGTTCTCTGGCTTTAAATTCTTTGAACTTGATATTTTTCTTTGCACTTGATAGTTAATTATTTTCTTTCCAGAAGAAAGTTAACTCCATCTGCCTCTTTCAAAATGCAGTAACTTTTAAGCAAACAGTGACCAATATTATTTTTTGGCAGCTTCAAGTTTCAGAGCTTTAAAATAAAGTTTTGATGAAAAGCAATTCTAATAGTTATATAACCATATTTTAGAGTAACAGTATAAGAATTTTAAAAACTTACTTCATTATTTACCTAATTATATCTTGCTTAATCCAAAGGAACTGGTTTTTAAGATAAAACCATGTATTAGAAGGTGTGTTTACTGGAAAAATATCTAGGAAATGAGAAAAGTAAAAATATCAAAGTATAAACCACCCATAATTCTACTGCTAATCACCATTAGAATTTTGCTAGAAAACCCTTCAATCTTTGGACAGATAGCTTTTACAAAGTCAGAATCATAATACCTTTTTTTAAGATTTTATTTTTATTTTTTAAAAAGATTTATTTAATTATTTTAGAGATCGAGAGTTCGTGCGCTACCAGGGGAAGGGGCAGAGGGAGAGAATCTTCAAACAGACTCCCCATTGAGTGCTAGCCTGACACAGGGCTCAATCTTGTGACCAGTGAGATCATGACCTAAGTGGAAACTAGGAGTCAGATGCTCAACGGAGTGAGTCACCCAGGTGCCCCAAGATTTTCAATTAGCAATAATCGCGCCTCGGATAAACCTCATTGGCTACAATACTGCCACTGCACAAAGCTGCCAAGATTTTATTTTTAAGTAATCTCTACACCCAATGTGGGGTTTGAATTCACAACCCCGAGTTCAGGAGTCACCTGTTCTACCTACTGATCAAGCCAGGCTCCCCCAGAATACATGTTTTTAATCTACCCTTTCTCCTTAATAACACATTTTAAACATTTTAAACATTTGCCTATTATAGTAAATTTTTTTTTTTTAAAGATTTTATTTATTTATTTGACAGAGACACAGTGAGAGAGGGAACGCAAGCAGGGGGAGAGGGAGGGAGAAGCAGGCTTCCCGCTGAGCAGGGAGCCCGATGTGGGCCTCGATCCCAGGATCCTGGGATCATGACCTGAGCCGAAGGCAGACGCTTAACGACTGAGCCACCCAGGCGCCCCCTATTATAGTAAATTTTTAAAGATATCTCTAAATAGCTGTATAATATTTCTTTATAAATATGTCTACTTAACGTATTATGTCCTTATTGTTGGACATTTAAATTATTTCCAAATTTTGCTGTTATAAACAGTGGAGGAATGAATATCCTTAGAGTGAACTTTGTATATAGGTATGATTATTTCTGTCCTTAGGAGAGATTCCTGGATATAGAAATAGTAAGTCTAAGATTTTGAAAAATTACAAGATTTAAAAAATGAATTGCTGCCATATTGCTTTCCAGATAGGTTATACCATTATAGACTCCCACATTTGTATAAGATGTGAGTGCCTTTTTATAATATTGAGTGTTACCATTTGTTTATGGTGTTTTTTAATTATAGAATTTTATGGGGAGGAAAATCTTCCAAAGCAAGGTACTAATGTTAATATAACTCATCACCTATATATTATTTTAGGACATTATTATTTTATTTTTAAAATTTAAGCATGCCTTTAATTTTGGTGTAAAGTATGGAGTACAGATCCAATTTTATTTTTTTATAATTGGTTATTTGTCAACATCACACAGTGAATAATCTATTATTTTCCTATTATTTTGGAAGGTTGCTTTGATGTATATTGAAGTTTTACTACAAACCTATGTCTGATTTTGGATTTTCTTTCTTAAGTCAGACATTTCCAGTGCCTTCATCATAACCGATCTTATTCAGTATTTCTGTCTATTCTCATATATTTAATCTTTCATAAGAACTTTATAATTTTGTCAAATTTCAAAGAAGATGATCAAATTAGGATTTTGATCAGAATTATGTTAAACTTAAAGATTTGGAGACAATTTACATCTTTACAATAGTAAATCTTCCCATCTAGATAAATGAAATAATTTTTTAAAATTATTAAAATATAGGGCGCCTGGGTGGCTCAGTTGGTTAAGCGACTGCCTTCGGCTCAGGTCATGATCCTGGAGTCCCTGGATCGAGTCCCGCATCGGGCTCCCTGCTCGGCAGGGAGCCTGCTTCTGCCTCTGACCCTCCCCCCTCTCATGTGCTCTCTCTCTCTCATTCTCTCTGTCTCAAATAAATAAATAAAATCTTTAAAAAAAAAAAAAGAAAATAAAGCTTATTTAAAAAAAATTATTAAAATATAAGCTTTGGGGCATCTAGGTGGTGCAGTTGGTTGAACGTCTGGCTCTTGGTTTTAGCACTGGTCATGATCTCAGTAAATATTTTTTTTTTGGCAATTATTGAGATGATTTTGTTTGGTCTATTTATATAATTAGTTATATAATTAATATCTTTATATTCCTGGAATGGGTCCTACTTGCTGAGCACAGAGCCCCCTAGGGGGCTCAGTCCCACGACCCTGAGATCATGACCTGAGCTGAAACCAAGAGTCAGATGCTTAACCAACTGAGCCACCCAGGCACCCCTGCCTTTTCTTTCTTTTTTTTTTTTTTTAAAGATTTTATTTATTTATTCATGAGAGAGAGAGAGAGAGAGAGGCAGAGGCAGAGGGAGAAGCAGGCTCCCCGCGGAGCAGGGAGCCCGATGCGGGACTCGATCCCAGGATCCTGGGATCATGACCTGAGCTGAAGGCAGACGCTTAACCGACTGAGCCACCCAGGCATCCCTGCCTTTTCATTTTGTTGATGGTTTTCTTTCCAGTGCAGAAGCTTTTTAGTTTGATGTAGTCTCACTTGTTTATTTTTGCTTTTGTTTCTGGTGTCAGATTAAAAAAAAAATCACTGCCAAGACCTAGTCAAGGAGTTACCATCTATGTTTTCTTTTAATCATATGATTTTAGGTCTTGTGTTCAAGTCTTTAATCCATTTTGAGTTAATCATTGTGTGTTGTGTTAGATAGTGGTTGAGTTTCATTCTTTTGCATGTAGCTGTCGAGTTTTTTCAACACTGTTGAAACTTTTTCAACACTGTCCTTTTACTCATTATATATTCTTGGCTCCTTTGTTGTGGATCAGTCGACCATGCATGGGTTTATTTCTGGGCTTTCTCCTTTGTTCCATTGATGTGTCTGTTTTTTTTTTTTTTAAGATTTTATTTATTTATTTGACAGAGAAAGACACAGCAAGAGAGGGAACACAAACGGGGAGTGGGAGAGGGAGAAGCAGACTCCCCGCCGAGCAGGGATCCCGATGCGGGACTCGATCCCGGGACTCCAGGATCATGACCTGAGCCGAAGGCAGTCGCTTAACCAACTGAGCCACCCAGGCGCCCAACTGCCTTCTGAAACATGTTCTTACGGAATTCATACAAAATTGGTGTGGAAACTAGGATACTAATTTATTAATTTTCAAGAGGGGGTTATGTTTAGTCAAAAGGTATATGGTCTGTGGGGCGCCTGGGTGGCTGTGTCATTTAATTCCCTGCCTTCGGCTCAGGTTATGATCCCAGGGTCCTGGGATCGAGCCCCATGTCAGGCTCCCTGCTTAGCAGAGAGTCTGCTTCTCCCCCTCCCTCTGCTCCTTGCCCCTGCTTGTGCTTGACTCTCATTCTCTCTCTCAGATAAATAATAAATCTTTAAAAAAAAGGTATATGGTCTGTATAGGCAATGATTCTCAACCTTTATTTATTTATTTATTTTAGATTTTATTTATTAGAGAGAGAGAGAGAGAGAGAGAGAGAGAGAGCATGAGTGGGGGGAGGGGCAGAGGGAGAGGGAGAAGCAGACTCCTTGCTGAGCAGGGAGCCCGCCATGGGGCTCCATCCCAGGACCCTGAGATCATGACCTGAGCCGAAGGCAGATGCTTAACCGACTGAGCCACCCAGGCACCCCAATTCTCAACCTTTATTTTAACACTTGCACTTATGTACTTCTTGTCTTCAACCAAAGAAAAAAAAATTGAGTTTCATTTTGTGGTTTGTATTTGAAAAAGAATAAGTATATTGCATATGCTTTTTCGAACTATGAACATCCTTTTTGAAATTCTCATATAGTCCTATGGTATACAAATAAAATACCTTGGAGTGAGATGAGGGTGCCACGCATATAGAATATGATGGAGGTGAGGGACTCCTGGGTGGCTTAGTTGGTTAAGCTTCTGCCTTTGTCTCAGGTCATGATTCCGGGGTCCTGGAAAAGAGTCCTGCATCGGGCTCCCTGCTCAGCGGAGAGCCTGCTTCTCCCTCTGCCTGCCGCTCCCCCTGCTTGTACGCTCTCTCTCTCTCTCTCTGACAAATAAATAAAATCTTAAAGAAAAGAATATGATGGAGATGAGACAGAGAGAGAGAGTGTTGATTGGCATCTACCTTTACTCTGTAGGATATAAGAATCCACTGAAGGTTTTTGAACATGAGGTTTTTTTTATTTTTAAGTAATCTCTACAGCCAATGTGGGGCTCAGACTCCTGAGATCAAGAGTTGCATGCTCCACCAACTGAGCCAGCCAGGCGCCCATAAAATGGACTTGTCTTTTTTTTTTTTTTTTTAAAGATTTTATTTATTTATTTGACAGAGAAAGACACAGCGAGAGAGGGAACACAAGCAGGGGGAGTGGGAGAGGGAGAAGCAGACTCCCCGCTGAGCAGGCAGCCCGATGCGGGACTCGATCCAGGGACTCCAGGATCATGACCTGAGCCGAAGGCAGTCGCTTAACCAACTGAGCCACCCAGGCGCCCCTGGACTTGTCTTTTTTAAAAAAGGAATTGTTTGCTGGCTGAAGATGGAAGTTGTGAGAGAAGGGAGTCAAATTCATATTGCCCAACTTCCTTTAAAAAGAGTCACCACTATAACATATAATTAAATTAAGACTGTTGGAGTCATGAAGCTTTAAGCCATATGATCATGACTGAATTTAGTCTTCTAATTAGATTTGGGAGAGTCTTGACTTACTTATCGGGGGTTTTGTTTCATTTTGTTTTGTTTGTTTTTGTTTTAGTGTAGGGCACGTCTGCAGATGGCTTCTCTCACGATTTTTCTCCTCACTAGTTTCAATTTGGAGGCATTTTCCAGATCCTGCCTTTAGATATGTTCTTGCTCTTCCTGTGTATCCACTATTTCTTCATTTTTTTGTGAAGTATATTCACAGGTTAAGTGAATTAAAAGTCACCTAATGTTGTTTTTGTTCCATTTAGGTTGAAGGTTAAGATTTCTGTTGTTCATTACCCTGTTCTTATCTTACACTTTGTATCTTTGACAGCCGCCATGCAAAGAAAGCCCAAGTCCTATTCGTCGTCTTTAATGGATCAGATTCCTATCAAATTCCTTATTCGACAGGCTCAAGGGCTGCAGCAGGAGTTGGGAGGTATTTGTTTTCCTTGTTTTTTACTGCTGACATTTATTGTTAAAAAATACCTTACTGTTTATAGTGTTATGAAGTGTAATATGTGCTCAGTGGTTTAAAAAAAACAAACAATTCATTCAGGATTGAAATTCCTCTTTACCCCCCTCACTATCTTACTACTTGCATTCCTCCTTCCCCAAAACCCAGTTTTATTTTGGTATGGAATTTTAGACTTTTTTTCTATTAAGTTGAACCATATGAAATTGCAGGTATTCCAACTTTTTTTGACCCACAAAAATATAGCTTCATATGGTTGAAGCTAATAGAAACACACATGAGTAAAAAATTGTTTTTTTAAACTATGAATGGCATTATACCCTATCTCTTCTGAGACTTGTTTTTTCCTCTTCGAGTCTTAGAAATCTTTTTATGCCAGTACATGTAGATCTACCTTATTGCTTTTTTTTTTTTTTTTTTAAAGATTTTATTTGACAGAGAGAGACACAGCGAGAGAGGGAACACAAGCAGGGGGAGTGGGAGAGGGAGAAGCAGGCTTCCCGCAGAGCAGGGAGCCCAATGCGGGGCTCGATCCCAGGACCCCGGGATCACGACCCGAGCCAAAGGCAGACGCTCAATGACTGAGCCACCCAGGCGCCCCTACCTTATTGCTTTTAATTCCTCCACAATATTCCTTAGCATGGAATTACTATGTTTTTTACTGTAAAATTGTCAAATAGATATATAGTAATATTTTTTGAAATTCAGTTTTTTTTTCTTAATTTGACAGCTCTTTTTATAATGTTTGAGTATGGGTTTTTTGTTTGTTTCTATGAAGTTGGAGTTTTCTTTTTCTTTCTTTGTTACGGTTGATTTCAAGCAGGAACAAAGATGACCTTCTTTGGTCACCTTTAACCGGATGTATGCATTTATTTACTTATATCTTTGCATAAACATGTTATATTTGGCAACATTTGGTAATAACATTTTATTGAAGAGATTATGAAATGTAGGTTAGTTTTCACTATGGTAAGCAGTCATTTTGTGACTGTTTTGAGATAGTCTTAACTATACATGTAGTTGTGCATTTAGATATTTAAATGTTCAATACTACTTTTGATTGTTGCAGCATTTTTTCAAACAGAAATATTAATTTTAATCAGTTTCTATGACAAAGGAAGCAGATACTCTCCCTACTGGGACTAAGTGGTATGATTTGATCTAAGTTGCATAATAAGGAGATTATTGGATGAAAAGTACTTTTATGACAACTAATACTGTTACTACTACTCTTACAACTCTGACAAGGATGATAATATAGTAACAATATTTATTAGGTATTTATGTGCTAAACACTTAGCATAGTGGTACTTCATGTATCTAAGTAGACATTTTTTACAGAACCACTTATCATTAAAAATAATAGTCATGAATAGTCAAACTGTGCTAAAAGCAAAAGGTTAGAAAGAATACTTTGATTTAGTAAAAGGAAGTTTCCCATTCCTTTTGAGCTTCCTTAACTCTTCTTGAAGGAAGACAAATGCATTGTCTTGTAGGTAACATCCATACTTGCTTTGGTTGGCTGACATACTTAGCTGTGTGACTCTGGGAACTTTAATAAATGCCTTTCAGTCTGTTTCCTTGCAATAGAATGGAGACAATATTGCTTACCTTGAAGGGACGTTAGGGAGAAATGAAAAAATGTACATAGAGTGCCTGAGATCTTTTAGGCACTCAAGGTGGCAATTTTGATTTTACCCGTCTGTAGCAATGATTCTGAACTGGGTGGGAAGGGAACACGTGTTCTTTTGTAGTAGGCTATCAGAATTTCTGAGTAAGGCCTTTCTCAGACCATATATGATCTCCCTCAAATGGACATTCTTTTCTCCTTTTTTTCTTTGCTCCCCAGTCAACTCTTGAACTACTGCTATGTAAAACAATGTTTCCTGATTGGAGACTTTTATGTTGGGATAGGGTAGAAGAAAGCTTGAGAACTTTTTATAAAACTAGTAGTTTCCACCTATTTGTGTATCAAATCATTTGGGGATCTTTATTTAAGCAGATTCTCTGGCTGAATTACCAAACAAATCCTCAAAGGGTAGTATGCATGCACAAGATGCGCACATTCCTTTGGTTTGCTGTAAATGAAAAGGACAAGGGAGAGGGGAAGTGAGGAGAGAAGATTTTGGTATTTGAGAATGAAGAATCCAGTTGACTTCTTGTAAATTTTCAAGGGCTGCATTCTGCTTTACTACGTCTCCTTGCAACTAATTACCCACATTTATGCATTGTGGATGATTGGATCTGTGAAGAAGAAATCACAGGGACTGATGCCCTGTTAAGGCGAATGCTACTGACTAATAATGCCAAAAACCACTCTCCTAAACAACTCCAAGAAGGTACAGTAAATTGGATACTCCTTTTACCCCTTTAGTAGTACAAAGAGATGTTAGGCTCATTGAAATCTTAAAAACATGCGGAATTTTCCTGGGTATATAACAGTGTTTGGTCAATGTATTTTAAGTAATTTTCTTTGAGTTTAAGGAGATTTAACCTTTTTTAAAAAAATTATTTTATTTATTTGAGAGAGAGAGAAAGCGCATGTGTTGGGGGAGGAGCAGAGGGAGAGGGACAAGCAGACTATGCACTGAGGCAGGGGAGGGGAGCCCTACTTGGGGCTTGATCTCACCACCCTGAGATTGTGACCTGAGTGGAAATCAAGAGTTGGACACTTAACTGACTGAGCCACCCAGGTGCCCAGGAGTTTTAACTTTTCTTTCTGACTTGCTTGTGTCTGTTTTATCATAGTTTCTGTGTTATATGGTCATGTGGTTTTAGGAAGGTCCTAAACTGGTGAGAAATAAATGCTATGGAGTAGAGCAATGTACTTGCGTTAATGGATAAAGTTCAAGCACTGTCAAATAGAAATATGATACGAGCCACACATAAAATTTTAAACTTTTTATAGCCACATTAAAAAAGTAAAAAACAGGGGCAGCTGGGTGGCTCAGATGGTTGGGCATCTGCGTTCGGCTCAGGTCATGATCTCCAGGTCCTGGGATCGAGTCCCACGTCCAGCTCCCAGCTCAGTGGGGAGTCTGCTTTTCCCTCTCCCTCTGTCTCTGCCTCTCCCCCTGCTTGTACTCTTCTCTGTCTCTCTCAAATAAATAAATAAATCTTTAAAAAAAATTATAAAAAAAAGTAAAACACAGGCAAAAGTAGTTTTAATAATTATTTTATTTAACCCAGTATATCAATATATTATCAGTTCATCATGTAATTAATATAAAAAATATTAATGAGATATTTTATTGTTTTTCCACAGAAAGTCTTTGCAATCTGGTATATATTTTATCCTCACAGCACATCTCAGTTTGCACTAGCTACATTTCTTAAGTGTTCAGTAGCCAGATGTGGTTAGTGACTATTCTATTGAAAATCACAGTTCTAGAAATTTTTTACTAACAGCAGTCTGCTGGATACTTACATCCTATAAAGGGGGCCACCCAGACAGAAAATATCAAGAAGTTTGAATCTTACTGAATGTTACTACTAAAAGCACTACTTGGGTATATTTTCATGTTCCAGTCAATTTTTAAAATTAGTCTGAATCACCAAGGAAATGACATTTGTCTTTGGGTCACTAATGTGTTTTTTAAAATGGGATTTTTATAACTTTTATCTCTATGATTATTCTTATCTTTATGATATAAGTATACTTAACATGAATTTTTCTTAGGCCCTTATTTTAAGTGTAGCCAAAACTTGTGGCCAGGATTGAAAGTTTTACTCCTTTTCAGCAACAGTGTTTCCTTGATTTGTGTGGTATGTAGTCTGATAGGAAAGTATTACCAAATATTATTTGGTAAGTTGTATAGAATTTAGATCATGACTGCTAAGTTTTCCTTTTAGCATTTTCAGCCGTCCCAGTAAGTCACACACAAGTGATGCAGATTCTAGAACACTTGACTCTACTCTCTGCCAGTGAACTTATACCTTATGCAGAAGTATTAACATCCAATATGAACCAGCTATTGAATTCAGGGGTTCCACGGCGAATTCTTCAAACCGTCAATAAACTGTGGATGGTTCTTAATACTGTGATGCCTAGAAGGTAATTTCAGTATATTGTTTCATGTAATAAATAAGCATATAGCAGTGATTGTATACAATAACCTAAACTTAAATGTTGAAAAAAATTGTTGATTATCTGACAGTATAAGTCCATTCTGAAGACCACTAATTAAAGAGCTGTTATAACTTTAAGGAAAAGAATAAACTTTATTTTAAGAAGCAGAGGAATCTTAAAAGTATTTCCAACTTGAGAAAGTTCTTTAAAAATGAATTCTCACATGTAGTCCTTTGTGTCTAATTGTGACTTAGATCACCACGTGTCTTGCAATCCTTGCTGAGGCTTCAAATTCTGCTGCACATTAAAATCACCTGGAGAGCTTTTAGAACTCCTGATCTGCAGGTTGTAACCCACGCTAATTAAATCAGAATGTCTGTGGGTGGGAGTTAGCCATTAGTGTGTTTTTTTTTTTAAGGATTTCCTGAGTGATTCTAGCACACATAAAATTTAGAGAACACTGGGTTAATTATTGTGCCTTTAGGAAGATGAGTCTCTCCTGTTCCCATCTATTGCATCAAAAACACCTGTTCTAAATAGGTGATGGGGATTAAGGAGTGTACTTGTGATGAGCACAGGGAGTTGTATGTAAGGGGTGATTCACTAAATTGTACACCTGAAACTAATATTACACAGTATGTTAACTAACTGGAATTTAAATAAAAACAACAAAAAAAACCCTTTAAATAGAAAAGCAAACAAAAAACACCTAGTCTGCTCTAAAAAAACCCAGAATACTGGGCTGGACTTAACTGAGATTTTGATTCAATAAGTCTGGGAATATTTATGCTTATTATTTTTATTTAAAAAAAATTTTTTAAAGATTTTATTTATTTATTTGAGAGAGACAGAGAGAGCTGCACAAGCCAGGGAGGGGGAAAGGGGCAGAGGGAGAGGGAGAAGCAGACTTCCTGCTGAGCAGGGAGCCTAATGTGAGGCTCAATCCCAGGACCCTGGGATTATGACCTGAGCTGAAGACAGACCCTTAACCGACTGAGCCACCCAGGCATCCCATATTTATGCTTTTTAAATTTAATTTTTACTTATATCAAATAAATAAATGCACATAACTTAAGAACTTAAATAGTATATTCCTTTCCATTTTAAGATTGTTGCTCCCCAGAGACAGCTGTTTTCAGCTCTTTAACCTTTTTATTCTGGCATTTATATCCTCCCATCTATCTCAGTAACATACCTATAATTACTATGATTTTCTGACTTTCCAATTTAGAAATTATCTGTGACTTTGCACTATACAAGATGAAGTGTTAGCCCTCTTACCTGTTTCCCTCCCCTGTGAGTCCCTCTTCCCCCAACACACACTTTCCCTTCCTCCCTTTCTCCCAACAGAGTAATACCAAAATTTTTGGTCAAAGCAGTATTCAGTGTGCCTATTATCATGACTACAACAGTGCTGTTTTTATAGTTGACACATGCAATATCCTTTGATTACAATTTCTTTCTTATACAACTGCCTTCGTTCATACCTCACACACGAACCCTGAGTTCATACTTCCCTCTTCCATTTACTTTGGTGGGTTTTTTTTTGTTTTTTTGTTCTGTTTTTGTGTTCATTTTGTATCAATAACTAATTCATCCCTAAACTCTGTTATTGAGGGGACATTTATGTTATAACACATCAGGTAACGTATCAGTAACGTTTTTTTCTTGGAAACATTCCTTTCATAGCTTTCCATCCTCATGTTTTAATTTGGGACATGCACAGTAGCCATCCTGGAATTGATTTTGTCTCTCTTCTTTGTGGAATTCCATGTTTTTCTCTGTCTTGGTGTAGTTCCTCATTTTAGTGAGTGGAATTCACACTTAAGTTGCTTCCTGAGAAAGGGTGTTAAGGGAACTTATTTATTTGTCATTCTACTGAATGAATTGAGCTTCCCTTGTTGCTATTCATTAATCCAATGATATATCAATTCCCACTCCTTGGTATGTGACCATTGTTTTTTCTCTCTTAAATTGTAGGGTTTTTTCCTTTCACTGTTTTCTGGAATTTCATGATGATGTATTTTGGTGTGTTTTTTTTTTATTCATAGTGTTGGGTGCTTGGCCTTTTTTTAGTCTGGGCACCGATGCCTTCAGTTCTGAGGACATTTTCTTATGTTTTTTTTTTCTTCAGTGATCTCTTTCCCTTTGTTTTCTGTAATTTTTTGTAATTTAGCTTTTAAACCTCTTATTTAAAAACCCCTGATTTTCCAATTTTTTCTCTTCTTTTTAAATTTGTCTTTTGAATATACTTTGAGTATTCTTCAATGTTATCTTCTGATCTTTCTTTTGAATTTAAAAGTTTATTATATTCTTAATCTCTACGAGTTCTTTCTTAACTGAATATTTTTAGTTTTTTGTCTTTTTTTAAAATTTTATTTTATTTTATTTATTTTTTTTTTTTAAGATTTTTATTTATTTATTTGAGAGAGAGAATGAGATAGAGAGAGCATGAGAGGGGGGAGGGTCAGAGGGAGAAGCAGACTCCCTGCCGAGCAGGGAGCCCGATGCGGGACTCGATCCCGGGACTCCAGGATCATGACCTGAGCCGAAGGCAGTTGCTCAACCGACTGAGCCACCCAGGCGCCCTAAAATTTTATTTTATTTTATTTTATTTATTTGAGAGAGAGAGAGAGCACAGAGGGAGAGTGAGAGGGAGAAGCAGACTCCCTGCTGGGCAGAGAGTCCGACGTGGGGCTCAATCCCAGGATCCTGAGATCATGACCTGAGCTGAAGGCAGATGCTGAACCGATGGAGCCACCCAGGCGCCCCATCTTTTTTCCATGCCAGCATGGAGCCCAACATGGGGCTTGAACTCATGACCCTGAGATCAAGAGTCAGACACTTAACTGACTGAACTACCCAAGTGTCCCTTACCTGAATATTTTTAAATGCCTCCTGTTCTTGTTTCATATGTACAATATTCTGTCCTTTAAGGATGTTAATTATAGGCTTTAAAAAGTTTCTCATCCCTACATTCTCTGTTTCTTTAAAGTTTCTTCCTATTTGCATATTTTAATCTTTCTCAAACTAGATGCTTTCCTTAAATGTCTGATGACTCTTGGCTGACCACTCATATTTAAAGAGTGGGCAAGCTCTGTGTGCAAGGTGGGGCTGATGGATTCCTGGGCTTCACTGTAAGAGGTCAGGTACCCTTCCTGTTGGCATATCCCTTAGTAATTCTCATGTGCAGTCAGGTTAGTAATCACTTTTAGAGTTTATTGATGTCTAATCTCAAAGTGGCTTCTCACATTGGAGATTTTATGATGATAACAGATCCATGGCTTATTTATGGGGCCAGATACAGTTTCAAAGTGCTAAGGTTTTAATTCATACTTTTATTTTTTATGCCATGATTATTCCATTACAACTGTGAGGATTTTTGAAACTGCTTTGTGTTTACGGTTTTATCTTCATTTGTTTTAGAGACATCATAATAAGTTAGATTTCTATAATTCTTAATTTTTCCAAGTTCCTTCACACCTGTTTTTTTAATTTTTTCCTGAATATATCCTTCTGTGTTAGGACTGGATGGCTGCAGGTTTCAACTATAATATAGCTGTTTTTGAACATGTGATTATTTTCTCGTCAGGCTGTGGGTAATGACAGTTAATGCACTTCAGCCTTCAATAAAGTTTGTACGACAACAAAAGTATACTCAGAATGACCTGATGATAGATCCTCTCATTGTCCTAAGATGTGATCAGAGGGTACACAGGTATGTGTCATTTGAGTTTCATTTTTATTCTGGAGTTATACTTTGGAGAGTCAAAAGAAATGGAAGAAATTCAGTTTAAACATCTGTCTTAGTGTTCTTGCAGGTAATTGGTAGTGTGTGCTCTGAGGTTTTTTGTTTTTGTTTTGTCTACATCCAAGAACTATTCAGTTTAATATTTAATATGTGATTAGTAAAATCTAGCCTTGTTGCTAGCATTTTTTAAAAAGGCTTTTAAAAATTAGCCTATTATGAACCATTACATGCATTAAAACTGTGATCTTTTCCGCATCCTCAGTTGTGATATTAGCTTCATTGATTCCACATTTGTCTGTAATTCCTTGCCAGTTGCTGAACTTAATCAATTGCTTTGAAGTGGCTTCACCTCAAGAGGCTGATTTAATTAATTCAGATCATTAATATTTGAATTTCCTATTGCTGTGCTAAGTAATATCAGTGATACATAGGTTAAAGTGATTATCACCTGTATGGAGAAATAAGGCAAATACATGAAAAGTTAAATAATATGGTCATATGCAGATGAATAGTTTAGTAAGTGGATGCTATTAAAGGTTCAGGAAAGATGTAAAGGAAGTGGGGACCTGAGTAGTTTTTAAAGGATAGAAATGGGGTTTGGATGAACAGACACTATAATGAGGGGAGTAAGGGGTTAAGGAAGGCATTGTGGGGGAAAAGGAACAGTGTGAGCAAAAGTATAGAAGCACAAATGAAAAAGGCTTGGAATGGAGGGATAATTTGTTGAGAGGAGCACACTTTAGAATTGGAATCTCAAGGTAGGGGTCAGACTACGGAGGGCCTTGAATGTTAGGCTAAAGAGGTCATTTAGGTGGTAACTTAAGAGAAGCTTTGCATTAGATGGTTTAGGGGAGAAAAAAATTGGAATTAAAGAATACTTAACTAGGATACACACTCTATGAATGTAGTCATCTGTCCTCAACCCAAGGGATGACATTCATGAAGTGACAAAATTTGCAGAATCAGCTATGTATGGTTTGGTGAGATCAAGGTCTCAGGAAATAGGAGTCAGGAGAATGAACAGTTTAAATGACATTAAGTATCTAATAAAAGAAAAATAGCATTAAATAACACTTCCAGAAAAGAGCAACTTCTAAAACAATTTATCAGTGTTAAAAATCCGTTTAAGTAAGTAACCTTTCACCTGAATTGCCTCCAGTTATTCAGGAAGTTGCTATCATAATGTATATGTTTTCGTAGCCTGGATTTTCTCTTAACTTGCAAACTTTTCCCCACGGTAGTAGATATTCTGATATTAATTGGCTGCATATTATTCCACATAGATATGCTATGCTTAACCCAATCCCTATTGTTGGACATTTTGTTTATTTCTGTTTTTTGTTATTATCAATAGTACTGTGGTGACTATTCTATGTACTATTTCCTTAGAGCAGATTCTTTTTTTTTTTTAATATTTTATTATTTTTAAAGTTTATTTATTGAAGTAATCTCTACACCCAATGTGGGGCTCGAACTCAGGACCCTGAAATCAAAGTTGCATGCTCTTCCAGCTGAGCCAGCCAGGTGCCCCAGAGCAGAATCTTAAAAATGGAATTATGGGGGCAAAAGTAACATGCTCATTTTTAAGACTTTTGATTCATATTTTTCATATTCATATTTTGATTCATATTCATTTTTTCATTCTGCCATCTAGAAAGGCTGAACCAGTTTACATTCTCAAAGCAGTGTTTGATATTGTACTTCACTACTTTATATAATATTTTCCAATTTGATAAGTGAAAATTTGATTCTCAGTTTAATTTGTATTTTAGATTGAATATTAATATGCTTATTGGCTATTGATATCTCTTTTTTGTATTTTAGTTTAGTTTTCTATTGAAATGCTTATCTTTTTTGATTTGGAAAGAGTTCTTCATAAAGGATATTAGCTCTTTATATTACAGTTTTTCCTTTGTTCTGTTTTGCCTTTTAATTTTGTTAATTTTTTAAAATTTAGATTTTTTTACCAAGTGATCATCCACATGATTTTTAAAAATATCAAACAAGGGGGCGCCTGGGTGGCTCAGTTGGTTAAGTGACTGCCTTCGGCTCAGGTCATGATCCTGGAGTCCCTGGATCGAGTCCCGCATCGGGCTCCCTGCTCGGCAGGGAGTCTGCTTTGCCCTCTGACCCTATCCCCTCTCATGTGTTCTCTCTCATTCTCTCTCTCTCAAAATAAATAAATAAAATCTTTAAAAAATAATAATAAAAAATAAAAAATAAAAAAATAAAAATATCAAACAATGTAAGAAGATATACACATATATAATATTTAGGATTTGCTTTGATGGTGATGGGAAACCATTTGATGGTGATGGGAAAGTGGATGGGGGTGTAGGGGAAATGACTGGCTATGTGTCGATAACTGTTGAAGGTAGGTGATAATTTCTTGGAGATACAATATCGTATTTCCTTTGTTCCCCAGAGGAAACTTTGTTGTCATAAGTGTGTATGTAGCTTTACTTTCTATGTATTTACAAATTTATAAGTAGAAATACTTACTTTTTCTTTCAGAGGTTTAAAAAAACATAGGTAGTATTATATTGTAAGCATTATTATTATTATTTTTTTAAGATTTTATTTATTTGTTTGACAGAGAGAGACACAGCTAGAGAGGGAACACAAGCAGGGGGAGTGGGAGAGGAAGAAGCAGTCTTCCTGCTGAGCAAGGAGCCTGATGTGGGGCTTGATCCCAGGACCCTGGGATCATGATCTGAGCCGAAGGCAGACGCTTAACGACTGAGCCACCCAGGCGCCCCTATTTTGTTCTTTTTTTAAAAAACTTACTGTTGTTCATATGTTTTCCATATTGATATGCATAATTCTAACTCATTTTTTTTAACTGGTGCATAGTAACCCATATGTAAATTACTAGGCTTGTCATCCAGAGACTCTGATTCAGAATTTTGGAGTGGAGCTTGAGATTTTTGGAAACATGGCCAGTTTTTTAATACTGACACATATTTTTTTTCACTATAGAGATGTTTATCGTAGAAAATGTGGACATTTCAGAAAAACCATTGATGAACATTTAAGCTGTTTCCATCGTTACATGGTTATAAACACAGCTATACTGCTTGTTTATGCATGCATGCTAGTTCCTTCTGTGATAGATTGAGACGTGGCATTATCAGGTTATTCTAAGGGCTTGGCTTTTTTTTAAAAGATCTTATTTATTTATTAGAGAGCGTGCGTGCGCGCGCACACACACGCAGAAGTTGAGGGAGGGGCAGAGGGAGAAACAGACTTCCCACTGAGCGCAGAGTGCAGTGGGGGCTGGATTCCAGGACCCCGATCGTGACTTGAGTCAAAGGCAGATGCTTAAATGACTGAGCCACCCTTGCCCCAGGGCTTGGCTTTTTAAATATTAGTGGTTGCTAATTTACCATTCTTTTCCTTTTTTATATTTAATTCTTGTATTTGTTCTTATTTAATCTGTAACAATCTTTGAGCTATGAATAACTACTCTTTTTATAGATGAGGAAACTGAGGCTCAGTAAATAACTTATCCCAGGTCAAGTGGATGAAGCACTTTTGGAATAGCAAGTTGTCTTGCTCCAAAGAAGAAACAGGAGTAGAAAGAATAAATATTCTGTTCTAGTCTACTTCATCTTATCAATAATAGATTATTTCTCTTCTTAGGACAGCTGCTTTGCAGGTTCCTATTTAAGAGACTTCCTGTTAGTGCCATTTTTTTGCAAAAACATCTTTTCTCTAGGGCATTCATTATATTTGGTTTTAGCTGATAAGATGAAATAGATAATATTTAATATATATTCAGTATTCAATATAATCTTGAAAAACAGGATAAAACAAATATTAAACTTTTATTTTTAGAATAAATATTTTAGTGGAAGAGTGTTACTACTCTTAGGTTTTTCAGGTACTGTTCAGGACTGATTGATCATATTCTGATTAATTTATAAATATATATTCTTTCTCATGTATTTTTCTTCTTTCTGTGTTAGATGCCCCCCACTGATGGATATTACTCTACACATGTTGAATGGATATCTTCTTGCATCCAAAGCCTACCTTAGTGCTCATCTGAAGGAAACGGCAGAGCAAGATAGGCCTTCCCAGAATAATACAATAGGTTTAGTTGGGCAAACTGATGGCCCAGAAGTTACCAGAGAAGAATTGAAAAATGCATTACTGGCTGCTCAGGTAATAAAATTTAGTCAAGAAATGCATGGGTTTCACTGTTAATATAATTAGTTAAATAGATGGCATATGATAGCCCTTTATGTACAACGGTGACATATTGTGCATCTTTCATTACAGAATGTACGATAATGCTGTTTCCTTTGCTTCTGAAGATCAGATGGACTATATTACTTAAATTAGGAATAATCTTCATGATATTAGTTTAATAGCCATTTAAATGAGATTTATATTTTAACAAAATATAAAACTTTTGTTTTTTAAAATCAAATGGTGGAGACAAACAGAACAAGAAGTGTACATAATAAGATGTCAGGTAGTGGTAAATAGTATGACAACATAAAGTGTTCAGTTTTATATTTAGAAAAGTTTTATAACAATGTAGAATTTTACTGAAGCCTTTAGTAATTTTTGAATAAGGCAGGAGATGTGAGATGATTAAATGTTAAGCAATTTGAGGTCTTCAAAGTAGAAATGTTTTCTTAATTTGAAATATACCTTCTGAAATATTTTCATTGGCAATAAGGGGAATTAAAGTAATTATATATAGCCACAATCCCTTATCTATGATACAGAGATCAAAAATTATGAAAACTGAAGCATTTTTTTGGTAATTCAGTTGGCAGAAAGACCTGACCTGATGTGATCTCATTTGTGACAAAACTTGACCTGAATTGATACGAAGCTATTTATGGCCTTATCCCACTTATTGTGAATGTTGTTTTGCTGCAGAAATGTGAATATGTTTGACTGCACTGTGTGCTACCCTAGTCTCTGCTGGAGATATTATATAATATTACATGAAAAAATAATTCTGAGTTCTAAATAAGTCTGGCCCTGAGAATTTCAGATAAGGGATTGAGGATCATAATAGCTACCATTTATATAATGCTTACTATATGCCGAATGCTATTGTAAGTTCTTTATATATATTAACTCATTTATTCTTTATAGCCAACCTATGAGGTAGGGGGTATTATCATCTGTTTTTACAGATTAAGAAAATGAGACTTAAGGAGGTAAGTCACTTGCTCAAGGCTACACATTAATAAGTGGCAGAGCTAGTATTCAAGTCTGGGTAGCCTGGCACCAGAGTCTACAAACAAAAACAACAAATCAACAACCCCAAACCAAAAACCCTTTGACCCAAGAATGATAATTATAAAATAAAGCTAACCTTACTTTATAATCAAATTCATCAAACAATTAGATGAAGTAATTGTTTTCTTCTATTCCAGGCAGTGGCTGTCTTCCAGAGATACATGTCATATATTCATTTTTTTGTTACCTTTTCCTGCTAGATAAGAGTGATTATAGCTCTCCTTTAAATGTAGGAGCTGCTACATTTAAAGGTGGATCACCCCTCAAGAAATTACTGTTCTATGAAATGACACTCAAGCTTGTAGACTGAGCAACAGTGAGTTGTACAGGTGGAATAGATGGTAAGGCAGAATTTTTCTTTGCAAAACCAGGGCCATAAAGAGCCCATCTTCAAATTAAAAGGGAAAAAAAGCTTTAGGAAGTGACGTTTAGGCATTAATTATTAACCACCATTTTCAGAGGAATTAATTAATTGGTGAGAAAAAAAAGCCAGGTGAGAAACAGAGGGGAATACAGGATAGGATCTTGGGAGATGTAGGAATTTAAGAGGAAAGAAAGAAGAGATTCTGGTAGAAGTCATTTTTTTGCTTAGGCCCTGTTTAGGATGTCACTGAATCAGAATGCCCTTCTAGTACATGTTATAAAACTGGATCTGCTTTAGTGATATGTGACTACCCTGAAATTATGCAATATATTTGTTTGCATGTTAATTTTTGTATGGAGAAGGTATGTAGTTTTCTTCAGAGACTTAAAAGTTTTCATGACCCTAAACAAGGTGAGAACCACTGCCCTATAGATTGCTCACATTTGCTCTTAAAAGTACCTCCTTTTTTTAAATGTAAGAAACAGTTATTTTACCACTTTTGTTCATGTGAGAACAAAATTAGATTTGGTTTTCAAACGAAATTCTCAGAAACTTCTTAAATTTACTGTTTTATTTGCTTGTAGGATAGTGCAGCTGTCCAGATTCTCTTGGAGATTTGCTTACCTACTGAAGAAGAGAAAGCAAAGGGTGTCAATCCAGACAGCTTGCTAAGGAATGTTCAAAGTGTTATTACTACCAGTGCTTCAAATAAGGGAATGGAGGAAGGAGAAGACAATTTGCTCTGTAACCTTCGAGAAGTTCAGTGCCTTATCTGTTGTCTGTTGCACCAGATGTACATTGCTGATCCTAACATTGCTAAACTTGTTCACTTTCAGGTGTGTTTTCAAAGAACAATGCTTATATGGTTGACCTTGATTTTTGAGGGGGGGAGTGCTTTGATTACTATATTAATGGGGATCAGTTAGCTATCAGAGATCACACAAATGATCATGGTCCTTTGCAGTATGGCCCCAAATCCAGAGTTTTTAGATTTTATTTCACACTAATAGATTCAGATAATTTACTTTTATTCTGGTGCACCATAAAGGTGAAACGCCAGGAAACATGTAGGGCACTGTAGCCTTCTGAGCAACTTTTACATGAAGGAAGAAAATCTCGGGGCACCTGGGTGGCTCAATCGTTAAGCGTCTGCCTTCGGCTCAGGTCATGATTCCAGGGTCCTGGGATCGAGCCCCGCATTGGGCTCCCTGCTCCGCGGGAAGCCTGCTTCTCCTTCTCCCACTCCCCCTGCTTGTGTTCCCTCTTCGCTGTCTCTGTCTCTGTCAAATAAATAAATAAAATCTTAAAAAAAAAAAAAAAGAAGGGGAAGAAAATCTCCCTGTGTATTTTTGTCTGTATTTGACTCATAGTTTTTTTTCTCTTTCCCCCTTTCTTGTTGAGATAGGGTTATCCATGTGAGCTTTTACCTCTGACCGTCGCAGGTATTCCGTCTATGCACATCTGTCTGGATTTCATACCTGAGCTTATTGCACAGCCAGAACTTGAAAAACAGGTAATGAGCATTTTGGGGGTTTAGGAAAAATTTAATCTCCCTCCAGTCTTGCTAGTTATCAAATATTTAAAAAGATTTAATACTTAAGGATTCAGAAACATGTAACATTTTGATTTTGTATTGCAGATATTTGCTATCCAGTTGCTTTCTCATTTGTGTATCCAGTATGCATTACCAAAGTCACTCAGTGTGGCTCGCTTAGCTGTGAATGTCATGGGAACTTTGCTAACAGGTGTGTAGCCAACCAACATCAGTAACAAGAACTTCTAACATAAAGTAGTACATATTTTTACTGAATTTAGGAGTATGATGTTTCTGTGTCACTAATAGTTTAATTTACACCATTTTTTCAATTATTCTTTTGAAAATTTTTTTATTACAAATGTGATTTATAGTGTAAAGGAGATGAGTAGGTAGGCAAATTGTATCTTTCATTTTGTGACTAATTATATATAGATTTAAGTAAATATAATAAGCTTTCCAGGGGGGCTTGGATGGCTCAGTTGGTTGAGCATCTGACTCTTGACTTTGGCTCAGGTCAAGATGTCATGGTCGTGGGATTGAGCCCCACACTGGGCTCTGTGCTCAGTGCAGAGTGTGCTCCGGATTCTCTCCCCCTCTGCCCCTTCCCCTGCTCGCACACATGCATGCTCGCTCTCTAAATAAATAAATAAATAAATAAAATTTTAAGAGAAAAAAAAAAGCTTTCCATATTTTACAAATGAAAATCAGATCTGCTTTCTAAATGTCATTAGGTCAGTAGAAGGCAAATTAAATTTATTACAAAGGCTTAGTGTTCCAGAAAAATATAATCATGATGTGTAAATAAGAGATAAGTATATTAGTTGTTTCCTTAAGTTCTAAAACATACCCTAATGTTTTAATCGCTGTCTGGTTTGTAGAGTAAAATAGTATGAAAACAAACTACTCTAAAAGATATGAAGTATAATTCATTCTTTTAAAGTTATGACTTATTAATTTCATATTCTTTCTTTGTGCTCCCATATGCTTTGCTCCTTTTTCTTTTCATCGTATTCACATCTTATTATTTTTAGTGGTTAAGAGCTTTAACTGCCTGAGTTCAATCCCAACTCTACTACTAACTGGTTGTGTAGCCTTGAACAAGTTTCTTTCTTTCTTTCTTTCTTTCTTTCTTTCTTTCTTTCTTTCTTTCTTTCTTTCTTTCTTTCTTTCCTTTTCTTTCTTTCTTTTTTTTAAAGATTTTATTTATTCATTTGAGAGAGAGAGAGAGAGAGAATGAGCGGGGCGGGGGAGAGAGAAAGGGAGAAACAGACTCCCCGCTGAGCAGGGAGCCTGATGTGCGACTCGATCCCAGGACCCTGGGATCATGTCCTGAACCAAAGGCAGACGCTTAACTGACTGAGCCACCCAGGTGCCCCCTTGAACAAGTTTCTTAATCTATGGTTTATTTAAGAGTTTTTCTCCTGTATAAAAGAGGTGTCATAATAATACTTTCCTCATTTATAAAACTGTGAGAATTAATTAAATTAAATAATGCATGTAATACACTTATCACAGTGCTTCAGAATAAGAATTTATAGGTTGGATGATGGCTGACTATTAGATTGTAAACTCCCTGAAGGATATATCAGACAACTTAGTAATCTCAGCACAGAGCATGGTGCTTAGTATATTTAATAGGCCATGCATGTTGAATTTATAGCTGTAAAGTAAAAAATTGTTTAACTTCTTTCCAACAGTTTTAACACAGGCTAAGCGGTATGCTTTTTTCATGCCAACTCTGCCAAGTTTGGTCTCTTTCTGTCGAGCGTTTCCTCCACTGTATGAGGATATTATGTCTTTGCTGATCCAGATCGGGCAAGTCTGTGCCTCTGATGTTGCTACTCAGACAAGAGACATCGATCCAATTATCACACGTAAGTAGGAACTGATTTTCAAAGTTGCTTTAATATCTCAAACATAAAGGCCAAACTCCTTTCCAGATTCCTTGCCTTAATTTATTTTTTTTCCTTATGTTTTTAGGTCTTCAACAAATAAAAGAGAAACCCAGTGGATGGTCTGGTATCTGTAAAGATCCATCTTATAAAAATGGATCTGGGGACACTGGAAGTACGGATCCTGATGTACAGCTCTGTCATTGTATTGAAAGCACAATAATTGAAATAATAAACATGAGTGTTAGTGGAATTTAAAAAAAAAAAGTAAAATAAAAAAGTGAAGCTGTTTGCTGCATATACTCGATACAAATCTGCATCTTAAAACAACTCTAAACTGAATGGGAACAGTAACATCTTGGAATCATTAAATGATTCAGTTCAACATGAATAGAATTTAGAACTCTCTTTAAGAATTATGCTTGCCTGTATTTGATTGATAGTTCTTTGAATCTACTTTGCTGGTATGTTTATACTATAGCAGCGGAGCTTTTTTTTTTTCCTATTGGGAGCACATTTAAGAAACTCATTACTAGAAAGTGAATTTGGCCTTGTATTTAGTTTTTGCAATGAAGAAATAGTGCCATGCTTTTAATTTCTTGTAAAGATGAGTCTGTCGATAGCCCTAGTGTTTAATGTCAGCTAGTAACTGTGACAATGAAGCAATGATGAGAGGGAGAAAAAGGGAAGGGAGAATTCAGGAAAAATTAAGAGTTTAAATACCCAATAGAAATCACTAAAACTTGCAATGCAAGTAATAGTAATGCAAGATGGAATTCTGCTTCTCAAGAAATAGTATTGAGAAGGCAAGTAGCTTTTTGTAAATGATTTCCATGGAATTACAGATGAGAATTTTAAGACTTTACGTATTTGCTTCAATTTTTACTAATATGGAGACATGTTGAAAGACATACTTGAATAATTTGGAATTTTAAGATATTAATTTAGAAGTGTTTACAGAAACATCTTTGTGCAGAGAAGAACCTGAAAGGAGATCTCATTTAGTTGTTTTTTTTTTTTAAGATTTATTTTTATAATGTTTTACTGACTTACCTAATGGTCAGTGGAGGGAAATACATTGGTATCTAATTAAAGTTTAGAGCAGTGAAACACACCAGATTAAAGAGCCCTTGCTGTGCCATCAGGATTATAGTTCACGTCATAATTTTAGAAGATCTCTGAGTAAGAAAATATATACAGTGTTTGGACCTCAGGAAAAATTAAAAAGCATAACGTACCATGTTGCTGAAGGATTTCGCAGTCCTCTGTTAGTAACTTCCACTGATTAGGTAGATGCATTCAGGTAAACCATAGTCCTTATTTTTTCCCCTCAATTAAGTATCTAACATAGAAGTTACTTCTCCTTGCTTTCTGAGATATGCCTGAATGACACACTCTTCCCAACCCCTTCAGTCCCCTGCCTTGAAACAGACCACTTGTAAAAGAAATTAGGTAGGCTAATAAGGAAGTGTGGTTTTTAAGAAAAGGAATTTTTCAATCTTCTCACTAGCATATAGGCACATGTCATTTTCCTCCTTTGTAAAATGGGATTACTACTGGCCCTACCTCATAAGGGTACTGAATAAGAACTAATTTGTAGCTGTTTCAAATCATGAAGTACACAGTATCCTAGATGATAGAATATTTAGAACTTTTATTAGATGCTTAATGTTCAATTAAGTAATTTTGATGCAAAAAGTAAAAACATCCACTTAAAAAATACCGTAAGAATTTTCGTATTTTTAAACAAGGCAGTTTTATAAGTCTTTTAACATTAAATACAACTGCTCCTGTTTTGTTTTGTTTATTTTTTAAACTGAGGCTTTGGAATATTTTGAGTGAGTAGGTAACCTCTAGGAAATCAGAAAAGGTTGAAATATGTTTTCTAATTAAATGCAGTGCACATTCCTGGATCACTTTTCAAAGACTGGTCAAAACCTGCTGTGTTAAAATAACATATGCTGTTTTTCATGAGATTGTTGATGATGTAAATAAAATGTGTAAATATATTAGTAAATGTTAATATTCATGTATTTTAAGTTAAGATTACAAGATTTGTCACAATGTGATTTTTTTTTTATTCAAGTGAAAACAGATGTGTGCAGCTATTTTGAATATTGGTTTATAAACATTCATATTCTTTATTCAAATGAACTTGTAGTTTTTTGTGTTTCATTTCACTGCTACTAACTTGAAAGGGACATTTCAAAGGACTGGTATCCAGGACTGGCTCCAGATTCTGTGTCCCTTTCTGTTATGCCACATACACCAAATGGCAATACAAGGTTAGAGTCAGTTGAGAGCCTTAGGAATTTAGGAGAGGAAAATCAGAATAGCTACCCTGGAGCAGTTACTTAAAAGATTAGATACTAAAAAAATTTATAAATGCAGAGTAACAATTTGAAGGTATTTTTGAGGACTTATTTTTATAAATTATCCTTCACTGTCTAAAAAATAAGTTACATTTTTAGTACTTTCTCTTCATCTTTGCTTATGCACACATATTGTCACATAATGGAATTTATAGTATCAAGTTGGAGGAGTCTTTTTTCACATTTAATTTTATATGAAATTGTTTTTTGCAAGTTGCTTTATTTTTATAATTATGGTTTATAGTAATTTATTTTTATAATTTTATTGGCTTCATGATGATTGAATTGATATAACCATCTCCCGTTACTATACTGGGAAGTTTTTTTTTTTTTTCCCCCAATATTAGGCACTGTTATAAATTGAGGTATTACTACTTTTTCTTTCTTTTAGATTACTTATTTAGGATAAATTTCTGAGTCTGAGATGAGTAAAGGGCAGAATTTATTTTCATGACTATGTTTTGTCATTTGGGGACAATGTAGTAAAATGAAAGTGAGGCAAACAAATCAGCTCCCCTCCTGCTGCACCCTCTTGCCGCAAACCTCTCTCCCAAACCAATTTCTCGAATCTGAGAAAATGTCTCAGGACCCTAGTATTTTAGCCAAGTTTAGGTTATACGGAACTCTTTAAAAATGACAATTCAGAGAGATCACGATTAACCTAGTTTTTTTTTTTTTTTTTTTTTTTTAAGATTTTATTTATTTATTTGAGAGAGAGAATGAGAGAGAGAGAGAGCATGAGAGGGGGAGGGTCAGAGGGAGAAGCAGACTCCCTGCTGAGCAGGGAGCCCGATGTGGGACTCGATCCCGGGACTCCAGGATCATGACCTGAGCCGAAGGCAGTCGCTTAACCAACTGAGCCACCCAGGCGCCCCGATTAACCTAGTTTTGAGGAAATTTAAGTGTACTTCTTGGCAAAGAAGAATAAACCGGTCTCGGGAGGGACAGAGGTGGCTGAGCCTTTATAGAAGTAGAAGTCATGTGGTGCTGGAAGACCTCGCGAGCGTTTGTCTGGTTTAATTTGGTATCTGGGAAAGTCTTAAATATTATGAGGTCCTGTAGACGGTTGTCATCGAACTTTTTCTCCTGGTTTGGCTCAGTCTGGCAATTCCCGCCTCAATCTTTTCGATAGCCCGGCTACTTGTAAGTTCGAATTTAAATTGAGTGGTACTGATGAATGCTCGGAGAACTCTGTTGGTCTACAGACTTTACGAATAGAGACTTCGAATTTCCAAGAAACCTATGCACGGGTTAAATAACCGGTTGCAAAAAGTCAAACGGAGAGACCTCTTTCCCTTTAAATCCGTAAGATTTGGACGAGTTGTTCCCTCTTCTGCTATTCGCCTTCCGGTGCCGCCAAGTACCTTGTGTCCATTCTTATTACGAAGACTTCCATTGGGTGCCAGAGTGCTCGTCTCCTAGCCTTGCGCCAGGATTGGTTGCTTGATAGCTAGTCCTGGCAGGTGATTGGTGATTGGTTGTCTGAGCTCGTCCGGCGATTGGATGCCGGGAATCGAAGGGGTGGGAGGCGGGAATTCGTCCGGGAGAGCGTTGTTGAGAGGACTGATGAGAACTGGAGGGGGAAGGCTGAGCGCCCCCGACCCTGCGATCCGGCCCGGGTAGTAGCAGCCCGCTGAGGAAGAGAGAGAGGCCTGTGACCCTCTTTGCCAGAGCTGCACTGTATTTGCTGGCGGATATCTGTTTTCTTTTCTCCCGTGATTCGGAGCCCAGTCCGCGGTGCTTCAGTTTTCTTCAGGACAGGCAAGTCTGTCTCCCCGGGGGAGAGCGCGAAGCCTGCGGGAAGAGTGCTTTCTGCTTTCGCCCAAACTCCCCGCTGGCCCCTCGGTGTGGACTGGATCACTAGGGACTCTGGGATCTCCACGGGCTGAGGGAGGAAGGAAGTGTGAGGACGAAAACCTGGGGAGAAGGGAACCTGTTCTCCGCCCCCGGGAGCGGAGGCCTGTTAACATCGCCGGGGGCCTCGCGCTAACTCTTGGCAGCTGTGGGCGACGGCGGGAGGCAGATAATCCTGATGTGTTTTTGTTTTTGTTTGCTTTATTCCATTGTATGGGGGAAGCTACCCCATTTTGAGATGCCTGTTGCCACAGCTGGGGCTGGGGTTGGATTGACTTCCAGGTTATATCCGAGTAACTAGGTCAGCGTTGGGTTGTTGGTTCCGATTAAAGGGTTGGATTCCACCAAATCTCATTCTCAGAGCTTCACAGAATCACAAAATACTAGAACTGGAAAATACGTTAGAATAGTGTTTCTTTTGGAACACACAGGCTATGGTTAAGGTTATTACTGGCTTTCTAATCAGTTGCATTGCTATTTCAACCATCCCTCCATCCCCAGATTGAGTTTACTATTTTTTTTCACTTTTGCAAAGTGATACCAGTGTATATCATTTACCCCCTCTTTTTTCAGTTATATCTTTAGTGTATATTTCTGGGAATGAGAAATCTAAGGACTCTTTTCAGAAAAATGCAGTCATGCACAGAAACTTCCACATGCAATAACAAGAGATCACAGTTGCTGAATTATATCTATGTATCTTAGGTTCAGAAAAGGTGGTTTAGAAGGGTGGGGGGATTAAAGTAGATCACTTCTGTTTTAGATACTGGAGTTTTGCGCACATTTCTGTACAGAGGGAGAAGCAGGCTCCCAGCTGAGCAAGGAGCCAGATATGGGGCTCCATCCCTGAGCCCTGGGATCATGGCCTGAGCTGAAGGCAGAATCTTAACCAACTGAGCCACCCAGGTGCCCCTCTACTTTATTGTTTTTTAAAGATTTTATTTATTAGAGAGAACTAGCGTGGGGAGAGACAGAGGGACAAGCTGACTCCCTGTTGAACGGGGAGCCCATGTGGGGCTTGATCCCAGGACCCTGAGATCTTGACCTATGGAGGAGTGAGAAGTTTTGTTTTTTTTTTTTTAAGATTTCATTTATTTATTTGACAGAGAAAGACACAGCGAGAGAGGGAACATAAGCAGGGGGAGAGGGAGAAGCAGGCTTCCCGCCGAGCAGGGAGCCCGATGCGGGGCTCGATCCCAGGACCCTGGGATCATGACCTGAGCGGAAGGCAGACGCCTAACGACTGAGCCACCCAGGCGCCCCCCCCCCCCCGATTTTTAAATAAGAATTATTGGGCACCTACTTAGTGCCAAGGCATTTTCTCCCTCATAACAGTTTTTAAGTTAGGGGTTATTACAGATAAGGATCTTAGTTTAGAGAAGTGAAGAGACATAATCAAGGTAACGTATATGAGTTGTTTTCAGAACCTGGTCTAGAGTTTATACTAACTCCTAGTCCACAGCTTTGGCACAGCAGGAATACAAATCCACATTTGTCAGATTCCAAGACATGCTGTCAACCACTGTGATTTGTAAGACTAGGAAATTCTTTTACTTTCCCATTTGTTTTGCTTAAACACTTGTTCCAATTTTTATTTCCAGACATCTGTCCTAGTGTTGGATATCTGGTTTTCTTTGGTATTGTTTCAATATTGATTTTCATTTCTGTTGCAGTTAGGAATCTGAAGTAAATAGTAAAGCATTATGTCTTCAGTTTGGTCTGAATATACAATTGGTGGGGTGAAGATTACCTTTCCTTATAAAGCTTACCCATCACAGCTTGCTATGATGAATTCTGTAAGTATTTTTCAATAGTTATTTTAAGTCTTTATTAAGATACAGGTGCTTATAATTCATGAGACTACATTCATTTTTCCAGATAGTAAATGGATTGAAAATATTTGCCGGGTTCATTGAAGAACATCTAAACTTGGAAAAATAATACTGATCACTGCTAAACTGTATCTGTCCATTGTTAAAATGGAGACAAAGGAGAACATTCTGAAAAATGTTCTCATCTCAGTTGGAACTTCTATTTACTTTGCAGAATTAGTGCTTTCTACAAAATATTTGCTATACATTACATAGAACAGTATATTTCTCACCATAATTTTTTTGAGATAGTTGTCATAGAAAATTAATATACAAACTTAAGTAAACCAACTTTGTTAAATCTGATTATTTTACCATATTTACTTTATATCTTGTTTGTGAGCAAGAGTATTTATTTCACATATTTTAAATGTTGCATAATGATATGATACTATACCTACCTGCAGAAGTTGACTTTTTTTTGCTTAACATTTTTAAGAGGCCTGTTGATTGTTAATCCATTTTACTTGCTGTATAGTATTCCATTATATGAACGTACCAGAATTTTTTTGTCCATTTTCTTTCGATAGACTTTTAAGTTGTTTACATTCTTTAGCAATTATAAACAATGCTGCTATGAACTTTCTTATACAGGTTTCCTTGTGTTCATGTGTGAAAAGTTTGGAGTATATACATAGGACTGGACTTGTTAGAGTTGGGGATCTTCAACTTTCCTAGGAATTATTAATTTCTGTACTGAGTGGTTTTTTTTTTTTTTTTAAAGATTTTATTTATTTATTTGAGACAGAGAGAATGACAGAGACAGAGAGCACATGAGAGGGGGGAGGGTCAGAGGGAGAAGCAGGCTCCCTGCCGAGCGGGGAGCCCGATGCGGGACTCGATCCAGGGACTCCAGGATCATGACCTGAGCCGAAGGCAGTTGCTCAACCAACTGAGCCACCCAGGCACCCCTGTACTGAGTGGTTTTAACAGTTTACACTCCAATGAGCAGTATCCTCCATTAAGTTTTCATCAAAGATATTGATGTGCTGTATTCTAGTTTTACAGAAATGATTAAGGCATAAATTACTTTTTTTCATTTCTTTTTTGCTTGATATGCTTTTAAGGCCATAATAATTTTAGGGAGAGGTATAAAGGAATAAAGTTTAGGTTTTCTCCCTTCTGCTATTGCTGTGCTCCTGGAAGTGCAACCTTACTTCTCATTGTATTTATACTTCTGATGGAGAGAGACCCTAATGAAGTAAATTGTTTATTGATATTTTTATTGTTTTTGTGTCCATAGATTGTCAGAGGATTAAATAGTAAGCAACATTGTTTGTTGGAGAGCCCAACAGGAAGTGGGAAAAGCTTAGCCTTACTTTGTTCTGCTTTAGCATGGCAACAGTCTCTTAGTGGTAAGTAGTTGGTTGATACCTTCAGGTTCCTTAGTGGGACCAGAAAAAAATATTTTAATAAAGTACTTTTTATCCAAAATGACTCAACCATGTTCTAGCTAGCTAATTTAAGTACAGATTCTCTTTTAAGGTATTTCTTTATAAGTTGTATATCTTCCTTTTTTATTTTATATTGTTTTATTTTATTTATTTATTTGAGAGAGAGCAAGTGAGCAAGGGAGCAGGGAGAAGAGCAGAGGGAGAGGGAGAAGCACAGGCTACCCGCTTGAACCAGGGAGCCTGATGTGGGGCTTGATCTCAGGACCCTGAGGTCATGACCTGAGCAGAAGGCAGATGCTTAACCAACTGAGTCATCCAGTTGCCCCAAGTTACAGAGCAAAATATGTTGTTAATTCTAAAACAGTTTTGAACACAATATAGTCTATTTGATGATTCAGAGTCTAATAAGAATCTTGGATGCTTAGTTATTATGAAAATGATTATGATATTTTGTATGTAAAAGATGTAAGAGATGGGCCTGTCATGGTGCTATAACATACACAAATAATTGCTTTGACTAAATCCTTTAATATATTTCCTTATCTGTCCCTTCTTTATAACATCAGACCATAGAATATATAAAGAAAATATTCTAATTGATTTTTCTACTTGTTTGGATGCCAGATAAGCAAAAGTTTATTATAATATTGTTTTCATAAATACATATTATTTTCTATTACTTTTACTTTATTTGCTAACAAAGGCCTAGTAACATTTACTTTTATGAAAGACTAGCTGATATACCTAATAAATCTGAAATACAGTATTGGATATATTTTAGTTACATAATTAGATGGATATGACCTAAAGCATTAGGAGAATTTAAAGTTAACCATGAGTGTATGTAGGTATGTACATATGTATTTTTATGTGTGTGTGTGTGTATATGTATGTTTTTTAAAAGGAAATGTGCTCCTGATAAGACTATTAAAGAATAAATATTTTATAACTTTTGTTGTTCATTTTGAGTGTTAATGATGTTACTCTTTGGGGAAAAGTGAGATAATCTGTTAATAACTTAAAATTTTAATGGGAGACTGAAAAATAGAATTAGTAGTATTTATGTAGTACAGATGGGAAAATAATATCAATACTGTTCATAGAAAATAGATTAATTATTCACCTTTTTTTAGTATCTGTGAACTGTGTATTTATACATGTAGGCCATTGCTTCTTGGCCTTTTGGCTAAGATCAAGGGTAGTATACATGTAGGCACACAATGTAGACCTCTGTAAGGTTATGTATTCTATTTAAGTATTAAAAATTACCTGTTTTATTTGAATATTGACCTTAAAATATCTTTTTTTTTTTTTTAAAGATTTTATTTATTTATTTGACAGAGAGAGAGACAGCGAGAGCAGGAACACAAGCAGGGGGAGTGGGAGAGGGAGAAGCAGGCTTCCCGCGGAGCAGGGAGCCTGATGTGGGGCTCGATCCCAGGACCCTGGGATCATGACCTGAGCCGAAGGCAGACGCTTAACGACTGAGCCACCCAGGCGCCCTTTAAAATATCTTTTGATACGTGTATCAGAATTGATACATCATGAAACATGTTTCTCTTTGAAATAGATACATAAAGTGGGAATGATTTAACCCTTATATATTTACATTATTTAATGTATTGAGCTTTGTTTCTTCAGGGAAATAGTAGTAATTAAGAATATACTTTAGGTCTTTATTTTAATCTTCCCTGCTTGATATTTTAATAAATCTCAATATAAGTGAATACCCAAGTGGTTAACGTTATTATTCTTTGACTATTACCAGATTTTTACAAATTATGTAAATTGATGATAACTTCTCTATAAGTGTTTCTGGTATAAGTGTTTCTCTCTTGTAATTTGATGCTGGAGATAGGGTGACCGACTTGCTTATATCTGCCAGGTACTTTTCCAGTTTAGCACTGAAAATCTTGTATCTTAGGAAACCTCCCAATCTCATGCAAACTGGGTGGTCGCTCACCGTAGTTGCAGAGGAAGATTAATGTTTTTTAAAGAGAAATATTACAACTTGGGTTCTTTCATTTTTTTTAGGGAAGCCAGTGGATGAAAGCTTAAATAAAAAAGCTGAAGTACCATCATCATGTTGTTGTGTATGCCATTCAAAGAATTTTACAAACATTGACTTGAACCAAGGAACTTCACATCATTTCAACGGTCCAAGTACACCACCTTCTGAAAGAAATGACACTTCATCAGCTTGTCAAGGTAGTTTATATTTTGCCTGGCTCTGTTGGTATCTGTAGTAGCCTTAATTATTGCTGTTGTGAGACTTAAATTTGTTTAGCATAATTGACTATTTATCTCCACCTAATTTCTCTGGAATTATTTTTAGATAACACATAGGTTAGTCAGATATCCTTGGACTGTTTTATTGGCTTGACTTCTAATTTATTCAGACATTTTGCTAGCTTAAATCATTTTTTGAAGAAGGCAATGCACAATAAATGATATTTAGAAATTGATCTTATTTGTAGACAGTATTGTTAATTATGTGTTAGAATTTTTGGGGTTCCTGAATGGCTTAGTCAGTTGGGCATCCAACTCTTGGTTTCCACTCAGGTGGTGATCTCGGGGTTGTGGGATTGAGCCCCTGGTTGGGCTCTGCACTAGGTGGGGGGACTGCTAGCTGGGGAGACTGCTTGGAATTCGCTCTTTCCTCTCCCTCTGCTCCTCCCTCCGTTTGCATGCACCCATGCCTCCCTCTCTCTTTCTCAAATAAATAAATAAAATCTTAAAAAAAATTACATGTTAGAATTTTAAAAAACACACTGATTTGTTTGTTTGTGTTTTTTAAAGATTTTATTTATTTATTTGACAGAGAGAGACACAGTGAGAGAGGGGGAAGCAGGCTTCCCGCTGAGCAGGGAGCCCGATGTGGGGCTCGATCCTAGGGACCCTGGGATCATGACCTGAGTGGAAGGCAGATGCTTAATGACTGAGCTACCCAGGCGCCCCTAAAAAAACACTGATTTGTAAGACAAAATGCAATTAGCCTCATTTATTCATCCTTAGGAGTTTGCCTGAACTTCTGAGGACAGTGTATCTTATATGAGGCTTTTTTTTTTTTTTTAACATACATTAGTTTTTTTAATTGAAGTATAGTTGGCATACTATAATACATACATTAGTTTCAGGTATACAACATAGTGATTCAACAAGTCTAGGTGTTATTCTGTGCTCACCACAAGTATGTCTACCATCTGTCACCTTATGCTATTACAGTGCCATTGACTGTATTCCCTATGCTGTACCTTTTATCCCTGTGACTTATTTATTCTGTAACTGGAAGCATGTATCTTCCATTTCTTTCTGGCAACCATCACTTTGTTCTCTGTATTTATGGGTCTATTTCTGCTTTTTGTTTGTTTATTCATTTGTTTTTTAGATTCCCCACATAAGTGAAATCATATTGTATTTGTCTTTCTCTGACTTACTTCACTTAGCATAATACCCTCTAGGTCCATCCATGTTGTCACAAATGCCAATATTTCATCCTTTTTTATGGCTGAGTAGAGAATCAGGTATGTTTTAAATATGATCCTGAAACAGTTCTTACTAGATTTTTTAAAGAGAAGTATACTAAGAATATCACAAGATTATTAATTTTTAAAAATATTTCTTTGGCTTTGAGTATATGGAAAGGATTAATAACCATTATTTACCTAAGTCAAAAACTGAGGAGACATCCTATACACTTTGTTCTTCCTTATTTCTCCTCTATCTCTGTTGATACCTCCTTAGTTCTCTATCTCCATTGATACCTCCTTAGTCCAAAGTGCCATCTCTTGGTTAGAGCATGTAATAACTTCTTTTCCTGCTTTTACTCATGCCATCCTTTAATCACCTGGCAGGAAGCAAAGAGGTTGCTATGATTGACTTAAGTCTAAAGAGTATCCACGTCTTTTTTTTTTAGATTTTATTTATTTATTTGGTGGAGGGAGAGAGACAGAGGGAAGAGCGGAGGAAGAGGGAGAAAATCTCAAGCAGACTCCTGATGAGCACGGAGTCCTATGTGGGGCTCCATCTCATGACCTTGAGATCACGACCTGAGACGAAATCAAGAGTCAGGCACTTAACCAACTGAACCACCCTGGTGCCCCTAAATAGTATCCACTTCTAAAACGAAGGATGGAGTTATCTTCTTCTAAAACACATGACCATGTGTGGAGGAGGGTAGCTGCTTGAACTAAAGTATGATTCTGTTAGGAATGAGGAAGAGGTGGTTGAATACATGCTGAAGAGGTGACCAATAGTGTTGTCTATACTGTTTTGACCCTTAGCCCTTTTGGCTTTCTTTCCGTTCCTTAAGAGGATCATGCTTTCGCCTGCCTCAGAGCCTTTGTTTATGTTAGTGTTTCTTCTGAGGAAAGTCCCATCTTCCATTTGTTATCCTGCATTTCCTTTAGGTCTCAGCTTAAATGTCATTTCCTTGAAGGAGCCATACTGACCTTTCTGTCAGACTAGATTTGGTTTCCCTATTATATTCTGTCCTCTCACTGGGCCTCTCCTTCATAGCACTTGTCACAGTTTGCATTATCCATATGCCTGTGTACATCATTTATCAAGCTCTGCTTCCTGTAGCAGACTATATACTCCTTGAGGTCCGGGACCATGTCAGTTTGCTTATCATTGTATTTTTATTTTTATTTTTATTTTATTTTATTTATTTTTTTAAAGATTTTATTTATTCATTTGAGACACAGATAGAGAGAGAGAGAGCATGAGGAGGGAGAGAGGCAGAGGCAGAGGGAGAAGCAGGCTCCCTGCTGAGCTAGGAGCCCGATGTGGGGCTCGATCCCAGGACCCTGGGATCATGACCTGAGCCGAACGCAGACGCTTAACCATCTGGGCCACCCAGGCGCCCCTTATCATTGTATTTTTAGTACTTAGCAGAGTGCCTGGCATATGGTAGGTGCTAGATAAATATTTGTTGTATGAATGAATGGAATTGACTTTGAGATAATTAAAGGAGTTCTGATTTATGTTTATATGCAACCTGTTTTTTTTTAAGATTTTATTTATTTATTTGAAAGAGAGAGAGAGCACAAGCAGGGGGAGCAGCAGAGGAAGAGGGAGAAGCAGGCTCACCACCAAACAGGGACCCCAACTGGGGGCCTGATCCCAGGACCCTGGGATCATGACCTGAGCCAAAGGCAGACGCTTAACTGACTAAGCCACCCAGGTGCCCCTACAACCTGTATTTTTTTTTATTTTATTATTTTATTTTTTTAAAGATTTTATTTATTTGTTTGAGAGAGAGAATGAGATAGAGCATGAGAGGGGGGAGGGTCAGAGGGAGAAGCAGACTCCCCGCTGAGCAGGGAGCCCGATGCGGAACTCGATCCCAGGACTCCAGGATCATGACCTGAGCCGAAGGCAGTTGCTTAACCAACTGAGCCACTCAGGCGCCCCCTGTATTTTTTTTTAAAACAGCCTTATTGAAATATACTTGACGTAACTATATATATAAATGGTACACTTTGATAAGTTTTGACATAGGTGTACCTCCATTAAAGCATCAGGATAGTGAACATGTCCATCACTTTCAAAAGTTTTCTCTTGCCCCTTTGTTATCTCCCTCCTTCCCAAGCCTCCGTGACTCACTCTTTCCAAACAACCACTGATTTGCTTGTAGATTAGTTTGCATTTTTTTTAGAGTTTATTTACATGGAATTGTAGTTTGTACACATATTTGTCTAGCTTCTTTCACTTAACATAATTCTTTTGTTGTGTTTGTTGTGAAACATAATTCTTCTGAAATTTATCCATGTTGTTGCATGTATCGACAGTTTGCAGTTTGTTAATTTTTATTGTTGAGTAATATTCTATCGTATGGATATACTACAAATTGTTTATCCAGTCACCTACTGATGTATATTTGAATTGTTTCTAGTTTTAAGCTATTACATATAAAGCTACTGTGAATATCTCTGTATAAGTCTTTGTGATGGACATGTGCTTTCATTTTTTTAGAGTAAATACTAGAAATAACTGGATCACTTAGTTTAACTTTGTAAGAAACTTCCAAACTGTTTCCCAAAGTGGTTTTACCATTTTACATTCCCACCAACAGTGGTTGGGAGTTCCCATTTCTTTACATCCTTGTCAATGCTTTGTATGATCAGTCTTTTTTACCATTCTGCTAGGTATGTAGTGATATCTCATTGTGGTTTTAATATGCATTTCCCTAGTCACTTATGACAGTTGAGCATCTTTTCATGTGCTTATTAGCCATCTGTATCTTTGATGAAATGTCTGTTCAAATCTTCTGCTTGTTTTTTGTTTTTTTCTTATTGTTAAGTTTTGAGAGTTCTTTATATATTTTGAGTACAAATTTTTTTTTTTTTTTTTTTTTGACAGAGAGAGACATAGCGAGAGCAGGAACACAAGCAGGGGGAGTGGGAGAGGGAGAAGCAGGCTTCCCGCAGAGCAGGGAGCCCGATGTGGGATTCGATCCCAGGACCCTGGGACCATGACCCGAGCCGAAGGCAGACGATTAACGACTGAGCCACCCAGGCGCCCTACAAATTTTTTTTATCAAATATGATTTTAGCTTTTACTTTTAGCTTGAGATCTATTTCTAGTTAATTTTGTAGATCGTGTGAGGTATAGATCCAAGTTCATTTATTTTGCATATGGATATTTAATTGTTTGGCACCATTTATTGAAAAAGCTATTTTATTCACTGCTTTGCCTTTGTGCCTTTGTAAAAAATCAGTTGTCAATATATATGCAGCCTGCATTTTAATGTGACTGTGAGTTAAAGTTGTTTAGAACAGTCTCTTGAAGAATCAGATGGAATCAGGGTTATATTTTGGTACTCTGTATTTTTAAGTAAGTTCTTTAATACGATATAACCTAATCACAGAAAAGTTCAGGGATTGTAAGTGTATAAGCTTGATGAATTTTCACAAAGTAAACAGTCATGTAACTACCACCTAGATAAAAAACATGGGACATAACCTCTACCGTAGAGGCCCTCCCTAATTGCTATCCTCCCTTCTGTCACCATTGATGATTTTTACCTCCAAAGAAATGGAATTACATGTGTACTCTTGCACATTGTGTTGCCTGTCTGCTTTTGCTTAACATTGTATTTTTGAGATTCATTGGTGGTGTTGCATATAGTACTAGGTTTTGTATATTATTTCTACCATTTATTAATCTGCTCTACAGCTGTTAGGCATTTGAGTGGTTTTTATTTTTGGTTATTAATGCTATTATCAACATTTTTGGGGGGGATTTAGAGATTTTATTTTATTTATTTATTTTTAAAATTTTGTAAATTTATTATTATGTTATATTAATCACCATACATTACATCATTAGTTTTTGATGTAGTGTTCCATGATTCATTGTTTGCATATAATACTCAGTGCTCCATGCAGTACGTGCCCTCTTGAATACCCATCACCAGGCTAACCCATCTCCCCACCCCCCTCCCTTCTAGAACCCTCAGTTTGTTTCTCAGAGTCCATAGTCTCTCAGAGTCCATAGTCTCCCCCTCCGATTCTCCCCCTTCATTCTTCCCCTCCTGCTATCTTCTTTTTTTTTTTTAACATATAATGTATTTGTTTCAGAGGTACAGGTCTGTGATTCAACAGTCTTATATTATCAACATTCTTGTTCATGCTAGTGCAAATGGATATTTTTTACTAGATATATACCTAGAAATGGAATTGCTGGTCATAGTGTGTGCTTATGTTCAGCTATAATAGATATTGCTAACATTTTCCAAAGTGGTTGAACCAATTTATTTACCCTTCTGCCCTACATCTAGCAGTATTTAGAAGTTACATTGTTCAATATTCCTGTTAACACTTAATATTTCCAGGGCGCCTGGGTGGCTCAGTTGGTTAAGTGACTGCCTTCGGCTCAGGTCATGATCCCAGGGTCCTGGGATCGAGTCCCACATCGGGCTCCCTGCTCGGCGGGAGGCCTGCTTCTCCCTCTCCCACTCCCCCTGCTTGTGTTCCTGCTCTCGCTGTCTCTGTCTCTGTCAAATAAATAAATAAAATCTTTAAAAAAAAAAAAAAAAAAAAAAAAACAATATTTCCAGTTGTTTAAAATTTTAGCTGTTCTGGTGCGTCTGTGGTGTTCTCCTGAATTTTAATTGGTATTTGTCTGATGACTGATGAGGTTGAGCATCTTTTTATATGTTTATTGGTTATTTGAATATCCCCTTTAGTGAATTGCCTATTTAAGTTGTTTGTCCATTTTTCTATTGGGTTGTTTCTTAACTAATTTCTAGGTTTTTTTTAAAAAATATATTCTAGATAGATCTTGTTTCTTTATATGTTATATTTTATTTTATTTTTTTTTTAAAGATTTATTTATTTATTTGAGAGAGTGAGAATGAGAGTACATGAGATGGGGGAGGGTCAGAGGGAGAAGCAGGCTCCTCGCTGAGCAGGGAGCCCGATGCGGGACTCGATCCAGGAACTCCAGGATCATGACCTGAGCCGAAGGCAGTCACTTAACCAACTGAGCTACCCAGGTGCCCCTATATGTTATATTTTAAAGACTTTGATAAACTTCCTATAAACTCCCCTGCTATAAATATAAAGAACAAGAAGATAAGCCTTTTTTTATATGCATATAATGTGACTTTTAAAAAATGAGTTGGGGTTAATCTAATTTTGGCACATGGCAATTCAGTTTTTCTGAAACTAAATTATTGTTTTGGGTGGATATTTCCTACCCTTTAGTGGGCCCATACAAATTTGCCCCTTGATTTATTTGGAGCAGAGTTTCTCAACAAAGGCACTATTATATTTTGAATGGGATAATTCTTTGTTATGGGGGCTGTCCTATGCATTGTGGGATGTTTAGCAGCATCTCCTAGGTCTCAACCCACTAGATGCCAGTAGTATTCCTGTCTTTTTTGACAACTAGAAATGTCTATGCCCAATGTCCCCTGGGTTGGGACTTGGGGTGTTAAAAGTGCCCCAGTTGAGAACCAAGATCTAGATTCATTTTGTGGGTATTTTACCAGTTTGACAAAAAAATCACAGAGCGCAAAATTATATGTCTTTTCTAAAATATATATGGAAACGCAAAGGACTAAGACATTCTTCAAGAACCAGGTCAAGGTGAGAGGACTTTATCTATGAGATATCCTGATTTTTTATATATAAAGCTATAGTAATTAGAACAGTTTAATATTAGCACAGTGTTAGACCAGTGGAAAACAATAGAGAACCCAAATTCAGTTCCACATCTATCTAGAAACTTGATTATTTATAGAAGTAATGTCTAGGGGTGCCCGGGTGGCTCAGTTGGGTAAGTGTCTGACTCTTGATCTTAGCTCAGGTCTTGATCTCAGGGTTGTGAGTTTAAGCTCTGCATTGGGCTCCATGCTGGTGTGGAGCCTACTTTAAAAAAAAAAAAAAAAAAGGCATGTTTACAGAGCAGAGGACTAAGTAGGGACTTTTTTTTTTTTTTTTATAAGCGGTACTTAGATATCCTTATGAAAAAATTTAAATTGGAGTCCTACTTTATGCCATACACAAAAATTCATTCCAGGCAGATTAAAGATTGAGGTATGAGAGGCCTTTTGTGGTTCCATACAAATTTTAGGACTGTTTGTTCTAGTTCTGTGAAAAATGCTGTTGGTATTTTGATAGGGATTGCATTAAATCTGTAGATTGCTTTCAGTAGTTTAGGCATTTTTAACAATCTTTGTTCTTCCAGCCCATGAGCATGGAATGTCTTTCCATTTCTTTGAGTCACCTTGAATTTCTTTATCAGTGTTTTATAGTTTTCAGAGTACAGGTGTTTCACCTCTTTGGTTAAGTTTATTCCCAGGTATTTTATTGTTTTTGGTGCAGTTGTAAATGGGATCATTTTCTTAAGTTCTCTTTTTGCTTCTTCATTATAAGTGTATAGGAATGCAACAGATTTCTGTACATTGATATTGTATCCTGAAAATTTACCAAATTCATTTATCAGCTCTAGTAGTTTTTTGGTGGAGTGTTTAGGGTTTTCTGTATATAGTATTATGTCATCTACAAATAGGGAAAGTTTTACTTCTTCCTTACCAATTTGGATGCCTTTTATTTCTTTAGGTTGTCTAATCACTGTGGCTAGGTCTTCCAGTACTATATTGATTAAAGTGATGAGAGTGGACATCCTTGTCTTGTTCCTGACCCTAGGCTCTCAGTTTTTCACCATTAAATATGTTCGTTGTGGGTTTTTCATATAAGGCCTTTATTATGTTGAGATATGTTCCCTTAGACCTGCATTGCAGAGGGTTTTTATCATGAATGGATGTTGTACTTTGTCAAATGCTTTTTTTGCATCTATTGAAATGATCATATGGCTTTTATCCTTTCTCTTATTGATGTGACATATGACTTTGTTCTGCTTCAATAACCAAAGCAATTTTGAAAAAGAAAAACAAAACTAAAGGTACCACAATTCCACAGTTCAAATTACAATATAAAGCAGTAGTAATTAAAATAGTATGATACTGGCCAAAAATAGACCCACAGATCCACATATCAAGAAAACCCAGAAATAAACCCACAATTACATGGTCAATTAGTCTTTGACAAAGGAGGAAGGAGTATACAATGGAAAAAAGTCTCCTAAAAAAATGGTGTTGGGAAAACTGGACAGCCACATGCCAAAGAATGAAACTGGACCACTTTCTTTCACCATACATAAAAATAAACTCAAAATGGATCAAAGACCTAAATGTAAGACCTGAAACCATAAAAATCCTTGAAGAAAGCACAGGCAATAATCTCTGACATTGGCTATAGCAACATTTTTCTAGATATGTCTCCTAAGGCAAGGGAAATAAAAGCAAAAACAAATTACTGGGACTACATCAAAATAAAAAGCTTCTGTGCAGCAAAGAAAGCAAGCAATACAACTAAAAGGCAACCTCCTGAATGGCAAAAGATATTTGCAAATGAAATATCTGAAAAGGTTAGTATCCAAAATGTGTGAAGAACTGATACAACTCAATACCCCAAAAAATAATTCAATTAAAAAATGGATAGAAGACATGAGCAGATATTTCTCTGAAGAAGACGTATAGATGGGCAACACACGTGAAAGATGGTCAACATCACTCATCATCAAGGAACTGCAAATCAAAACCACATGAGATACTACCTCATACCTGTTAGAATGGCTAAAATCAAAAACACAAGAAAACAAGTGTTGGTAAGAATGTGGAGATAAAGGAACCCTCTTGCACTGTTGGTGGGAATGCAAATTGGTGTAGCCACTGTAGAAAACAGTATGGAGGTTCCTCAAAAAATTAAACATAGGACTACCCTGGGGCACCTGGGTGACTCAGTCAGTTATGTGTTTGAGTTCAGCTCAGGTTTATAATCTTGGGGTCCTGGGATCGAGCCCTGCATTGGGCTCCCTGCTCAGTGGGGTCTGCTTGTCCCTCTCCCTCTGCTCCTTCACCCCTGCTTATACTCTGTCTGTCAAATAAATAAAATCTTTAAAAACAAAGGAAGAAAAAAAACAGAACTACCCTACAATCTAGGAGTTGCACTACTGGGTATTTACCCTCCAAAATACAAAAACACTAAATCAAAGGGATACATGGACTCTTGTATTTATTGCAGCATTAATTGAATAGCCAAACTATGACTTTGTATCCATTGATAGCAGCCCAAGTATCCATTGATAGATGAATGGATAAGAAGATATGGTATATATATATACAACGGAATATTATTCAGTCATAAAAAGAATGAAATCTTGTCATTTCCAACAACATAGAACTAGAAAGTATGTTAGGCCAGGCAGAGAAAGACAAATACCATATGATTTCACTCATGTATGGGATTTAAGAAACAAAACAAATGAGCCAAGGGAAAAAAAGCAGAGACAAACCAAGAAACCGACTCTTAACTATAGAGAACAAATTGATGGTTACCAGAGGGGAAGTGAGTGGGGGATGGGGGAATTTATAGGATGGGGATAAAAGAGTACACTTATGAAGATGAAAAAAAATGATGAAAAAAAGAAAGTCATCCAGAAGGATTCATTCTGAAAGATAAGTAGTGATTAGTTCAGAGAGGAAGAATTAGAAATGAGCAAGTGAAGAAGGGAGGGAGGGAAGTGGATGGCATTTTACTATTTCTTATTTATACTTCTAATTTGCTTAAATCTTTTACAGTGAGCTTATATTAGTTGGTAACTTTTTAAAACTTCAAACTATTGGGGGCACCTGTCTGGCTCAGTGGGTAGAGCATGGAACTCTTGGTCTCAGGGTTGTGAGTTCAAGCCCCATGTTGGGCATAGACCTTACTTAAAAAAAAAGAAAAGTTAAAAGGGGGCATCTGGCTGGGTTAGTCAGTAGAGCATGTGATTCTTGATCTCTGGGTTGTGAGTTCTGGCCCTCTGTTTGGTGTAGAGATTACTTAAAAATAAAATCTTAAAAAAACAAAAAGGTTTTGGATTATGTCGGAAACAGGTTTGGAATCAATTCCATTGTTTACCTTGGGCACTTACTCCGTCTTTCTATGTACTGTAAAATAATAATTGCTACTTCATGGGATGGTAGAAGGAGCTGATCTGTGTAAAACTTTTAGCCCACTGCCTGATACTAATAAAATTGAATTGTATAGGTCAAAAAAAAAGAAAAAAAAAAACCTAAGTATGAAAGACAAGACCATTAAGATTTTAGAATATAGTGATATTTGTTTATTTATATATTTATTTAGAGCACTCAAGAGTGTGAGTGGTGGGTGGGAGGGTGCAGAGTAGAAAGAGAATCTTTTTTTTTTTTTTTAAGATTTTATTTATTTGAGAGAGAGAGAGAGCATGAGTGGGTGAGGGGCAGAAGGAGAGGGAGAAGCAGACTCCCTGCTGAGCAGGGAGCTGGATGTGGGGCTCTATTACAGAACCCTGGCACCATGACCTGAGCTGAAGACCGATACTTAACTGACTGAGCCACCCAGGCACCCCTGAGAGAGAATCTTATTCAGGCTCCATGCCCAGCACAGAGCCTGATGCAGGTCTTGATCCCCATGACCCTCAGATCATGACCTGAGCTGAAATCAAGAGTCAGTCGCCCAACTGACTGAGTCACCCAGGTGCCCCTAGAATACAGTGGTATTTAAACTATGTTCCTAAGAGTCATAGGAAAAAAATATGGCCTCTGGGGGTGGGGGGGCAATGAGTCAGGGAAGTTCTAGGTCCTTTATTCTACTTTAGAAATTTTAGGCAATATTTCTTTAAGATATATAGTCCTCTCGGAAAAAACTTGAAAATCAATGCTGTGTGGCATAGATTTACGTGTGTTTTTACAGACTCAAACTTGGCTTTTGAAAATAGTATTGGACCTGCTTTCAGGGCTTTCTTCTCTAATAGTCTGTAAATTTATTAAGGCCAGAGGCTGTTTCTTTTTTACTGTTTTCCATGATGTCTGGAATTGTATGGACTCAGTAAAAGCTTGTTAAATGAATTCAAGCCCTGGGAGTGGAGGGAATGTATAGAGAAGAGCTGAGAGGAAGGGAGGTACTTTTAAGAGCACTCACATTTAGGGAAAAGGAGAAACCAATGTATAGGAACAGTTAAGAAAAGTGTTACAGAAATTAAGGAAAAAGGAAATGTGTGTGTTGTATTTCAAGAAGACAGTGTTATGTTTGGCTGTATCCCTAAAAGTTATGCTGATGGATTTTGGAGTCAGACAGCAGGAGTCACTCATATCCATGCTCTGCCTCTTACTAGCTATATGATATTGGGCATACTGACTTGACTTCTTAAAAACCTACTGTTCACATTTATTATGTGGGTTAATATTAAGTGATTAAGAGGTCATTGATGACCTTCAGGGTAGTGGGATTAAAAGACAGATTATAGGAGCTTGATTCTGCTGTATTTTGAAGCCTAAAGAACATATAGAAGCTTAGTGGGGAAGAACATTGAGACACTGTAAAGAAAGATTTTTATATAAATGAAATACATTTTCTTGTGAGACCCTTACAGTTATATTTTTTAAACCACATTATTGGGAGTCGTCTACAAAAACATAAACCTATTAAATCAGAATTGAACTTTCCTATTGAAAGCATATTTCTCAAAATGTTATATCTTTTTTAAGTAAACTCAGTGGTAAAGAAATGCTTTTAAATATGTTGAGCTTTTCATGTTTTAAAGTATGTTTTGAAATTTTGAGAAGTCTTAACATCTTGATTCTAATTTTTCCTAGAAAAATTGCCTAAGTTTTTTATGCTAATTTTTTATGACTTCTTATATAAGACTCTCCTGAAAAAACTACGCTGGCTGCAAAGCTATCTGCCAAGAAACAGGCTTCCATAAAAAGAGATGAAAATGATGATTTTCAAGTAGAGAAGAAAAGAATTCGACCCTTAGAAACCACACAGCAGGTAAACAGTTTATTGGCAGTGAAATAATACCGTTACCACTGTACACGGGAGTTAAGTATCAATCAAGTTTTCATTGGCACTTGTACAATTTAATTGGGTTATATCATAGAAATTAAATGGTAAATTATTGTAAGTTCATTTTGTATAGTTATGCATTACAAAGGAGTTTGTTGTTACAGTAGATTACTCATAATAACATGTCTTTAAAGTGAAACAGCATGGTGCTTTTCTATATATGAAGAATTTGATGGTAAAATACTTACTTAAGGCATATATTGGTAAAACAGATACTTTGTACTTTTTAAGTCCTCTGTTGTTTTTACCTAATTATGGCATTTTCTTTTGGTCAAAATATCTCTGATATGAATATTTTTGTTATTGATAGTTTTAGCATAATGACAAGGTTTATTCTTATTTATTGAGTTTTAATATCAATACATGATAAAATGTATCTTTTTTTTTTTTTTTAAGATTTTATTTATTCACTTGACAGCGAGAGAGGGAATACAAGCAGGGGGAGTAGGAGAGGGAGAAGCAGGCTTCCCGCCGAGCAGGGAGCCCCATGCAGGGCTCAATCCCAGGACTCTGGGATCATGACCTGAGCTAAACGCAGACGATGAATGACTGAGCCACCCAGGCACTTTGATAAAATGTTTATTTCTAAAAATTACTAAACATTTTATATGAAATGTGTTTTTCATACATGAATACAGTGTTTTTGGTTTTTTTTTTTAAGATTTTATTTATTTATTTGACAGAGACACAGTGAGAGAGGAAACACAAGCAGGGGGGAGTGGGAGAGGGAGAAGCAGGCTTCTCACCGAGCAGGGAGCCTGATGTGGGACTTGATCCCAGGACCCTGGGACCGTGACCTGAGCTGAAGGCAGACGCTTAACGACTGAGCCACCCAGGCGCCCATAAATACAATGTTCTGTCATAGAGTTCATGGCAGTGAGGTAGGGAGATAGGCTAGGACTTTGATAGACTTAGTTACAAATAAAGAGATTATTATAATTAATTAGCATGTCCTTTGTAGATAATTATATATTTCTAATTGAATATACTCAAAAAGTGTTTGCGTTCTTCTGTAGTTTATCTATTCTACTTATAATCTTTATTAACTTCCATAGTTAAACCTTGATTTTAGAAATAGAATGAACTAGTTTATTTTTGGAAAAGTAGTGATTACAAATGAAGTATGAATCTGTATAGATTTTCTTCTTCAAAATGTGTATATAGAGTTGGATGTTGTGTGATAGGGCTCAACAAATAACATTTATTCTCTGACTTAATTGACTCTCATTTCTTTTTTTGGTAGGAATGGGATTATCAATAGAAATGGTTTTTTTTTTCCACTTCATAATTTAAGTAAATAGGTTTTTGGCAAGTAGGAAAAGGCATAGACAGTTTGGAAAGAAAACTTAGTAGTATTTATAGAAGAAATTTAGTCAAGTACAATTTGAATTATCAAATATCTAGTAAGTAATAATAATACTAATAGTCAAATAATTTATTTTATCATGTAGGAAATCATAACTATTTACATTTAAAATTTTTATTCTGAGTTTTAAAAAATTATTTTTTATTTTTTATTTATTTATTTATTTTTATTTTTTTTAAAGATTTTATTTATTTATTTGACAGAGAGAGACATAGCGAGAGCAGGAACACAAGCAGGGGGAGTGGGAGAGGGAGAAGCAGGCTTCCCGCAGAGCAGGGAGCCCGGTGTGGGGCTCGATCCCAGGACCCTGGGATCATGACCTGAGCCAAAGGCAGACGCTTAACGACTGAGCCACCCAGGCGCCCCCAAAATTATTTATTTTTTAAAGATTTATTTAGTTGAGAAAGAGATAGAGTTTGGGGGCGGAGAAGGGTAAAGAGAGAGGGAGAGAGAGAATCCCAAGCAGGCCAGTGTGGAACCCCACACAGAGCTCTATCCCACAACCCCGAGATCATGACCCAAGCCGAAACCAAGAGTTGGACACTCAACTGAATGAGCCCCCACCAGCCGCCCCTGAGTTTTTGTAATTTAGAATGAAGTTTTATTTTTATTTACTTTTACTTTCCAATTAGGTATGTAATTGAACTTTGCTATAATACTACACTTGATATCCGTATGGTAGGACTATTTATGGGAAGATCATTTTACAATACTATAGTTTTGACACATGACTAATTAAAGCTATTTTGGTTAGGATTTGAGAGATATAAGGTGCTCACTTGTGGGGCGCCTTGGTGGCTCAGTCGTTAAGCGTCTGCCTCCGGCTCAGGTCATGATCCCAGGGTCCTGGGATCGAGCCCTGCATCAGGCTCTCTGCTCAGCGGGAAGCCTGCTTCTCCCTCTCCCACTTCCCCTGCTTGTGTTCCCTCTCTCGCTGTGTCTTTCTCTGTCAAATAAATAAAATCTTAAAAAAAAAAAAAGTGCTCATTTGTATTTTTAAAAATTGTTTGATTATTGCCAGTTAGAAAAAGTCATCTTTTTTTTAATGCTGAAAACATATCGAAAACTATTTTGACCTTCAAGAATAACTGGCCTACTCAGACTTTTGTTTACATTAAACTTCCATTTTGGTTCTGTGTTTACAGATTAGAAAGCGTCATTGTTTTGAAAAGGAGGTACATCATTTGGATGCAAAAGTTGCTTCAGGAAAGACCACAAAACTCAACTCTCCATTAGGAAAGATAAACTCCTTTTCTCCACAAAATGTATGTATTTATGCCATTGTTCAGTTTAAAGAAGGAAAATGTGGAATTTGCTAAACTCATTAAAAAAAAAAAAGAAGAGTATAATGCAAAGAATAGTAGAAAACAATTCAGAAGTCCTCTAAGTGCTATCACATCTCTGCTACTAATATGTGAGATGGGAAATGCTATTTTCTTTGAGCTCCAGTTTCCTCATTTATAAAATGAAAGAATTGGGCTAGAAAGAAATCTGAAATGTTTTTTCCTCTTGTACATTCTAGTGTTGTGGACTCTACTTTCCTACAGTTCTTTTCAGTGTCCTTAGAGCAAATAGTTTTCAAGGAGTAGTCCAGGGAGCTCTAGAGATTACTGGTATTTTTTTCTCAGGCAAGTGTGTGTGCTCAAAAGTATTTTTATAGTAATAATAAGATGTTATTTGCCTTTTTAAAAACTGTCTTGACATTTTCATTGATGGTGCAAAAGCAACAATGGGTAAAATTGTCAGTGTCTTAGCACAATCAAGATAGTGGTACCGACCTGTTTTAATAGTGGTTTTCTTCACCATCATTAATGCACAGTTAAAAAAAGCCAGTTTCACTTAAGAATGTCCTTGATGAAGTAGTAAAAATTACTAATTTTATTAAATCTCAGCCCTTAAGCTGTTTTAACATTCTGTGTGAAGGAGTGAGTAGTACTCAAAATGTTTTGCATATAAAATAGGATGATTGTCTTGAGGAAAAACACTTGTAAGATAGTTTGGATTGTTAGCTGAACTAGCCACTTTTTTTCATGGAACATCATTTTTACTTGAAAGAATGACTGACAGATGAACTATGGTAATTCTTAAAGATAAAGTAAACCTGATAAAATTTGAGTGAAAATCAGAATTTTGAAAAACTGTATATGCCACTGTGAGCCTGGCAGTTTTATGATACTTACAGACTTTCCTGACGGTAGTGGTGGTGATATTATAGAATGTGACTTTTTTGATATTATATAATGAAATGTGTTAACATTTATAAGATCTGTAAAATCAGGGAACCAAATATTTTCTGAGTGGCCTGTACATGATATTATAAGATAATGCCTGGAAAAGATCCATCCTAAGTGCCAGATAGACGAGTGGATTTTTTTTCTTTTGCCCTATCCCTCCATCCCCAGGCATCCTTAGACTTTTTTTTTCAGTCACTATAGATTAGTTTTCATTTCCATAGTTTTATATAAATGGAATCATGCCTGGTTTTTTTTTTTAAAAGATTTTTATTTATTTTTTAGAGAGCGAGCGAGAGAGAAACAGCATGAGAGGGGAGAGGGTCAGAGGGAGAAGCAGGCTCCCCGCTGAGCCGGGAGCCCAATGTGGGACTCGATCCCAGGACCCTGGGATCGTGACCTGAGCCGAAGGCAGGCGCTTAACCATCTGAGCCATCCAGGCGCCCTGCCTGGTTTTTTTAAATTAAGTTTCAGATGTGAATTTTAATTGCTGGGTGTTGAATGTTGTTATATTTCTTTTTTTTTTTTTTTAAGATTTTATTTATTTATTTGAGAGGGAGAGTGAGAGAGATAGTGAGAGCATGAGCTGGGGGAGGAGCAGAGGGAGAGGGAGAAGCAGACTCCCCGCTGAGCACGCAGCCTGATGCAGGGCTTGATCCCAAGACCCTGGGATCATGACCTGAGCCTAAGGCAGACACTTAACCAACTGAGCCACCTAGGCACCCTGGATGTTATTATATTTCTATAAATACTCGAGTTTTGTTCTGAGATGCAGTTAACTTACTTGGAATCAACTTGATCTTTTTGGGTCTGTTTTTAGAATTTGTTAGATGGGACCTGAGCAGAATTTAGTTGTAGGTTATTTTAATAGAGGCTAACTCCTTCTGAGTCCTCTACCTAATGCTCTATGAATTGTTAGGTTTTCCAGTCTGGCTGGTGGGAACAGGCACTATTCCATGCCCTGTATGAGTGTCTCATTATTTCAGGTGGTTCTTTACATTATCTTAGATTGTTAACTCACATATGTTGATCAATACTCAGCTAGATATTTGAGAAGTCCCTCTACAGATCTATGAAATTCATTCTTTGTACAGCTTTTTCTACTTTCATATTCTTCCCTGTGATCTTTAGTCTTCTCCGACTTCCTGGACTGAAGAGCAATGTCTCTTCAGCTCAGGTTTGCTGGGCTATATCTGCGTCCCCCTTCCCCATGGCACAGCCTAGAAACTCTCTCAAGACAGTAAGCCTAGGCAATCATAGGGCCTATCTCATTTATATCCTATCTTTCAGGGATCACTCTTACCTGATATCCTGTATCTTAAAAACTATTGCTTCATATATTCTGTCTATACTTTTTCGCAAGAATCTTTTTTTTTTTTTTAATTATTTATTTATTTGAGAGAGAGAATGAGAGACAGAGAGCATGAGAGGGAGGAGGGTCAGAGGGAGAAGCAGACTCCCTGCTGAGCAGGGAGCCCGATGTGGGGCTTGATCCTGGGACTCCAGGATAGTGACCTGAGCCGAAGACAGTGGCTTAACCAACTGAGCCACCCAGGCGCCCCTATTCTGTCTATACTTTTAGTTTTTCAGGTGGGAGATGAACAAACTCATTGACTATGGGGACAATTGTTTATCTGTACAGTCATAAGACCTTTATAAAATTACTGTTTTCTTTTGCCCTTTCTGCTCCTCCTCCCTCTTTTTTTTTTTTTTTTTTTTTTTGATAAACTTCTGCTAATTCTTCAGAAAACCTTCCTTGACATCCCCAATTTTGAGTTAGATTCCCATCTGGAATGTTCCTTCTACTAGAATTTTAACACTTACCCTTATTATCTTCTCTGCAAGGCTCTTAAGTTCCATTAAGGAAACACCAGGTTCTCTAGTATATTGAGACCTCCTTGAAGGCTGTGACTGTTTTACTCATCTTTATGTTCCAGGCACCTAACATTGTGCTAGGAGCCTAGTAAAGGCTGAGTGAATGAAAACTATATTCCCTGCCCTCAAAGAGTCTTCCTTTAAATTCTTAAAAATGCTAAATGGGGGAAAAGTTGTTGGTTATCTTCACAGAAGGCATATAGTTGGAGAAGTCATTTTAGGAGCTTTTAATATTAAATTGTCATATATATGCTATATGTTTCTCCCTCATTTTCCTTAACAGTGCCTTATTTTAATAGCCCTTAGTATTTGAATTTATCTACCTTTTTATTATCTATCTGCTCTGTTAAAATAGAATGTCAGTCTTTTTCACATGTATCTCTAGTACCTAGAACAGCATATAGTGTATATTAGTTGCCCAATAAATATTTGTTAGTAGAATCTTCTTGAATTCTTACAGTGATATAGGCAGGTCATATTGTTGTTCCCATTTTACAGAAAAGGATACTCTGAGAAGTAAGTAATTTGCTTAAGGTCACAAAGCTGGCAAATATCAGAGCTAAATCCTACCTAAGTAGTATGATGCTCTGGCAAATGCTCTAATCACTTTATTGTACATTATCTCTAAAATGCCTCTCAGAAATCCTGGAGTCACCTAAGCAGGATTCTCATACCAACATAAAGGAAAGAAATACTATGTAGAAGCCTCCAGAATAAAGAAATCAAGCATAGGATAAGCTGTGATTAATAATAGCTAAAATAAGAGAAGTAGATTTTTTTTTAAATAAGTGGAACCCAGATAAATTTTATTTATTTATTATTTATTTATTTAGAGCGTGTGCATGCAAGCCAGTGGGTGGGGGGAGAGGCAGGGGGAGAGGGAGAGAGAGAATCCTAAGCAGGCTTCACCTGGGGCTTGATCTCATGACCATGAGATTATGACCTGAGCCAAAATCAAGAGTCAGATGCTGAACTGACTGAGCCACCCAGGCGCCCCTAGAGAAGTGGATTTTTAAATTTTGTTTTGTTTTTATTGGTTTAGAGAATGAACTTGAATCAGAATGCCTGGGTTTTTTTTTTAAACTTTTTTTTTTTTTTTAAGATTTTATTTATTTGACAGAGAGAGACACAGCGAGAGAGGGAACACAAGCAGGGGGAGTGGGAGAGGGAGAAGCAGGCTTCCCACTGAGCGGGGAGCCTGATGTGGGGCTCGATCCCAGGACCCCAGGGTCTTGACCTGAGCCGAAGGCAGACGCTTAACGACTGAGCCACCCAGGCGCCCCAGAATGCCTGGGTTTTAATCACAGCTCTGCTCTTTACTACCTTGTGTAACCTCGATGAAGTTTTTAAACTATTGCTACTTCAAGTTTCCCCATTTGTTAAATGGGGATAGTAATAGTACCTATCTCACACGGCTGTTAAGAGGATTAAGCAGGTTAATATTTATAAAGTGATGAGAGTATACCTGGCATATTTTAGGGCATATTAAGTGGTAAGTGGTAGTAGAGGTAGCAGCAGTAGTGATAGGAGTAGCAGCAAATGGTTGTATTTGTGTGCTAATAAAGATATTATATTAATATTGATTAGTATTACATATATGTAGTTATCTTTAAATGCTGCTAAGATGTATTCTATAGTATTGATACTAATTTTGAGGAATTAGGTTTACAATTAAGTAAATTCTTTTAATATCTGTTAAGGATGTCTATGGCTGAACCTGTTTAGAGTCTAGACCACTTGTAAGCAGAGTTCCTTGCTAGGTACCTTAATTTTTTTTTTTTTCTTGAAAATATATATATTTTTAGGGCGCCTGGGTGGCTCAGTTGGTTGGGCGACTGCCTTCGGCTCAGGTCATGATCCTGGAGTCCCGGGATCGAGTTCCGCATCGGGCTCCCTGCTCGGCGGGGAGTCTGCTTCTCCCTCATCCTCCCCCATCTCATGCGCTCTCTCTCTGTCTCATTCTCTCTCTCAAATAAATAAATAAAATCTTTAAAAAAAAAAAAAAAAGAAAATATATATATTTTTAAAATTTTTTTATTGTTATATTAATCCCCATACATTACATCATTAGTTTTAGATGTAGTGTTCCATGATTCATTGTTTGCGTATAACACCCAGTGCTCCATGCAGAACGTGCCCTCTTTAATACCCACCACCAGGCTAACCCATCCTCCCACCCCCCTCCCCTCTAGAACCCTCAGTTTGTTTTTCACAGTTCATCGTCTCTCATGGTTCGTCTATCCCTCCGATTTCCCCCCCTTCATTCTTCCCCTCCTGCTACCTTCTTCTTTTTTTTTTTTCTCTTAACATATATTGCATTATTTGTTTCAGAGGTACAGATCTGAGATTCAACAGTCTTGCACAATTCACAGCACTTACCAGAGCACATACCCTCCCCAGTGTCTATCACCCAGTCACCCCATCCCTCCCACCCCACCCCCCACTCCAGCAACCCTCAGTTTGTTGCCTGTGATTAAGAATTCCTCATATCAGTGAGGTCATATGATACATGTCTTTCTCTGTTTGACTTATTTCGCTCAGCATAATACCCTCCAGTTCCATCCACGTTGTTGCAAATGGCAAGATCTCATTCCTTTTGATGGCTGCATAATATTCCATTGTATATATATACCATATCTTCTTTATCCATTCATCTGTCGATGGACATCTTGGCTCTTTCCATAGTTTGGCTATTGTGGACATTGCTGCCATAAACATCGGGGTGCGCGTACCCCCTTCGGATCCCTACTTTTGTATCTTTGGGGTAAATACCCAGTAGTACAATTGCTGGATCATATGGTAGCTCTATTTTCAACTTTTTGAGGAACCTCCATACTGTTTTCCAGAGTGGCTGCACCAGCTTGCATTCCCACCAACAGTGTAGGAGGGTTCCCCTTTCTCCACATCCCTGCCAACATCTGTCATTCCCTGACTTGTTAATTTTAGCCATTCTGACTGGTGTGAGGTGGTATCTCATTGAGGTTTTGATTTGGATTTCCCTGATGCCAAGCGATGTTGAGCACTTTTTCATGTGTCTGTTGGCCATTTGGATGTCTTCTTTGGAAAAATGTCTGTACATGTCTTCTGCCCATTTCTTGATTGGATTCTTTGTTCTTTGGGTGTTGAATTTGGTAAGTTCTTTATAGATTTTGGATACTAGCCCTTTATCTGATATGTCATTTGCAAATATCTTCTCCCATTCTGTCGGTTGTCTTTTGGTTTTGTTGACTGTTTCCTTTGCTTTGCAAAAGCTTTTTATCTTGATGAAGTCCCAATAGTTCATTTTTGCCCTTGCTTCCCTTGCCTTTGGCGATGTTTCTAGGAAGAAGTTGCTGCGGCTGAGGTCGAAGAGGTTGCTGCCTGTGTTCTCCTTTAGGATTTTGATGGACTCCTGTCTCACATTGAGGTCTTTCAACCATTTGGAGTCTATTTTTGTGTGTGGTGTAAGGAAATGGTCCAGTTTCATTGTTCTGCAGGTAGCTATCCAATTTTCCCAACACCATTTGTTGAAGAGACTGTCTTTTTTCCATTGGACATTCTTTCCTGCTTTGTCAAAGATGAGTTGACCATAGAATTGAGGGTCCATTTCTGGGCTCTCTATTCTGTTCCATTGATCTATGTGTTTGTTTTTGTGCCAGTACCATACTGTCTTGATGATGACAGCTTTGTAATAGAGCTGGAAGTCCGGAATTGTGATGCTGCTAGCTTTGCTTTTCTTTTTCAACATTCCTCTGGCTGTGCGGGGTCTTTTCTGGTTCCATACAAATTTTAGGATGATTTGTTCCATTTCTTTGAAAAAAGTGGATGGTATTTTGATGGGGATTGCATTGAATGTGTAGATTGCTCTAGGTAGCATTGACATCTTCACAATATTTGTTCTTCCAATCCATGAGCATGGAACGTTTTTCCATTTCTTTGTGTCTTCCTCAATTTCTTTCATGAGTATTTTATAGTTTCCTGAGTACAGATCCTTTGCCTCTTTGGTTAGATTTATTCCTAGGTATCTTATGGTTTTGGGTGCAAGTGTAAATGGGATCGACTCCTTAATTTCTCTTTCTTCTGTCTTGTTGTTGGTGTATAGGAATGCCACTGACTTCTGTACATTGATTTTATATCCTGCCACTTTACTGAATTCCTGTATGAGTTCTAGCAGTTTTGGGGTGGAGTCTTTTGGGTTTTCCACATAAAGTATCATATCATCTGCAAAGAGTGAGAGTTTGACTTCTTCTTTGCCGATTTGGAGGCATTTGATTTCTTTTTGTTGTCTGATTGCTGTGGCTAGGACTTCCAATACTATGTTGAATAGCAGTGGTGATAGTGGACATCCCTGCTGCGTTCCTGACCTTAGGGGGAAGCTCTCAGTTTTTCCCCATTGAGTATGATATTCACTGTAGGTTTTTCATAAATGGCTTTTATGATATTGAGGTATGTACCCTCTATGCCTATACTCTGAAGAGTTTTGATCAAGAAAGGATGCTGTACTTTGTCAAATGCCTTTTCTTCATCTATTGAGAGGATCATATGATTCTTGTTCCTTCTTTTGTTGATGTATCACGTTGATTGATTTGTGGATGTTGAACCAACCTTGCAGCCCAGGGATAAATCCCACTTGGTCATGGTGAATAATCCTTTTAATGTACTGTTGGATCCTATTGGCTAGTATTTTGGTGAGAATTTTTGCATCCATGTTCATCAGGGATATTGGTCTGTAATTCTCCTTTTTGATGGGGTCTTTGTCTGATTTTGGGATCAAGGTAATGGTGGCCTCATAAAATGAGTTTGGAAGTTTTCCTTCCATTTCTATTTTTTGGAACAGTTTCAGAAGAACAGGTATTAATTTTTCTTGAAATGTTTGGTAGAATTCCCCTGGGAAGCCATCTGGCCTGGGCTTTTGTTTTTTGGGGAGATTTTTGATGACTGCTTCAATTTCCTTAGTGGTTATAGGTCTGTTCAGGTTTTCTATTTCTTCCTGCTTCAGTTTTGGTAGTTGATACATCTCTAGGAATGCATCCATTTCTTCCAGGTTATCTAATTTGCTGGCGTAGAGTTGCTCATAATATGTTCTTATAATTGTTTGTATTTCTTTGGTGTTGGTTGTGATCTCTCCTCTTTCATTCATGATTTTGTTGATTTGGGTCATTTCTCTTTTCTTTTTGATAAGTCTGGCCAGGGGTTTATCAATCTTGTTAATTCTTTCAAAGAACCAGCTCCTAGTTTCGTTGATCTGTTCTACTGTTCTTTTAGTTTCTATTTCATTGATTTCTGCTCTGATCTTTATGATTTCTCTTCTCCTGCTGGGTTTAGGCTTTACTTGCTGTTCTTTCTCCAGCTCCTTTAGGTGTAGGGTTAGGTTGTGTACTTGAGACGTTTCTTGTTTCTTGAGAAAGGCTTGTATTGCTATATGCTTTCCTCTTAGGACTGCCTTTGCTGCATCCCAAAGATTTTGAATAGTTGTGTTTTCATTTTCATTGGTTTCCGTGAATTTTTTTAATTCTTCTTTAATTTCCTGGTTGACCCATTCATTCTTCAGTAGGATGCTCTTTAGCCTCCATGTATATGAGTTCTTTCTGACTTTCCTCTTGTGATTGAGTTCTACTTTCAAAGCATTGTGGTCTGAAAATAGGCAGGGAATGATCCCAGTCTGATTTGTGACCTAGGATGTGATCTATTCTGGAGAATGTTCCATGGGCACTAGAGAAGAATGTGTATTCTGTTGCTTTGGGATGGAATGTTCTGAATAGGTCTGTGAAGTCCGTTTGGTCCAATGTGTCATTTAAAGTCTTTATTTCCTTGTTGATCTTTTACTTAGACGATCTGTCCATTTCAGTGAGAGGGGTGTTAAAATCCCCCACTATTATTGTATTGTTGTCGATGTGTTTCTTTGCTTTTGTTATTAATTGCCTTATATAATTGGCTGCTCCCAATGTTAGGGGCATAGATATTTACAATTGTTAGATCTTCTTGTTGGATAGACCCTTTAAGTAGGATATAGTGTCCTTCCTCATCTCTTATTACAGTCTTTGGTTTAAAATCTAATTTGTCTGATATAAGGATTGCCACCCCAGCTTTCTTTTGGTGTCCATTAGCATGGTAAATGGTTTTCCACCCTCTCACTTTAAATCCGGGGGTGTCTTTGGGTCTAAAATGAGTCTCTTGCAGACAGCATATTGATGGGTCTTGTTTTTTAATCCAGTCTGATAGCCTGTGTCTTTTGATTGGGGCATTTAGCCCATTTACATTCAGGGTAACTATTGAAAGATAGGAATTTAGTGCCATTGTATTGCCTGTAAGGTGACTGTTACTGTATATTGTCTCTGTTCCTTTCTGGTCTGTGTTGCTTTTAGGCTCTCTCTTTGCTTAGAGGACCCCTTTCAAGATTTCTTGTAGGGCTGGTTTCGTGTTTGCAAATTCCTTTAGTTTTTGTTTGTCCTGGAAGCTTTTTATCTCTCCTTCAATTTTCAATGACAGCCTAGCTGGATAGAGTATTTTTGGCTGCATATTTTTCTCATTTAGTGCTCTGAGTATATTCTGCCAGTCCTTTCTGGCCTGCCAGGTCTCTGTGGATAGGTCTGTTGCCAATCTAATGTTTCTGCCATTGTAGATTACATATCTCTTCTCCCAAGCTGCTTTCAGGATTTTCTCTTTGTCTCTGAGACTCGTAAGTTTTACTATTAGATGTCGGGGTGTTGACCTATTTTTATTGATTTTGAGAGGGGTTCTTTGTGCTTCCTGGATTTTGATGCCTATTTCTTTCCCCAAATTAGGGAAGTTCTCTGCTATAATTTGCTCCAATGTACCTTCTGCCCCTCTCTCTCTTTCTTCTTCTTCTGGGATCCCAATTATTCTAATGTTGTTTCGTCTTACGGTATCACTTATCTCTCGAATTCTGCCCTCGTGATCCAGTAGTTGTTTATCTCTCTTTTTCTCAGCTTCTTTATTTTCCATCATTTGGTCTTCTATATCACTGATTCTCTATTCTGCCTCATTTATCCTAGCAGTTAGCGCCCCCATATTTGATTGCACCTCATTAATAGCCTTTTTGATTTCGACTTGGTTAGATTTTAGTTCTTTTATTTCTCCAGAAAGGGTTTCTCTAATAACTTCCATGCTTTTCTCAAGCCCAGCTAGTATCTTTAAAGTGATGATTCTGAACTCTAGATCCAACATCGTACTAATGTCCGTATTGAGTAGGTCCCTGGCAGTCAGTACTACCTCTTGTTCTTTTTGTTGAGGTGATTTTTTCCATCTTGTCATTTTGTGCAGAGGAGAATAGATTAATGAGAGAACAAAATGCGAGCTGGGTAACAACGTCCCCAGAAAATATACTCTAAACAAATCAGAAAAGACCTGAAGCGGTGGGAAAAGAAAGGGAAAGAGAGAAAGAAGAAAAAGAACAAAAAAAGAAAAAGATAAAGATAAAAACAAACAAAAACAGAACAAAACAAAAGAAAACCAGAATGTGATCAAATATGATCAGGCTGGTATATAGATCAGTGCCACACACTAGATTTTGGGTGTATTTTGGTCTGTTAGAAGAAAGTGCCTCCCAAAATTATAAAGAAAGAAAAACTTATATATGTACAAAAATAAGGGTTGATATGATGAAGGGATGGAATATGACTGTAAAGATAAAAATTATAGAAAATTTTATACAAGGAATTGATAAGAAGTTGTTTGAAAAAAGAAAAAAGAGGATTAAAAAAAAGAAAAAAAAGGGAGAGAATGTGATCAGGCAGGGGAGTAGGAAAAAACCATACACTAGAGATTTAGGGTATATTTTGATCTGTTAGAAGAAACTATCTCAAAATTTTAAAGAGAGAACAACTTATATATATATGCCAAAAATACGGGTAACTACTATGAAGGGATAGAATATGACTCTAAAAATGAAAAATAAAAATGTTTTTTTAAAAAAAGGGATTGATAAGAAGTTGGTTGAAAAAGGGAAAAAGAAAAATTCAAAAAAAAAAAAGAAAAAAAGAGTTAAAAAAAAAATTAACCTTGAAAGACTAAAGAATCATGGTAAAAAAGCCATGAATTCTATGTTCAGTATTCCCCTAGCGCTGGAGTTCTGCCGTTTTCATTGATCTGTAAACTTGGTCTTGGCTGGCTGTTCTCGCTGATCTTCTGGGGAGGGGCCTGTTGCCGTGGTTTCCAAATGTCTCTGCCGGAGGCGGAATTGCCGCGCCCTTGCCCCCTCCCGGCTAAGTAATCTGCTCGGGTTTGCTCTCCGGGGCTTTTGTTCCCTGCGAGCTTTCCGTACAGCTTTGGAGGCGGAGAGTGAAAATGGCGGCCTCCCAATCTCCGCCCCGGAGGAGCCGAGAACTCGGGGCCCCGCTCCTCAGTGAGCCCCCAGAGAAAAGCCGTCAGTCACTCCTGTCTCCCCGCTCTCCGGCCGCACTCCGTGCTCACCCGGCCTGTGACCGCGCGTTTCTATCTCTGGCACCCGACCCCGGGCGGAGTCTCCAAACCCCGCAGATCCCTGCGGTGCGCTCCCGCACCTCTCCTCCCAGGGGAAGAAGGTCAGTCTCCCCGGATCTGCCGCTTGTTGGGTCCCTGCTGGGGGAGCAGTGGCCCGACTGTGCCGCGGATCACGGTTTATGGCGACCCCGAGCTGAGAGCCCACGCCTGGGCTCCGCCTCTGCAGCCGGCTTCCCTGCTCCGATACCTGGGAGCTCTGCCGCACTCAGGCACCCCTGGTCTTTCTGTGACCCCGAGGGTCCTGAGACCACACTGTCCCGGAGGGTTCCACCCCCCGCTTAGCCACCAGAGTGAGGTCCCTCAGCGGAGCAGACTTTTAAAAGTTCCGATTTTGTGCTCCGCGGCTCTATCACTTGCCAGAAGCGGCCGACGGAGGCCCCTCCCCCGCCGTCTATCTTCCCGAATATTGCCTTGGATTCACTTCTCCGCACGTCCTACCTTCCAGAAAGTGGTTGCTTTTCTGTTCAGAGAGTTGTTGCTCTTCTTTTCTTCGATCTCCTGTTGAGTTTGTAGGTGTTCAGAATGGTTTGATCCCTGTCCAGCTGAATTCCTGAGAGGAGACGAAATCCAGGTCTCCTACTCCTCCGCCATCTTACTCCGCCCTCAGGTACCTTAATTTTAAGCCAAGTGCTTTGATTTCTCCTTTTGGTTATGTACTATGTTAATCATTTATTATGGTCTTCTTATTGGTTAGGTATAATTGTATTTATACCTGTATATCCATATCTTTATATCAGTTATATTTTTAAACCAGAATTTATAAGTTTTGTTTCCTTGACTATAGGTGGTATAAGTATATTGTAGAAATGCAGTATTCGTCATAGGTGGGTGATTTATTATTTATAATATTAAAGGTATTGGTTTCTGATCATTTCCTCACAAGTTTGAAGATGGTTAAACTAAATTTCTCAGTTAAATCTAGTAACTCAAATGATAACATTTCACTAGTGTGATATAGAGCTTTTATTTATAAAAAGATGTAAGTGGTATATGCCATACTAATTCAACATATATAAAGTATATTTACCATCACCAAAGTATTTTTGCAATGACAGAAAAACCATATGGTTGAGCTCTAATATTTGTTTTTTTTTTTTTTTTGTAGTCTGTAGTCAAAAACATGAATATATAAAGTACTTTTAGGTACTTTCTGAATGGTTAGGGAAAAACTCACAAATAGGTAATGTGATGTATATTTTCAATGTAATTTTTTCTTCCATACCAAATTAGAATAAGCAGTTAAAATAGAAACATGATCAGTACAAAATATAAAATTGTAGTTAATATTTTCATATTTTAGTAAATTGTTGGTAAATTTTAGTAAATTGTTAAGAGAACCTATAGATTTGTGTGTGTGTGTTTTAAAGATTTAATTTATTTATTTAAAGATTTAATTTATTTATTTGTCAGAGTGCGCACACACACAAGCATGGGGAGTGGCAGGCAGAGGGAGAAGCAGATTCTCTGCTGAGAGGGGAGACCGACGTGGGACTTGATCCCAGAACCTTGGAATCATGACCTGAGCTGAAGGCAGACGCTTAACGACGAAGCCACCCAGGCATCCCAGATTTTATTTATTTATTTTAGAGAGAGAGCATGCTTGTGAGAGCAGGGGGATGGGCAGAGAGAGATGGGGAGAGAGAATTCCAAGCAGACTCTAAGCTGAGCATGGAGCCTGATACGGGACTGTATCTTACGATCCTGAGATCATGACTGGAGTCGAAACCGAGAGTCAGACATTTAACTGAGGCATCTAGGTGCCCCAGTCTACATTTGTGTGTTTTGACTGGCATCTTAATTTTAAAAGTGGATAGTGGCATTTTTAGTGTATTAAACTAGATAATACCTCTAGTTTTTAAAAGAACCAGGACTGATCATTTCCATGGATATAAGAAAGAATAATGGGGATATGAGTAGAGGTAATTTATTTAAAGAAAGGAATCTTTGAGTATAGAAGTATTTTTTCCCCACTAGAAACTCACTTTGCTACTGGTATAACATTTTTCTTCTCTCTCTTTTTTTTCTTTTGAATAGAGGTGTAATTGACATTTTCAAGTGTATAACATAATGATTTGATATTTGTATACATTTTGAAATGATCACCTTTTATAGTTACAGAGCTTTTTTTCCTTGTGGTGAGAACTTTCAAGATTTACTCCCTTAGCAACTTTCAAATATAAAATATAGTGTTAACTGTGGTCTCCATGCTGTGAATTACATCTTCATGACTTACTTATTTTATAACTGGAAGTTTGTGCCTTTCACTCCCTTCACCCGTTTCTCCCACCCCACGCCCCTGCCTCGGGCAACCACCAATCTGTTCTCTATGAGCTTTTTTGTGTGTATGTTTTTGTTTTTTTAGATTTTACATATAAGCAAGATCATGTCATATTTATCTTTCTCTGTCAGGCTTACTAACAGCATAATGTCCTTGAAGTCTATCTATACATGTTGTTGCAAATGGCAAGATTTCATTCTTACTTATGGCTGAATAATATTCCGTTGTGTATATATACATTTTCTTTGTCTATTCATCCATTGATGGACACTTAGATTGTTTCCATATCTTAGTTATTGTTATTTTATTTCATTTATTTGAGAGAGAGAGAGAGAGAGTGAGCATGAGCAGGGGGAGTGGCAGAGGGACAAGGAGACCCGCTGAGCACAGAGCCTGATGCAAGGCTCCATCCCAGGACCTGGGATCATAACCTAAGCTTTTTCTATTTTTTTTTTTTTTTAAAGATCCTGTTTATTTGACAGAACACAAGCAGGGGGTGCAGCAAGCAGAGGGAGAGGGAGAAACAGGCTCCCCGCTGAGCAGGGAGCCCAATGCAGGGTTTGATCCCAGAACCCTGGGATTATGACCTGAGCCAAAGGTAGCCACTTAACCGACTGAGCCACCCAGCCACCCCTGTTTTTTGGTTCTTATAAGATGATAGAGGGAAGACAGAATTTATTTTTGGAAGAATAGTTATTTGGATTAATAAATTAATGGTTCAGTTCTCTTATCCCTACAAAAATACAAATGTTGCAATCTTTATACATTTAAAATCCATAGTTGTATTATTTCTTCTGAAAAACTTTCCTTCATAAAGGAAATGATAAATTAGTGTAATGATTTCTCTTTTCCTCTAAATTCAACATTAAACTTTTTAGGTTTTTCTTTATAATTTTCTTAGTTTTCATTAAAATAATTTAGTTTCCAGCCTGTCAGTTGGAGAATTGGATAGTTGTCTTTTTACCATCCTATCATCTCGAGTGTTCTTGCTGTCTCTTCAAGTCAGAAAATTTTGTCAGTACCTCCTACCTAATTACCTTCCATTGTCCATGCTATTCTCTTTCTTTACATTTTAGATTCTCCTTTTCACTGATAATTCAAATGTCAAAGATCTAGTAAGGCATTAGTTTCCATGTCAAAATATAGTTAAGAGAAACATTGTTTTTTAATAGTATTACCATTCTGATTTTACTTTGTTCCTCCATGCATAATTATTTTCTCTAGAATTTATTTCCATTCTTTTCACTCTTTTAGTAAATCTTCAGAACAGTTGAGGTATTGTTACAGACTCATTCTTAATGCTTATATCTGATTTTTATTTGTTCATTAGATAAGTGCTAACATTGACTATATACTTTTATAAAAGTAGTTCTATTTTTTTGATTTAGTACAGCAGGAGCATTCATTACTTTTGCCTAGTGTGTAGAAGAGATGTGGGTCCAGTAGAGTGCGCTATTGACTTTCGATAAAGTGTTGATGTTAGGCAAACCTTGGGGTTTTTCTCCCCTTTCTTCCTCTTACATGCCCCTGTCTTTCTTTCTTTCCTTTGTCTTTCCCTCTCTCTCATCCCCTTTCTTCCTCTCCCTCCCATCAATATTTAAGATGTTCTCTAGGATTTCAAGAGAAAATGATGAGTTTTCTCTGAAATTGTTTTATAAGTCATTTTCTCATAGTTTAATTTACTTTCATTTAATATTACTGCTTGTATAGTGATATGATGCTTACTATGTGCCAGAAACTCTTCTAAACATTCTAGAAACATTAATTCATCTGGTAGATACAGGTTCTTATGAGTTAACACCTATTCCAAGTTCTTTTAACTTTTCTGTGGATTTGACAGTTTTCCAAATAAAGTGAAAGAATTTAACTCAATCCTATTACAGCCCTTTGAGAAAGGTATTAATATTTTCCCCAACGATATATGTGGAAATTGAGGCACAAGAATTTAAGTGGCTTGTTCGTGTGACAAAACTGATAAGTAGAGGCTAGTTTAAAACCCAGGCAGTCTGGCTCTAGAATTGATTCTCTCAACCACCTCACTATTCTGCCTGTGAATAAACTCTTCCAGGTGACCTTGGATGAAAGTTCTTTTTTGTACTGTTACAGGCCATATTATATTCAGTACCATATAGATAATTAAGATTCGTTCCTCTTTTAGTCTTTCTCTCAACACTCTGTTCTTTTCTTTACAATGCTTACCAAAGTTTATAATTATATATTTATTTGTAGGTTTAACTCTTTTGTTTGCCTCCTTGTCAGGCTGTCCATAAGGACAAGTGTTATGTCTCTCTTGTTGCCTTTTTTTTTTTTTTAAGATTTTATTTATTTATTTGACAGAGAGATAGAGAGCACAAGTAGGCAGAGCGGCAGGCAGAGGCAGAGGGAGAGGGAGAAGCAGGCTCTCCGCTGAGCAGGGAGCCCTATGCGGGGCTTGATCTCAGTATCCCGGGATCATGACCTGAGCCACCCAGGGGCTCCTCTTGTTGCCTTTTTAATAACCAGCATCTGGCACAGGACCTGCACCTAGTAGGTACCGACATATTTGTTTAATAAATGAATGAGAAAATGGCCAAAGCTGAGAAAATGCAGGATTTACTATTGTAGCTTACAACTTTTACTCAGATCCTTATACTAAAGGAGATGTAACAGTACTGTTAAATAGAGGAGACCTAAAGCAGTTTAAAATTTTTTTTCTTTTGCAGTATATTTTGGAAGTAGTTTTTTATTTGGTGGCACACAGAAATAAAATACCAAACAATGATTTCAGGGGGTAAGAGATAAATTGATGCTTAATATAAACAAAAGATTAGAAACACCTTTTGATTTCTGTAGCCGCTATAGGAATAGGTTGTTGAATAATTTTACCAACTAATTGAAGTATAATTTATTCAAGGCAGCAAAATTTTTGAAGCCTGTTACATGCCAGACACTTAAAAACAATAACCTGTATTTCTTAAACGGTTAATAATGATAAGATAGCTTTTTAGAATATATACTTGTGCCAGGCAATTTATATGTTCTCTTATTTAATCCTTGTATCAGCACTGTGAAGAAAATTGAGTAGACTTTAGACTCATTTTACAAGTCAGAAAATTGAAGCCCAAAGATACTAGATTATTTGACTATGATCATACTACAAGTAAATGGTGGAACCACGATTTGAGCCTAGCTCTAAAATTGAGTGCATATAGATTCATGGATTATAAATGGGGAGAAAGGAGAGAAAGGAATGGCTGGGAAACTTTTTTTTTTTCTTGTTGGCTGGTGAGGAAAAAACCAAATCACTATGCTAGAGAAAATAGATTTTATTATTCAGTATGTCTGGCATTAAATAACTACTTTTATTTATTTTATTTTACTTATTTTTTTAATATCTACTTTTAAACAGTTAATGTGTAGTTGGGGAAAGATTAAATTATCTTAAACATTTTGTGTATTTTATCTACTAAAGAATTTTAAACTAAAACTTAAAAATTAGGAGTAATACACATTGTTTGAAAAACCTTTAATAGTGTAAAAATATACAGAGTAAAAATTAAAATATACTCCCTTAAAACATTATTCCCATCCCCCTTTCTGCTTCCCAGAAGTAAACAAGATGAACACCTCCATGAGAATCTTTCTGGATCCTTTTGTAGAAATTTGCAACAGATATTTTTCATAGTTCAGTATAGTTAAAAAAATTTTTTTTAGGGGCGCGTGGGTGGCTCAGTCGTTAAGCGTCTGCCTTTGGCTCAGGTCATGGTCCCAGGGTCCTGGGATCGAGCCCCGCATTGGGCTCCCTGCTCAGCGGGAAGCCTCCTTCTCCCTCTCCCATTCCCCCTGCTTGTGTTCCCTCTCTCGCTGTATCTCTCTCTGTCAAATAAATAAAATCTTTAAAAAAAAAAAAAAATTTTTTTTAAACATTTAACCCTTTTATTTAAAGGATTTATTTTAGTATATGTATGAGTTCAGGCTCTGATTGTATCGCTTTCCAAGTAGATAATCAGTTGTCCCAGTGTCAAAGAATAATTTTTCCTGATTTGAAGTTTTGCTATTTTCATACACTAAATTGTTATATATATTTGGATTGGTTCCTAGACTGTTTATCTTTTTAAATTTTTATTATTTTCAAAGTATGTATGTATATAGTCAGAGTCAGAGAATTCTACATGGCTTTGAACAAACATCAGTAGACCTTTGCCCTAGTTCCATTTTCCAATTCCTATTATCTGAAGTCAATAATTTTTAATCATTTTACTTACTTATTTTGGTATTTATTCAGGAGTAACGTATACATATTGCTTTGCTCTTGAATTTTTGGTTTTATTTTTTTATTTTTAGTTTTTTAGATTTTATTTATTTGACAGAGACAGAGCGAGAACACAAACAGGGGGAGTAGGAGAGGGAGAAGCAGGCTTCCCGCTGAGCAGGGGGAGCCTGATGCGGGGCTTGATCCCAAAACCCTGGGGTCATGACCTGAGCCAAAGGCAGATGCTTAAGTGACTGAGCCACCCAGGCACCCATTGAATTTTTGGTTTTAGATACCTTCTCTTGCCTTCCTAGTATCCTTTCTAATTGTCCCATTACTTCTCTGCCTTAAACATCACAACATTTGGTGTTTACATCATTGTAATTATATAAATATCATTAAAAACAGAGCTAAATATTCTATCATTATGTTCTTTCCCCAAACAAGGTTTTTTATTCATTTATTTAGTTTTCTTTCTTTCTTTCTTTCTTTTTTTAGATTTTCTTTATTTATTTAAGAGAGAGAGAGAGAGCATGCATGTGGGTCGGGGAAGGGGCAGAAGGAGAGGGAATATCTTAAGCGGACTCCATGCTGAGTGAAGAGCCTGCCTTGGGGCTCAATCTCAGGACACTGGGATCATGACCTGAGCCAAAGTCAGTAGTCTTACACTCAACCAAATGAGCCATCTGGGGCACCCCTGTTTAGTTTTCTATATAACTGTAACTATCCTCAAACTTTGATAGAATGTAAAATCTTTCAGCTCATTCAAATGCATCAGGTCAAGAATGTCCATATTTTTAGACTCTCACTATTTCACTAAAATAATGAAAAATACTTTCTGATATTGAATTGTTATGTGTTTTTTAATGACGTTGAGTTTTTTTTCTTTTTAGAGATCTAGAGTGTGCACAAGTAGGGGGAGGGGGAGAGGGAGAATCCCAAGCAGGCTCCACACCCAGCGCAGAGCCTGACGTGGGGCTTGATCCCATAACCCCAAGATCGTGACCTCAGCCGAAATCAAGAGTTGGATGTTCAACCGACTGAGCCACCTAGGCGCCCCTGACATTGAATTTTTTTGGATACAAAGGCATTATCTGTCTCTTAGTGAAAATTTGGAAAGCACCAAAATGTGTACTTAAGTTATTAATATTAATCTTTAATTCAACTATTTTCCTTAGTATCAACCCTGATATTTTGCTTGCTATCTGTTCTTAACACACACACATACACACACACACACACTTACCCATTACTGTGTAACAAACCAACCATTTATTTAGCTTACTATTCTGGGGATCAGCAGTTTAGGCTGGGCTCAGCTGGGCATTTCTTCTGCTGATCTCAGCTGGGCCACTCATGCGTCTATGGTCAGCTGCAGGTCAACAAAGCAGCTGTGTTTCAGGGGCTTGGTTGGCAATTGGCTGGGACTGGTGGGTATTTCTCATCATCTAATCCTAGCATATATATATATACAGTGACTGAGGGTTCAAGTAGCAACAAGAGAGCAGACCCGAATGTGCAAATACCTTTGAGCCTCTGATTGTGTCACATTTGCTAATGTCTTAGTCACCAAAGCAAGTCACATGGCCAAACCCAGATTCAAGTGTTAAAGTTCACTTTTTGGTAGGAAGACCTACAAAATGACCTTGCAAAGGGGCTTATGTATAGAGATGGGAAGAATTTGTGGCCATATTTGTTATATCACATATATGTATAAAACACACATATAATATGTATTATGCATATCCTGCATTTTTAATTTTTGTTAAAAATTTGGATTATAGTGTATATAGCTTTTACTTTTCACCTAATAATATCATGGTCATAGAAAAGGCTTTTAAAAATCCAAATCATAACTGGTCTATTTTGATACATACTTTTTTTTTTTAAAGATTTTATTTATTTGACAGAGAGAGATATAGAAAGAGTGGGAACACAAGCAGGGGGAGTGGGAGAGAAAGAAGCAGGCTCTCTGCTGAGCAGGGAGCCCAATGTGGGGCTTGATCCCAGGACCCTGGGATCATGACCTGAGCCAAAGACAGACAATGACTGAGCCACCCAGGCCCCCCGATACATACTTTTTTGATGCAACATTTTTTCTATGCCAGGAATTGGCAAACTATAACTCATGGGCTGAATATGACCTGCTGCTTGTTTTTATAAATTTGGGGGAATGTAGTTTACATTCATTTACATATTGTCTGTGGCTGCTTTTTTGGTACAGCGTTAGAGTTGAATAGTTGGACAGCAATCATACGGCTCATAAAACCTAAAATACCTACTCTCTGACCCTTTAAAGATAGTTTACTAACCCTTGTCCTATGCTATTTTAATCTTGGTAAGTGAGGCCAGAAGTTAGCGGAATTAGTGTGAATTTCTTGCTTTATCTGCAAATTTACCTAAGGACAGGATGGTAGAATCGATTAGTAATTTCTTGAATGAGTTTCATTCAGCTCCAATAATTATGATTTTTTTGAACATTTATAGAAAACATTAAAACAGAGTGACATCTATAGTGGAAATACAACGAAAAGTCTCAAAAATTTCCAATCCTTTTTTTTTTTTTTTAAAGATTTTATTTATTTATTTGAGAGAGAGAGCAGGAGAGGGGGGAGGGTCAGAGGGAGAAACAGACTCCCTGCCGAGCAGGGAGCCCGATGTGGGACTTGATCCTGGGACTCCAGGATCATGACCTGAGCCGAAGGCAGTCGCTTAACCAACTGAGCCACCCAGGCGCCCTCCAATCCTTTTTATCATGTTGAGTGAACTTGGTGCATGTTATAGAAAGATTGACAATTATTTTTCTTGATATGTATAAATACTTAATGAAATATCTATACCAGTCCAGCCTACATGTGTATGTGTTTATTGACAATAGAATCTACAGTTGCCATACAGAAATTTTTCACTTGTGGATAGTGGGTATAGAAAGATTACTTTAGAACACTGCTTTGTTAATTGACATATTTTCTGGCCAGTAGATTTACTTAATCTTAAAAGATTTGACATAGCCACAATATTATCCAAAAATTAGAAGTACAATACAAATAGATCTTTTTTTCCCTGGAACCATTTGCGAGTAAGTTGATGACCTCATACTCCATCACTCTGGAATACTTATGTCTCTATTTTCTATAAGCAAAGACATTCTTCTATATAACTACAATAAAACCATAAAAATCAGGAAATTAAAACTAAGTAATTTCTATTATCTAATACTCAGAACCAGGTCAAATTTTGTCAGTTATCTCAATAAAGCTTTTGTAGCAGGAGGATCCAATTCAGAATCATGCATTGCATTTAGTTGTCATTTTGCTGTCTTCAGTCTGGAACAGTTGCGTAGTCTTTCCTTTACTTTCATGACCTTGATACTTCAGAAGATTACAGCCTTTGTAGAATGTCTGCCAATTTTGGGTTTTATCATAATTAGATTAAGGTTATATATCTTTGGCAGGAATGTCACAGAAGCAGTGCTTCCCATTCTACCATTCTACCCATTGCATTCTGTGAGGTGGCAAATAGTTTCATTAGTGGTGATTACTTTGATAATTTGATTAATGTGATGATGTAGGCATCACTGTAAAGTTATTTTTTTCCTTTTATAATTAAAGAGGACTTTGTGGAGAGGAACTCTGAAACTTTATAAATAGCATGTCCTCACTAAACATTCATTATTCGTATTATATCTTTATGGACTCATGATTTCCCATTTTATTCAGTGGGTGATAATCCAGTATATGATTTGTTTACATATTCAAGTGGGAGTTTATTTAAGTTGCTTGTGTATTTCTGACACATAACCATTATTCTTGGAGCATTTCCTTACTTTCTGGCACAAGATGTTCCAGGCTTCTATTATCTTTTCTCTGCCCCTGTCCTGGATTCAGCTTTTTTCCAGAGAGCCCTGGTTCCTTTTGGCAAATAATATTTAGAAGCTAAGTTCTGGGTGTTAGTTTTGTTCATTGCTGTTGGGATTGCTGTTCCAGGCCCTTTCAGCAGATAGAGCTAGGAATTATGTGTGTGTGTGTATGTGTGTGCAAATACACACTCATATGTATTTATATTTTTTTCTATCTGTATGTTGAAAATTACATATTCCTATCAATACATCTAATTCCATTTCAACACCAGAGGGTTCATTCTAAGTTTCTCCTTTTTCATATATATATTTTTTTAAAGATTTATTTACTTATTTGACAGAGAGACAGCGAGAGCAGGAACACAAGCAGGGAGAGTGGAGAGGGAGAAGCAGGCTTCCCGCGGAGCAGGGAGCCCAATGCAGGGCTCGATCCCAGGACCCTGGGATCATGACCTGAGCCGAAGGCAGATGCTTAACGACTGAGCCACCCAGGCGCCCCTCTTTTTCACATTTTTAACTGAAAAACCTTGTTCCCGTTTTTCAAAAAGTTAAAAATGGAATTACCATATGTTCCAACAGTTTCATTTCTTGGTATATATCCAGCAGATACTGAAACATATACTTGTACACCAATATTTGTAGCAGCATTATTCATAATAGCCAAATAGTAGAAACAACTTAGGTGTCCTTTGAGAGATGAATGGATAAACAAATGTGGTATATGCATACTATGGAATATTTAGCCTTAAAAAGGAAGGAAATTCTGACATGTGCTGCCACATAGATGAACCCTGAAGAGATTATGCTAAGAGAAACAAGCCAGACACAAAAGAACAAATCTTGTATGATTCCACTTTGAATTTTATTTTGCAGTTACGTGTTTTTATTATAGAAATAGAGTTCATTTTTGTGTATTGACCATGTAACCTGCAACTTTGCTAAATGACTTTTTGGTTCTACTTGATGTTGGAAATTTTATGGGACTTTGTAAGTACACAGAATTGTACATTTATATTCTCTGGTAAATATTTTACTTCTTTTATAATGTTTGGCTCTTAATATATTTTCTTGCCTTACTGCAGTGGCTAGGATATATAGTACAAAGTTGAACTGGAGTATTGAGGGTGGATATCCTTGCCTTGTTCACATCTTGGAGCGAAAGCATTCATTCACTCTTTCACCATTAAATAGGAATTTGTCATTGGTGTTTTATAAACGTCTTTTATCAGGTTAAGAAAGTTTTTTTCTATGGGGCGCCTGGGTGGCTCAATTGTTAAGTGTCTGCCTTTGGCTCAGGTCATGATCCCAGGGTCCTGGGATTGAGCCCTGCGTTGGGCTCCCTGCTCGGCGGGAAGCATGTTTTCTCCCTCTCCCACTCCTGCTTGTGTACCCTCTCTCGCTGTGTCTCTCTTTCTGTCAAATAAATAAAAAAATCTTTTATTTTAGAGAGCCAGGGAGAGAAGAGGAGTGGGGGTTGGGGGGAGGGGCAGAGGGAGAAGGAGAGAGAGAATCCTAAGCAGGCTCCACACTGAGCATGGAGCCTGAAGCAGAACTTGATCCCAGGACCCTGAGATCATGACCTGAGCTGAAATCAAGAGTTGGACACTTAACTGACTGAGCCACCCAGGCGCCCCTACACATTTAATTCTTAAAATAAATATTCAGATTTTCTCTTGCTTCTTGAATTGGTAATTAGTATTTTTCAAGAAATTTGTCCATTTCATTCAAGTTTTTTAATTTATTGGCATACTGCTCAAAATATTCTCTTTAAAAAATGTTTGCAACAGAGAAAGACATGTATCATATGACCTCACTGATATGAGGAATTCTTGATCTCAGGAAACAAACTGAGGGTTGCTGGAGTGGGGGGCGGGGGGAGGGATGGGGTGACTGGGTGATGGACACTGGGGAGGGTATGTGCTCTGGTAAGTGCTGTGAATTGTGCAAGACTGTTGAATCTCAGATCTGTACCTCTGAAACAAATAATGCAATATATGTTAAGAAAGAAAAAAAAAAAGAAGAATTTAGCAGGAGGGGAAGAATGAAGGGGGGGAAATTGAAGGGGGGTAGATGAACCATGAGAGACGATGGACTCTGAAAAACAAACTGAGGGTTCTAGAGGGGAGGGGGGTGGAAGGATGGGTTAGCCTGGTGATGGGTATTGAGGAGGGCACGTTCTGCATGGAGCACTGGGTGTTATGCACAAACAATGAATCATGGAACACTACATCTAAAACTAATGATGTAATGTATGGGGATTAACATAACAATAAAAATTAAAAATAAAAAAAATGTTTGCAGGATCTGTAATGATATGCCTCTTTTTTTCTGATATTCATAATTTGTTTTTCTCTTTTATGATCAACGTAGGCAGACATAAGTTTTATTATCTCTAAAAAACAACTTTGTCTTTTCCATTTTCTCTAATGTTTTTCTATTTTCTACTGGGTTGATTTCTGCTTTTATCTTTATTTCTTTTGTTTTATTTTGGATTTAGTTTGCCCTTTTTCTAAATTCTTGAGGTTTAAGCTTAGATAATTGATTTTGGACCTTTTTTTTTTCCCTTCTAAGGCAGCCATTGAAAGTTATACATTTCCCTCTAAGCACTACTTTATCTGTATCACACAGATTTTGATGTTAGGTTACTTTTTTTTTTTTTTAGATTTTATTTATTTATTTGACAGAGAGAGAGACAGCAAGAGGGGGAACACAAGCAGGGGGAGTGGGAGAGGGAAAAGCAGGCTTCCCGCTGAGCACGGAGCCAGATGCGGTGCTCGATCCCAGGACCCTGAGATCATGACCTGAGCCGAAGGCAGTCGCCTAACCAACTGAGCCACCCAGGTGCCCCAGGTTACTTTTTTTTTTTTCTAATTTTCCTTGTGATTCTTCTCTGACGCAAGATTCATTTACAAGTCTAAATAAACATACTAAGTGTTTTTTCCACAGATATTTTTCTCTTACTGATTTCTAATTTAATTTTGTGAGTTTAGAGAACATATTCTATATGTTTTTAGTTTTAACAATCTATTGGTAAATGCTCTGAGTTCTTAGTGAGAATATGTATTCGTTTATAGACTACTGCTCACTTATTGTAGTCTATAAATGTCAGGTCAGTCTGGCTGATTATGTTTATGTCTTCTGTATTACTGATTTTTTGGGTCTATTTATAAATTAGAGAAGAGTGCTGAAGGCCTTATAATTGTGTATTTGCTGCTGCTTTCAGTTCTATCAATTTTTATGTCTTAGATTTTAAGTTTTGTTATTAGTGGTATATACATTTAAGATTATGTCTTCCTGGGGCGCCTGGGTGGCTCAGTTGGTTAAGCGACTGCCTTCAGCTCAGGTCATGATCCTAGAGTTCCTGGATGGAGTTCCGCATCGGGCTCCCTGCTTCGCAGGGAGTCTGCTTCTCCCTCTGACCCTCCACCCTCTCCTGTGCTCTCTCTCTCAAATAAATAAATAAAAATCTTTAAAAAAAAAAAAAAAGATTATGTCTTCCTGATGAGTTAACCCATCTGTCATTAGGAAAGTCTGTTCTGAAATCTACTTTGTTTAATATTAGTATAGCCACTCTAGCTTTTTTTTTTTTTTTTTTAAAGATTTTATTTATTTGACAGAGAGAGAGAGAGCGAGAGCAGGAAAACAAGCCGGGGGAGTGGGAGAGGGAGAAGCAGGCTTCCCGCCGAGCAGGGAGCCCAGTGTGGAGCTTGATCCCTGGATCCTGGGATCATGACCTGAGCCGAAGGCAGATGCTTAATGACTGAGCCACCCAGGCGCCCTGTCACTCTAGCTTTTTATGCTTAAGTATTTTTTCATCCTTCTATTTTTAACCCATGTGTGTCTTTACATTTAAAATGGATTTCTTATACATAGTTGAATCTTCCTTTTTTTCCCCAATTGGACAACCTCTGCCTTTTAATTGGAATGTTTACATGATTTACATTTAATGTAATTATCAGTATGGTTGCTGTATGTTTTCTCTTTGCCCCATCTGTTTTTTATTCTCCTTTTCTTTCTTTTCTGCTTTCTTTTTAACTAATTGAACATGTTTTAGGATTCCATCTTTTCTCCACCATTGCTTTCTTAACTATATCTGTTTTGGTGTTACTCTCAGATTTATAATTTACATCTTAAATTTATCAATGTACTTTAAAATTTTTATTTCACATATGATGTATAAGAACCTTCTACCACTATACTTTCATTTCCACCCTCATCTTTTGTGCAACTTTTGTTATATATTTTACTTGAACCACACAGTATTTTATTACTTTTTTCAAATCATCAGTTATATTTTTAAAAGATTTATTAATTTGAGAGAGAGAGAGAACATAAGCAGGAGGGGCAGAGGGAGAGGGAGAGAGAATCTCAACCAGACTCCACACTGAGCACTGAGCCTGACATAGGGCTTGATTTTGCAACTCTGCGATCACAACCTGAGCTGAAACCAAGAGACAATGTTTAACTGACTGTGCCACCCAACACCCCCAGTTATATTTTTAAAATTTTAGTATTTTTATTGAGATTTTATTTTTGTAGGGCAGTTTAAGGATCACAGCAAAATTGAAGAGAAAGTACAGAGATTTCCCATATATGCCCTGCCCCTGCCAACATGCATGGCCACCCCATTATCAACATCCCCCACCAGAATGGTGCATTTATTACAGTTAATGAAAGTACATCAGCACATCCTAATCACCTAAAGTCCATAGTTTATTTACACTTCACTCTTGGTGTTGTATATTAAGTGGGTTTGGACAAGTATATTCACACATGTATCCATCATTATGAGGTCATACTGAGTATTTTTACAATCTTTTGTGGTCCACCTATTCATCACTTCCTATCTTCCCTGAAAACTCCTGGCAACCTCTGATCTTTTTCCTGTCTCCATAGTTTGACCTTTCCCAGAATGTTATATATAGTTGGAGTCATATAGTATGTAGCCTTTGGTTTGGCTTCTTCTTAGTAATATGCTTTTAAGGTTCCTCTTTTTTCATGGCTTGAAAGCTCAGTTCTTTTTAGTGCTGAATGATATTCCATTGTCTGGATGTACCACAGTTTGCTTATTCATTCACCTGCTGAAGGATATCTTGGTTGCTTCCAAGTTTTGTATGAATAAAGTGGCTATAAACATCTTTGTGCAGGTTTTGTGTGGACATGTTTTCAGCTCTTCCAGGTAAATACCAGGGAGTATGATGGCTGGATCTTATGGTAAGAGTATGTTTAGCTTTGTAAGAAATTGCCAAATTATCTTCCATTGTGGCTATACCATTTTGTATTTCACCGGCAATAAATGAGAGTACCTGTTGCTCCACATTCTCATCAGCATTTGGTATTGGCAGTGTTCTGGATTTGGCCATTCTAATTATGTGTGTAGTGGTATCTCATTTTAATTTGCATTTCCCTGATATATGATGTCAAGCATATCTTCATATGCTTATTTTCCATCTGTATATTTTCTTTGGTGAAGTGTCTAATGAGGTCTAAAGGGTTAGGGGCACCTGGGTGACTCAGTTGGTTAAGCATCTGCCTTCTGTCTCAGGTTATAATCTTGGGATCCTGGGATTTAGCCGCTCATCAGGCTCCCTGCTCAATGAGGAGTCTGCTTCTCCCTCTCCCACTGCCCCTCCCCTCTGCTTGTGCTCTCTCTCTCTCAAATAAATAAATAAAATCTTAAAAAAAAAATACAAGGTTAAAAAAACTCATTTTTAATTGGGTTGTTTGCCTTTTTCTTAAGTTTTAAGAGTTCTTTGTATATTTTGACTAATAGTTGTTTATCAGATGTATCTTTTGCAAATATTTCTCCTAGTCCAGCTTATCAGTTATTTCTTTAATGGATTGTACTGTTGGTGTTGTATCTAAAGCCATACCCAAGAGATTGACAGAGGGGATCATAAAACTATATGTTGTGTACAAGAAGCTCAACTTTAAATATAAAGATACATATAGACTAAGAGTAAATGGATAGAGGAAAATATGCCATGCTAATAACTAATCAAAAGTAAGCAGGAGTAGCTATATTAATATCAGACAAAAGAGACTTTAAAGAAAGGAAAGTTATCAGAGATAAAGAAGGGCATTGCATAGTGATAAAGTGGCCAGTTCTCCAAGAAGAAATAATAACATTAAACTATATGAGGCAAAAACTAATAGAATTGCAAGGAGAAATAGTGAATAATAATATAGTTGGAGACCATTCTCTTTGGTAGTCTCTCTGCTCAGTATTTATTTTCTTTTATGTGTATTTTAAAAAAATCTTTTTGTAAAAATGTTATTTATTCATTATAAACAATTCAAGAACACCAGAGAGTATAAAGAAGCAAGGGAAAAAAAATCAGACTGCCATTATCATAGTCTAGTTGTTAATTAATAATATTTCTTCTGTTACTGTCTTTTCTTTTAAAGATTTTATTCATTTGACAGAGAGAGACACAGTGAGAGAGGGAACACAGCAGGGGGAGTGGGAGAGGGAAAAGCAGGCTTCCCGTGGAGCAGGGAGCCCAATGCGGGACTCGATCCCAGGACCCTGGGATCATGACCTGAGCTGAAGGCAGAAGCTTAATGACTGAGCCACCCAGGTGCCCCTGTCTTTTCTTTTTTTTTTTTATAATTTACTATTTTAAATGTTTACAGAGGAAGACATTTCATTCATCAAATTTTTTTCAGCTTTGTCAACTTTTTATTGATTATGGCTTCTGCCACTTAATTCCTTTTTTTAGGCTATTGATTTCTAACATATTCAGTATTTCTAGGTGATGTTTCGCCAGTCATAATTTTGTCAAACAATTGGTTCTTTTCTTAATTTTTAGTCAGTAGTAAGTTTTATCTTGTGCTGTTTTAGCCAGTGTGAGATTTTTTGTTGTTGTTGATTATTTCTACTAGTAATGATCATTAAATCTTCATTCTCTGTTAAGAATGAAATGGTGATGTCAGTATATCCAACTTCTTGATACATAGTTTCAACATTATAGGGAGGAGGTGTGTCTGTAGTGCCAGAAGAAGACAATTTGGTATTTTAATTTTTTAATTTACGTTTTATTTATCTATCCTTGAGAAGTACATATGCTTATGGTATAAAATTGAAGAAGAACAAAAGGGTGTATATTTAAAAAGTCTCCCACACCCGATTTCTCAGCCATTTTGTTTCCCACCCCAGAGGTAATTGTTACTGTTTTTTTATGAATCCTACCAGAATACTAAAATCATATATATATATATAAAATATATATTTTAGTATTCTAAAAGTATATATATTATATTTATGTAGTGTGTGTGTGTATATATATTATAAAGTAAATTACACATAATACTCAGGCACACACGTATACATGTTAACCACTCTTGAAAATAAGTTATGAGTGAGGTTGAGTATCTTTTCAAATACCAAATTATTCCTTTTGTCAGTTAGGTTTTTCGTCTTTTTCTTACTATTTTACAGGGTTCTTCAATATTAAATTAGATCTTTGTGTTTTGAATTGCAAAGATCTTTTTTTTCTTTAGTAGTTATTGGTCTTTTGACTTTTTTATAATGATTTTTATCATGCAGGAAATTTTTATTTTATGTAGTTGAATTTATCAGTCTTTTATGGTCTTTGGGTTTTGGTCACACTTAGAAAGACCTTTCTCACTCAGGTGATCTAAACATTTTTCAAAAAAATAGTTCTATTTAAATCTGAAGTTTATTCTGGTGAATAGTATGAGATATGAACACAACTTTTTCTTGCCCTTGGATTGCTACCCAGTTATTCCAACCTCATTTATTGATAGTTCTTTTCCCTACTAATTTGAAATGTAACTTTTATGACTTTATGATGTTCTAGATTCCTAATGTATCTGGTTCTGCTTCTGGACTTTATTTTCTTTTCCATCCCTCCACACTGTTTTGATTATTGTACTCATTAATATTTTATGTGTCTAGTTCCTCCTTATTACCTGTTTATCTATTCTTGTTTATATTTACAGATGTATTTTGGAATTAGGCTGTCTAGCTAAAAATAAATTCTGGGTATATTTTATAGATAATTGGAAGAGAGTTGTGTTCTTTATGATGTTGTCTTTCTATTTAAGACCATGCTCTGTATCCATTTGCTTTGTTGGTTTTTTTTTTTTAATTTCCTTCAGTAGTGTTTAAAGTTTTAATTTTTTTTTTCAGGTTTAATGAGGTGTAATTGATAAATAAAATTCTAAGATAAAGTATACATCTTGATGATTTGATAAACATACAGGTTGTGAAAGGATTTGCCCCATCTAATTAATACATCCTGTTACTATTTCAATATATTTTTAAGTTGATTTCTGGGGAATTTATCTTTTATTTCTATGTAATTGGGATTTTGTTCTTCAATTACATTTTCTAATTTGTTATGGTTTTATATGAAGATTACTGATTTCTGTCTTTCTTTTTACTGAACTACATTTACTATGTTTTTTTACCAAGCCATATCAATGAATTCTTTTATTTTAATAGTTGCAATAAATTTTCTCAGGTTTTCTAACTATATAATCATATTTTCTGTAAATAGTGATCATTTTATCTCCTTTGCAATTTTATATAATATTTACAATGTTAAGTGTAATAGTAGTAGCAGAAGAATCATATTTATTGTCCAGAATAGGACACTTTTGGGAATCAAGGTGGTGGGGGGCATTATTAATAATGAAGCTGAAACAACAGATATAAACTGAGATTGTCCCAGGTACATTGGGAAGTAATGGTCATCATTGTCTTCTTTGAGACATTAATGGGAATGCTTCTAGGGTTTCTTCATTAAGCATGAAAGTGGCTTTTAAAAATTCTATGTAAGTCATATCTGTAAATATATAAATATGTTAAATTGTACAAGTTATATATTTATATGTAAATTATAGATTTAATTATATATTAATTTTACATATAATTTTTGTCATAGTTGAGAAGAATCATTTTATTCAGCATTTTCATCAAAAATGAATATTAAGGGGCACCTGGGTGGCTCAGTGGGTTGGGTGGCTACCTTCAGCTCAGGTCATGATCCCAGGGTCCTGGGATCGAGCCCTGCATCGGGCTCCCTGCTCAGCGGAGAGCCTGCTTCTCCCTCTCCCTCTGCCTGCCTCTCTGCCTACTTGTACTCTCTATCTGTCTGTCAAATAAATAAATAAAATCTTAAAAAAAAAAAGAAATATTAAACTATGGATACGAATATGATTTTTCACATTTTATTTTTTAATATGTTAACTACATTAATAGATCCTAACACTGAATTATCTTTTGTTCTTGGCTTTTTGTTGTTTTGTGTGTGTGTGTGTGTTTGTGTGTGTGTGTGTATACACACGTATAAGAATCCTATTTCCTATTACATTTAGAATTCATTGTTAACAATATTCATGTATCAGTGATCTTGAGCTCTTCATATTTTTGGTTAGAAAAAGTTTATCCAGATTTGCTTTAGGATCAATGTTGTACTTGTTTTATAAAAAGGAATTTGTAGGGGCACTTGGGTGGCTCAGTCAGTTAAATGTCTGCCTTCGGCTCAGGTCATAATTCCAGGGTCCTGGGATTGAGCCCCGTGTCAGGCTCCCTGCTCAGCCGGGAGCCTGCTTCTCCCTCTCCCACTCCCCCTGCTCATGCTCTCTGTTGCGCTCTCTCTCTCTCTCTCTCAAATAAATAAATAAAACCTTAAAAAAAGAAAAAGAATTTGTAAATTTTCCTTACTTTAAAAATATTAAGGAAATTTCATACACAAAGCAGAGGACCGTATAATGAACCTCCTTGTGCACATTACTCAGCTTTTATAATTATTAATATTTCCCCTATTTGTTTTATTTACCCTTTGCCTTTTTTTTTTTTTGAGAGGGATGAGAAGAGGAAAGAGTGAGGAACTGGAACTTTTTTTTTTTAAGTTTTATTTTTAAGTAATCTCTACATCTAACATGGGGCTTGAACTCACAACCCCAAGATCAAAAGTTGCATGCTCCATCAACTGAGCCAGGCAGCCAGGGGCCCCAAAAGGGGCTGCTTTTATTTTATTTTTTTAAATTATTTATTTATTTATTATTTTTAAAAATTTTTTAAATTTAATTTTTTAAAATTTTATTATGTTATGTTAATCGCCATACATTAATTACATCATTACTTTTTGATGTAGTGTTCCATGATTCATTGTTTGCATATAACACACAGTGCTCCATTCAATACGGCCCTCTTTAATACCCATCACCAGGCTAACCCATCCCCCTACCCCCTTCCCCTCTAGAACCCTCAGTTTGTTTCTGAGTCCATAGTCTCTCATGGTTCGTCTCCCCCTCCAATTTCCCCCCCTTCATTTTTCCCTTCCTACTATCTTCTTTTTTTTTTCCTAAACATATAATGTATTATTTGTTTCAGAGGTACAGGTCTGTGATTCAACAGTCTTAAACAATTCACAGCGCTCACCATAGCACATACTCTCCCCAATGTCTATCACCCAGCCACCCCATCCCTCCCACCCCCCACCACTCCAGCAACATTATTTTTAAAAATAATCTCTATACCCAGTTTGGGGCTGAGGGACTGGAATATTTTAAAGCAACGATTAGACTTTACATATATTTACCCATGCATAATTTAGCATTTATTTCTAACAGCTATTGACTTTTAAAAATATAGCGATGACATTTTAAAGATAATATTACTATGGTTTAGAAAATTAACAGTAATTGTTTGTCTAAAAACCCAGTCTGTTAACAATTGTTTTTGATAGTTTAAAAAATGTTTTAGAATTGGCTTTTTAAAAATCAGAATCTAAACAAGGAAGTTGCATGACATTTCTTTTAAGACAGATGCCATTTATTTGTTGAAAAAAACTGCATCATTTGTCTTGTAGGATTTTTTATATTCAGGATTTGTTTGAATTTATCCTCATGGTATCATTTAAGATAGTGCTTTATCCCCAGATTTCTACTAACGGTAGTTAGATTTAGAGGTTGAATTAGATTCAGGTTTGATTTTGCCCTTGTATTTTGTTTTTCAAGACTAACACAAATTGATATATGCTTACTGTTGCATCCTTCAGGAGACAAATAGTGTCCAATTATTTCTCTCTTTTTTAAAAGATTATTTAGGGAGAGAGAGCGTGCGCGAGTGTGTGTGTGTAGGAGGAGGGGCAGAAGAAGAGGGAGAGAGAGAGAATTCTCAAGCATACTCCCCACTTAATGCAGAGCCCGAAGTGGGGCTTGATCTCAGGACCCTGAGATCATGACCTGAGCCGAAACCAAGAGTCAGTCACTTAACTGACTGAGTTGCCCAGGCATCCCCAATTATCTTTTTTTTTTTTTAAAGATTTTATATATTTATTTGAGAGAGAGAATGAGATAGAGGGAGAGAGCATGAGATGGGGGAGGGTCAGAGGGAGAAGCAGACTCCCTGCCGAGCAGGGAGCCCGATGCGGGACTCGATCCTGGGACTCCAGGATCATGACCTGAACTGAAGGCAGTCGCTTAACCAATTGAGCCACCCAGGCGCCCCCCAATTATCTTTCTTTATAATAATGGATCAGGATCATGTTTGCATGTCACTTAATATTCTTCTGCATCACTTTTAATGACTACATTGCATTTTGTTGAGTGGCTGTTCTATAATTTATGTTTATAGTCTGTGGCTGGATATTTAGGTGAGAGTCACTGTCTTTCACTATGCTAGTTATTTAGTGGGTTTTATTATATTGAAGACTCAGAGACTTCTTCAACTTAGGGAAAGTCTCGTGTTATTACTTTGATCATTTCAACTGTCAATCAAGAATAATTTCTTTTGAGGGGCGCCTGGGTGGCTCAGCCGTTAAGCATCTGCCTTCAGCTCAGGTCATGATCCCGGGGTCCTGGGATCGAGCCCCACATCGGGCTCCCTGCTTGGTGGGAGGCCTGCTTCTCCCTCTCCCACTCCCCTGCTTGTGTTCCCTCTCTCGCTGTCTCTATCAAATAATAAATAAATAAAATCTTTAAAAAAAATAAAAAGAATGATTTATTTTGAAGAAGTAGAAGCCCATTCAAAATAAGGTCAAGCAAGAAATATAGTTGCCCTTATTGGAACTCAAAAGTTTTTAGGTTCTCTTTAGGGCCTCAAGTTTGTCTTCTTTGCCTCTCTTTGCAGAATTCTCTCATTTTTTTTCTCTGTCATATGAATTTACCATGACATCTCAGAATGGAAACCTTGAAGTCTTATGAAATGTTCTTGTCTACTCTCTATAGTTAATCTAAATGACCCAAATACAAGTTCTTGGAAAATGAATCTTACCGGGCTTGCTATGCATGGGAGTATTTTGGGTGTGGTCATGTGTTATTAGGTCTACCTTTTTAGCAGAGGCTATAGATGATAAACTCTTTTAAGAATATAGGGTTGGGTGGGCGCCTGGGTGGCTCAGTTGGTTAAGCGACTGCCTTCGGCTCAGGTCATGATCCTGGAGTCCCTGGATCGAGTCCCGCATCGGGCTCCCTGCTCGGCAGGGAGTCTGCTTCTCCCTCTGACCCTCTCCCCTCTCATGTGCTCTCTCTCATTCTCTCTCTCAAATAAATAAGTAAAATCTTAAAAAAAAAAAAAAAAAAAAGAATATAGGGTTGGGGCTCCTCCTCGCCTGTCCTCTCCCGGCCAAAGTCTGGGGGACCAGAGCGAGACGCGGGGACCATGTTCCGACACAAGCTGACGGCCCTCGACTACCACAACCCGGCTGGCTTCAACTGCAAAGATGAAACAGAATTTAGAAACTTTATTGTTTGGCTTGAAGACCAGAAAATCAGACACTACAAGATTGAAGACAGAGGTAATTTAAGAAACATCCACAGCAGTGACTAGCCCAAGTTCTTTGAAAAGTATTTCAAAGATGTAAACTGTCCTTTCAAGATTCAAGATCGACAAGAAGCAATTGACTGGCTTCTTGGTTTAGCTGTTAGACTTTGGAGATAATGCTGAAAAATACAAGGACTTGGTACCTGATAATACAAAAAATGCTGACAATGCAACTTAAAATGCAGAGCTGTTGGTCAACTTGGATGTAAATAATCCTGATTTTAAGGCTGGTGTAATGGCTTTGGCTAACCTTCAGATTCAGCATCATGATGATTACCTGGTAATGCTTAAGGCAATTCGCATTTTGGTCCAGGAGCACCTGACCCAAGATGCAGTTGCTAAAGCAAATCAAACGAAAGAGGGCTTGCCTGTTGCTTTAGACAAACATATTCTTGGTTTTGACACAGGAGATGCAGTTCTTAATGAAGCTGCTCAAATTCTGTGATTGCTGCATATAGAAGAGCTCTGAGAGCTACAGACAAAAATTAATGAAGCCGTAGTAGCTGTTCAGGCAATTATTGCTGATCCAAAGACAGACCACAGACTGGGGAAAGTTGGAAGATGAACATTTTAGGATTTCAGCTTCTCACCTCAGTACCATTGGGAACCATGTACGCTCTGGCATGTGTTTGGAAATCAAACGGCACATTTTCAAGGGAAGAATCCTAGAAAATTGACTCTGTTCTCGAGATTTACCATCATTGCTTTTTCTTTAATAAAGTTCAGGAAAGTGGATTTTTTTTTGACTGTTATGTTTATGTATCTATAATGCCGACCCCGAGGTTTGTTACAGAGACAATACAGATAGTCAAATCATAGGAAAACTTAAAATATTTTATTGGAGTAATCTAGAAAATTTGAGAATTGTTACATCTTTGGTATTTATAAATGTAGTAACTTCTGTGGGTAACTATAGAGGGACTTACAGAATCAGAAGATACAAATTGAAACATTCTAGCACCTTTTAATATAAATAGAAATGCAGTGATGCAGAGGTAAAAAAAACAAAAAACAAAACTTAGCACTTTCCCTGGAAAACTATAAATAAGTTGTTTTTTTTCCCACCAGTTCTGCATAGCCTTCTCCAGGTCAAGGCTTATGATCTTTAGGATTGTATCTTTATACGGATAACCTTGCTTTAATTTCTTGACCGGAAAATTAGATTTAAAAAATTAGATTTGGGGTTGTCACATATTCTGATCGGTTCTTAGTTGAATGAACTTGACCTTTTAAATATGATAGAAATGTTTATTAAAAAATTGCTTTAATAAGCAGCAATTAAAATTGTTACTTTAAAAAAAAAAAAGAATATAGGGTTGGCTGGGCACCTGGGTGGCTCAGTCGTTAAGTGTCTACCTTTGGCTCAGGTCATGATCCCAGGGCACTGGGATCGAGTCCCACATCAGGCTCCCTGCTTGGCGGGAGGCCTGCTTCTCCCTCTCCCACTCCCACTGCTTGTGTTCCTGCTCTCATTATCTCTGTCTCTGTCAAATAAATAAATAAAAACTAAAAAAAAAAAAAGAATATAGGGTTGGGGCACCTGGGTGGCTCAGTCGGTTAAGTGTCTGACTCTTAAGTGTCTGACTCTTGATTTCGGCTGGGGTTGTGAGATGTAGCACCTTTCGGCTGTGCATTCAGTGCAGTCTGCCTGTCCCTCTCCCTCCCCCTGCTTGCCCTTTCTCTCTTTCAAATAAATAAATAAAATCTAAAAAAAAAAAAGAATATAGGGTTGGACACATGTCTAAAGAGGTGCCTAGCACAACATCTTTATCATGTATACTAAATTCTTGCATATATAAAAATACCATTCTTGCCTATCTTCCTTTCCAAATACTTTTTGGTTATTCTCACTAGTTTATTTTTCAGATTAAATTTAGAACCTGTTGTAGTATTTTAAATCTACATTGATATGGTAGCTGCTAGCCACATGTAACTATTTAAATTAATAAAAATGTAGTTCCTTAGTTGCACTAAGCACATTTCAGATACTCACTAGCCCCATGTAGTAGTTAGTGGCAAGTGTACTGAATAGTGCAGATACAAAGCGTTCTGTCATCACAGAAAATTCTATCGGGTACTGCTGCTTTAGAGGCTTGTATATTGATAATAAGTTATCCCTTTTTTAATGCTCATGAAAGAGTCAAAAATCTCTATTTTGTGTAGGTTTTGCTTGTAACATTTTGGTCAATTATATAGGAGAAGGTGATGTCACAGGATAGCTTTGTTTTCTCATTTTAAAAAGTTCACTGAAGGAAGTTTGAAAAATATGTAAGTGTGCAGTTGGATTAATTTTCACCAACCAAATAATACATCTTTTTACCACATTTCCTTTATTCCTGGGTTCTATTTGATTCATGTCTGATTATTTGGATTTCATAATCATGTAGTTTTGTTCAAGAAGAGCAGATAAGTATTTTTCTAATACCACATCAAGAGGTACATTGATGCCAGTTTGTCTGACCACTGTATCATTTGACCATTTGGTTAAACTGGTGTCCATGATAAAGGCACATTTTTCTTTTGCTGTTAATAAGTAATCTGTGGGGTGATATTTGGAGGATGTATAAATATCCTGTTCCCCAACAACTTTACACTCAATGATTTTAGCATCCATTTAGGTAGCTTTCAGGAATCAGTAATTACATGAGAGTTGCAAAATGGTGATTTTAAAAATTCTGTTTACATACAATTTTTAGCTGATATTCTGTAAGGAAGAGCTTTCCCTTTTCCCCTCATACTCTTTGATTTATTTATTTTCTTTTTTTTGTTATAAACACCCCAGGTATGTCTCATGAAGTTGGCTCGTGTGACTTACTATACTTTGAGACTTGTTGCTATAGGCACTTCTGTGTAAAGTGCTGTTAAACCAAGAGAATTTTTGCTTTATAGGTTTGGTCATTTTTAACATGTGTTTATTCTTAAAATGAGAATTTTTATAGAATATAATTATTATAAATTTAGGTAAAAAGTTTTACTGCTTTGGATCTTTTTTGATTAATTCTACTGAAACATAAACTTTTCAGAAACTGGGGCAACTGTGTTAAGGAATTCCCATTTACACCAGGCAAGAAAGTAAACAGTAAGTGGAGAGTAGGGTAACAAACACTTACGGTATCAAAAAACAACCGTGAAAAAGATCTGTCTTAATGTGCTAGCCCATTGCAGTTTAACATATTGCTTACAACCTTCACAATAGAATTTGAGTGACTTCAGTTACACATTCCAGGAGACTGGCAGTCTGTTACAATCAGAGTCTGAACTTTAGAGCAGGCTAATTTACAGCGATGGGATGAAGAAAGTTGTGGATTTGTATTACACACTCTCACCTGACACTGTATCTGATCCCTTACCTGCTGATTGACATCTTGAATGAGCTCTTTGAAGCAAGTTCCAGCTTAATTAAAACGTTTGCTTGGTTAGCAGTGATCTGTGAAAGCCTGTGATAAATATTGAATCAGGTTCACCTGCTGGTTGCTGTGAGTGGATAAACAGCTGCTTTGTGCGGTTTAATCATGAAACTGGCAGTAGAGTACTACTGTTTGAATTTTTTAAAAAGAACAGTTGAGAAGGTATAGTTATGTCACTTTTGCTATCTTACTAGAGTGTGTGCTTATGTGAGATTTTGCACAACAGGCATTCAGTACCTGTTTGGATGGCTTAGACAACAGCAGTTGGTTGATAAAGATTAACAATAAACCCTCTTTTTTGTGTCTCAAAGATCATAGTATAATTCTACCTTCATTGGCTTTTTACCACTAGCTTTTTATGTGCATGGCATTCTGAAATTAAAAAGGGTAATATTTTGCTTTTTTGCCAAATTAAATGGTAGATGAAAATGAGCCTGTTAAACAGTCTTTGTTTTGAGGTTTAAGTTTATGAATTCCAACTTTTCCACAAAGTTATCATGTATTTATAACAACTTGAGGAACTCTTTTAGATTTTATTTTTTTATCTGTAAAATGGAGTTAAAAATAAACAATGGCAATAAACTAGGTGTTTTAGAATTATGTTAATATTAGGTAATTAACAAACAAAAGATAAATGAATTTACAAGCAGTGGAGGAACCTTTGTAAAATTGTCTTCTTTGGATTCTGAACTTGTTTATTCTTCTACAGAACAAATGTGTCTCGCCAAGTTGGTTGTAAAGAAAATGCTGTTTCCATTTGATTTTCATTATAAAATCAGACATAAATTCTGGAAGAAAGCCCTCACCCAGTAAGTCACAGTCCAGTCTTCTTGAGCACCTGAGGAAAGTTTGGACTTACTTTCTGGAACTGCACACAAAATTGTGTCTGTAGTTTCTGGGTGATCTCAAACCCTCTCTTCTGTAACAGTTCATGGACCCTAAATTAAGAACATATTTCCTAATAAATTAGGTTGAAACATTTTGGTCAAGAGGTATTAAGATGAAAGCTATCTGCTTTCATAAGCAGCTGAGGAAGAACCAGAATAGACTGTATTTGTTATGCTAGGTTTCTTTTGAAGTACTTTTTAGCATTTTTCAGATATATTGTCCACTACAATCCTTAGCTCCAAAGATTATCTACTACAGTGGGGGTTCCTAATTCTCTACCTAAAGTTTTATAGTTTTATTCCTATCATCAGTTTGGAATTTTATGGGGAGAATAAAATTTTATTTAAGTTACACTCGGTCTGCTCAACATTGTTTTTTTGATGTTTATGTTGATGCATGCAACTCTGGTTTTTATTTTTTCATTATGGGTAGTATTCTATTGACTGAGAAAAAACCCCACAATTTATTTATCCATTCTTTTTTTGATACATTTAGCTTGTTTTCCTCACTATTAAAACAATGCTGCAAAGAATATCCCTATTGTATCTGTCTTAATGTGCAAGAGTTTCTTTATAATGTATACTTTACAGAGTCATGCTGGGTCAGAATGTCTACGTATCTTTGATTCACTAGATCAACAGTTTCCTATACAAAGTGGATGTGCCACTTTCTACTTGGGTCAGCAGTGTGTGAGAGTTGCTTCATATCTTCTCTAACACCCTATCTGATGGATGGGAAACAGAATTGAATTATGATTTTAATTTGCATTTTCCTACTTAGTAATGAGGTTGAGCATTAAATTATATATCTTTTCTGATGTTTATTGGCCTTTCAGCTTTTCTCTTGTGTGATTTTCTTGTTCTGGGCCATCTATTGGATTTGTCTTTTAAAATTGATTTGTTGGAATTCTTCATATGTTACAGATACTGGTCTTTGGGTATATGCTATCTTCGCTTAGTCTGTGCTGCTGCCTTTTTCACTTTTTTTTTTTTCTTTTTTAAATGAAGGGGAGTGCCATTTTAAATAGAAATTTTACATCTTAACAAGATTGTGTTTTCAGTCATTGTGTTTTTGGTGTATTGTTTAAGAAATCCTTCCCCACATTGGGATCATAAACATATTTTCCTATACAGGGCCAGAGACCTTATTTATCACAAAACATAAAATACTTACTTTCTGGCCCTTTACAGAAAAAGTTTGTTGATGTGTGCTTTAACAGTCTCTTAATTGAGAGTTTTGGGGTTTCTTTTTCTTGAGGAACATAATGTAAATCTTGTTAGAAAATATTTGATTTAAATATCAACTAATAATAAGTTAAAATAGTTTTTTTGAACTAAATTTTATACCTTACCTTTAGGAATATTTTGTAATTGCATTCAGTAAATAATGCACTTAGAGTACTAACTTTAAACAGTTCTGTAATTCATGAGTGAAACTGGTATTGATAAGCTCCAAAAACTGCTTTGTACAACAAGAGTGAAGCATTGTCAATGAGATAAGGTGACACTTGTCATTATCTTCTGCTTGGTTTGATCTATCAGGAATTCTAATATTTCTTGAATGAATGAGATAGAACATATAAAGTGTTTAGCACAGGGACAGTCTTAATAAATGATCACTATAATTAACAATGACTATATCAGGATATGTGTTTGTTGCTCACAACTATAAAGTGGCCCAGATATTAGCATAACAAGATGATTTTTCTTTTTGGCCTTGAAAATAACAGATTGCCCTGCACTTTTTCTTTTAAAAGCTAACCTTTTTATTTTGAAGTAACTTTTTGATATGTGAAAAACTTCAAATCAGGACATCAATTATGCATCTGTTGGATAAATACAGTGTTGTAGATGTACAGTACTCGGCTTGGGGACGTAAGTCACAGTCTTTCAATTAAAAAAATTTAAGTTATAGTCATGTGCAAAACACCATGTTTCTGAATGAGTTATATAAAGAAATGTAAGACATAGTTTCTGTCCTCAAGGAATTTGCAGTGTGGTTGAAAGACAATACATGCACATGTGGAAGGTTTTAGAAAAGTATGTAATTATTTCATGGACCTAGTTTTCCCTTTATTTCCTACAAATTAACTTCTTTTGGTCTTTTTTCCTCTTTACTTTTTTATATACTTATTTTTCACATAAATATAACCTTTTATGTCTGTGTTTAGAATTCAATTCAGAGCCTCCTTTTAGAAGGTTACCTGATTTTTGACTTAGCAAAGTAACTTCTCTGACAATGCAACAATATCCTTTGTTATTTTCCATTTTTAAATGTGTTTAGTCACCATGCTCATTTTTATTTTTCAACTATATAGGCATAGTAATTTTTTTAATGTATTTTTTAAAGATTTTATTTATTTGAGAGAGCGAGTGAGTGAGAAAGAGCGCATGTGGGGTGAGGGGTACAGGGAGAAGCAGACTCCCTGCTGAGCAGGGAGCCTGATGGCAGGGCTCGATGCAGGGCTCGATCTCTGGACTCCAGGATCATGACCCGACCAGAAGGCAGACTCCTAACCGACTGAGCCATCCAGGCACCCCTAGGCATAGAAATTTTTATGTTGTTGTTTTTGTGGGGAAAGGTTGGAGAAAATTATGAAACTTTAGACCTTGACATTGTATCTTATTCTACTTGAACTTAAACTTTCTGAAAGGAATAGTGACAAGGACTCAGAATTTGGTCTTTCTTTCAAGATCAAATCTTATAATCTTTCTTCATTCTTTCAAAAATTTAGATATATATTTCTATATCATAGGACAAGAGGGAGAATAGATAGAAATTGTTAGACATGAAGAGAATTTTCTAAAATCCTTGGTTGCTGACCTTCTAAGAACAGTTTGACTATTGTAGATTTGAAATGTATTTTAAACAATTGACTCCTACATATTGAAAGAATATAGTGTCTCGCCCACATGCATCTCTTGTGTTTCTCCTTATGTATGTAGGCTCCATGCCCAACGTGGAGCTTGAACTCATGACCCTGAGATCGAGTCGCATGCTCCACTGATTGAACCAGCTAGGTGCCCTATAGTTTTTGTTTGTTTGGTTTGTTTTTTCTCTTTAAATGATAATGGAATTTTGGTGTTATTTGGGTTGGTTTGGTGTTACTTCTTGTCTTTTGTTGAAGTAAAAGGACTCTAGACAGTTTCTATAGGAGAAGCAGCCATCTCTTAAAGGGCTTGGCTCTGCCACTCAATGTAGCTACTTTCAGGCCTTAGAGTTTACAGGTTTTGGGGAGCCTATATGTTTTATCTTTCTTGACAATCAGATACGTTGGATGAAAGTGAATACTTTTTATTCTCCATTTCCTAATGCAGTCTCTGTAAATTCAAAGGTCAAAATCAAAAGGAAAATATCCCTTTGAAAGACAAACCTGATAGCTTGTTAGCAGGAGAAATACTTAATGGAAGGTACAACATTATTTTATTTTGTTCATTTGTTGTTTCAAGACGGCTAGGTCAAAGTGTTTTCAGAGCGAGACCATAAAGTGTTAGCCTATTAATTGGATTGGAGGATATTATGACTTCCTGCCATGACTGTTTTTAGTGTTCTTTCTCTAGTTTTCTTACAGAATTGGAAGTAGGTGATTTTGGTACAAATAATTCTCTTTTGTTGCTAAATAAATGTCTTTTTGAAGCCTCTGTTCTCCTACCACATTCAGTTTTTTTCTATATTAAATATGATTGTACCAAATCCATTAAATGGAAACTTCAATAGAAGATCACTTCTGAAGAAATAATTTTTCTTTAATATTGCAAAGGAAAAAGAATCAGCTTTCTTTCTTAATTTCTATCTTCTATAATACTTGCTCAACCACCTACTGAAAAACCAAATTCTTGAGTCAGCCTCAAATTCATAGATGATATAATTACTTCAGACCACTATAAAACATAACAAAAATATGTTTAATATAAAATTACCTATAGTTTATAATTCTATCAGTTATGGAGTGAAAAACGGATTTAAGGTACCTAAATAAAGCTGCTTTAATGGGAAAAGTTTCTTTCTTTTTTTTTAAAGATTTTATTTTATTTATTTATTTGAGAGAGAGAGTGAGAGAGAGAGCACAAGAGGGGGTAGGGTCAGAGGGAGAAGCAGACTCCCTGCCGAGCAAGGAGCCTGATGGGGGACTCGATTCTGGGACTCCAGGATCATGATCTGAGCCGAAGGCAGTCGCTTAACCAACTGAGCCACCCAGGCGCCTGGGAAAAGTTTTCTGAAACTAGTTCTCAATCTTTTATTTTTGTTCGTTACAGCTACTATCATAACATTTTAAGATAGGGAGATCCTTTTTTAAAATTATTAATGCCAAATTCATCCCTTTTAAAAAGTAAAAAGTTTCAATACAAAGCAGCAAGTTATAAAAGTATATAATAGCATCCCTTTTTATTTCAAAAAATATGGGAGATATATATGTATAAAGGTCTTTAAGTTATATATTAAATTATTTGTCATAGGTGGTTGACTTATTTTTATTTCAATATTGTTTGGACTTTTGGTTAGAAAAAAGTGGAATTAAAATAAAAGGTGTAGGTGATAAAGCTTTAACTGAAATTGATGTTGAAAGTGTTTCATCAAAAAGGAGGTTTTCTAAACCTTGAGAGAAGACCATTTTATTGGATTACTTTTATGCTTGGATATAATATAGCCATATGGTATATAGCATTTCAGTATTCAATTTAATATTCAGTATTTAATGTATTGTATCAAAGGAAGAGAAATAGTATAATGAGTGAAAAGATTAAAGGTACAGAAAAGTAAACTAATTCTGCTACCTAGAGTTATCTTAATTCATTTACCAGGTTAATTAATTAATGTGATCATTGCAAAGGCCAAAAAAAATTTCAGTCAGAAATACCATGATATAATTTGCATTCCATTTTCTGTGTGAGACTATAAATTGTTAGATATTGCAACATATGTAACATAAACCACATGTCAGCTGTTTCCGCCTCACTGTTGACAAGAGCCCCATTCATAACTCTTCTTTTTATCCTTTCAGTGAATAAGTAATTATTCAATATAGAAGGCAGGATATTTGGAACTGGCTATTTAATGTGGCAGCACTCTGTAATGAAATCTGCTGCTACTGGCAACCTGAGAGGGGAATGTAACAATTCCAGCATGGCTGTAACTTTATCTGCTTTGACTGACTTTATTTGGCACATCAGTGAACCTTTTATCCCAGTGAGTGACAGCTCCAGAAGGGTCACATTTACATCCATTCTATCATGTATTGTAATATTTAATGGAGGACAAGGTTGAGCGAGACTGGGAGTAATTTGAACTTGCTTTTCCACTGAGTTGAGGCTGAAAGACAGCTTGATCCCCAGTATTGTGGTGTAACGTGCTATTACTTAGCATTTGTTTATGAAGGCTATTCTTACTGATTATAATTAAAAAAAAAAAAACAAACTTCGGTTAAAAGGTGTATTTGTTCTATTGAACAAATTCTCTTAAGCTACTGTGCTATTTAGCTTTTTTTCCCCATCAGTGACCACTTCTATAAACTAACGATTTCACGGGATTTCTCTTAAATGAGGCTGCATTTTGTCTCATTTGTATAGTAATTGAGGTTGAGGAGGGAATAGTTATTAAGAACTCATGTTTCTAATATATAGCAATGAACTTTTTATTTTATTTTTGAGTTTGGAAACAGAAGAGAAAAATCAGGTAAATAACAGACTATATTCCTGCCGTTCCATATGTTGCGTTTAGGAGACATTTATCTAATTATTTTAATTGTGGAACTGAATTATGAGTAAAATTGTCCAGAAAAAGCTATCCTTAAAAATTTTACTGATGGATTTGAATTCCATGACAGGTAATGGAATTTCAGATGTATTTGTTCCACACAAGCAACCTGCCTCATTATTAAATATTAATAATTTGCATTCATTTGCATCCCTTTGCTAGAGAATAGTTTTCTTGTTTTTAATGCTATTTTAGATTCAACTTGATATTTCTATTTTTTTTGTAAGGTATATTTAAAATGCTCTTTAAAGTGTTGGTATAGAATATTTGAATGAGCTACACTGTGAACAAAAATAGCACTATCAACTCGAAACTGTAGTATTACGAGTTCATTTGAAGCCTAAGCAAAAATGAAAATTGTACTCCATTTTGTCTTATTTTTCTAATTAGAATTAAAACCTCTTAAAACATTTGGAATTTGAGAGTCGGAATATGTTAGAAAGCCATGCAAATATGGAAACATTGTAACTTTTAAGAGTGCAAGAAAAACAATTTGAAATGGAATTTGTATTTTTTTCTTTAATGGCAACTTTTAGATAATGTAATATCTTGACATTTCTCTTTATTTGACAGTTGTGATTTATTACTTATAGATTCTGATTCTGTGCGGGGTTTAATAACGTTTTTTGTGGTAACCAGGCATAAGTTGTCTTTTCTTTCCTTTGTTTCAGCCCCCTGGTCACTGTTCCAGGTGTTGTTGTTCTACTAAACAAGGAAGCAGTCAAGATTCCTCAAATACCACTAAGAAGGATCATGGGGGGAAATCCAAGATACCCAAAATATATTTTGGGACACGCACACACAAACAGATAGCTCAGATTACTAGAGAGCTCCGGAGGACAGCGTACTCAGGGGTCCCAATGACTATTCTTTCCAGCAGGGATCATACTTGTGTCCATCCTGAAGTAGTAGGTAACTTCAACAGAAAGGAAAAGTGCATGGAATTGCTGGATGGAAAAAACGTGAGTAAAGTTATTTTGTTTTAGAGAAAAAAATAAGGCTGAAAAGATTCAATTTACTCAATTTTTTACATGTTCATTTTCTGTTTCATATGTGTATTCCCAGTGATAATCAAATAACTTATGAAAACCAAATGAATTGCTAGTATTGCTATTTTTTTTTTTTAAAGATTTTATTTATTTATTTGACAGAGAGAGAGACAGTGAGAGAGGGAACACAAACAGGGAGAGTGGGAGAGGGAGAAGCAGGCTTCCTGCGGAGCAGGGAGCCCGATACAGGGCTCGATCCCAGGACCCTGGGATCATGACCTGAGACAAAGGCAGACGCTTAACCACTGAGCCACCCAGGTGCCCCTAGTATTGCTATTTTTTGAGAAATAATTTTACCATAAGAAAATCTTTCTTCAAGTTTAAAATGATAGGTTTTGGTTCTAAAGCTTGGGGATATTTAATTCCTTGAAATTAATTTTCTAGTACCTCTTTGAAATCCCGCTACCAAAAATAGTCAAATATGGATGATGTCATAGGAGGAGATAAAAGTATTTAAATAATTTAGCCTAATTCGATCTAATTAGTATATTTTATATATTTTAAAACTTCATGAGAAGATAGTTTATTTAGGCTCTCTCTTTGAGTAAATTTTTAAATGCTTTTTAATTGAATGAGAAATATAATGATTATCCTATCTTGTAATTCTGATAAGTACAAACTTCTGTTTCAAAAAAAGTTATATTAAATTATTAACTTTAAAGATATGTCGTTGGTGGTTTTGAAGTTTTCCAGGGAAATCTTGAATAATATGAATTTGGTCAAGGTGGAATTGAGAAGTCTTCTTTAGTAAAAACAATTTATTTGGCGGTATTAGTTTGGTAGTCTGTGTTTAATAACTCGTTTAGTCTGAAACTGAAGTTACAAGTCTGGAATATACTCAGAAATTATTCATGAACCATAAGTTGATAGTCTATGAAATGACCAATGGTAAATTAATATATTTTGAAAGTTGTTCTATCTTTCACTAGTATTTTGTCGAACAGAGTTGGTTCTACACAAAAGGCTATGAGCCATAGACCTTAGAGTTTCATTTAATTGATGTATCACCTTCTACCATGTAATATGAATATATTATTTTATATTATGCATTTCTTTCTCATTGGTTATAAATAATTGAAGATACCTGCTTTTGGTTGCCTGGACCTAATTCTGCTTCAGAATGCTTAGCTCATAGCCATACACGAACATTCTTTTTCTTGTTCTCAAGTCCTTAGGGTAATTTGGTATTGTAATGATGGCCAATTACAAAGTCACTATAGGTGTCTATGTTTACTGTGGCTGAATTACCAAAGCGAAATGATAAATAGATATCTGACAGTTTGAGTGAAAAAGAGTTTAAAAGTGTGATAACACTTCAATTGACAGACTCCCCTCAGGGTTGTGTTACACGGCTAAAATGGATGAGCCATTCTAATTTTGCTATCAGCCTGCGCAGGAGTGTCATTCTAAGTGCCCTTAAAGTCTAAACTTTCCGATTTTTGGGCTTGATCCAAAGGCACATGTGTTTTTGTTCACTGTTTCTTTTACGATAGTGCTCCTATACTGGAAAAGCAATGCACTTATCTGCTAAAAGTTAATTTTTGTTTCAAATAAGAAAAACTAATCTTAACTAGCCCTAGAAATAATTCTAAAAAATTATTTTAGATATGGAAGAATGTGTTTTTTGTGAAGATGAGATTTAACAGTTAATTACGTTCTCATTATTTTAATGTTGGGCCACATTTTAGAGATGTATCCATATGTACATATGTATAGAAGAAGTATAAATGAAATACATCAAAATGTTACTAGTACATTCTTTCTGTGATAGAATTATAGATAATTTAGTGGGATTTTTGGTACTCTGTTGTATCTTCCAGATATTTTATAGTGAACACTCTTCTGTTTTTTTCCCCTAAGACATCCCTTTCTCCCTTTCTCCTTTCTTCCTTTCGTTTTACTTCTTTATATTTGATTAAGTAATACTGTCTCATGGCTCAAACTGAAAATGTACAGACATGTTTATAAAGAAAAATCTCTCTCACTCCTGTCCCCAAGTCACTTAGTTATCTTTGAAAGCAACCAGTGATACCATTGTTCTTGTGTATCCTTCAAGAAATATTTTTGCCTAATATCACTTTAATCAGAACAATGGCACAGCAAACATAATTCAAAACATTTTTTTTCAGGTTAATTTAGAGTATCTAGAGCTATACTGAGTCAACTAATAGAGTTTCTTTAAAATGGTTGTGATTATGGTTATGGTATAATTTCTCTCGTGTAAAATCTTTGCCTTGTGGTTTTAATGATGTTCTGAAAATTCTGAGATAAACTTGTTTTATTCCTTTGTTGATTCACATTTCAGTAACGCATGTTTGTTTTTAGGGCAAATCCTGCTATTTTTATCATGGTGTACATAAAATTAGTGATCAACACACATTACAGACTCTTCAAGGAATGTGCAAAGCCTGGGATATAGAAGAACTTGTCAGCTTGGGGAAAAAACTAAAGGCATGTCCATATTACACAGCACGAGAACTAATAGAAGATGCTCACATAATATTTTGTCCTTACAACTATCTTCTAGATGCACAAATAAGGGAAAGTGTGAGTAACTATGTGAAAAGTAGAACTTTTCTTCTACTTATTGGAATGTAAATGATCAATGTGAAAGCTTTTAGATGTTTTACTTTTTACTTTATTTTTTGCTTTATATTTAATTTATGAAATGTATAAGCAGATTAGAGTACTGAAAACATACACTGAGGTGTATTAAAAACTGAATTTTAGATCTTATCACCTTAATGTCCAAGGTAATTAATACTTTTAAGGACCTAGTACTGAGTGGGATTTTGATGGGGTTTTTTCAGCCTATAATAGTGACATTTTGGGCTTGACAATTCTTTGTGGTGGTGATTTATCTTGTGTACTGTAGGATGCTGAGCAGCATCTCTGGTTTTATCCACTAGACACCAGGAGCACCCTTACAGCTGTCACAATCAAAAAGTCTCCAGACATTGCCAAATATAACCTGGGGGTGCAAAATTACCCCCAGTTGAGACCTAGTAATAAGTATCACTCCTCCTACTTATGAATGGTCAGAATTATTTTAAAACATTCATCTGAAGAATCTATAGTTTGAAGAACTTTGTGGGGAGAATATGTATACTATGTAAATTATGCTTTGTGAGCTTTTGCGAAAGGAAGTTTGGATATAGCATTTGTGTTTATTTGCATGGTTTGTCTTAAAACCATCCAGTTGTTACAGCATAAGAGAAAAGGTGAATAACTTGGGGGAGCCTGGGTGGCTCATTAGGTTAGTCATCCGACTCTTGATCTCCGCTCAGGTCTTGATCTCAGGGTTATGACTTTGTGCTCCATTAAAAAAAAAAAGCGAATAATTTGGTATATTCACCTGTTATTCCTCTCTTTAGATCTTACTGCACAACTCTCATTAGCTTTCTATTTTAAAATTAATAGGCATTATTATGTTTACTCTTTCTACTGTCCTACCTCTTATTTGGTTGCCTCTTAGCAAGGCCCCTTTCATTTGAGCCACTGTACCTATTAATGCCAGGTCAGTCTTCCTAATACTACTTTTATTACAGCTTTCTTCTGCTTCAAAATCTATTGCACTCTTGGCTCATGGGATAAAATCCATATTTCTTTTTTATTTTATTTAATTTTTAAAAATTTTTTAAATTTAAATTCAATTCATTAACACAGTGTATTATTAATTTCAGAGGTAGGGTTCAGCGAATCATCGGTCTTATATAAAACCCAGTGCTCTTTACATCACGTGCTATCCTTAATGTGCTCTCCTTAATGTCCATCACCCAGTTACCCCATCCGCCCCATTCCCCTCCCCTCCAGCAACCCTGTTTGTTTCCTATGACTGAGTCTCTTATGGTTTGTCACCCTCTCTGACTTCGTCTTCTTTTATTCTTCCTTCCCTTCCCACATGATCCTCTGTTCGGTCTCTTAAATTCCACATATGAGTGAGATCATATGATAATTGTCTTTTTCTGATTGGCTTAGTATAATACTTTCTAGTTCCATCCATGTCATTGCAAATGGCAAGATTTCATTTTTTTTTTTTGATGGCTGAGTAGTATTCCATTGTGTGTATATATACCACATCTTCTTTATCAATTCATCTGTCGATTAAAGTCCATGTCTCTTAAGCTTACTCTCAAGATGCTCAATAGTCTGGCTTGAATCTACCTTTTTGGACATCTCTGCTACAAACTCCCAACTTGGACCCTTCAAGAATTACCTCATAGTCCCCTGAGGATACCTTGTTCTTAACTGTATCTCTGCTTCTGATGATGCCTATATTGAAATGCCCCAACTCCCTTTGCTATCCAAATCCAAATTCTACTCACCTTTTATTTATTTATTTTGGGGGGGGCAGAGGGAGAGAGAGAGAATCTTAAGCAGACTCCATGCCCTGTGGGGAGCCTGACGTGGGGCTTGATCTCACAACCCTGGGATCATGATCTGAGCTGAAATGAAGAGTTGGATGCTTAACTAAGCCACCCAGGCAACCCTCTACTCATCTTTTAAACCCCAGTATATTTCCTATTCTTCCATGGTTCTTTTTCAGTCATTGTCAACTCTCTGTATATTTTTTCCTCCGAATAACTCACTGGCAATTGCTTTGTAACATTACTTTGTATAAGCCAGGACTCTTTCAGTTGCAAGTGACAGAAACCCAGCTTCAGTAGAGCTTAAGAAAAAATACTTGGCTGACTTCAGTGTGATGGCTTTATTCTCAGGCAGTTTCTTTCCAGTGGGAACAAAGATAACCACAAGCAGCCACCTAACCTGGAAAAAAGAACATAATCTTATATTCAGCACCCAAATTTCTCTGATTGGCCTACCTTGAATCTCATCTCCATTCTTGAACCTGTGACCACAGAGGGATGGAATACTTTAACTGACAAGCCTGGGTTCTGAGTCTATGGTGTGAGAGTGGTGATGTCCCTTAATTAACAGATGAACAGCTGCGGAAGAACAGTTCTCAAAATGAAGGGTTGTAGGAACAACTAAAATGAAACAGATACATGCTGTATTTATATTAGTATTTTGAGAGTCTTTTGAATCTTGTATAATTATTTTAGTTTTAAAGTTTTCTTTTTAACTCCCCTTTTAAAATTATGTTGGAGATTGTATAGTGAGATTTTTATACCCTTTTGTGTGGCCAGCTGTACCTTAATCCAGACTCAGTTAACTCATTTTGGTTGATAGATTCACAAAGTATTTTGAGAGTGAAAAATGGGAAACTATAATGTTGATATTTGTTAGCCTTAGTGCTTTAAAAGTTTTAGACCTAGAATCAGTTACTTAGATAATTATCCTTGCCATGTTGGCCTATAGTGTGAAGTTTTATTTATTTTATTTTATTTTATTTTTTTAAAGATTTTATTTATTTATTTGAGACAGAGAGAATGAGAGAGAGAGAGAGAGCACATGAGAGGGGGGAGGGTCACAGGGAGAAGCAGACTCCCTGCCGAGCAGGGAGCCCGATGTGGGACTTGATCCAGGGATTCCAGGATCATGACCTGAGCCGAAGGCAGTTACTCAACCAACTGAGCCACCCAGGCGCCTAGTGTGAAGTTTTAAATGCAGTATCTTGCTTACTGCTGTTAAGTCCATTTTACCGAATGTTTTACAGGAAAATTCTTTTGTCTTATAGATGGATATCAATCTAAAAGAACAGATTGTCATTTTAGATGAAGCTCATAACATTGAAGACTGTGCTCGGGAGTCAGCAAGTTACAGTGTAACAGAAGTTCAGCTTCGGTTTGCTCGAGATGAACTAGATAGTATGGTCAATAATAATATAAGGAAGAAAGACCATGAACCTCTGCGAGCTGTGTGCTATAGCCTAATTAAGTAAGAACATTTGTCTAACAATGTCATTTGTGCTGCCTTTGTATTAAAAACATGTTTTTTTATGCCATAGTATTTTAATTAGTAAACTTTGATCAGGCAACTTAGGAAATGGATTATTCCTTGCCTGTTAAACTTTTAGAAATAGGCCAGTCCAAACTTTTGTCTTGTTCAAAAGAATATAATAAATAATCGATTTTTAAATTGGTAATTGTGAATCTTATTTCTAATTTAACAGAATAATTTAACAGCCCATGTATGATGTGTATAGGACATTGGGCTGAACATAAACTAAAGATGATTTTAAGTAACATTTTAAAATTTTAGATTATGGCTTTAACTTATTGCTTTATCTTTCAGTTTGAGTAGGATTCTGGTTTGATGAATTTTAATCAAGATTTCACTACTTTAGTAGATTTAGTAATAGTTTTATTAAAGTTTACGTTGAATTCCTTTTTATTAGACATTAGGTTGTTGATCTAGAATCTCTTTATCTTAGATCTTGACCCTATATCCTATTCCATTTACTGCAGCAGTTTTGTTTCCTTCATAGTATAAAGGTTTTTTTGAATGTTATATAGTCACATGTTTGAACATAAAAGATATACAACTTTATGTTGTAAAAACTCCTTTCCACCCCATTCCCCATCTGCTTAGTTCCCCTCCTCCTGAATAAGTTTATCCTTCAGTGCATATTTATGAGCAATTCAGTGCATATATGAGCCAATATAGATACTTTCCCCTATTCCTCCATTTTTACCCAAATGATGGCATACTATACTTTCATTTCTTTTGTCTTCTCCATTTTTTTTTTAAGATTTATTTTAGAGAGAGTGTATATGCATGTGAGGGGTAAGGGCAGAAGGAGAGGGAGAGAGAATCTCTAGCGGACTTCCTGCTGAGCGCAGAACCTGACAATACAAGACTTGATCTCACAACCCTGAGATTATGACCTGAGTCAAAATCAAGAGTCAGACACTTAACTGACTGAGCCACCCAGGTGCCCCATTGTCATCTCTATTTTAAGCATAAAAATGTTATTTTTAAAGCCATTTTATTGAGGTATGATTGACATACACAAAGCTGTAAATATTTAATGTATAAAACTTGATGAGTTTGCGGCTAAGTACACATCCATGAAACTATCATCACAATCTATGCCATAAACATCACCTCTGAAAGTTTCCTTCTGCCCTCTGTATTATTTTTTTATAAGAGCACTTAATGTAAGATCTACCCTCTTTGCAAATTTTTAAGTATACTCTACAGTATTGTTAATTATTGGCACTATACTTTTACCTACATTTTCCTGTATCTTGCCTTTTTTCACTTAATATATTTTGGAGATGTTTCCATATCAAGATTTAGAAAGCTTTCTCAGTTTTAAAAAATAGTTGCCTAGAATTCTATTACATGGATGTACAATAATTTAACTAGCTTCTAATTAATAGGTATTGAGGTTTACAATCTTTTGCTGTTACATTGCTGTAATGAATAACTTTGAACATAAATTATTTCAAAATTACGGGAGTATATAGGAAAATTCTTAGAAATGGGATTGTTTGATCTACCTGTAATTCTGACAAGTATTTCTTAAATTTACACAATAAGTGAGCAGGTGGAGGACTAATTTATACTCTTGTGAGCAATGTATGACTGAATGAATGTTGTTTTTTTCTAGTCTGACGGGTGAAAAGTGGTATTCCAGTGCAGTTTTTACTTACATTTCTCTTAATATGATTGGTATTAAGCATTTTTTTAAAAGATTTATTTATTTTAGAGAGAGAGCGGGGTGGGGTGGGGAGAGGCAGAAGGAGAGGGAGACAGAGTCCCAGGCAGACTCCTCACTGAGCGTGGAATCCAATGTGGGGCTCAATCTCACAACCCTGAGCTGAAACCAAAGAGTAGGACACTTATCTGATTGGGCCACCCAAGTGCCCCAATATTAAGTATTTTAAAAGGCCACTTATATTTCCTTTTCTGTCAGCTGTCTGTTGACATCTCTGTCCTTTTTTTGGTTTTGTTACGATTCTTACTGATTTGTAGAAGCTCTTTGCAAATTAACCCTTTGCCTGTCTGTGATAAAAGTTGCAAATACATTTTCCCCTATTTTGCCATGTGCTTGTGTCTTTCCTTGTGGTATTTTTGTCATGTAGCAGTTTGTCATTTTTATTTCACAGCATAATTTGTTGAAAGAGTTGTCTATAGTTGCTAATTCTATTTTCTCACTTCCCAGTCTCTCCTCACTGATGTCAGTTGTGTTGTCTGCAGAATTCTACTAAAACTGTTCTTATCAAGGTCACCAATGATCCATATGTTGCAAAATCCAAAGGTTAATTTTCTGTTATCTTACTCAGCTTCTCAGCGTGTTGTTTGGGTATTGTGGACTCCCACCTCTATGAAAAATGTTTTTGGCTTAACTTCTGTGAAATAATGGAAAATACATACACATTGCTCTCTGTCACTGGTTCCTGGCACAGAGTTCCTAAAACCTTTGTAATTTCCTAAGTGATAAGAGCACTAAGAGCATGTTTGACTCCAGTTCCTGACAGAACTCTTAAATCCTTTGGGATTTCCTGGGTGCTAGGGCTGTCTTTTGTTCTAATGCAGTGGTGCTTAGTGGGCTCCTGGATGGGGGTGGTCACTAGAAAGACTAAACCATGATTAGAAGCTTAGAACTTTCAGGGGCGCCTGGGTGGCTCAGTTGTTAAGTGTCTGCCTTAGGCTCAGGTCATGATCCCGGGGTCCTGGGATCGAGCCCCACGTCGGGCTCCCTGCTCCACGGGAAGCCTACTTCTCCTTCTCCCACTCCCCCTGCTTGTGTTCTCTCTCTCGCTGTCTCTCTCTGTCAAATAAATAAATAAAATCTTAAAAAAAAAAAAAAAGAACTTAGAACTTTCAGCCCCCCGTTCCCTCTGGAAAGGGGAGAGGGAGTGGAGATTGAGTTGATAATAGATCATGCCTACGTGATGAAGCCAGGATTCAGAGAGCTTCCAGATTAGTGAACGTATTTATGTGCTTGGAGCATCCCACCTTTCCAGGGGCAGAAGCTCCTGTGCTCAGACCCTTCCAGACCTCTCCCCATTTATCTCCTCATCTGGCTATTTATCTCTATCCTTTATTATATAATAAATTGGTAAACATAAGTGTTTCCTGGAGTTCTGTGCATTGTTCTAGTAAATGATCACACCTGAGGAGGGGTCATGGGAACCTCAGCTTTATAATTGCTTGGTCAGAAGCACAGATGACATTTTGGACTTAAATGCTGGCATCTGAGGTGAAGAGGTGGGGAGGGCAGTCTGGTGATAACTGAATGCTTAGCCTGTGGGGTTTATGCTAACTGCAGTTAGTGTCAGAATTGAATTGAATCATAGGACACCCAGCTAGTGTCTTGGAGAATTGCTTAGTGCAAGGAAAAAAGAATCCCACATACATTTAGTGACCAAATGTGTCAGAAGTGAACTAGTGAGACAAGAGGAGACATATAGGAGTACTTTTTCCTAGACAGCCTCTATGAGACCTGATTTTCCTTCCTCATAGTTCATTCTTTCTCAGTTTCTTTTGATAGTTCTTATTCTGTTTGATGTCTAAATGTTGAAGTGCTTCAGGACTTGGTCCTGGGACCTCATTTCTTCTCTATCTCTGTACTTTGCCCAAATTACGTAACCGAGTACCATAGTAGTACTAGTAAGGCCTGAATCTGGTCTAGCCCAATCAATAATAAATCTAGATTCTAGTCTGTCTCTGGAATGCTATTTTCATATATCCAACTGTACTTTATTTATGTCTGTTTGGAATTTAATTTTCAACTTTACAAAACAAACTCCTTCCCTTCCCCTACCTACTCCCCCCAAATGCCCTGTCTTCCTTATCTAAGCAAACAGTACCAGCCAGTTCCTCAAATCTGTTATCCTTGATTACTGCCTCACACTGCCACCTGTATAGTATATCCCAAATCCTTCAATCTCATATCTATTATCCCAGAATCATCTCTCAACTAGAATTCTGTAACAGCCTCCAGCAGGTCTCTGCTTTCATTCTTGCCTTCTCCTATAATCCATTCTGGCTTAGAAACTGGAATCATCTTTTAACACTTAAAATAAATTTTCTCTCTCTCTCTCTTTTTAAGATTGTATTTATTTAGAGAGAGAGTGCACTAGTTGGGGAAAGGGTAGAGGGAGAGGAAGAGCGAGAATCTCAAACAGACTCTGCAAGCGCAGAGCCAGACCCCGGGGGTTGATCTCACGACCCTGAGGTCATGACCTGAGCTGAAATCAAGAGTCAAACGCTCAACGGACTTAGCCACCCAGGTGCCCCAGATTGTCTCTCTCTTATTTAAAATACTCCATTTAAGGGGTTCCTGGGTGGCTCAGTCAGTTAAGCATCTGACTCGACTTGGGCTCAGGTCATGATCTCAGGGTCATGGGATTGAGCCCCACATCAGGCTCTATGCTGGGTGTGGAGTCTGCTCAAGATTCTCTCTCCCTCTCCCTATGGTCCTCCCCACCTCCCTGCTCACAGGCTCACGTTCTCTCAATCAATCCAACATTTAAAACCTTCCCCTTTGCATTTTGAGTAGAATCCAGATTCCTTACCTTAGCTCAACATGATCTGATTCCTGCTTATCATCTAACATTGTTCTAACATTGTTCATAATGTTATTCCTTATTACCCATTGTGTTGCAATGACAGTGGCTTTCTGTCAGGTCTTTAAGCAAAATTTGTTTACTACTTCAGAATCTTTGCACTAGCTGTTGTTTCTGCTTGGAATTTTTTTTTTTTTTTTTCTGATCCTTTCATGACAGGGTACTTTTTGCATTCAATTGTTAGAATAAATGTCACCTCACAGAGAACTTCCTTGACATTCAAATTAAAATAGCAAGTAGACTACATTAAGCTAACTTATTTTCATTATATGACTTTTCATTACCTCATATTTTCTTGTTTCATTTATGTGTTTCTAAGTTTATTTTTCCCTTTAGTAGAATGTAATTTCCATGAGAATAAGGATCTTGCCTATTTTACTTATTGCTGTATTTCCAGTACCCGGTCCCAGTCCAGTGTCTGACATAATATAGGCATTTAAGTACTTACTGAATGTAAAAATGTGTATGTATACATAAAAATGAATATATTTTCTAGTAACTCTTTTTTGTCTTAATATGTAACACCTTAATTTCTTTCTTTTTTTTTTTTTTTTAAGATTTTATTTATTTATTTGAGAGAGAGAATGAGTTAGAGAGCATGAGAGGGGGGAGGGTCAGAGAGAGAAGCAGACTCCCTGCTGAGCAGGGAGCCCGACGTGGGACTCGATCCCGGGACTCCAGGATCATGACCTGAGCTGAAGGCAGTCGCTTAACCAACTGAGCCACCCAGGCGCCCTAATTTCTTTATTAGATTGTTTTATATTTCCTTTATTCACATTTGGGATCAGCTCCTATACCTGGTTCTCAGTTGGAAAGATAAAGTAAAGCAGTGTGAATCTAAAAAAACACAACTGGGAAATCACATGCATGTTTCTTTTTTCTGAATAAAAGCTTACTTTTTAGCTATGTAAGTGTTTATTATGTAATATGAAATGTGCGTGCATTTTAAAAGATGTCTTAATTCACATTTGTATCCTAAGAGCTTCAAGGAATATGATCAATGTATCACAGTTCTCTTTGTTTTGTTGAAATAGTGCATGTAAGGTTGATACTGGTTGATGGAATTGTTTTATTTTAGTTGGTTAGAAGCAAACTCTGAACATCTTATGGAAAGGGATTATGAATCATCCTGTAAAATATGGAGTGGAAGTGAAATGCTCTTAAATTTACACAAAATGGGCATCACCACTGCTACTTTTCCCATTTTGCAGGTAAGATTTTTTTTTCCTACCTGTGACATTTATTTAGTGAATTAGAGATGGTTTAACAGTGAATAAATTAATCCACACTTAAAAAACGGCAATTTAATTATTTTAAAATTTTATTATCTAAGTTTGTAATCTTTAACTAATGGTGTAAATTATGGATTGAAAAAGTAGCATTATTTAGTTTGAAAGAAATATGGCTTAAAGGAGTGAATTGTTTTGTTCAAATCTAAAAGAAGTAAATATTTTTAGGTTGTAAAATTATTTTGTTGGTTATAAAATTAAAAATTTGGAAGATAAAAAGATAAGTTCATTTTTTGTTCTCCTTAACTTAGAGGTTATAAACCTGGGTGGATAGAAATCATGAGCGGGCTGGAGGTTACGATGAATCTCATGAAATTGTATGTAAAATTTTATGAGTATGTACTTTTGTACCTTTTTCCGGATAGAGGCTTTCTGACTTATATTGTGAAAGGTTTTTTTTTTCCTTCCTCCAGATGAATGTTTTTCTTTTCTTTTATTATTATTTTTTATTTAAATTCAATTAGCCAACATATAGTACATCATTAGTTTCAGATGTAGTGTTCAGTGATTCATCAGTTGCGTATAACACCTAGTGCTTATTACATCACATGCCCTCCTTAATGCCCATCACCCAGTTACCCCATCCCCCCACGCACTTCCCCTTCTGCAACCTTCATTTTGTTCCTCAGAGTCAAGAGTCTCTCATGGTTTGTCTCCCTCTCTGATTTCTTCCTATTCAGTTTTCCCTCCCTTCCCCTGATCCTCTTTGCTATTTCTTATATTCCACGTATGAGTGAAACGTATGATAATTGTCTTTTTCTGATTGACTTATTTCACTTAGCATAATACCCTCCAGTTCCATCCACATCGATGTAAATGGTAAGTAGTCATTCTTTTTGATGGCTGAGTAATATTCCATAAGCCACATCTTCTTTATCCATTCATCTGTTGAAGGACATCTCGGCTCCTTCCACAATTTGGCTATTGTGGACATTGCTGCTATGAACACTGGGGCAGGTGCCCCTTCGTTTCACCACATCTGTATCTTTGGGGTAAATACCCAGTAGTGTAATTGCTGAGTTATAGGGTAGCTCTATTTTTAACTTCTTGTGGAACCTCCAAACTGTTTTCCAGGGTGGCTATCCCAACTTGCATTCCCACCAGCAGTGTAAGAAGGGTTCCCCTTTCTCCATATCCTCGCCAACATTTGTTGTTTCCTGTCTTGTTAATTTTAGCCATTCTAACTGGTGTAAGTGGTTTCTCATTGTGGTATTGATTTGTATTTCCCAGATGACAAGTGATGTGGAACATTTTTTCATGTGTCTGTTGGCATTTGTACATCTTCTTTGAAGAAATGTCTGTTCATGGCTTCTACCCATTTCTTGACTGGATTATTTGTTTTTTTGGGTGTTGAGTTTGATAAGTTCTTTATAGATCTTGGATACCAGTCCTTTCTCTGATATGTCATTTGCAAATATCTTCTCGCATTCCATAGGTTGCCTTTTAGTTTTGTTGACTGTTTCCTTTGCTGTGCAGAAGCTTTTTATCTTGATGAGGTCCCAGTAGTTCATTTTTTTTTTTAAGATTTTTTTTTAATTTTTATTTATTTGAGAGAGAGAATCAGAGACAGCACAAGAGGGAAGAGGGTCAGAGGGAGAAGCAGGCCCCCCGCCGAGCAGGGAGCCCGATGCGGGACTCGATCCCGGGACTCCAGGATCATGACCTGAGCCAAAGGCAGTCGCTTAACCAACTGAGCCACCCAGGCGCCCTCAGTAGTTCATTTTTGATTTTGTTTCCCTTGCCTTTAGAGACGTATCTTGCAAGAAGTTGCTGTGGCTGAGGTTGAAGAGGTTGCTGCCTGTGTTCTCCTCTAGGATTTTGATGGATTCCTGTCTCACATTTAGGTCTTTTGTCCATTTTGAGTTTATCTTGGTGTATGGTGTAAGAGAATGGTCCAGTTTCATTATTCTGCATGTGTCTGTCCAGTTTTCCCAGCACCATTTATTGAAGAGACTGTTCTTTTTCCATTGGATATTCTTACCTTCTTTGTCGAAGATTAGTTGACCATAGAGTTGAGGGTCCATTTCTGGGCTCTCTGTTCTGTTCCACTGATCTATGTGTCTGTTTTTATGCCAGTACCATGTCTTGATCACAGTTTGTAATGTAGCTTGAAATCAGGCATTATGATGCCCCCAGCTTTGGTTTTCTTTTTCAACATTTTCTGGTGATTCAGGGTCTTTTCTGGTTCCATACAAATTGTAGGATTATTTGTTTCAGCTCTGTGGAAAACGTCGATGGTATTTTGATAGGGATTACATTGAATGTGTAGATTGCTCTGGGAGGCATAGACATTTTAACAACATTTATTCTTACAATCCATGAGCATGGAATGTTTTTCCATCTCTTTGTGTCTTCCTCAATTTCTTTCATAAGTGTTCTGTAGTTTTTAGAGTACAGGTCCTTTACGTCTTCGGTTAGGTTTATTCCTAGGTATCCGTTTTTGGTGCAATTGTAAATGGGATCTACTCCTTAATTTCTCTTTATTCAGTCACATTGTTAGTGTATAGAAATGCAACTGATTTCTGTGCATTGATTTTGTATCCTGCCATATTGCTGAATTACTGTATGAGTTCTAGCAATTTTGGGGTGGAATATTTTGGGTTTTTCACATAAAGTATCATGTTATCTGCGAAGAGTGAGAGTTTGACTTCTTTGCCAATTTGAATGCCTTTTATTTCTTTTTGTTGTCTGATTGCTGAGGCTAGGACTTCTAGTACTGTGTTGAACAAAAGTGGTGATAGTGAACATCCCTGCCCTGTTCCTGACCTTAGGGGGGAAAAAAGCTCTCAGTTTTTCCCCATTGCGAATGATATTCGCTGTGGGCTTTTCATAGATGGCTTTTATGATAGTGAGGTATGTTCCCTTTATCCCTACATTGTGAAGAGTTTTAATCAAGAAAAGATGCTGTATGTTGTCAAATGTTTTTCTGCATCAATTGAGAGGATCATATGGTTCTTCTCTTTTCTTTTATTAATGTGATCTATCATGTTGATTTATTTGTGAATGTTGAACCACCTTTGCAATCCAGGAATAAAACCCACTTGGTCGTGGTGAATAATCCTTTTAATGTACTGTTGGATCCTATTGGCTAGTATCTTGGTGAGTATTTGGCATCCATGTTCATCAAGGATATTGGTCTGTAATTCTCCTTTTTGATGGAGTCTTTGGTTTGGGGATCAAGGTAATGCTAGCCTCACAGAATGAGTTTGGAAGTTTTCCTTCCATTTCTATTTTTTGAAGGAGCTTCATCAGAATAGGTATTATTTCTCTTTTAAATGTTTAATAGCATTCCCTGGGAAATCATCTGGCCCTGCACTCTTGTTTTTTGGGCGGTTTTTGATTACTGCTTCAGTTTCCTTACTGGTTATTGGTCTGTTCAGATTTTCTGTTTCTTTCTGTTTCAATTTTGGTAGTTTATAAGTTTCCAGGAATGCATCCATTTTTTCCAGATTGCCTAATTTGTTGGCATATAGTTACTCATAATATGTTCTTAAAATTGTCTGTATTTCCTTTGTGTTGGTCGTGATCTCTCCCCTTTCATTCATGACTTTATTTATTTATTTATTTATTTATTTATTTATTTTTAAAGATTTTATTTATTTATTTGAGACAGAGAGAATGAGAGACAGAGAGCATGAGAGGGAGAAGCAGACTCCCCGCCGAACAGGGAGCCCGATGCGGGACTCGATCCCGGGACTCCAGGATCATGACCTGAGCCGAAGGCAGTCGCTTAACCAACTGAGCCACCCAGGCGCCCTCATTCATGACTTTATTAATTTGGGTCTTTTCTCTTTTCTTTTGGATAAGTCTGGCTAGTGGATTATCGATCTTATTAATTCTTTCAAAGAACCAGCTTCTAGTTTTCGTTGATCTCTTCTGCTCTTTTGGTTTCTGTTTCATTGATTTCTGCTCTAATCTCTATTATTTCTCTTCACCTGCTGGGTTTAGGCTTTACTTGTTTTTCTTTCTCCAGCTCTTTTAGGTATAAGGTTAGCTTGTGTATTTGAGATTTTTCTAATTCTTTGAGAGAGGCTTGTATTGCAATGTACTTCCCTCTGAGGACTGCCTTTGCTATATCCCAAAGGTTTTGAAGAGATGTGTTTTCATTCTCATTAGTTCCATGAATGATTGAGTTCTAGTTTCAAAGCATTGTGGTCTGAAAAGGGGATGATCCCAGTCTTTTGGTACCGGTTGAGACCTGATTTGTGACCTAGGATGTGATCTATTCTGGAGAATGTTCCATGGGCACTAGAGAAGAATGTGTATTCCGTTGCTTTGGGATGGAATGTTCTGAATATATCCGTGAAGTCCATTTGGTCCAGTGTGTCATTTAAAGTCTTTATTTCCTTGTTGATCTTTTGCTTAGATGATCTGTCCATTTCAGTGAGGGGGGTGTTAAAGTCCCCCGCTATTATTGTATTGTTGTCAGTGTGTTTCTTTGCTTTTGTTATTAATTGCCTTATATAATTGGCTGCTCCCAATGTTAGGGGCATAGATATTTACAATTGTTAGATCTTCCTGTTGGATAGACCGTTTAAGTAGGATATAGTGTCCTTCCTCATCTCTTATTACAGTCTTTGGTTTAAAATCTAATTTGTCTGATATAAGGATTGCCACCCCAGCTTTCTTTTGGTGTCCATTAGCATGGTAAATGGTTTTCCACCCCCTCACTTTCAGTCCGGGGGTGTCTTTGGGTCTAAAATGAGTCTCTTGCAGACAGCATATTGATGGGTCTTGTTTTTTAATCCAGTCTGATAGCCTGTGTCTTTTGATTGGGGCATTTAGTCCATTCACATTCAGGGTAACAATTGAAAGATAGGAATTTAGTGCCATTGTATTGCCTGTAAGGTGACTGTTACTGTATATTGTCTCTGTTCCTTTCTGGTCTATGTTGCTTTTATTTATTTATTTATTTATTTATTTTTTAAAGATTTTATTTATTTATTTGAGAGAGAGAGAATGAGAGACAGAGAGCATGAGAGGGAGGAGGGTCAGAGGGAGAAGCAGACTCCCTGCCGAGCAGGGAGCCCGATGTGGGACTCGATCCCGGGACTCCAGGATCATGACCTGAGCTGAAGGCAGTCGCTTAACCAACTGAGCCACCCAGGTGCCCCTCTATGTTGTTTTTAGGCTCTCTCTTTGCTTAGAGGACTCCTTTCAATATTTCTTGTAGGGCTGGTTTCGTGTTTGCAAATTCCTTTAGTTTTTGTTTGTCCTGGAAGCTTTTTATCTCTCCTTCAATTTTCAGTGACAGCCTAGCTGGATATAGTATTCTTGGCTGCATATTTTTCTCGTTTAGTGCTCTGAATACATCATGCCAGTCCTCTCTGGCCTGTCAGGTCTGTGTGGATAGGTCTCTTGCCAATCTAATGTTTCTACCATTGTAGGTTACGTGTTTCTTCTCCCAAGCTGCTTTCAGGATTTTCTCTTTGTCTCTGAGACTCGTAAGTTTTACTATTAGATGTTGGGGTGTTGACCTATTTTTATTGATTTTGAGAGGGGTTCTCTGTGCCTCCTGGATTTTGATGCCTGTTTCCTTCCCCAAATTAGGGAAGTTCTCTGCTATAATTTGCTCCATTATACCTTCTGCCCCTCTCTCTCTTTCTTCTTCTGGGATCCCAATTATTCTAACGTTGTTTCATCTTTCGGTATTGCTTATCTCTCGAATTCTGCCCTCCTGATCCAGTAGTTGTTTATCTCTCTTTTTCTCAGGTTCTTTATTTTCCATCATTTGGTCTTCTATATCACTGATTCTCTCTTCTGTCTCATTTATCCTAGCAGTTAGCACCCCCATTTTTGATTGCACCTCATTAATAGCCTTTTTGATTTCAATTTGGTTAGATTTTAGTTCTTTTATTTCTCCAGAAAGGGTTTCTCTAATAACTTCCATGCTTTTTTCAAGCCCAGCTAGTATCTTTAAAGTCATGATTCTGAACTCTAGATTCGACATCGTACTAATGTCCATATTGAGTAGGTCCCTGGCTGTCAGTACTACCTCTTGTTCTTTTTGTTGAGGTGATTTTTTCCATCTTGTCATTTTGTCCAGAGGAGAATAGATGAATGAGAGAACAAAATGCTAACAGGATAACAACGTCCCCAGAAAATGTACTCTAAACAAATCAGGAAAGACCTGAAGCTGGGGGAAAAGAAAGGGAGAGAAAGAAAAAAGAAAAAGATAAAAACAAACAAAAACAGAACAAAACAAAAAAAAACAATATGATCACATATGATCAGGCTGGTGCATAGATCAGTGCCACACACTAGATTTTGGGTGTATTTTGGTCTGTTGGAAGAAGTGCCTCCCAAAATTTTAAAGAAAGAAAAACTTATATATGTACAAAAATAAGGGTTGATATGATGAAGGGATGGAACATGACTGTAAAGATGAAAATTATAAAAAATTTTTTAAAAGGGATTGATAAGTTTGAAAAAAGAAAGGATTTAATAAAAAAAGAAAAAGAGAATGTGATCAGACAGGAGAGTAGAACAAAGCCATACACTAGAGATTTAGGGTATATTTTGATCTGTTAGAAGAAACTGTATCTCAAAATTTTAAAGAGAGAACAACTTATTTATATATGCCAAAAATAAGGGTAACTACTATGAAGGGATAGAATATGACTCTAAAAATGAGAAATAGGGCGCCTGGGTGGCTCAGTTGGTTAAGCGACTGCCTTCGGCTCAGGTCATGATCTTGGAGTCCCGGGATCGAGTCCCGCATCGGGCTCTCTGCTCGGCAGGGAGTCTGCTTCTCCCTCTGACCCTCCTCCCTCTCATGCTCTCTGTCTCTCATTCTCTCTGTCTCAAATAAATAAAAAAATAAAAAATAAAAAAATAAAAATGAAAAATAAAAATGTTTTTAAAAAAGGGATTGATAAGATGTTGGTTGAAAAAGGGAAAAAGAAAAATTCAAAAAGAAAAAAAGACAGTTAAAAAAAATTAACTTTGAAAGACTAAAGAATCATGGGAAATGGGAAAAAAGCCATAGATTCTATGTGCAGTATTCCCCTAGCGCTGGAGTTCTGCCGTTCTCATTGATCGGTAAAGTTGGTCTTGGCTGGCTGTTTTCTCTGATCTTCTGGGGGAGGGGCTTGTTGCCGTGGTTCCCAAATGTCTTTGCCGGGGGCGGAATTGTCCCACCCTTGCCGCTCAGGGCTAAGTAACCTACTCGGGTTTGCTCTCGGGAGCTTTTGTTCCCTGCAAGCCTTCAGTACAGCTTTGGAGGTCGAAAGTGAAAATGGCGGCCTCCCAATCTCCACCCCAGAGGAGCCGAGAACTCGGGCCCCACTCCTCAGTGAGCCCCCAGAGAAAAGCAGTCAATCACTCCCGTCTCCCCGGTCTCCGGCCGCAGTCCGTGCTCACCTGGCCTGTGACTGAGCGTTTCTATCTCTGGCACCTGACCCCGTGTGGAGTCTCCAACCCAGCAGATCCCTGTGGTGCACTCCCGCGCCGCTCCTCCTGGGGGAGGAAGGGGAGTCTCGCCGGATCTGCTGCTTGTTGGGTCCCCACTACTGGAGGAGCAGTGGCCCGACTGTGCCGCAGATCACAGTTTATGGCAACCCCGATTTGAGAGCCCATGCCTCGTCTCTGTCTCTGCAGCTGGCTTCCCCACTCCGATACCTGGGAGCTCTGCCGCACTCAGGCACCCCCGGTCTTTCTGTGACCCTGAGGGTCCTGAGACCACTCTGTCCCACGAGGTTTCCAACCCCCTCTTATCCACTGGAGTGATGTCCCTCAGCGGAGCCGACTTCTAAAAGTTCCACATTTGTGCTCCGCGGCTCTATCACTTGCCAGAAGCGGCCGTCGGAGGCCCCCTCCCCCACCGTCTATCCTCCCAAATATCGCCTCGGATTCACCTTCTCCGCACGTCCTACCTTCCAGAAAGTGGTCGCTTTTCTGTTCAGAGAATTGTTGCTATTCTTTTCTTCGATCTCCTGTTGGGTTTGTAGGTGTTGAGAATGGTTGGTCCCTATCCAGCTGAATTCCTGAGACCAGATGAAATCCAGGTCTCCTACTCCTCCACCACCTTGCTCCGCCCTCCCCTCATGTCTTTTTATGGCTTGATGGCTTATTTCTTTTTATTGCTAAACAATATTCATTGTATGTATGCACACCATTTCTTTATCCTTTCACCTACTATAGGACATACTGGTGGCTTCCACGTTTGGGCAGTTCTGAATAAATTTGTTATAAACATTTGTGTGTATATTTTTGTGTGGTTGTGCTTTCTTCTATTTGGGTAAATACTTAGTACAATTACTGTATCGTATGGTAAGACTGTTTTTAGCTGTGCAAGAAACTGCTGTCTTCCAAAGTGGCTGTGCTGTTTTACATTCCCATCGTCAGTGAATGAAGGTTCCTGTTATTATCCATCCTTGCCAACATTTGGAATTGTCAGGGTTTTGAATACCAACCATTCTAATAGATAAGTAGTAGTATCTTATTATTTTAATTTACAATTCCCTAATGACATTTGATGTGGAACATCTTTTCACAAGTTCCTTTGCCATCTATATATCTTATTTGTGAGATGTCTCTTCAAATCTTTTGCCTACTCTTCAGTTGGGTTCTTTGTCTTCCTGTTGTTGAGTTTTACGTGTTCTCTGTATATTTGGCATAAAAGTCCTTCATCAGATACGTGTTTGCAGATAGATTCTTCCAGTCCGTGACTTTTCTTTTCATTCTGTTAACAGTGTCTTTTATGGAACATAAGTTTTTAGTTTTGACAAAGTTCAGCTTACCAGTTTTTTCTTCAATGGACCATGCTTTAGGTGTTGTGTCTAAAAACTCACCACGGAACCTGAAGTCACTTAGATTTTCTTCTGTCTTCTAAAAGTTTTAGAGTTTTCATTTTACATTTAGGTCTGTGGTCCATTTTTAGTTAATTTTTGTGAAAGACAGAAGGTCTGTATCCAGATTCATTTCTTTGCATGTAGATGTCCAATTATTCTATCACCATTTGTTGAAAAGATCACCCTTCTCCATTGGATTGTCTTTGCTCCTTTGTTAAAGATAGTTGACTATATCCTTGTGGGTCCATTTTTAGGCTCTTTATTCTGTTCCATTGATTGATTTTCCTGTTCCTTTACTAATACCACACTATCTTGATTACTATAGATTTATAGTAAGTCTTGAAGTCGGGTAGTATCAGTTCTCTGACTTTCTTCTGTATTGTGTTGATTATTCTGGTTTGTTTCTTTCCAAATTAACTTTAGACTCAGTTTGTCAATATCCACAAAGTAACTTTCTGGAATTTTGATTGAGATGGCATTAAATCTATAGATCAAACTAGGAAGAAGTAACAACAAGAAGAAGAATTTCTCAACAATATTGAATCTTCCTATCTATGAACAGAGAGTATCTCTCCATTTGTTTGGATCTTTGATTTCTTTTATCAGAGTTTTGTAATTTTCCTCATATGGACTTAAAGAGGTTTTTGAACCAAAACAGGAACTATGGCTACCATGATCACCACTAGCATTCTGGGCATATGAATATTGAAAATGTATTTTAATTGGATTATACTTATAATTTTTGCCCTGCATTTTTTAAAATGCAATGTAGTAGTGTAAGTATTGTCCATATTATGACACCTTTCCCTGATTTTTTACATAAACTTTACATTTTAAAGGTGAGCTGTATACTTATGACTAGTGCATTATATATATTATAATTTAATAAAAATGTACAAATAAATATATGTCAAAGGAAAAAAACTTAGAAAATACGAAAGGCACAAAGAAAAAAGAAAACTCATCAACTTAAAGATGATCATTATTAACTTTTAGATTTATATCCACGTATTTTATTTTATGCATATATTTACCTGACATAGATTTCTGATATGATGCATATTTCTTTGCAGCCTCTTTTCATTTAATGTTATGAGTACTTTTTTTTTTTTTAAGATTTATTTATTTCAGAGAGAGTGCATGTGCCAGCAGTGGGGAGGGAGAGAGGGAGAGAATTTCAAGCCTACTCCCCACTGATCATGGAGCCTGTCAGGAGCTTGGTCACAGGACCCTGAGATCAAGAGTGGGGTGCTTAAATGACTAAACCACCCCGGTGCCCCTATAAGTACTATTTTAATAGATTCTTTCACATGATTTTTACTCTTTTAAATATTTATTTATTAGAGAGAATGGGGGCTGGTGGGGGAGAGAGCAGAGGGAGAAGGAATCTTAAGCAGATTCTGCACTGAGCATGGAGCCCATGCAGGACTCCCAAATCACGACCCTGAGATCACAACCTGAGCCCAAACCAAGAATTGGAGCCTTAACTGACCGAGCCACCCAGATGCCCCTTTCACATGCTTTTTAATTGCAGTGTAGCATTTTTGTGAGTGCACATATTCTAAATAACTTGATTAATCTGGCATTTGAAATCTAGGTTGTTGCCAGCTTACCCAGAATAAGAAACAATTCTGTTATGAACATCCTTGTAAATATATCTTTGTGTATTTTGCTATTTCCTTTATATATTCTAAATACTAATTCTTTGTTGCTTATTGCATTGCATGTATATTCTTGTGTCTTGTGGTTTATTTATGGAGTATTTTTCTGGAAGTTTATTTTAGTGCATTAAAATTTATTAGTGTTTTTTCTTTTATGAGCTGTATTTGAGTTTAAGCAGTCTTTCCTTATCTTGTGCTACATTTTCTAAAATTGTTATTTTTTCCTTGATAAAATCAGCTGAAGATTCATTTTTGTTTACATTGTGAGGTTGGGAATCCATTTTATTTCCTGCATGGATCATCTTCTCAGCATCATTTACTAAATAGTTCATTTCTTTCTGATTTGTAATGACATTCCTGCCACATACCTGATTTTCATTTATTTTTGAATTTCTGGACTTTGTTCTGTGACCTAAACTCGTATTTGTTAATTACTCTAGCATGAGAAAAATGCTGATACATGGTAGTGCATATTTCCTCACTTTGTTCTTTTCCTTTGGGATGATCTTGGCTGAATTTTAGAATTAGCTTGTAAACTTCCATGAAAAATTCTGTTGGAATTTTGGTTGGAATTTCACTGAATTTAGGAAGAATTGATGTATTTATAATACGGGAGTTTTCCCATTCACAAACAACATGTATAAAGTTCTTCATTTATTATATCCTATATCTGTTAATAAAATTTTATGATTTTATTTTTAAAAGTCTTAGGTGTTTTGGATAGATTTATTCCTAAGTAAGTTAATGTTTCTGTTTCTTTTTCAAATGGTACCTTTAAAAAATTGCATTTTCTAGTTGTTATTGCTGTATAAAAATGGTAGTGGATTTTTATTTATCTTGTAACCAATCACTTTGCTGAACTATCTTACAGGTTTGTCTATGGATTCTTAAATTTTCCGTGTAATTATACTGTTTATAAGTAATGACTATTTTCTTTCTTTCCAACTCCATCACATTCTATTTATTTCTTTGTTGGCGTAAACTTCCAGTGCATTGTTTATCACAGGCAGTGAAACATCCTGGTCTTATTGCTACTTAAAAGAGACTATATTACTAGTCTTGCATCATTTAGTAATGTCACCCAGATGCCCCTTTCACATGCTTTTTAATTGCAGTGTAGCATTTTTTTTTATTAACAGCTTGATTGAAATTTAATTCACATGCCATAAAATTTACCCTCTTATAGTATACAATTCAGTAGTTTTTAGTATAGTCACAGAATTATGCAACTGTTACTGCTATCTGACTTCAGAACATTTATTAAAACTTACGAGCCACATGAAAACAAATGAGCCAGTTAGTATACATTTGTATTTAGCATGTATTGTTTCCTTGAGTCGTTTAAAATTTTTTGCTTGTCATACAGTCATATTATTCTCATCATTGGAATACTACCTGGGAGTAATTCAGGCATTTAGGTGGCATATCAACCTTTGTAAGCTCTTTGGAAAAACCATTTGGTGCGTTTTTATTTAGTCCTTTTGTTTGTTTGTTTTTAAAAGTAAGCTCCATGCCCAACATAGGGCTTGAACTCACAACCTTGAGATCAAAGGTTGCAGGCTGTACCAACTGAGCCAGCCAGGCGTGCCTAGTTCATTACTTTTGAAGGGCACTAAATAATACCCTGATTGCCTGAAGAAGTAATGAACCTCCTAAATGTATAACTTACTGTTAAAGTGTCTTTGACTCTGAAGAGAATTTAGGAATATATGGGAATCTGTCTGTCTATCTATCTATCATTTTTAACAAGTGATAATTTATTAAAAAGGTTGATTTAAGCATAAACACTAGGAAAAAGTAAATAAAAAGTAAATGTTAGAAAAGAAAGGAAATATAGTATACTATATATGGGTTAGCTATAACAATGTATATATAATCACAATTTTGTTAAAAATATTGACTTAGTTAAAAATTATGATATAACTATTGTGAGAATGGGTAAGTAAAATGCATGTTTGGTGGTTTAAGAGACTTAAAGATGTACTTTTGTGTAGGGTTCTAGGGACTATGTGGGAATTTAAAACATAGTACTTGTATATTAATAGTGTTTGCCTAAAATTTCAGTGTATATTTCATTTGGGTTTTATAATTTTAAGAAGTTTGTTTTCCTCTTCTTCCCATTTCCTGCAATGTACTTAATAATGGTAATTTCTTATAGGGACATTTTTCTGCTGTCCTTCAAAAAGAAGAAAAAGTCTTACCAATGCATGGTAAAGAGGAGGCAAGAGTAGTACCGATTATTAGTGCTTCAACTCAAATAATGCTCAAAGGACTTTTTATGGTGTTTGACTATCTTTTTAGGCAAAATAGCAGGTTAGTAAATACATATGATTTGTATTTTCCCTCTTAAAAATATTAGTTTTATTGGGTGCTAGCATGTGTTTAAGTTGTGCAAGTACCTAGGCTCATTGTAAAGAAGTGGTATAAAATATTGTTCTTACTTGTTGGTACAGACTTAGATATATTGGAATTAGTCTTTATTAATGAAAATGAGTATTAAAATAAAAAAGTATATATATATATATATATTTTTTTTAAAGATTTTATTTATTTATTTGACAGAGAGAGACATAGCGAGAGCAGAAACACAAGCAGGGGGAGTGGGAGAGGGAGAAGCAGGCTTCCCGCAGAGCAGGGAGCCCGATGTGGGACTCGATCCCAGGACCCTGGGATCATGACCTGAGCCGAAGGCAGACGCTTAACGACTGAGCCACCCAGGCGCCCCAAAGTAGATATATTTTAAATACATTTTATTAATGCAGTATTAAGTTTGTATAAATTTATTTTTATAATTTATATTGTATAATTTATACAATGTATTATATATTATAATTATACATTAAATTGTATGTGACTGAACTTAAACATTTAGGTTTTAAGGACAGTTTTAGATATGTTTCTTCCAGTGTCAGAAAGTCTCTTATTACATAAAGCCTCTATTTAGTGAAACGTGGAAAATGAGAAACAGTTAACTCCCCTCACTCAATCCCTTATTAAATTATAATACTATCTGGTTCCAATTTTTTTATGGTAAAACATACATACATAACATAAAATTTACTCTTTTAACCATTTTAAGTGTACATTTTAGTAGCATTAAGTATATTCACATCACTACTATCCATTCACAGAACTTTTTCAGGAGCTCTATACCCATGAAACAATAGTTCCCATTTCCTTCTTCTCATAACCTCTGGTAACCTCTTCTCTTTCATCTCCATGGGTTTGCCCCTTTTAGGTTATCTCCTATAAAGTGGAATCATACAATATTCGTTCTTTTGCATCTGGCTTATTTAACTTAGTACAATGTTTTCAAGGTTCACCCATGTTTTTGTAATATATATCAGAATACCATTCTGTTTTATGGCTGAATATTATCAGATTCCATTGTATGTATGTACCATAGTTTGTTTATCCTTTGTTATGTTGATGGACATTTGGATTATTTTCACCTTTTGTCTATTGGGAATAATGCTACAGTGAATATTGATATACAAGTATTTGTTTGAGGGGCGCCCGGGTGGCTCAGTTGTTAAGTGTCTGCCTTTGGCTCAGGTCATGATCCCAGGGTCCTGGGATCGAGTCCCACATCGGGTTCCCTCCTCGGCGGGAAGCCTGCTCTCCCTCTCCCACTCCCGCTGCTTGTGTTCCTGCTCTCGCTGTCTCTGTCTCTGTCAAATAAATAAATAAAATCCTTTAAAAAACAAACAAACAAAAAAACCACAAGTATCTGTTTGAGTCCCTGCTTTCAATTCCTCCAGGTAAATACCTGCAGTGTGGAATTTCAGGGTCATATGGTAATTCTGTATTTAACTTTTTGAGGAATCAACATACGATTTTCCCATTTTAAATTCCCATAGTTAATGCACAACATTTCTAGTTGCTCGACATCCTTGCCAGTACTTGTTGTTTCTCACTTTTGGGATAATAGCCATCCTAATGGGTATAAAGTGGTATTTGCTTATAGTTTTTATTTACTCCACCCTCCACTAATGGCTAGTGATGTTGAGCATCTTTTCATGTTCTTATTGTCCATTTGCATGTCTTCATTGGAGTAATGTCTGTTCACATCCTATGCCCATTTTTGAATTGGGTTGTTTTTTGTTGTTGTTGAGTTGTAAAAGTTACCTATATATTCTGCATATTAATCCTGTATCAGATATATGTTTTACACATATATCCCATTGTGTGGGTTGTCTTCTCACTCTCTGATAGTGTCCTTGGATGCACAAAAGTTTTTTTGTTTTTTTGTTTTTTTGTTTTTTTTTATATGACAGAGGGAGACACGGCGAGAGAGGGAACACAAGCAGGGGTAGTGGAGGAGGGAGAAGCAGGCTTCCTGCGGAGCAGGGAGCCCGATGCGGGGCTCAATCCCAGGACACTGGGATCATGAGCTAAGCCGAAGGCAGACGCTTAACCATCTGAGCCACCCAGGCGCCCCAAAGTTTTTTAATTTTGATGAAGTCCAGTTTATTTTTTCTTTTGTTGCTTGTGCCTTTGGTATATACAAAAAATATGGCCAAATCTGGTATCATTAAGATTTTCCCCTATGTTTTCCTCTAAATGTTTTATAGTTTATAGCTCTCAGTACTTTTATAAAATTCTCTCCAAGGATTATAGGGTCCCTGACTTGAACTTTGAGATCTGATCTCTCTAGGGGTGAAATTAACAGTCAGTATTATTGTGAGGACATGGTGGAGAACACCATATTTTATTCTCTTTAAGCTGAAATGTGCATAGCCTTTTTTGTGTGTGTGTGCATAGCCTCTTATTGAAAGAAATTATAAGTTGGATGGGATCACAGAGATCAATACCTTCATTAAAAGTTAATGAAGACTGAAACCCATATTTTAAAGGAACTTAAAATTTATAATTAGTTTTCTAAACTTTTAAAACTTTCAGTAAAAATTCTTTCCATTTTCTCATGTAATAAAAAAGTATAATGCACTGTTTAGCTTCTTTAAGGAAAACTGTTATCTATTTTGTGACTGATAATGTAATACAGAGTGCAAAGAGCTCTAGACTAGGAGTTAGGAGACCTGGATTTTAATTCTGGTTTTGCCATGATTAATATATTGTTCGAACATAGGGATGGGAAATGGCAAAGGATGGATATTTAGATAATATCTAACCTCTGTAAGAGGAAGTTGATTGTAAGATTTAATGGCTCATTTTCTATCAGAATTACTGAATTTAATTAGCGGTGGGGGTTGTTGGTGGGGAAGATGGTATCTTTGAGTGAGAAGATACCAGGACTATCGATTTAGTTTTAGTTTAATCAGTTTTTATATTGTATGTAGCTGGGACATTATGTGTTTCATAAAGTTTTGCCATTTAATTGCCATTTTATTTTCATCCAGATTTGCCGATGATTATAAAGTTGCTATTCAACAGACTTATTCTTGGATAAATCAGATTGATACTTCAGATAAAGATGGATTCTTTGCTCTGGCAAAAAATAAGAAACGTTCAAGACAGAAAATTGCAGTTCATGTGCTAAACTTTTGGTGCTTAAATCCAGCTGTGGTAAGCCTGTCATGTTGTAAATGAAAATTCTGTCATCTTGCTCAATACCAACAATTAAATATGTTTTACTCTTGTAAAGATGTATCTAATATTGTTTCCTTTTAGGCCTTTTCAGATATTAATGGCAAAGTTTGGACAATTGTTTTGACATCTGGGACATTATCACCAATGAAATCCTTCTCATCAGAACTTGGTGTTACATTCACTATCCAACTGGAGGCTAATCATGTCATTAATAACTCACAGGTTAGTATGTTTTTTGAAGGCTCTCAGTCTTTTTACCTCAATATAATTTTATATGAAGAAAATTAAAAGGTACCTGAAATACTAACAGATCCTGATAGGAAATTCAACATTTTAGCTTTAGAATAAAAGAAAAATCTGTCAGCTGTTTGGCAGTGTCAACAAAAGGAAATACTGATAAATAGCATTCCTTCAGCTCATTGAGTAAAAATACACACTTTAGATGCAAAGTTTATATTGCAGTTTCTTCATTTAAGTATATTTTAGGCTTTTAAAAATGAGAATTAAAAACAAAACAAAAATTTAATGTCTTTACCATAGTTCCTATTGCATAATTATTTGTTCATTTGTTTCTCTTTTCCAACAGACAGTGGTATATCCTTATTCTTCTTTTTATGTCCCCATTCTTCCAGTGCACCTGGATTAATACTGGGCATTAGTTAATTAGCAAGGGTTCAGCATGTGTTTGAATATCTGAAATGAATTAAAAGTACTTTCATGGGCGCCTGGATGGCTCAGTTGGTTAAGCGACTGCCTTTGGCTCAGGTCATGATCCTGGAGTCCCGGGATGGAGTCCCGCGTCGGGCTCCCTGCTCGGCGGGAAGCCTGCTTCTCTCTCTGCTGCTCCCCCTGCTTGTGTGTGCATGCTTTCTCTCTCTCTCTCTCTCTCTCTCTCTCTATCTCTCTGACAAATAAAATCTTTTAAAAAAATAAAAATAAAAAAATAAAAGTACTCTCATGAGTCCTATGACTTAAGTTTTTAATGTTTTATAATAATACCATAGAAATGTTACTTAATTTCCTAGGAACATTTGAATTGTCATTTGTCAATCTACCTTCTGCTTCTTTTTATGAAGTAATTTGAAGTGGCTAGCTGCATACTTAGCATCACCTGTGCACCTAAAACAATTCTAGTTCTTTATAAAGCTGTTGTTTTCTTTTTCTTTTTTTAAGGATTTTATTTATTTATTTGAGAGAGAGCATGAATGGGGGAAGGGGCAGAGGGAGAGGGAGAGGGACAAGCTGACTCCCTGCTGAGCACAGAGCCTGATTCCAGGACCCTGAGATCATGACCTGAGCTGAAGTCAGATGCTCAACTGACTGGGCCACCCAGGCGCCCATAAAGCTATTGTTTTCAACCAAGGTGTATGTGTAGGGACATTTTTGGTTTTCACGATTACTTGGGAGGAACTACGGATAGTTAGTAGGTGGGGGCCTTGAATGTTAAGCTCCTATATAACTAAGAATTGTGCTTTCTATAGTGCCAGAGTGCTCCTGTTTAGAGACATTGCTATAAACAATAGTGAAGGAAAAATGTATGTTCCACATTTTTAAAAAGTTTTTATTTAAATTCCATTTAGTTAACATGCAGTGTAATATTTGTTTCAGGTGTACAATTTAATGATTCAGGACTTAATAGAATACCTGGTGCTCACCACAAGTGCACTCTATGTCCTATAGTTTTAAGTTGCCTTTTTTAGAGGTTCAAATAAATATGGGAAGTTATTAATAAATTTAACATATATTTTCTCATAAGGATGTTGTTATAGTCTCTATATTCTCAGTCTAGTACACAAAAGCCCATTTAACCTGTAATGCCAATGGATTATAATAGTAAAAATGCTGATTGTTCAGTTGAATTCTATTATAATATTTGCCCCCAACTTTAAAAATTTATTTTTTATTGTGAAGTGTTTTGTTATCTTTTTAACCTCTGTGAGCTCTGTAGTCGTGTTCTTATCCCTACCTGATATTGTTAATTTGTATTTTCTGGTTTTGTGGTTTTTTTTATCAGTGTCGGTTTGAGTTCATTGCTTTTATTAATCTTTTTAAAGAGTAAACTCTTGGCTTTTTTGAGTTTTTCTGTTACAAAAAAAAAATTTTTATTTTTTTTAGAGAGGGAGGGGGGCGGAGCAGAGGGAAAGGAAGAGAGAGAATCCCAAGCAGGCTTCCACACACCAGTGCGGAGCCCCATGTGGGGCTTGCCTTGGGGATTCTTTCCCTCTCTCTCTGCCTCTCCGCCCCCACCTTTCTTAAATAAATAATCATTTAAAAAAAGAACAAGTACAGGGCGCCTGGCTGGCTCAGTTGGTTAAGCGACTGCCTTCGGCTCAGGTCATGATCCTGGAGTCCCTGGATCGAGTCCCGCATTGGGCTCCCTGCTCGGCAGGGAGTCTGCTTCTCCCTCTGACCCTCCCCACTCTCCTGCTCTCTCTCTCTCATTCTCTCTCTCAAATAAATAAATAAAATCTTTAAAAAAAAAAAAAAAAGAACAAGTACATAATCCTACATAACTACAATACCATAATCATACCCAAGAAATGTAATATTGGTACAATAGTGTCAATATTTATATTTCTCCAGTTATTTCCAAAATGTCTTTATCCTGTTTATTTTTATTCTTGGTCCAAGATCCAATCAAGTATTACATGTTACACTTGACTTTCATATTTCTAGTCTTAAAACTTTTTTTGACTTATTTTTTTGTCTTTGTTTATCTTTCATGACATTTTTATAGAATTCAAGTCAGCAGTTATCTTGAGGAATGTCATAATCTGGATTTTATATGATTGTTTCTTCTTGATAGATTCAGGTTAAACAGTTTGGTAACATTACTATATAGGTGATATTGTTACTTTCCATTGCCTCATGTCAGGAAACACTTAATATCAGTTTGTCTTATTACTAGTTAATCATTTAGTTAAAAGTTGGTTAAATTGGTGTCCATCAGATGTCATCTTGGAAAATGTACCTCAATCTCATATATCATTTGAAAATATAGGGCTATTACATTTTTCAACCATCTGAAGTCTTTATTGTCTTTAAATTACTAATAAAGTTTTTTCTTTCTCTTAGTCAAATTAAGTATACTAAAGCTAGGTCTGTATGAATGTAGAGCAATTGCAAATAACTAAAATTTGGTGGGTCTGATATTTTAGGACTATAGATCTTTGACCATCAGTGAATTTGTAAATTTGTTAAGTATATTCATATTGATTATACTTAGCTGTTGTCATAGTTGAGTCTCAGAGGCTTATCTACAGCAGATTGTATAAGCCTTCATCTCTAAGAGTTTGGAATCATTTCTGATTTACTCATTTCATTTGTTCACATCCCACAGAATTTTACTACATGTTTAATTTTGCAAAGCTATTGGTCTGCTTAAATTTCTATAAATTAGATTTATATATAATTATATATAATTAATTAATGATAATAGAAAAACACCACCAATTTAAAAATAAATTTCCTCTAAACTTATTGCTTGATCTTCTTTTGACATACATATAATTATGGTGGAATCACCACCCTCTTTTTTGTTTAGTTGATTTCTCAACTAAATGCTAATTTGCCTGTGTAGTTTAGGCATGACTCTAATATGACATATTTATATTCTAGGTTTGGGTGGGCACCATTGGGTCAGGCCCCAAGGGTCGGAATCTCTGTGCTACCTTCCAGCACACAGAAACATTTGAGTTCCAGGATGAAGTGGGCGAACTTTTGTTATCTGTGTGTCAGACTGTGAGCCAAGGAATTTTGTGTTTCTTGCCATCTTACAAGGTAAGACAATATTTATTGTTTCTTTTGCCTTTAAAAAATCACATGGGATTACTGGGATAAGCTTCCAGAGTTCAGAAGCAACAGAGTAATTACAGTTTTCTAAACATCATATATAATTTTACTTATTTATTGATTAAGATATTGATTGTTCAATCACTGTTTTACTTGAAACTGTAAGAGATTAAACGTCTCCAAGCAATGTTAGTTATATAAGGACTGTTAATGTGTACATTATTTTTATTCTTAGGGATAGCTTGATTTTTTCATAGTTGAAGGAAAACATTCTTCACTTTCATAAATTATACTTTTGAATGTTTTATTAATCTGAATCTAAAGTCAGACTTCCTTTGTTACTCATCTTTTTTACTTCATGTATTTGGCTAGATATTTTTCTTGCTTTTAAAGTCTTTCTGATTTTTAATAATATTTTCTTGTGTAAAATTGAGTTATATAGTGTATTTTAGTCCTAATATTTAAAGCATTAAAACCACATATAATTCCTGAGAGTAAAATCATACTTTATCAAAACCCAAGCTAAATTCCAATGTAGAGAAGTGGTATTCCCTTTTCTTTTCTCATAGGAAATTATATATGTAGCATAAATAAGTAATATATTTGAATGGCAATACTGATAACTTTTGGCTCTCCTACTGTCTTTTCATTTATATACATACTGCTGTGTATGAATGTGTCCTCCAAAATTTCATATGTTGAAATCCTAACCCCTAAAGATGGTGCTATTAGGAGTGGGGCCTTTGGGAGATGCTTAAGTCATGAGGTCAGAATTCTTATGAATAGGATTAATGTTTATAAAAGAGGACCTGAGAGAAACCTTGCCTCTTCCACCATGTGAGGACGTAGAGAAAAGGTGCCAGCTATGAACCAGGAAGTGGGCCCTCATCAAATGTGACCACACTGGTGCCTTGATCTTGGATTTTCCAGCCTCCAGGACTGTATGTGATAAATTTCTTATGTTTAAAAGCTATCCAGCTTGAGGTATTTTGATATAGCAGCCCGAAGGGGACAAAGACATACTTTGTTAGCAGAGACAGTATATTAGTCTTCCTATAGATAAATTGGAAGAATTGCTTTCAGAAGAAATTTAATCAGATAAGTTTTTTTTTTCGCAAGAACATCTGAAAATAAAATGGACATAAACATCTTAAAAATTCTTTATAGAAAACAGTATTTATCCCAGAATGTGTACATTTACACCAAACAGCTATGTTAAGGAAAACTAATAATTAAGCTTGGAACTAAAGAAAAGCAAAATCTCAGTCACAATCCCAGAAAGTGAGCTAGCAATGTCCAGTTGAGTAAATGAAAAATTTCATATTCTGCTAAGCTTCAAAGACATGGTAAGAATGATTCTTTATATGCTAGGAAGCAATTTGGTATTTTTTTTTGGTTTGTTTCTGTTTTTTTGTGTATATAAAGGAAAACCAGATCTAATATAAAGTTATTAAAATTGACAATAATATAATTGCCATTGAAAAAGTTACAGTGAAAAAACAGACTGTTGAATAATGAACCATATTTTTTGGTACCAGTTTTCTCAAATAGTAAAATTTTCGTTAACCAGTCTCAGTAGTTTAAAAATATGTTCTAATTCTTAATAAATTTAGGTGAAATATATCACTTGGTAGAAGAAAAGTAACTAAATGTAGAAGTAATATTACCTCCTAAATTTAATTTTTGGAATAGATTTAGCACAGTATTAATTTAATAGTTACTGAAACTGATGATTAATTATTGGGTGACTACGGAGACTAACATTTAAGTATACTTTTTAGCAGATTTATAAATTGGCTTAACAAATGGATTATTTTTCTTCTTCCTTTTCAACTAAAAAAGAATGGGAAGATACAGAAAATAATCTTTCAAAAGTATTTTGTTTCAGTTTTAGTTTATTTCTTTTATTAAGAGTGGGATTGATAGTTCTCTGGGGTTTTGCTTATTTCTTATTTTCTAATTTATTGTCTTTATACTGTATTTATCTTCTTTATTGATTTGTATGGACTTCTAATAGATCACGTGGATATTAATTCTCTATAAAACATATCAAAAAATTACCCAGTTTTTAATTTTTGAATTATTATAATTTTTTAAGCTTTAAAAATTTATCAATTCTTATATTCTTATACATAATTAAATAATAAAAAATGATTATAATGACAAACAGCAGTCCCCTGTCTCATTTCTCATTTTTCAGTTCTATACCTCAGAGGCTTCTCAAACCTTTGACCTATTCCTCTGATATTTATTGTTATTTCTTTTTTAAAAATTGTGAAACACGCATAACATAAAATTTATCATTTTAACCATATATTCACAATTTATGCAACCATAAACACTGTCCGTTTCTACAACTTTTGCATCATCCCGAACAGGAAATCTCTAACTATGAAATAGTAACTCCCCAGATCCGCTCCCTGGTAATCTCTATTCTACTTTCTGTCTGTAAGAATTTGTCTGTCCTAGGTACCTCATGTAAATGGAATCATACAATATTTGTCCCAATATTTGTTATCAGAATTTTATTTTTTTTGCATGTGGATACCCAATTTTCCCAGCATCATTTGTTGAAAAGATTCTCTTTTCTTCATGGAATGGTCTTGGTACCCTTGTTGAAAACCCATTAACCACATATGCAAGGACTTATGTGTGGACTTTCTGTTGTTTCCTTAGTCTATAAATCTATCCTTATGCCATTACTGTTTCAGTTACTTTAACTTTGCAGTAAGTTTTAAAATCAGGAAGTGTAGGTCCTCTAATTTTGTTCTTTTTCAAGATTGTTTTGGCTATTTGGAGTTCCTCAGGATTCCTAATGCATTTTAGGATGGATTTTTTTCTTTTTCTGCAAAAGAATGCTGGTGGGATTTTCATAGGGATTGCATTGAATCTGTTCTGGTAGTATTACTAACTATATTAATTCTTCCAACCTATGAACATGGGATGTCTTTCCATTTATTTATGTCTCTTTTAATTGTTTTCAGCAATGTTTAGTAGTTTCAGGGTACAACTCTTTAACCTTCTTGTTTAAATTTATTTCTAAGTATTTTTCAATGCTGTTGCAAATGGATTGTTTTCTTAACTTCCTTTTCCAGTTGTTCATTGCTGCTGTATGGAAAGGGAACTGATTTTTCTGTATTGATTTTGTATCCTGAAACTTTTCTGAATTTATTTGCTTTATATTTGGTGGGGGTGGAGGGTGGGAAATCTTTCACTTTCTATTTAAAAAAGATCATGTCATCTGCAAACAGAGATCATTTTAGTTCTTCCTTCCAATTTGGATGTCTTTTATTTCCTTTTTTTGCATGATTATTCTGGCTAAGAACTTAAACTACTATGTTGAATAGAAGTGCTACAAACTGGCATCCCTGACTTGTTCCATTGAGTGTGATATTAGCTGTGGGTTTTCCATATATTGCTTTATAATGTTGAAGAAGTTTCTTTTTATTTCTAGTTTATTGACTGTTTTTTGTCATTGATGCTTTTTCTGTATCAATTTAGAATAATCATGTGTTTTTTGGTCCTTCATTCTATTAATGCTGTGTATTACATTGATTGATTTTCTTTTTTTAAAGATTTTATTTATTTATCTGACAGAGAGCTATAGCGAGAGAGGGAACACAAGCAGGGGGAGTGGGAGAAGGAGAAGCAGGCCTCCCGCGGAGGAGGGAGCCCGATGTGGGGCTCGATCCCAGGACCCTGGGATCATGACCTGAGCGGAAGGCAGACGCTTAACGACTGAGCCACCCAGCTGCCCCACATTGATTTTCATATGATGAACCACTCTTTAATTTTGGGAATAAATCCCACTTGGTCATGGTTTATAATCCTTTTAGTATATTGCTGAATTTGGTTTGCTTATATTTGTTGAAGATTCTTGCATGAATATTTGTAAGAGATATTTGTCTGTAGTTTCTTTTGCTTCTGTCTTTGTCTTTGCTCTCAGGATAATACTAGGCTCATAGAATAAGTTAGTAAATATTCTGTACTCTTCAGTTTTTTGGAAGAGTTTGAGAAGGATTGGTGTTAATTCATCTTTAAGTGATTTGTAATATTCACCAGTGAAGCCACTGGATTCAGGGATTTTCTTTGTTGGAAGGGTTTTGATTACTGATTCAATCTCCTTACTAGTTTTAAGTCTATTCAGATTTTCTATTTCTTAATGATTCAGTATTTGTAGATTGTGTGTTCTTCAAATTTGCCCATTTTATCTAGGTTATCCAGTTCGGTGGCATACAGTTGTTTATAATATTCTTTTATAATCCTCGTTTCTGTAAAATTGGTAGTGATGTCCCCTCTTTCTTTTGTGGTTTTAGTAATTTGAGTCTTTTTTTCCCCCCAAAGTCAATCTAGCTAAATGTTTGTAAATTTTATTGATCTTTTCAAAGAACCAACTTTTGATTTTACTGATTTTCTCTACTGTTTTCTATTCGCTATTTAATTTATCTCTTCTATAATCTTTATTATTTACTTCCTTCTGCTAGTTTTGGATTTAGTATGCTCTTATTTTTCTAGTTCCTGAATGCATAAAATTAGATTACTAATTTGAGATCTTTTTATAAGTGTGTCATTAAAGCTATAAATTTCCCTCTTAGCACTGCTTTCTTTGCATCCTATAAGTTTTGGTATGTTGTGTTTTCATTTTCATATTTCTCAAGGTGTTTTCTAATTTCTCTTGTGATTTCTTCTTTGACCTATAGGTTGTTTAAAATATGTGTTGTTTAATTTCCTTATATTTGTGAGTTTTCTAGTTTTCCTTCTTTTATTGATAGAAATTCTAGTTTTATTCTATTGTGACCAGAAAAGATATTATGTATGATTACAGTCTTTTTAAATTTATTAAGACTTGTGTTGTGGACTGACATGGTCTCTCTGGGAAATTGTTCCGTGTCCATTTTGGAAAAATGTGTATTGTCTGTTGTGATTGAAATTTTATACATGCCTCTTAGGTCCAACAGGCTTATAGTGTTGTTACAGTTCTCTATTTCCTTTCTTATCTCTATCCAACTTCTATACATTATTGAAAGTGGGTAACTGATATCTCCAACTATTGTATAGTTGTCTTTTCTCCCTTCAATTCTGCCATTGTTTGCTTAATAGATTTTGGGACTCCGATTTTGGTGCATGTGTTTACAGTTGTTATATGTTTTTCATGAAATGACCTTTTTATCATCAATATATAGTATCCTTTGGCCCTTGTAACAGTTTTTGACTTAAAGTCTATTCTGTCTGATATTAGTTATGGCATCCTACCTCTCTTTTGGTTACCATTTGTGTGGAATAGCTTTTCCATCCTTTCACTTTCAGCCTTCATGTCTTTAGATCTAAAGTGAATCTCTTGTAGTCAATATATAGTTGAACCATCTTTTAAAATCCATTTTGCCATTTGTTATTTGTTTTCTGTATGTTTTACAAAACTTCTATGTTCCTCATTTTCTCCATCACCACCCTCTTTTTTGTTTAGTTGATTTCTTATAGTTCTACATTTTGCTTTCTTGTTTTGTGTATATTTTATAGATACTTTTCTTTGTGCTTACAATGTGGATTACCTATTAGCATCCTAAAGTTGTAACTATCTGATTTGAATTGTTATCAACTTAACTTCATTTATGTACAAAAGCTTCACATTTAAACAGCTCCATCTCTCCTTTGTATTATTGATGTCAGAGTACTCCTTTATACATGTGTGTCCAACAACAAAGATTTATAATAAATTTTGATGCATTTACCTTTTAAATCCTGTAGAAAATTAAAAATAGAGTCACAAACCAAAATTACAAAAATAGTGGCTTTATCTTTTTTCATGTTTATACCTTTACTAGAGATCTTTATATCATTATACCATTTTAAGTTACTGTTTTAGATCCATTCATTTCAAAAGGCCTAATAAACTCTTTCAGCTTTTGTTTATTTGGATATGTCATAACTTCTCCTTCATTTTTGAAGGACAGTTTTGCCAGCTATAGAATTCCTGGGTGATAGTTTTTTCTTTAGCAGAGGCCACTGCTTTCTGGACTCTCATAAGAGTTTTCTGATGAGAACTGAGCTTATGATCTTATTGAGAATCCTTTGATGAGATGAGTTGCTTCTCTCTTGCATCTGTTTATTCATTTATTTATTTATTTTGCTCTTCATCTTTTGACAGTTTAATTACAAAGTATCTTTGTATAGGTCACTTTGGATTTATTCTGATTGAACTCGTTAGGTTTCATGGATTTGTAGATTCATTTCTTCCATTACATTTGGGAAAATTTCAGCCATTATTTCTTGAAATATTTGAATTGAGAGATAAGGGAAATACAAAACATCACAATTTATATAGTAGAGCTAAAGTTATACTTAGAGGGAAATTCATAGCTTTTAATGCTTATTAGAAAAAAGAGAAAGGTCTTAAAATCATAATCTGAATTTCTGAGGAAAATAAACACAAACTAAATAGAGGAAAGGAAATAATGAAGAACAAAAATCTGTAAAATAGAAAACCAAGAAATAATAGAAATTAATCAATGAAACCAAGAGCTGTACTCATTATTAAAATGTTTTAATAAAGTTAATAAAACCTAGCAAAACTGGTCAAGATAAAAAAAGAAGGGAAATTACCCATATTAGGAATTAAGTGGGAATATCATTACAGATTTTGTTGAATTAAAAAGATAATAAAGGGGGCTCCTGGGTGGCTCAGTTGGTTAAGCGACTGCCTTCGGCTCAGGTCATGATCCTGGAGTCCCGGGATCGAGTCCCGCATCGGGCTCCCTGCTCGGCAGGGAGTCTGCTTCTCCCTCTGACCCTCCTCCCTCTCATGCTCTCTGTCTCTCATTCTCTCTGTCTCAAATAAATAAATAAAATCTTAAAAAAAAAAATAAAAAAAAATAAAAAGATAATAAAGGGATATTTTTAACTTTATGCCAAGCAGTTTAACAACTTACATGAAATGGATAGATTCCTTAAAAGACACAGATTACCAAAATTGACTCAACAAGAATTAGATAATTCAAATAACATATCTGTTGAACAAATTGAAGTAGTAATTAAAACCTTTTTACAAAGAAAATTGTAGGCTCAGATGTCTTTATTGGTTAATTCTATCAAGAAAAATTACCAATACTACCCAAACTCAGAAAACAGAGGAAGAGGGAGCACTTCCCATGTCATCAGGCAAACATATCTCTGATACCAAAGCCAAATAAAAGGATATTACAAACAAATAAAACTGTGGACCAACACAGGCCTAAGTAATTGGTATATATAATCCCTTAGTATAAAAAGTATCATATATCATGACCAAGTGAGATTCATCCTGGGAAGCTAATAATAGTTCAGTCTTCAAAAATCCACCAATATAATTCAGTTCATGAATAGAATAAGCTAGAAAAATCACATGTTCATCTAAAGTTATAGATAAAGCATTTTAGAAAATTTAATGCCAATTCATAATATAACCTTCAGGTAAATAAAGAACCATCTGATAAAGGGGAATCTGTAAAAAACTTATAGCTAACATCCTGCTTAATGTTCTAAGACTGAATGCTTTTTTGCTCACTTTCAGGAACAAGGCACAGATGTCTGTTTTCTATTCTATTAAACATTGTACTGTATGTAGTACAGTAAGACAAAAACAGGAAATAAAATTACAAAGATTTCAAAAGAATAAGTAAAATTGGTTTTGCTCAGACATCGTGATTATGTACTTATAAAACACTACGGAATCAAAAAAACTAGTAGAATTAATAACTGAATGCAGCAGATTCTCAGTCTAGAGAAAGTCAGTGCAGATGCCCCTCATCTCGGGTTTGAACTGCACAGGTCCACTTACATGTCAGTTTTTTTTAAAAATAAATACAGTGCAGTTCTATAAATGTATTTTCTTTATGATTTTCTCTTTTAAAAATTTTTAAAAGATTTATTTATTTGTTTTAGACAGACTGTGCACAAACGGGAGGGGCAGAGGGAGAGAGAATTCCAAGCAGACCGGAGCCCAATGTGGGGCTCAATCTCATGATCCTGACCTGAAACCAAGAGTCGGACACTCAACCAACTGCTCCACCCACGCGCCCCTCTTCCTTATTATTACTTTTTTGAAGATTTTATTTATTTGTCAGAGAAAGAGAGAGAGAGAGAGCACAAGCAGGGGAAGTGGTAGGCAGAGGGAGAAGCAGGCTCCACACTGAGCAAAAAGCCAGATGTGGGACTTGATCCCAGGTCCCCAGGATCATGACTTGAGCTGAAGGGAGATGCTTAACTGACTGAGCCACCCAGGCATCCCCCTTATGATTTTCTTAATAATATTTTCTTTTCTCTAGCTTGCTTTATACAGTAAATAGTACATTTAACATACAAAATATGTGTTAATCGACTATTTTTTTGGTAAGTCTTCTGGTCAACAGCAGGCTAATAGTAGTTAAGTTTTGGGGGAGTCCGAAGTTATATGTGGCTTTTTGACTGGGCAAGGGTGTTGGTGCCCTGACTCCTGTGTTGTTCAAGGGTTAACTGTATACATAAACAGATTGTATGTTTATAATAGTAACAAACTATTGGAAAATAAAATTTAAAACAATATCAGTTCAAATAACAGTAAAAATTGTGAAATTATGTGCACTGAAAAGTATGGCATTGCTGAGAGAAATTAAAACCTGTATATATAAAATCTATATCAATAGATACTATGTTCATGAGTTGGAAGTCTCAGCATTCGTGAAGTATTATTATCCTGAAATTCATTTGTACATTCAAGTCAATCTTAGTAAAAATTTCAGTAAGCCTTTTTTTAAAGACACTGATATGATTCTGTAATTCATATAAAAGTGCAAATAACTTAGATTATTTAAAAACTTAGAAAAATAAGTAAAAACAAAATTAGAAGTCTTAAGTAACTGGTTTCAAGATTTCCTGTAAAGCTACAGAAATATTGGGCGTAGGGATAGACATATATTATCAGCAGAACAGAGTAGAGCCCAGAAGTAGATTCACATGTATATTTATGGTCAGTTGGCTTTTGACAAAGTTGCCAAGGTAATTTATTGGACAAGTGGAAGTCTTTTCAGGAAATGGAACACTTGTATATCCATATGAGATCAAATGAATGCTGACACCTCATAACCTTATCTAAAAATTAACTCAAAATTGATCACATACCAAAACATAAAAACTAAAATCACCTCTTTAAGGACCTTATCTTTAAATACAGTCACATTCTGAGATACTGGGGATTAGGGCATCAACATATAAATTTTGAGTGAGAAAAACTCAGTCCATAATGGCACAAAGGAACTTTTTGGGAAAATGTAAATGTTTCATATTTTGATGATGGTGGGAGTTTCTTGGGTATATGCATTTCTTAAAACTCATTGAACTGTTTACTTGAAATGAATGTATTTTGTTATATGTAAATTATAATCAATAAAATTGCTGTTTTAAACAGCAAAACAAAAAAATAGTTTTCGTTGAAAATTTGATGAAAATTTTATTAAAATACATTTATCTGGAAAGGATAATATAAAATCTTCCCACATGGAAACATGGGGTGTCTTTATTATATAATGTTTTTGTATCCTTCAGGAAAATTAAGTGGTTAAACCAAGAATAAAACAGTGCCCTTAATACTTCCCCTTTAACCAAAGTGCATAAACAGATACGTTCTGCCTTTCAGTAGGTCAACTGGTATGGCAATATAAATAGCTCCATGACACCCAGTGAGTAGCTTTTGAAATGAAAATCTGTATGTTCCAATTCTTTTTTTTTTTTTTGAAGATTTTATTAGAGACAGCAAGCATGAGCAGGGGGAGGGACAGAGGTAGAGGGCGAGGGAGAAGCAGACTCTCCACTGAGCAGGGAGCCTGACTTGGGCTTGATCCCAGAGACTATGACCTGACACTTAACCAACTGAGCCATCCAGGCACCCCTCAAATTTAGTTTTTAAATGAATGTTTAGAATTGTTGTTTATACAAGTTGACATGTCATGAATTTTTAGATAATTAATCTTATGTGTTAGTTTACATTTCCTGCAAGCTTCTACTACTTCACCTTAATGAAGTCTAGAATATTTTTTTTTTAAAGATTTTATTTATTTATTTGAGAGAGAGCATGAGAGGGGGGAGGGTCAGAGGGAGAGGCAGACTCCCTGCCGAGCAGGGAGCCCGATGCGGGACTCGATCCCGGGACTCCAGGATCATGACCTGAGCCGAAGGCAGTCGCTTAACCAACTGAGCCACCCAGGCGCCCCGAAGTCTAGAATATTTAATAATGTAAGTAAAGCGGCAGGCAAAAATTCAGCTAAAGCAAATTATCAGCCAGAAGAAAAAATAAAAGGGGGGAAAGATGTTTAAAGATTTAAAAATGGCAAACCAAATAATGAAATTTTGTTTTTAATTAATGAATAATATGTATATTGATGACAACTTTAAGATCAGGATGCTATTTTTTTTTTAAGATTTTATTTATTTATTTGACAGAGAGAGATAGCGAGAACAGAACACAAGCAGGGGGAATGGGAGAGGGAGAAGCAGGCTTCCCACCAAGCAGCAGCCCGATGTGGGGTTCGATCCCAGGACCCTGAGCCAAAGGCAGATGCTTAATGATTGAGCCACCCAGGTGCCCCAAGATCAGGATGCTATTAACATCTAATATTAGATGCTATTTCTTAATTATGACGTAATAGGCACAATTGATAAAATACTGTGTTACAGACCTATAATTCACAATTTAAAAATATATTTATTTATAATAATATTGTAAACAGTTTCCATAGAAAGATCTGTAACTATTATGATGAAACAACTAAGTTTATAGGCATTATCACTTTTCTCTTCATTGGCTACTTAGTCTTTGATAAGACACCAGGCACCAGGCCTTTATACATCTTAATGTAGACAGATTGGCGACATAAACACTAATGGTTTTTATCTTAATCTTATTTAAAAGCATCTTCTATTTCTAACTAATTTTTACTTTCTGATACTATGTGACACCCAGTGAGTATCAATCCTGATACTCATTTTCAGAAGTTATTTTTGCTGGCATTGCTATTGACTTTTACCAGAAATACTCTTGGGAGTGTATATTTATTCACTTTGTCTTCTAACAATAAAAGATATTAAAAATGACAGTTGTATGGGGCGCCTGGGTGGCTCAGTTGTTAAGCGTCTGCCTTCGGCTCAGGTCATGATCCCAGGGTCCTGGGATCGAGCCCCGCATCAGGCTCCCTGCTCTGCGGGAAGCCTGCTTCTCCCTCTCCCATTCCTCCTGCTTGTGTTCCCTCTCTCGCTGTCTCTCTCTGGGTCAAATAAATAAATAAAATCTTTAAAAAAAAAAATAAAAATGACAGTTGTAACCTGGTTTCATAGTAAAAGTATATTTTCTAAATAAATGAAAATTTAAATAAAATTTAAAAAGCATTGGTTTTATTATAATAAATACTTAAATGTTACATTGGAATAGTTTTTATATCATATAATTATGCTATATGGACCTGAAAAGATACACAATATGTGGGTTACAGGGTTTTTTTTTTTCTATGTAGAATGTATCATAATAAAAATTTATTCATCATGAAGCATATGAACTTAAAGACATGAGATGTTTTGAAAATTTGAGAGCAATTACTTCTTCACAATTAAAAAAAGTATGTTTAAAAAAGAAGGTTCTGAAGAATCAATATTCTAGCACAGAGGAGAAAAGTTTTCTTTATTCATAATTTTCAGCTAATTCTTATTACAATTACTCTAATTACCAATTGATTCCTATTATAATTTTTCAAAATCTTGAATTTTTGAAAATTCAGAAGCCTAATTATTTTTTCTTTCTTTAACATGTTTTTTCTTAATATGAAGTTGGTCTCCTTCCTTTTTGTTTTTATAAAAAACTTTTTTTCAAGATATAATTAACATACCATATAATTCACCCTTTTAAAGTATAGAATTCAGTAGTTTTGAGCATTTTTACAAAGTTGTACAGCCGTCACCGCTAATGCTCTAATTCCAGAACATTTTCTTCACTTCAAAAAGAAACCTCTTATCCAGTAGTCAATTCCCATTCTTACTTCCCCTTACCCCCTAGTAACCACCACTCTTTGTGTTTCTGTGGATTTGCCTTTCCTGGACATTCATATAAATGGAATCATATAATATGTGGCCTTTTGTGTGTGGCTCCTTCACTTAGCATGTTTTCAAGGTTTATCTGTATTGTAGGATGAATCAATACTTTATTCCTTTTTATGATTAAATAATATTCCTTTTACTTTCAATATTTGTATCTCTGAACATCTTTTTTTAGACAGCATATAGTTGAATCATTTTTTAAAAACCCATTTTTTATTTCATTTACATTTAGTGTAATTATTGATAAGGTAGTTTTTATGTCTGCCACTTTGGTATTTGTTTTCTGTACGTCATCTTCTTCCCCCCTTCTTTTCCTCCATTACTGCCATTTAAATTTTTCTTTTATGCCATTTTAATTCCCTTGGTGTTTCTTTTATTATATATTTTTTAGTTATTTTCTTAATGGTTGTCCTGGGAATTATAATAGTCATCTTAATTTATAACAATATAATTTGGGTTGATAATTAATTTCAATAGTATATAAAAATTTTGATAGCTGTTTTATGTCCCGCTTTCCTTGTGCTTTTATTGTCATCGACATAAATATACATGTATGCCTATTAACACAGATTTATAATTACTGCATTTGTAGTTGTCTTTTAAATCAAATAGATAAAAAGTGTTACAAACAAAAATACATTTATACTGTCTCTTATATTTACTTATGTTACTTAAGTTACTTTTATTAGTACCCTATAATTCTTCATGTGGTTTTGAGTTATTGTGTAGTGTCCTTAAAAACTCATTCTTAGGGTCTGAGATTACAGCTCTCTCAGTTGTAATCCACTGTCATTATCTTGGAGCCCTGCCGATATGATGGTAAGGTATGGGGAAAGGGGAAGCATCCTCTAATTCTATGATTAAGTCTCAGTCTTCTGGTGTACTGTGTCCTTGGGCAGTGACTTTCACATATGTTTCCCAGCTCTTTATTCATCTCCTTAGATAGGAAATCTAGAGGGAGCTGGAGTTCAGGTAATGTTCCTTCCCCACACAGTTCAGAGGAGACTGGCCTTTGTTTTGGGGAATGCTTTGTTTATATTTCAAAATGGTTACTTTTCTCCTCCCCCTGTCAGCAACCAGAAGGGATTTTTTTGCTCTTTACTGTGAGAACCTGGTGGGGTTCCTGAAGGTAATATATCCAGAAATGCGGGGGACCCCTAAGACTGCAGCCCTAGGAGTTTCTCACTTTTGCACCAGCATACACTGTGCCTCCAGCAATTCATCAAAATGATCATACCAGTTTATGGTTGTAGTGGCTTCTGCTGTAAGTAAGCAGATGTAGACTATGATTCTCCGTATTCACCTGTCTCTCCAGATTTTAGGGTAGCAATTTGCCTTTTGATCTCAATTCTCTATGTGTCCAGGAAAAGTGACTGATTTTCAGTTTGTTCCACTTTTATCTTGGTGTAAGGTGGGTATGATGACTCCCAAGTTCTTTACATGTTGGAGCTGAATGTGGAAGTTGTAACTTTATCTTTAAAAATGTACTTCAACTGTGTTTTACAATGTAGGTGTAATTTACTTAAAATATCAAACTAACACATTATAATCTTTTGTCAGTATTATTGTCAACTCTTGCACAGTACAATAACTGGAGTTACTAAATGTATCATATCATCTATTTTTCATTTTGAATGGGCTTGACATTGGACATGCAGAAGATGTGAGAGCTTACTTTAGAATTTATTTCAGGGGGATATTTGGGACCAAGATTGAAATATATATAGAAGGGTCTTATTTTCTATTGTTGCATTGTAAATGCCACAAACTCAGCACCTTAAAACAACATACATTTATTATTTCAGTGGGTGAGGAGTCTGGGCATGCCTTAGGTTTTTTTCCCTCAGGATTTCACAGGGTTTTTTCCCCAGGATCTCACAGGCCTATCAGGGGTCACTTGGTGCTGCAGTCTCCTTGGCGGCCTGATTAGGGAAAGATTAGCTTCCCAGTGCCCTCAGTTTATTGACAGAATTTATCTCCTTGTGGTTGTGAGACTGAGGCACCCAGTTTCTTACTGGCTTTTGCCTGGAGATGGCTCTTAACTCTTAGAGGCTGCCCTGAGGTCTAGCCATGTGGTTCTCTCAACCACATGTCAGCTTCTTCAAATCCAAAAAATGTGTCTCTTTTCAGAATGGGGGTAATCTGTCTTTTAAGGATTTTACCTGATCAAATCTACCCAGGATAATCTCCCTTTTGTTCAACTCAGAACCAGTTGAGGTGGATTTTAATCACACCTGCAAAGTCCTTCCACCTTTGCACCATAATATAACCTAATCATGAGAGTGAAACCTTATTATTTACATTTACCCCACTCACAGTCAAGGGGAGAAGTTTATACAGGGTGTGTACAGAGGACAGAAATCTTGGGAGCTTTCTTAGACTTCTTCCTACACAGGGGTAAATCATCAGGGTAAGAAAAGGGTTAAGAAGAACAATTTGGATCAGGATTTGCTTCTTTGGCATATGCAGAGAAGATTGACTAAAGTGAAATGAGATTTGTGAAATGCAGTCAGGTAGCAAAGGCATCATGACTGGCACATAGTAAGTTCTCCATAGATGCTTGTTCAATGAACACATAAATGGATGGGTATTAATTCTCCTTGGTTCAAGTCTTTCTTATTGTGTCTAACATCAGAGATATTTTAGAACTACAAGCTAACATCCCTGTGATTTGTACCATAGATCAATACATTCTAATCCCTACATATTAACATTATTTCTATATTGAGAAGGAACTTTTAATATTCTTAATTAATTTTTTTAAAATACCAAAATTATTTACATTGAAAAACTTGCTTATATTACATTTAAGATCTTTCTGGGAAATCTAGTAACTTTATTCACATTCATTTTTATTGATCCATTGAAGAAATAATTACTGAATGTGTACTTCATGCAAAGGACTGTGCTAAGCCCTATTGAAGATACAAAAATGAACAAGATCTCTTCTTTTATCCCTTCAAGATGATTTCAGTTTTGGTAGTGGTATAAAATATGTTGTGTACAAATCTCTGTGGTAGTTGACAAAGTCTTTAATCATTAGGAAGATAAAAGTGATATGGAGTTAAGAGTAGGAAGAGACCACATTTGACTGAATGAATTAGTGACGCTTCTTAGAGGAGATGCTATTTCAGTGGATGTTAAAAAAAGGTGGGTAGATTTGCAGTGGTAGATATGGGAGTGGGGATAAGATTTTAGACTGAGGGGAGAGCATTAACAAAGTCAGAAAAAAATAGTAGTTTTATGTTTTTAAATTTCTTTTTAGAAAATATTTGTATAATCATGATTTCAGCTTACCTTTGTGAAAGAATTTAATGGAAAGACTGCACACACAGGAAGTTACAAGTTTTCACAGAAGAAACATAGGATAGAAATCTAAAGTTCTCAAACAACACATTTCAGTGGTAGTTTTTCCCAGTATGTCTGGGTGATTAGGATGAATGATTTACTCAAAGCTTTACTCTTTCACTGGGAGAAATAAAACGAATTTCCTTTTGTTATAAACTGCCGATGGATGAAAGTGAGGTTGTCATTCTACATCTTTTCCCCTGCATTTCTTTCAGTCTTCTCAAGTTACTAAAAATTGTAATAGTTTTGTGAAGAGTATCATTCCTCCAATAAGATAAATTTTATTTTTAACGATTGTCATTTAACTAGTAGTACCGCTGCTTTAAGGACTTCATGAGAGATCATTTTTCTGGGTAAAAGACTTTCTGAACTTTTTTTTATGAAAAGAGATACTCTGGTGCAAAAGTAGCAACTTGAATCTTTTTATTCATTTCAGTCTGGTTTTCTTTTATATCTTTATGAGTAAAATGCATGAACCATTTTCCCTGAGGGAACATTTTTGCATTGACTACTGATTGTCAGATAAGGAATAAAATGCAAGTGTTTCTGTTCAGTCTCTAGTTATAATTTTTATAAATATTACTTAAATTTGTATGTTGAGAGAAATTTACAATGCTGATAGTTTGATATTTTTTCTCATTTTTAAGCTATGTTGCATTTAATTTGAAGGAGAAACCAAATTGTCCCATTTAAAATATTTTTTTTCGGGCGCCTGGGTGGCTCAGTTGGTTAAGCGACTGCCTTCGGCTCAGGTCATGATCCTGGAGTCCTGGGATCGAGTCCTGCATCGGGCTCCCTGCTCAGCGGGGGGTCTGCTTCTCCCTCTGACCCTCCCCCCTCTCATGTGCTCTCTCTCTCTCATTCTCTCTCTCTCAAATAAATCTTAAAAAAAAAAAATTTTTTTTTCTTATTTAGACACTTGAAGTTTCTATAGATTATGGGTTTACCTTATTTTAAGTAATCAACTGAGCCTTTTTAAGTGTTATTTCTTCCACAGTGTTAAGTAGAAGGAATCTTCATGGTGTTGAGGCCTTTGGGATTGTGAGAGGTTATGTGTAGTTCTTAAGAATTTCTCTTTTGGGGGTGCCTGGGTGGCTCAGTCGGTTAAGCATCTGCCTTCGGCTCAGGTCATGATCCCAGGGTCCTGGCTTCGAGTCCCTCATCAGGCTCCCTGCTCAGTGGGGAGTTGCTTCTCCCTCTCCCTTGCTTATTTTCTCTCTCTCTCTCAAAAATAAAATCTTTAAAAGAAAAGAATTTCTCTTTTTAATTAAACAATATTCCTTCATTTGTTCATACCTTCATCGATTTTTTTATTTAACAAACATTTATTGGGCACATACTATATTCTGAGTAGATGACTCAAATTACTTGGCCAAGGTCATATGTTTAATTAATGAAAGCACTTGCCCTAGGACTCTTGATTTTCTGGCCCAGTGCTATCTTCATAATAGCATTCTAGAGTTTGATATATGAAATAAAGCTGATCTGATAAACATTAATTTGATCTATTTTTATTTAGAATAATATGCAGGTTTATATGAATAACTACATATTGGTATGTCAGTATTTATATTTGCTTTTCACATTTAGCTTTGCTTGTGAGGTAAACTGTTATCCTTGGAAAGTAGACAAAGAGCTACTCTGAAGGGGTATGCTGAAAAGTGTCTTTAATGAGTGAGTGATCAAATATTCTGAAAAAAGAAGAGATCATTTGGAAAGTAGCTACTTAAATAACCAGGTTTTTTGCTTTGTGTGTGTGTGTGTGTGTGTATGCATGCATATAATCATTCATGCCATTTGTCTGTAAATAATATGTGTACATTTGTGCTATGTCTGGCTTCAATAAACCTTTATAAAAATATATTGATTATAATTTTTTAAGTGAAAAATCTAGGGAAAGTAAGAGTAAGGAAGTTAAGTTTAATTAGAGTCAAGGATGGCCAGATAACCTAGGTCAAAGAGGCAAGGGTCAAGCAATAAATCTAGAAGCTGCATTCATTCTGACTGCTTTTGCATCCCCCACTCTTTAACCTTGGTTCTAAACTATATTTTCCATGGATAAAAGCATAGATATAGAAAGCACTTTTGGGGAAATTATGGCAAATTGGTTAAGTTTAATTCATGATTAATTTACTATGCATGTCCATATTAAGTGATTTATTTGCATTTGATATGGGCTAGAAAAACTTGGAGGCTGCAGGCATTTGTCTTGGTTATAATCTTTAATATCCATCTACAGTTAATCTTCATAATAGTAACCATTGGATTTTTCTTTTTGGCTGACAGTTTCAGATTGGTAGCTTTTGAACTTAGATGATTTGGGTGTTGACAGGTAGGAAATTACCTTGATGCAATGGTAGCCCCCAAATACTGCCTATTAGGCAGGCTGTCCCAGTGGGAATGGGACAGAGAAGCTGACAGACCACATTAAAATGCTTAAATCACATAGTTTATTAAACAAATTTAAAACCACAGTTAGAAGCAAGGGGAAAGAGTTGAGGGTTAGTTAATACATTTAGGATAAAGTACAAGTGGATGGAAGGACTACATTACCTAAATCCTGGGTTATACAGTGTTCATATGTCTTGACTTTCTCTCTCTGCTATTTCAGCTTTCCTTACAGATGGTATGGTTACAAAGACTAGAGATGAGGTTTGAGCAAGGTGCCACAATAATGGAAAGCACTCAAAGCTAATGCTCACGCTTATTTATTAGAGGAAAGTAGGGGTGAGTGCACTTGGCCATAGCTGTAGTCCACCAATTAGCCTGCTGAGCAACTGTGTATTTTATTTACCTTTCTTGGGCAGAAGATATGTTCGGCCAGGATGGGTGTCAACAATGGATGGCTGAATTAAGAGTTCTTGAATATTGAGTGTTTCATATGACTCAGATATATTTAGTATATTTGGAATATTTAGTATCTACTTGATCCATCCATCCCTTTCCATCTGTGTTCACACACATATGCTATGCTTATCTGTTTAATGTGTTTTACAGGTTTCCAGCTTCTATCTATGGCTTAAACGTCTTGTGAATTTCACCCATCCATTTGGTTTCTTGCCTTTTGTATTAGGATTGAATATTCTCAAGTAATAAAACAAATGCAAACTACAGATGTGAATTCTCTCGGTCTCTTGACTTCAATTTTAAGGTGCCAGATACTCAAGGGTTACCACATTTTAAAACTCTTTCAAAAGACATGGCACTTTCTACAGGACATGGTGAATGAATGGTTAGAATTCATACCAGTGCATTGGTATTTACCTTGGAACAAATGACTATTTCTGAATTTTTTGAAATACAATTTGCTTCACTTGCCTGGTTTAGATAACATTAGCTTAAAGGTGGTATAACTAGGATGTCATGGTATCATGACAGATTTTGAAGTGAGAAATATCAAAAAAAAAAGATGGAACAGTTAGCAGCTCAATGTAGAAAAGTCTGTAGGTCATGTAATCTTTTTTTTTCTTTTTAATAGATTTTATTTTTTTTAAAGCAGTTCACAGCAAAACTGAGTGGAGAGTGCAGAGAGCTCCTATTCCCACACATGCATAGCCTCCAGTGTTATTAACATCCCTCAGCAGAGTGGTACATTTATCATACTTGATGAATGTATATTGACACATCATTATGCAAAGTTCATAGTGTATGTTAGTGTCTTCTTGGTATTATACATTTATGAGTTTTTATAAATATATAATGATATGTATCTACCATTATAATATGCATAGTAGTTTCATTGCCCTAAAAATCCTCTGCGTTCCACCTATTCATTCCTCCCTCCCCAATCCTTAGCAACCATTGATTTCTTTGTCTTCATAGTTTTACCTTTTCCAGACTGTCCTATAGTTGGAATCATATAATATGTAGTGTATTTCACTTACTAATAGGCATTTAAGTTTCCTCCATGTCTTATCATGCCTTGCCAGCTCATTTCTTTTTGGCATTTAATACTATTCATTGTCTGGATGTACGAGTTTATCCAATTACCTACTGAAGGACATCTTGGTTGCTTCCATGTTTTTGGCAATTACAAAGAAAGCTGCTGTAAACATCGGTATGAAGGTTTTTGTGTGGACATAAGTTTTCAATTCATTTGGGTAAATACCAAGGAGTACAATTGCTAGATTATATTTACTTTTGTAAGAAACTGCCAGATTATCTTTCAAAGTGGCTGTACCATTTCCTGTTCATACCATATCCTTGTCAGCATTTGGTGTTGGCAGTGTTTTGGATTTTGGCCATTCTTATAGGAGTTTAGTGGTATCTTGTTTTGATTCGCAGTTCCCTGATGTCATAAGATGTGAAGTGTCTTTTCATATGCTCATTGGCCATCTGTGTATTTTCTTTGGCGAAATGAGCGTTCTAGTCTTTGGCCCATTTTTTAATTGGGTTGTTTTCTTATTGTTGAATTCTGGTAGTTCTTTCTATGTTTTGGATAATAGTCCTTTATCAGATGTGTCTTTTGCAAATATTTTCTCCCGGTTTGTGGCTGTCTTCCCGTTCATTTATTGAATGTTACAATATTTCCACTGTCACTGTGTTAGTTTGACCCTCATCTCTAAACTCAATTATTGTTAAGTGGTCTTTCTCCCTTCAGTCTTTCATTCATCAGTTTTTTTCCACACTGATCATGTTACTCTCTTGTTTAACCCTCAATATACCAAGAAAAGTAGTTATAGCTTTTTAATTTTTTAATTACTATTATTATTTTTTTGGTTTAAAAAGGGTGGGAGCAAAGAGAGCTTTAGTATAACTATATTTAATATAATTCACTGTATGTACTGTGTCCATTATAGTTTATATACAGCATGAACAAGGTCAACTTCATATATTTATCTTTTTTTTTCTTCTTCCGCAGATTGCACACAAGGGAAGGAGGCTTCTTGGTTTTATAGGCCACTTTTCTGGATATGCTCTCCTTTGATGTTTTATATATATATTTTAAGTCGTAGGAATAATTTATAGAAGAATAAAGGAATAGTTAAAAATTATTAGGGACTTTAACAAGAGTATAGATATAACAAAATCTCTGTTTCAAGTAAATTTTGGTATACAAATATAATGTCATATGTGTTTTCAGCAACAATGGGATGGGAAGGGATGGTCATTGTTGTTGTCACAAAATATTGTGATTAAGTCCTTCCTGCCGAGTAATTAACTTGGTGAGAATACCATGATTCCTTCTTGTCCTCGGATATATGTTGATCACACATTAATTCTTGAATTTAAGAACTTTTATCTAGGATATTGTTATCTGAAGAATCATAGAGATTTTACTTACACCATCCAATTTCATCATTGTCATTAGAGTTGGGGTGCTGCTCTCTGTCTCTTCATTCATTTTCTGCTCATCTAGTAATTATGAAACATCTTCCTTTGTTAATTTCCTTCTTTTTTGCCATTTTGGGCAGAAAATGAAAAATTTTTGGTTTTCAGCACTGTTCAATGAAAGCTAAAAACAACTACAAATACTCAATTTTCTTTTATACTTTCTGAAAAAATGATGCAATACTTTGAGCAACACAGTAAGAAGAATGACAGTTTATTTTATTATTGGATCATCCTACATGATACTGTCATTATTCTATTTTTTTATTTTAGTTGTTTTTTAACATTACTAGGAATAATTGATGAGTAATAATGGGTAGTGATGGGATAATTTGCAGGATAATGGAATAGCTGCATGTTTCAAGATGTAGGAAAAATCTTATCAGTAAGATCCCATAATATATCTTAGAATTATAAAAGAGTTCAGTTAACCCATATAGTAATTGCCAGATACAGTTATTTTTTTTATTTTATTTTTTTAGAAACCTTTGCTCTATTTATTTGTAGGGTTATAGTAATCACTAAGTATATGTCAGCTTTTTTTATTAGAATTTTTCTTTTCTTTTTTTTAAATTTTATTATGTTATGTTAATCACCATACATTACATCATTAGTTTTTGATGTAGTGTTCCATGATTCATTGTTTTTTAAGTAAATTTTCTTTTGGTAGTCCTCTAAGAAAAAATAGTGATGAAATTGATTATTTGAAATTTATTATCTTACAAATAGTTAGAAATGTTCAGAAATGAAAAATGGGCCCATTGGACCATAATAGTATACCAAGGCTTAAAAAACCTTTAGTAATTCCCTATTTTCTGAAAGATATAGCCTAAAATCCTTTGCATTACCTAGAAGCCTTGGCTGTTTTTCAGCCTTGTTCCTCCACTCCCCCATCCTATATATACCTTTTTTTGGGTTACGTTGTATTATTAGAAGTGCCTTCAGCTGCCATGCATTTTCATACCTACATATATGTGGTAGGCAGAATTCTAAAATAGTCCCATTAAGATTCCTGGCTCCTAATGTGCATACTCCTCCCGTTTATTCAATGAAATAATAATCTAGGTACTGGTGTGAAGGGATTTGCATATGAAATCAGTAGACCTTAAGATAGGGAGATTATCTAGATGGCCCTTATCTAATCATACAAGCCTTCTAAAAACAGTTTTCTGCAACTGGTTGCAGACAAGGAAGTCAGAGAGACCTGATCTAGCCTGGAAGAAAGCAGACACCTATGTTGTAAACTGATTGGCGGGAGGGGTGGGGCATATGGCAAAGTATTGCAGGTGGCCTCTAGCTGCTGAGAGACATCCTGGCCCATAACTAGCAGGAAAATGGGAACGGTAGTCTTATAGCCCGTAGGAAATGAATTCTGCTAACAACTAGTGACCTTGGAAGAAAACCCAAGTTTCAGATGAGAACTGCAGCCCTGGTGGACACCTTAGTTTTAACCTAGTGAGACCCTAAGCAAGAATCTGGTTGTACTGTGATTTATACTGTGCTTTGACTTCTTCTTCTCCTCCTCCTCCTCCTCCTCCTCCTCCTCCTCCTCCTCCTCCTCCTCCTCCTTCTTCAAGATTTTATTTATTTGAGAGAGAGAGTGAAAGAGAGAGCACACTAGCAGGGGAAGAGGGAGGGGAGAAGCAGACTCCCCACTGAGCAGGGAGCCTGATGCGGGACTCAATCTCAGGACCCTTGGATCATGACCTGAGCTGAAGGCAGACGCTTAACTGACTGATCCACCTAGGTATCCCGCTGGACTTCTGATTTACAGAAACTGAGATAATAAATGATGGTGTTTTTATGCTACAACATGAATGAAACTGGAACACATTATGCCAAGTAAAATAAGGCAGTCACAAAAAGACAAATACTGTATGATTCCCTTTATATGAAGTACCTAGAGTAGTCAAATTTATAGAGACAGAAAGTAGAAGCATAGTTGCCAGGGGCTGGAGGAGGAAGGGGAAGTGGGGAATGAGGAGTTGTTTAAGGGGTATAGTTTCAGTTTTGCAGGGTAAGTAGAATTTTGGAGATTGATTGTACAATAATGTGAATGTACTTAACACTACTGAACGATACACTTAAAAATGGTTAAGATGGTAAATTTTATGTTATGTACATTTTACCACAATTTAAAGAATTATTTTAAAAAGTGGGTATTGTTTTAAGTCACTAAGTTTGTGAGTAATTTGTTATGCAGCACTTGTGTTCATAGTTTTGTGCCTACTTGAAATCCACTCTCTGGCTTTTTTATTATCCAGAGACGTTATGCTCTATATCCACCTCAAAGGTTTACTCTATTAAACCATCCTTAACCCTCAGGCAAAGTTAGTTACTCTTTCCTCTGCTTAGCCACATACACGTATAATAGCACTTACCACATTATATTTTAAGCATTAGAGGAGGGGGGGTTTCTCCACTAGATTGTGAGGTAGTGTTTTTTTCCAGAGTATTTCATCTTCAGGTTTTACAGCAACAGGTTTACAGCAGATTCAGGTTGGCAGTACCTGAAAGCACTTAGTAGTGGTTGCTTCTTAACTCACTTTTTTCTCTCAGCCTAGATTCTACCAAGATTCTAATAGTACAAGTGCACTGACCACATTATAGTTTACTTTAATAATTAGCCTTTTAATAGAGGGATAGTCGTATTTCTCCCCGTCTTTACCCACCCCTCCCCACCAGTCTTTTTAGCCTGAAGTTGATCTTGTCAGGTAAGGAGTGAAACATATAGATAAATAGATTTATTCATTCTGATTTCAGCCAACACTAAGTCAATACTTCCTGACTCTAAAGTAGCAAAACTGGTCAAATATAAACATTTTAACCACGTGGTTATTTCAGACACTGATGAACCAACCATGTAGATCAGTTAACAGAAATTCAGAATTCATGTTTTAGAGAATTAGTAATTTGTTCCATAAATAAATAAATATTGTTTTCTTTTCAAGATATTTATATTTTTGGTTTTCTCATATTTTACATTTGAATACAGCAAGAATGAAGGATATGCCCATTTTTACTATAATTTTCAAGAGTTGTAAAAAACACTACCACTTTATTTTTCTTTTTTATTACTGTTGAAAAGGAACTGTATTTTATTCCTAACATGTGCCACCTATAGATAGACACATATCAACTGACTAAAAGAAAATAAATATTTAACATCAGTACCTCATGAAATGAATAGTGAAGAATCATCTTCAGATGGAAAATATGACAGGTTTTACCTATGAAATAAATTATGTGAAAAAGATTACAAAAGATGGTAGTCTGTTTAGGCAAGCCTATTAAAAGCATTAAGACTTGAGTACTGGCTATTAAAGTGAGTAAATGGCAATATTATAAAGTTAAACACATGCCAAAAAACATTTTCCAGAGAACAAGGATTGTAACAATACCATTAATGAGGGCAAAGAGGTCTTAATGCAATTTTCACTTTCTAAAGTTTCAAAAAGAGACTTTGAGTTAGAGCATTATTAATGTACTGAACATCTGGAACTGTGTAAAAGCTATAGACCTTGAGCAAATGCAGAATTTTCCCACTAGGTTGCATTCTAACTTACTGCCTCCCTAGTGAGATACGGTTTTAAGAAGTTTGAAAAAGTAAAATAACAATACCCAGATAAAGCATAAATATGCCAAAGTGTCTTTTAATTTGTGAGATCTGACCAAAAAAAAGTATCTGAGGTTACCAAGTCCAAGTGATGTGAGCTTCAGTTAATAGATTAAAGATTTTTTATTTATTTATTTGAGAGAGAGAATGAGAGACAGAGCATGAGAGGGGGGAGGGCCAGAGGGAGAAGCAGACTCCCTGCTGAGCAGGGAGCCCAATGCGGGACTCGATCCCGGGACTCCAGGATCATGACCTGAGCCGAAGGCAGTCGCTCAACCAACTGAGCCACCCAGGTACCCCAATTAATAGATTAAATCATCTATATATTATTATATATGAGCTAGTTTCTGTGTATGTGGATAGTATTTGCTCTTTATGAGCTAAGTAAACTATTTTATAACAGGTTTACCTCACATTTTTCATGTACGTAAGTCTTAAAACTTGAGAGATGGCTCTGTGTTAATGTACTTTCCTCTAAGTTATTTTGATTTTTAGATGCCTAGTTGGGATACTTAAGAGAATTTAAAAAACGACTGAGTTATGTGTGTCTTTAATTATCTGTATGATTTCTCTGGCAAGGGGGGGTAGTAATTAAGATGTATAAATATGTAATTTGAGTGTCACCTGCAGTGAGAAAGGAAAAGCTGTATATCTGAATATTCTGTTAATCTAAAACTGAAAATTTGCTATAGACGATTTTCACCAAAATAATCAGTATGTTTCTGCTATAGAGCTACAGTCCAAATTTGCATAGCTACAGTATAATCTTTAACAGAAGGCTTTTAAGATACTTTTTAAAAACTTCCACTGAAGAGATTAAAATAAACACATTGTGTTCTGTGAAAATGTTGTCTCACAATTACCAAATTCTCCCTTTTTCATAGTGTTCCTTGTACTTCCTTATCTGAATTGAAAGTTATATGCATATAACTAGAGGATATATCATTTCTTCATTAACTCTTTCATGTTATGGCTGTTTTCTCTGTAGTAACTCATGTTTGGTATCCTATTTACTCTTCAGTGCTCTTTCTAAACCTTTACCTCTCCATTTTTCCTGAAGGAGGGATGGGACGGGAAGGAGGGGAAGGGGGTTGGGCGAGAGAGAGAGAGAGAAAAAAAACTCACCAACAGAAGTTCTAGTCTCTGAGCTCATGTCTTTTAATTGATATATATCATCCTTTCCCCTTCATCTTTATTGACATCTTACAAATCACTTGAATACTCTTTTATTAAGGACTTTTGGTACCAATTGTACAAAAAATTTTCCCCCCTTCTTACTCTCCTCTCTGACCTTCCATTATTTTGGCCCTTCCTTTTTCATTCATTTATTAAATTCATTCAACAAATTCTTTATTGAGTACTTGCTATGTGTCAGGTACTATTCTAGGTACTGGACAATCAGCAGTGAGCAAAACAAAAAATCTTTGTCCTGGGGTGCCTGGGTAGCTCAGTTGGTTAAGTGTTTGCCTTTGGCTCAGGTCACAGTCTCAGGGTCCTGGGCAGCAGGAAGTCTGCTTCTCACTCTCTCTCTGCCCCTCCCTCATGCTCATGTGCACTCTCTCTCTCTCAAATAAATAAAATCTTAAAAAAAAAAAATCATTGTTCTTACAGAGGTTATATTCCAGGGATAGAGACAGAAAGAAAATAAACCAGACACATAGAAAGATAGTAGTATATTAGATGGTGTCATGGACTGGATGTTTGGGTCAATCCCCTCCAACTCCCACCCCCCAAATTCATATATTGAAGCCCTACCCTCCTGTATTTGGAGATAGGGTCTCTAAGGAAGTAATTAAGGTTAAATGAGGTCATAAGGGTGGGGCCCTGACCCAATAGTATTAGTGTTCTTATAAGAAGAGATACCAGAAATCTTGCTGTCTTCTGTACAATGTGAGCACTGAGGAAAAGTGATGTGCTGACTCATTGAGGAGATGTCTGCCTGTGACATCTAGAAGAGAGCCTCACCAGGAACTGTGTCAGGCAACACCTTGATCTTGAACCTCCCATCAACCAGAACTGAGAAATCAATTTCTTTTTTTCCCAATATTTTATTTATTTATTTAACAGAGAGAGAGAGAGAACATAAGCAGGGGGAGCAGGAGAGGGAGAGGGAAAAGCAGGCTCCCCATTGAGCAGGGAGTCCGACATTGGGCTCGATCCCAGGACCCTGAGATTATGACCTGAGCCGCAGGCAAACGCTTAACTGACTGAGCCACCCAGGCGCCTGAGAAATAAATTTCTGTTTAAGCCACCCTGTCTGTGGTATTTTTTTCTAGCTTTGTTGAGATATTGTTGACGTAACATGTAAATGTGATTTGATTCTACATATCTATTGCAGAATGATTATGTGATATTTTCTTATAGTAGCCTGAGTGGACCAGTACGGATAATGGTAAGTGCTATGTAGAAAAATAATGCAAAGAAGCGGGAGATGAGACTCCTAGGGGAGTGGGGGGAAATGGTTTAGAATTTTATTTTATTTATTTATTTTTAAGATTTTATTTGCTTATTTGATAGAGAGGTAGCGAGAGAGGGAACACAAGCAGGGGGAGTGGGAGAGGGAGAAACAGCCTTTCTGCTGAGCAGGAGCCCGATGTGGGACTCGATCCCAGGACCCTGGGATCATGACCTGAGCCGAAGGCAGACGCTTAACAACTGAGCCACCCAGGCGCCCCTGGTTTAGAATTTTAATTGGATGGTTCTGCATGGCCTGTCAGAGGTGACATCGAGTGAAGGCCTAAAAGGAGAGGAAGCAAACCATTGTGATCTGGGGGAAGAATGTTTAGACAGAGGGAACCTTGAGGTAGAGAACCCAGAAGGCTACTGTGGTTGAAGCAGAGTTGGGGTGAGGTGAGAGGAATAGTAGGATGAGGTTAGAGAAGTAGCTGCAGTAAAATCATGCCACAGTAAGGATTTAGGTTTTATTCTAAATGCAATAGGAAGCCATTGGAATAGGCTTTAGACTTAATTTTTAAAGGATTATACTGGCTGCTGTATAGAAAATGGACTGTAGACAGCATAGGAAGAAGCAAGGTGGCTGTGTAGGAGTGTACTGTAATGACATATGAGGGATAGTGGCTTGGACCACTGTGGTAGCAGTGTTTGCAGTCTAGATATGATTGAAAGTAGTGCCAGCAGGATTTGCTGATGAATTGGATGTGCAGTATGATAGGGGAGGGAGTAAGGTTTTCTTGCTGGGCTGTTTTCTTTATCTGTACTGTACTGCTAGTCAATCACATCTGTGTTCACTCTTCTAGTTACATCTGTTGTCTTGGTTTCCCAATTTCGCATTCAATTCAGTTTTCCTCTAAGTACCACACTCCAAAGAAAAAACTTCTTGTGTGCCTCCTCTCAGAAATTTGCCACAATATACCTTTACTTCTGACACCAGATGTGTGGTTGTCCTATAGTTTAACTTAATACTGACACTGTCTGCCTAGAGATAGAGCATCAGATCCCGCAGGTTAAAGGTTCAGTCCCACAAGATTGCCCCCATTCTGACACCAGTCTCAGGTCCAGATTGTTTACCTGTGTTTCTGAATGACTGGCTGTAAATTGGAGGTACCCACCACCCCCTCTTCAGGTTTGATTAATTTGCTAGAGTGATTCACAGAACTCAGAGAAACATTTACTTAGGTTTACCAGTTTATTATAAAGGATACAGATGAATAGACAGATGAAAAGGTATATGAGGTGAGATCTAGAAAGGTCCGAAGCACAGGAGTGTCTGTTCGCATGGAACTGGGGTATACCACCCTGCAGCATGTGGATGCACTCACCAGCCTAGAATCTCTCTGAACTCTATCCTTTTGCGTTTTTATGCAGGCTTTATTAATATAGGCATGGTTGATTAAAAGATTCACTACTGGCAATTGATTCAACTTCTAGCCCCTTCCTGGAGGTTGGGGGTGTAGGCTGAAAGTACCAACCCTCTAATCACATGGTTGGTTCCCCTTACAACCAGCCACCATCCTTAGGTTACCTGGGGGCTGCCAAAAGTCACCTAATTAATATATACTCAGGTGTGGTTGAAGAGGCTTGTTATGAATAAATAATTTTCACTTTTACAGCTCTGGAGCTATTTCAGGAACTGGAACAAAAGATGCCCCTATAGTTCTTATTACTCAGGAAATTCCAAGGATTTCAGGAGCTCTGTGCCAGGAACAGGGATAAAGACCAAATGTATGTTTCTTATAAATCTTATAAATCACAACATCATACATACCATATCAATATGAGTATCTCAAAGGCAACAAACTTGTGATCTTTCCTCCCAATCTTGGTGCTTTTCCAGTGTTGCCATTATGAGTGAATGGTACCGCAATCTGTATTTGGACTAATCATATAATCAGGGTTATCTATGAACCTTTTTCCCTTCCCTGTCATATCTAATCTTATATTTCATTTAAAATTTTAAATATTCATTTTAAATCTTAAATATTTTTATTTTTATTCATTTTAAATTTTATTTATTTGAAAATTTAAATATTTTTATGATTTGCTCACTTTTCTTTCTCTACAGTGTAATTTTCAAAAAGGTGAAATCATGCCTTAATGTAAATATAAAGTGAAAACCTATTGAGTTTATTCAATTTATTTTGATTAATGAAGGAATGAGTATGATGTTAGGCTGATTCAGAGAGCATTTAAGGAGCTATAAACGTATAGGCCATTTAATAAAGAATACTGCAGTTGATTTCAGTAAAGTGCATTTCCCTGTATAATCCTTGGCTGGGCCTTTGCCTTCCAACGAAGTGTATAAAACTAATGTGTGCATCTTAAGTAATAAAATTGACATTGACATATCCACCACCAACTTAAGAAAGAGAACGTTACTCTTACATTAGAAGAACCCACATACTCCTTCACAATCATATTCTTCCATCTTAAGAGATAATAGTTTTGCATTTTTAAATAGCATATATATGTATAAATATGCTTAAATAATATAGTTTTTGAACTTCATATGAATGAAATCATTTGTTATCTGTCTGATTTGTTTTTTATTATTTATTTTAGAGAGAGTGTGTTTGTATATGAGCAGGGGGAGGTGGTGAAGGGGAGAGGGAAAGAGAGAATCTCAAGCAGACTGCCTGTTAAGTGTGGAGCTGGATGTGGGGCTCAGTCTCACTACCCTGAGATCATGACCTGAGCCAAAATCAAGAGTCAGACACTTAACCGACTGAGCCACCCAAGCAGCCCAGTAATTTGCTTTTTTAAACTCAACATCTATAGATTTATGTTCATCCTTGTTAACACGTGTTACAATTTATTCATTTACACTACTGTATAGTATTTGTTTTTGTGCGTGTGTGGGTTTATTTTTTTCAATTTTTAAAAGGGTGGTAAAAAAACATAAAATTTGCTGTTTAACCATTTTTAAAGTATACAATTCCATGTCATTAAGTACATATTACAATATCGTACAGCTGTCACTACTATTTCCAAAATGTTTTCACCCCAAATCTAGAAATTCTGTATCTGTTAAACTATAACTCTTCATTTTCTTTTCTCCCCAGGCCCTGGCAAATCCTACTTACTTTCTCTATGAATTTGTCTATTCTGGGTATCTCATAAAAATGGAATCATAGGGGCACCTGGGTGGCTCAGTTGGTTAACCATCTGCCTTCGGCTCAGGTCATGATCCCAGGGTCCTGGGATTGAGCTCCACATCAGGCTCCCTGCTCAGCAGGGGAGTCTGCTTCTCCCTCTGCCTCTGCCCCTTCCACCTGCTCATGCTCTCTGTGTCTCTCTCTCTCTCAAATAAATAAAATCTTAAAAAAAAAAAAAAAGGAATCATTTGTCCTTTTGCATTTGCCTTATTTCACTTTCCATGTTTTCAAGGTTTATCTACATTGTAACATGTATCACAATTTCATTCCTTTTTATGACTGAATATTCCATTGCATATATATACTACTTTGTTCATCCATTCATCTATTGATGGGTGTTTGGGTTGTTTCCACCTTACAACTATTGTGAATAATGCTTCTATGAACTTTGTTGTACAACTGTCCATTTGAGTTTTTGCCTTCACTTCTTTTGGCGATATACTCAGGAGTGGAATTGCTGAATCATATGGTAATTTTATGTTTATAAGCTTTTTGAGGAACTGCCAAATTTTTCCACAGAGGCTGTATCACTTTACATTCCCACCAGTAATGTACAAAGATAACAATTTCTCTGCAGCCTTGCCAACACCTATTTTCTGAGGTGTGTGTTTGTTTTATAGTAGCCATCCTAATGTATGTGAGGTAGTGTCTCATTGTAGTTCTGATTTGCATTTCCCTAATGATTAGTGAAGTTGTGCATCTTTTCATAGGCTTATTCGTCCTTTGTGTATCTTCTTTGGAGAAATGTCTATTCAAGTTCTTTGCCCATTTTTGAATTGGATTGTTTTTGAGTTGTAGGAGTTCTTTATATTGTCTGGATATTAATCTCATGAAATAAATGAGTTGCAAATATTTTCTCCTATTTGTGGATTACCTTTTCACTTTCTTGATGGTATCCTTTGATGCACGAAAGTTTTAAATTTAGAGAAGTTCAGGGCGCCTGGGTGGCTCAGTTGGTTAAGCAACTGCCTTCAGCTCAGGTCATGATCCTGGAGTCCCGGGATCGAGTCCCGCATCGGGCTCCCTGCTCTGCAGGGAGTCTGCTTCTCCCTCTGACCCTGCTCTCTCTCATTCTCTCTCTCAAATAAATAAATAAAATCTTTTTAAAAATAAATAAATAAATAAATTTAGAGAAGTTCAGTTCCTCTCCTATTTTTCTTTTGTTACCTATGGTTTTGATGTCATATCTAAGAAATCATGGTTAAATCCAGTATCGGAAGATTTTGCCCTATGTTTTCATGTAATAGTTTTATAGTTTTAGGTCTTACATTTAGGTTTTTGGTAATTTTCAGTTACTTAAATGGTGTAGGCAAGTCCTAACTTCATTTTTTTGTATGTAGATATCCAGTTTTCCCAACATCATTTGTTGAGAAGACTGTCCATTCCCCTTTGAATGGTCTTAGTATCCTGATTGGAAATCAATTGACAATTGTCTTAGTATCCTGATTGGGGAAAAAAAAAAAAAAATCAATGCAAGGGCTTATTTCTGGGCTCTCTTTTCTATTCCATTGGTTTATATATCTGTCCTTAGGCCAGTATCACACTGATTGCTGTTGCTTTGTATTTAGAAGTATAACTCTTCATTTTCTTTTCTCCCCAGGCCCTGGCAAATCCTACTTACTTTCTCTATGAATTTGTCTATTCTGGGTATCTCATAAAAATGGAATCATAGGGGCGCCTGGGTGGCTCAGTTGGTTAACAATATTAAGTCTTCCAATCCATGAACATGGCATGTTTTTTCATATATTTATGTTGCTTTAATTTCAGCAGTGTTTTGTAGTTTTTGGTATACAAGTCTTTCACCCTTTGGTTAAATTTATCCCTAAGTGTTTTGTTCTTTTTGATGCTATTATGTATGTGTTGCTGAAGTGAGCACTCTTTCTGATACTATTGTGAATGGAATTATTTTCGTCATTTCCTTTTATGGTTGTTTATTGCTAGTGTATAGAAATGAAACCAAATTTTGCATTTATATCGTACAACTTTGCTCATTTCATTTATTAGCTGTAACAGGCCTTTTTTGGAGGAGGGAGTTGATGTGTATTCTTTCGGGTTTTCTAGATATAAGACCATGTTATCTGTGAACAAAGATAGTTTTACTTCTTTTTTTTCCAATTTGGATACCTTTTCTTTCTTTTTCTTGCCTAATTCCTCTGTTTAATTGAAGTGGCAAAGTTGGACATCCTTATCTTGTTTCTGTTTTTAGGGGGAAAGATTTGTGTTGTTCACCACTGAGTATCATGTTAGGTGTGAGCATTTCATAAAAGACCTTTAATATGCCTAGGAAATTTTCTTCCTTTCCTAGTTTGAGTGTTTTTATCATGAAAAGGTGTTAAATTTTGTCAAATGCTTTTCTGCCTCAATTGAGAAGATCATGTACCTTTTGTTCCTCCATTCTATTAGTGTAGTGAATTATATTGATTGATTTTTATGTGTTAAACAACCCTTGTGTTCCAGGGGTAAATCCCAATTGATCATGATATATAATACTTTTATCTTATTCTGTTTTATTTTTTAAGAATTTTTTAAGTTTCTGTTTGAGAGAGAGAGAGAAAATGAGACAGAAAGCAAGAGCGGGGAGAGGGAAAAGCAGACTTCCCACTGAGTAGGGAGCTCGATCCCAGGACCCAGAGATCATGACCTGAGCTGAAGGCAGACACTTAACCTAATGAGCCACCGAGGTGCCTCTATAATACTTTTAGAATGTTGCTGAATTTTATTTGCTAGTATTTGTTGAGGATTTTTGCATCAATATTTATAAGGGATATTTGTCTGTAGTTGTCTTTGCTTGTGATATCTTTGTCTACCTTTGGTATCAAAGTAATGCTAGCCTCTAGAATGAGTTAGGAAGTGTTCTTTCCTCTTCACTTTTTTGGGAGAGAGAGGAGGATTGATATTCCTTTTTTTATATATTAATTCTTCTTTAAATGGTGGAATTCACCAGTAAAGATGTCTGATCCAGAGCTTTTTTTTTGTTGGAGGTTTTTGATTATTGATTCAATCTCCTTACTTATTATAGGTTTATTTAGATTTTATTCATGGTTCAGTTTTTGTAGATTATGTGTTTCTAAACATTTATTCATTACATCCAGATTATCCAATTTGGTGGTATACAATTGTTCATAGTATGGTCTTATAATCCTTTTTATTTCCAGAGTTGGTAGTTATGTCTCCACTTTCTTTTGTGGTTTTTAATCATTCATTGAGTCTTCATTTTTCCCTTAGTCAAAGATTTGTCAATTTTATTGATTTTCAAAGAACCAACTTTCATTTCTCTGTATTTTCTATTCTCTATTTTGTGTGGTTTTGCGCTATTCTTTATTTTTTTCTTTCCTTCTGCTAGTTTTTGGTTTAATTTGCTATTTTCCAGTTTCTTAAGATGTACAGTTAAGATTAATTTGAGGGCGCCCGGGTGGCTCAGTTGTTAAGCATCTGCCTTCAGCTCAGGTCATAATCCCAAGGTCCCGGGACTGAGTCCTGCACTGGCCTCCCTGCTCCTCGGGAAACCTGCTTCTCCCTCTCCCACCCCCCCTGCTTGTGTTCCCTCTCTTGCTGTGTCTCTCTCTGTCAAATAAATAAATAAAATCTTTTTTAAAAAAAAGATTAATTTGAGCTATTTTTAATGTATGCATTTATAGCTATAAATATCTTTTATAGCACTGTTGCTATATCATAAGTTTTGATATGTTTGTATTTTTGTTTTCATGTGTCTGAAGATATTTTCTAATTTCCTTTGTGATTTCTAGTTTGATCTAGTGGTTGTTTAAGAGTGAATTATTCAGTCTCCACGTATGTGTGTATTTTTCAATTTCTTTCAGTTACTGATTTCTAGTTTCATTCCATGGTTGTCAGAAAAACTACTCAATCCTTTTAAAGTTTATTATGACTTGTGTTGTGGTCTGTCTATGGTCTGTTCTAGAGGATGTTCCATGTGTACTTGAGAAGAACGTGTATTGTACTTTGTTGGGTTGAGTGTTCCATATATATCTGTTAGGTCAGTTTGTTTATGGTATTTTTCTTTTTCTTTTTTTTTTAAGATTGATTGATTTATTTTAGAGAGGGAGAGAGTGCAGTGGGGAGGGGCAGAGGGAGAGGGAGAGCAAGAATCCCAAGCAGACTCCCTGCTGAGCACAGAGCCCAATGTGGGGCTCAATCTCTCAAGGCTGAGATTGTGACCTGAGCCGAATTCAGGACTCAGATGCTTAACCTACTGAGCCACTCAGGCACCCGATAGTGTTTTTCAAATCATCTTTTTCTTTATTGAACTTCTGTATGGTTGTTTTGTTCATTACTGAAATTGGGGTATTGAAGTCTCTTACTGTTATTGTAGAACTGTTCATTTCTCTATTTTGTCCATTTTTGTTTCATAATGTTTTGGGGCTCTCTTCTTAGATATTTATGTTTATAATCACATCTTCATGAGTTAACACTTTTTTCAGTATATCTTTGTCTCTTTAACAGTTATTCACTGAAAATTCATTTTTTATGGTTTTGTGTTGTTGTCTGCACCTTTATTTCAACTTGAAGGACTTCTCTTTAACATTTCTTATAAGGCAGGTCTAGTGGCAATGAACTCCCTCAGTTTTGCTTATTCTAGGGAAGTCTTTAGCTCACCTTCATTTTTTACTGAATATAGTGTTCTTGGTTGGTAGTTTTCTTTTCTTTCATATATAGCATTCTACTGGCCTGCAAGATTTCTGCTGAGAAATTCACTCATCGTTTTATGGGGGTTCTTGCTTTGCTTTTGCTGCTTTCAAAATTCTTTTTGTCTTTGACTCTTGACACATTTATTTATAATGTGTATCAGTGTGACCTCCTTTGATTTCATCCTATTTGGTGTCTGTTGGCTTCTTAAAGCTGGGTGTCTGTTCTCCACCTTCACCTATGATTTGGGAAGTTTTTGGCTATTCTTTATTTATTTTTTAAATTTTTAAAAAAGATTTTATTTATTTACTTGAAAGAGAGAAAGAGCACAAGCAGGGGGAGCAGCAGAAGGAGAGGGAGAAGCAGGCTTCCCGCTGAGCAGGGAGCCCGACGCGGGGCTTGATCCCAGGACCCTGGGTCATGACCTGAGCTGAAAGCAGACACTTAACCAACTGAGCCATCCAGGCGCCTGTTGGCTATTCTTTAAATAAACTTTGTGCCCCCTTCTCACTTTTTTCTCCTTCTGGGAGCCCCATATGTGTATCCTTATCTGCTTGATGGTGTCCTATACATACCCTAGGCCTTATTCACTCTTTTTCATTCTTTTTCCTTTTTACTTCTCTGGATAATTTTTAATAACCTGTCTTCAAGTTCATGGATTCTTTATTTTGGTTAAGTCTGCTACTGAATCTCTTAAAGTGAATTTTTCAGTTCAGTTATTATTCAGCTCCAAAATTTCTGTTTGGTTCTCTTTTATATTTTCTCTCTCTTTTAAAATTCTCAATTTGCTTATGTTCATTTTCCTGAGCTTGTGGAATCTATGATGGTTATTTTGAATTCTTTGTCAGGTAATTCATATACCTCCATTTCTTTATAGTTGATTCTTGGAGTTTATTTTGTTCCTTTTTATCTACCCATATTGAAAAAAAAAACAGTCTTTTATGGACTGGCTTTGTAGCTATAGATTCTGGGGACCTCAAAAACCTTTCCTGTGGATGTGTCTTCTCTAGACTTGTATGTGTAAATTCCTAATTAGAGGGATTTTCCAATTTTTTTTTTTTTTTTAAAGAGCTCGTAGTCACTTGCTCCCTCTGGTTTTTGTCTGTGGTACTACAGGTTCTCTGGAGTGCTATAAACCGTCTAGCTCTCTTTTGTTTTCAGCAGCTCCCAGGCCTTTAGAGTATGTCAGGTCCCATCAACTCTCTGAGTCAGGCAAGACAGAAACCAGTCCCTCAGTCAGTGCCAAGCTGAATGTTGTTGTCCACTCTTCTCCCCATCCAGGGTAGAGACCACCAAGCTATATTGGTTTGTCTGCTATACCGCTAGTCCTCTGGAGTAGCACCAAGCTACCTAGCTGTCTTTTGTTTCAGTGGCCCCCTGGCATCTAGGGTATGCTGGGTCTTGTCAGTGCTCTGAGACAGGTGACACAGAAACCACCAGTCCTTCAGGCGGCTTCCTGAAAAAGTGCAACATTGGATACACAGTCCAACAGTTTCCCTGCAGAAATTGGGAGTTGGGGATTTTCTCCCCCTAATTAAGACCTGAGCCAGGGGGAAAGACTACGGTGAGTGAATGCATTCTAGTCTTAACTTTAGCCTTTGTGCTCAGTAGCCCCCATCTCAGCACCATTTCCTGTCAGTGCTTAGATTTAGGCAAGACAGAAACCAGTCTCCTAGGTACGTCCCCAAATAGTCTGTAGATTGGACGTATGTTTCAGCCTTCTCTTTCCCTCCTCAGGGAAAAGCCAGGGGTTGGAAATTTTCCCTGAGTCACACCATGCTGAGCGGGGGAGAGGGACTAAGGCAAGTGGTGCCACGACTTCTCCTGCCTTCTGTGCAGCTGGTTTCATACTCATCTAGGGACAGGAGCCTCTTAACTGTTTTCCAGATTTCTCACAAAAGTAATGGCTCCCTGTGTTGTTGGTGAATCGGTGTTTCCATGAGGGAAAGGAGGGTTTGTTGATTCACACTTACTGAATTTTTTAAGTGGAGATGTGAGTGGATGATGTGGTAAAATTAGTGTTTTGAAAATATTCTCTGGCTGAAATGTAAAGATGTAAGAGTGATAGATGAGAAACGGGGAATCCAGTTAGGAGATTATTGGAGTAGTTTTTCAAGAGATTTTAATAGCTTGGACTGGGGTGGTGGCTTTGGATATGGAAAGACAGTTGGAAAACAAAAATTAAGAGGGTTGGTAATAGATTGTACATGGGCAATGAGGGGGAGAGGGAATTGTTAAGGATGACTCAGTGTTCTAGCAAAGGCAACTCAGTGAATGGTGATACCCTTTATTGAAATAACAAACACTGGAATGTTATAAATTTGGTCTCATATGAGACATTTCAGGTGCCTTTAGATATCTAACTGGTGAATTTGACTAGGCTTACGAATATAGCACATAAAGGAGCAAACTGGGCTGTAGGTAGATACAAATTTTGGAGTTTTCAGGCCATATTTATTCTGCATCTTTAGGAATGTAATGTTCTCTCATTAGAATGTAAGTGCCATGAAGGCAGCTATCTTTTCTATGATGTTCCCTGCTTTATCCTTAGATTTTTTGATGTTTCTGGCGCATTGTACGAGCTAAATATGTTTATTGTTGTTTTACTATCTCCACCCTCTATCCCCACTGCCCTGATATTACTAAAAACATTCAAAAGAAATATATCCTGCTCCATTTTCACAATCATTATGTAATATTTCATACTTACATAAGAGCACATGTAATATATATGTGAGTTATGAAATATTAATATTAATAAACTAATAAAATGAAAACATCAAAACTGTCACTTAAGAACCAAATATTACTTTTATAGTTACGTGGGTGGTGTTAATCATTGTCCTGAAGTCATTCATTTTTAAAAAAATTTACCATGTGCATACATATTCCCTAATACATATATATTCCTAACATTGTTACTTGATTTTGCTTTTTTTTGAGTTTTTTAAAATGCCATGATATTGTATATCATTTTTTGCCATTTGCTTTTTTTCAATAATCCATGGTAGAAGTTATTTTTATTGCTTATCATAATCCATTGTATGAATATGAGACAATTGACATATTACCTTTAGTAAATATTTTTGGTTGTTTCTAGTCTTTTTATGTTCTGCTGTTTAAATAATGCTGCTATTGACATTTTTGTAGAAATTGAGATGCTGATTTAAAAGTTTTTTTTTTTTTTAAGATTTTATTTATTTATCTGACAGAAACACAGCGAGAGCAGGATCACAAGCAGGGGGAGAAGGAGAGGGAGAAGCAGGCTTCCCACTGAGCAGGGAGCCCGACACGGGGCTCGATCCCAGGACCCTGGGATCATCATGACCTGAGCTGAAGGCAGACGCCTAACCACTGAACCACCCAGGCGCCCCGCTGATTTAAAATTTATACAGAAAAGAGGGACGCCTGGGTGGCTCAGTTGGTTAAGCAGCTGCCTTCAGCTCTGGTCATGATCTCAAGAGGGTTCTGGGATCAAGTCCCGCATGGGGGGGGGGTCCTTGCTCAGCAGGGAGCCTGCTTCTCCCTTTGCCTGCCGCTCCCCTGCTTGTGCTCTCTCTCTCTCTTGCTCTGACAAATAAAGTCTTTTAAAAAAATAAAATTTATACAGAAAAAACCTAGCATGGTCAAAATGTTTTTAAGTAATTCTTTTCCATTTTATTTCCCTCTTGAACCTAGAAATTGTTCCCCAAAAAACTGGAAAATATTTTTCCTATTTCTGTATAAATCCTTTTTTGTTCTGGTATAGAAGGCCTTTCTGTTAATATTCATTTCCAATGAATCTGTATGATTCCAAACTTAAAAAATTTATTGATACGTTTTTATGTATATTTTTCCATATTTGAAAAGAATCATTATTTTCCATTCAACACCAAGTTCCCTACATATTAGAGCAAGGTTGATGATTCTTTTTTTTTTGAGAGAGTGAGCAAGCGAGCGGTGGAGGGGCAGATGGAGAGGGAGAGAGAAAATCTTGAGCTTCATCCCACGACCCTGAGATCATGACCTGAGCTGAAGTCACACACTTAACTGACTGAGCTACCCAGGTGCCCCTAGAGCAAGGTTGATGAACTTATAAACGTCAATCTTCTTTATCCTTACTAATTTTGTCCAACTTATCTATAGATAGCTAAGAGAGGTACATCGAAATCCTCTGTAGTATTTAGGGAATTGATCAGTTTATCTTTGTATTTCTTGTCAGCTTTTCTTTTATATATTTTGAAACTATGTTTTATGCACAAAGATTCATGACTGTTACATCTTTTTAGTGGATGTACTTTTTAAGTATGTGGAATATCTGTTTCTTATAAAACTTTTTGCTTTGAAGTCTATTTTTTATGACTGTGATATACCTGATTGCTTTTGGTATATGCCTTGCATTTCTTTTTTTATAAGTTCATCTTCAAGATTTCTGTGTGGTTTATAAGTGTCTCTATTGAACAACAACATATAGATGATTATTTCTTTTTCTCTCCCCACCTCTTGCCTCCCTTCCTACCTCTCTTCCTTTTTATTCAAACAACCTGAGTGTCTCAGTTTTAATAAATGAGTTAAATTCGGGGCGCCTGGGTGGCTCAGTCGTTAAGCGTCTGCCTTCGGCTCAGGTCATGATCCCGGAGTCCTGGGATCGAGCCCCACATCGGGCTCTCTGCTCGGCGGGAAGCCTGCTTCTCCCCCTCCTACTCCCCCTGCTGTGTTCCCTCTCTAGCTGTGTCTCTGTCAAATAAATAAATAAAATCTTTAAAAAAATAAATAAATAAATGAGTTAAATTCATTTGTATTTGCTTTAATTCTGGGCATATTTTGACTTATTTTCTACCACCTTATTTTGGGCTTTCTTTTACCTCTTTTCCCCTTTTGTTTGTCTTATTCAATTGATATGTGTTTTTGTCCTTTTTCCCTGTAGTGGTTTGGAAGTTCTGTATCCTGTTTATCATTTTCTCAATATAACATCTTTATTGTGATATAATTTGCATACAGCTCACTCATTTAAAGTGCAAATTCATTGGTTTTTATTTGATTCACAAAGTTCTGCAACTTTACTTGAACATTTTCATCACTCCATATCCATTAGAATCACTCCCCATCTTCCCCCTAACTTTCTCCCTTCCCCAGCCCTAGGCAACTTCTAACTTACTTTATGTCTCTATGCATTAGCCTAATCTGGAACTTACATATAAATGAAATTATACAATACGTGGTCTTTTGTGTCTGACTTCTTTTACTTGGTATAGTTGACCCTTAAAAAATGCACTAATCCCCTATGCAGTCAAAAGTGTGTGTGTGTAACTTTTGGCTCTCCCAAAACTTAACTACTAACAGCCTCCTGTTGACCAGAAGCCTTATTGATAACATAAACAGTTGATTAACATGTATTTTGTATGTTATATGTATTATATACTGCATTCTTAACAATAAGCTAGAGAAAATCATAAGGAGAAAATACATACATGGTATTGTACTGTATTAAAAAAAGTCTGTTTATAAGTGGACACACACAGTTAAAACCTGTGTTGCTCAAGAGTCAACTGTATATTGTTTTGGGGTTCATCCATGTTAGAGCATGTATCAGTACTTGATTTTTATGACCAAATAATATTCCACTGCACGAATATACCATGTTTTACTTATCCATCAGTCAACTGAAAGATATTTGGATTGTTTCTGCTTAGGGATATTATGAATAAGGCTGCTATGAACATTTATGTACAAGTTTTTGTATAGACATGTTTTCATTTCTCTTGGGTATTATGAGTGTAATTGCTGGGTCAAATGGTAGCTCTGTGTTTAACCTTTTAAAGAACTGTCTGACTTCTTTTCAAAGCACCTGCACCATTTTATATTTTCACTGCAGTATATGAGAGTTCCAATTCTCCGTATTCTTACCAACACTTATTAAAAATAGATAAAACTGAAGAGCCAATTTTTTTCTTTTTTTCTAATTTCTGACTAAGAGCTCTCCTAGTTATGATCAATTATTTGTCTCTTATCTGCCTCAGCACCTGGGTGGCTCAGTTGTTAAGCAACCAACTCCATTTCAATTCAGGTCTTGTTCTTAGGTCGTGAGTTCAAGCCCCGTGTTGGGCTCCACTCTGGCATGTAGCCAATAAATGAATGACTGAATGAATGCTGGGCATGGAGCCTACTAATAAATGAATGAATGGTATGGTATGGCAATTTGGAAAGGCTGATAGGTGTCAAAGTGCATAAAATTTTCCTGGAAAAAATAGTTTAATACCTTCTTAGCTATGATTGGATAATTAAAATAATTCTTCCTTTTCAATTAAAACAAATTTGAATGGTTTCTATTTAGGGAAAAAATTTTGTCCTAGTTATAAAATTTGCATTAACAATTAAGTTTTTCAGCTCTAAGGCAAACCTAGAAAAAAATAGCCTGTCTTTTAGTGTTCCACCTTTCTCCTTTTTGTTCTCTCCTGTTCTCTGAATTATAATCTTGTATGTAAATATTATATACTAGCCATTCAGTTTTTTTTTTTTAAGATTTTATCTATCTATTTGTCAGAGAGAGAGCACAAGCAGGGGAAGCAGCAGGCAGAGGGAGAAGCAGGCTTCCCGCTGAGCAAGGAGCCCAAAGCGGGACTCGATCCCAAGACCCTGGGATCATGACCTGAGCCAAAGGCAACCGCTTAACCGAGCCACCCAAGCATCCCAACAATTCAGTTTTAAAAATTTAATAGAATTAAAGAGTTTTAGAGCTTAAAGTTCCTTCAGATATATCAACAAACTTTAACAGTCTTATTTTGCAGATTATTTTTTTTAATTTCTATTTTTTTTTGTTTTAATCTTTTTTATTCAGTAAACATCATATACTTATTGAGTACAAACAGACATAAATTAGTACATTTGAATTCATTAGGGTTTATTGTGATTCTAATCACAATAATTGATCTTGGCTCATTTCTTTTTTTTGGTTGTTGTTGTTGTAGATAATTTTTTAAAGACCTATTAATATATGACAGTTTGTTTTGTATTTGCCATAAGAGTTGCCTGAAGTGATTGATATAATGCATATTCTACTTTTTAATTGTAATAGTCATGATTTATTTACAAATCTGTGGCTATTTTCTTTTTCTTTTTTTTTTTTTTTTAAAGATTTTATTTATTTATTTGAGAGAGAATGAGAGAGAGCACATGAGAGGGGGGAGGGTCAGAGGGAGAAGCAGACTCCCTGCCGAGCAGGGAGCCCGATGTGGGACTCGCTCCAGGGACTCCGGGATCATGACCTGAGCCGAAGGCAGTCGCTTAACCAACTGAGCCACCCAGGCGCCCTCTGTGGCTATTTTCATTGTCCATAAGTTTTTGAAGTTCTTAGAATTTAAAAAGTCAGTAGATAGACTGAATTCTTTTCTATATAATGAGAATTTCTTTGAGGGTAAGTGTATGTTGAACCAATTTCTTTGTTATTTCTCAAACTTGCCTTCTTAAATAGATTTTATGGAATATATTTTGGAATGACCAACTTAATGATCTTCCTCAAGTAAAGTGAGAGGTATCCATCCAGATTTTTTTTTAAAGATTTTATTTATTTATTTGAGAGAGAATGAGAGAGAGCATTAAGGGGGGGAGGGTCAGAGAGAGAAGCAGGCTTCCCACTGAGCAGGGAGCCTAATGCGGGACTCGATCCTGGGACTCCAGGATCATGACCTGAGCTGAAAGCAGTTGCTTAACCAACTGAGCCACCCAGGTGCTCCAAGATTTTAAATATTAAAAACATATTGTACTGACAGTTGCTATTTCAAGATCAAGGAATCAAAGATGAAATGCTATCTGTTTTCAGATGACAGAAAACAGTATATCATTGGATTAAATTGCATTAAGTATCAACAATTGTGCAAATTCATGACACATTTTACCTGGTTTTACATCCTTAGGATATTTATGTCTTCTTCTAAACTGCTTATTCAGTAGAAAAATATAAAGAGATTAGTATACTATTCTGAACATTGTCAACTTTATAATAGTCCTATCTTATCTCTGAATACTTGTTAGAAGGTTTTCATACTTCCTAGCACTGATGAGAGACTGTTTTTCAAAAAGCAAATTATAACAGCCAACCCTTGAGGCACTCAAAGTAAAAAAAACTTTAGATTAATGATGGCCCTACTTTTTTTTTTTAACCTAGTAACATGGTGTTACAGAGAATTTTTCTTTTTATTAATCAGGGTACCTTGATCGCTGTATAATACACAATGAGGTATTTTATCAATTAGTGATTTTCTTAGTGTGTTCCAGCTGCTATAACAAAATGCCACAGACTTTGTAGTTTATAAACAACAAAAATTTGTTTCTCACAGTGCTGGAGGCTGGAAGCCCCAAGATCAGGTTGGATGACGGCCCTCTTCCTGGTTGGTAGGCAGGGTCTTCTGTCTGTGTCTCATATGGTGGAAGGAGCAAGGTGGCTCTGTGGGATCCCTTTTATAAGAGCACTCATCTCATTCTTGAAAGCTCCATGCTCATGACGGAATCACCTCCCACAGGGCCCATTTCATAATACCATCATCTTCGGGGAATAGGAGTTCAACATATGAGTTTTGAGGGAGCACAAACATTTATACCATAGCCGTGATAAAATTTTATCTTATGATCTTAATTAAGTTTATTATTATTTTTTTTTGTAAAGATTTTGTTTATTTATTTGACAGAGAGAGAGCGAGAGCAGGAACACAAGCAGGGGGAGTGGGAGAGGGAGAAGCAGGCTTCCTGCTGAGCAGGGAGCCCGATGTGGGACTCGATCCCAGGACCCTGGGATCGTGACCTGAGCCGAAGGCAGATGCTTAACGACTGAGCCACCCAGGCGCCCAATTAAGTTTATTTCTAAAAAAGGTAAGAGTGATGGGGCACCTGGGTGGCTCAGTCGGTTAAGTGTGGGACTCTTGATTTCTGCTCAGGTCACGATCTCAGGGTCCTGGGATCAGCCCCTGTCGGGCTCTGAGCTCAGCAGGGAGTCTCCTCTTCCTCTCTCTCTGCCCTTCCCCCCCACCTGTGTGCATTCTCTCTTTCAAATAAATACAATCTTTATAAAAAAATCAGATAAGGTTGAAATTCTGAGGAAATAAACCATCTTATAAAAATTAGTTTCTGTTCTCTAGAGAATTTGGGGTAACGTCCTGTTGTTTGCCTACATTATAATAACTGGTCCGCATTGCATAGAACTCTGCATGGAATGAGTGGGTAAAACAGGTCAATTTAAATCATAATAATCTCTAGTACTGGCTTTTGTCCTTTTATTTCAGTTCTTATGTTTATTGTTAACTTCTTTCTTTGCATTTACTATTTGATTTTCTAGTTCTTAAAAAACGCTTCATTCAATTTCATGTTTTTAAAATAAATACGTCTTAAACTATAAGGATCTATCTAACTTTACTGAATCCCCTACTTTGCATTGTGGGTGCTTTTCTTACCATTCATATCTAAAGATTTCATGAATTCTGTTTTTTCTCTTTTAGCTATGTGTTCTTTGTTTTTTCTAGTTTCATTGAGATGTAATTGACATGAAACCCATGTGTTCTTTAAGAATATAATCTTCAGTGTGGAGTTTGTTTGCTGGGTTTTTTTTACCCCACTAACTTTGTATTGTTTTTTAATCTAAAGTTACATTGTTGTTAGGATATGTGCTTAATCTGATACTCTTTGAAATTTGTTGAAAATCCTTTTATAATCCAGCACATGGTTATTTTTGTAAATGTTCTCTTGTGCTTGTATGTTTTCTACTTGTTAGCTACCTGAGTCTCTGTTTATATATGTATTTGATTCAGTTTTATCAGTGATGATCAAATTTTTAAATGGCTTAGCTGCCTATAGACTAGGTAAAATGATCTTAAAGAATCTTCGATAAAAAATCTTTAGTTGGTGCGCCCGGGTGGCTCAGTCAGTTAAGTGTCCGACTCTTGATCTCAGCTCAGGTCTTGATCTCAGGGTTATGAGTTCAAGCCCTGCATTGGGCTCCACTCTGGGCATGGAGCCTACCTAAAAAAAAAATATATATATATATATATATATATCTTTAAGTGAGGATATTAAGAAATTTCACTTTAGGTTTAAGGAGACAACTTAAAATTTATCAACTTTGACAGAAGTCACTTTTTTCTGCTTTTGAAACCCCAAGATAGCGATCACAGAAGTCGTAGCAGCCCCAGCGGCAGCTGTAGTGTTAGCAGTACTGGAAACGCTAACAGCAGCAGCGGCGGTTCATTCTTATGGAGCTCTTACTATATGCCAGGCATCTTGCAGAGCTATCTAAATCGGTCAATGAATTTAACCCAATAACAACTCTGTGACGTATTCTTGTTTTTCTCCACTTGATCTTAGCCAAAAGGCCGAGAAGCGATCTTGTTTTTCTCATTTTATAGATGAGAAAAGTAAAATGCAGAAAGGTTAATTTGCTTGCTTTAGTCACATTGTCGTCACATTCTCTTTCAACAAACCAAGGTAAGTTTGGTTCATTTGGACACATAACAAGTTCATTTTTTTCTTTCTCCTTTTCAGTTATTAGAAAAGTTAAAAGAACGTTGGCTCTACACTGGTTTATGGCATAATCTAGAGTTGGTGAAGACAGTCATTGTAGAACCTCAGGGAGGAGAAAAAACTGATTTTGATGAATTACTGCAGGTGTACTATGATGCAATCAAGTACAAAGGAGAGAAAGGTAAATGAAAATTATTTGATGGTCAATGAAAAAATTTTTATCATAAAGTAAGTTGGTGCTGTTAGAATTTTGTTTATGTTATCTTTTTAAATGAATTGCACTTAAGAGAAAAATTATACTTTATAATCTGGATGTAAAGAAAATAAGTTGAAGAAATTCTTTTATTTGGAGCTCTTCTCCTATGAATATTTTCATTTGGAGATGCCAGTTCAACTTTAACAAACAGCATATATTCAGGTAAGGAAGATATTTAGTAAAGTCTTCCTTATACTACCTAAAATGTTTTGTGAAAGAGGGTGGATGGAGTATGCACAAATATCTTCCTTACTAGCCAGATGAACCCTACATTTTGATGCAAATAATGTACTTTATGCTTACATTCTATTACATAAGGTAAATTTGAGTTTTCAAAACACAGCTAAAGTCTCAGGTTATCTGGGAGATACACAGTTTGTAAATTGGTTTGGTACCACAGAAATGTAATTTTGTGTCTGTTTTAAAACTTTATCTTGCCATAGTTTTTATTTTGATTCTTTTAAATTTGCTATGATTACTTAATTAGATCTTTTCAAAATGACAGCAGTAAGCAGTTTCAGGGAATTTTGGGTGTGCTTTTTAAAATCTTTATTTTTTGTTGTTTAAGATGGAGCCCTCTTGGTAGCAGTTTGTCGTGGTAAAGTGAGTGAGGGTCTGGATTTCTCAGATGACAATGCCCGTGCTGTCATAACAATAGGGATTCCTTTTCCAAACGTGAAAGATCTACAGGTAGGCCTTCAAAGCCTTAAGTTTTGTTTATCACAGAAGTTGTTGATTTTAAGTTTTTATTTAAATTCCAGTTAGTTAACATACAGTGTAATATTAGTTTCAGGTGCCGAAGTTCTTGGTCATTATGTAAAGTTAATCGTATGTTTTTTTTGTTCGTTTGTTTGTTTTTTGGTATCCTTAGATATTTTAATGCTTTGGTGACTCAGAATGAATGAGAAAGTTTTGGTAGACATCGATTTATTTTATTTTTAACTTATATTGTCTTTTGCTCAATAAGAGTGATTTTCGGTGGTGCCTGGGTGGCTCAGTCGTTAAGCGTCTGCCTTCAGCGCAGGTCATGATCCCAGGGTCCTGGGATCGAGCCCCGCATCAGGCTCCCTGCTCCACGGGAGGCCTGCTTCTCCCTCTGCTGCTCCCCTTGCTTGTATTCCCTCTCTCCCTGCCTCTCTGTCAAATAAATAAATAAAGTCTTTTTAAAAAAAGAGTGATTTTCAAAGTGATCCAAGACCAAGTGTCTAGATCAACACTTCCTGTGTAACAGTTGTAAATATAGTGTAACAGTTGTAAAATATAGTGGATTAAAACAACATTTATTAGGACTCACACATCAATTGATGGGGAGTAGTAGCTGGGGTTGGCTGAGCAGCTCTGCTGATTTCTGCTGGGCTCAGTCACCCTGCTATGGTTTCACCAATGTAGATTTGGCCCAACTGGGTCAGCTCTGCTCTACATGTATCTCATCCTTTGTATACCAGCAGACTAGCCAGAACATGTTACCATGTTTTATACTTTGGCAGAGATATAAGAGGGCAGGCTTGATTGAGCAAGCACTTTTCAAAGACCTACTTATATCATATCTACTAACCTATTGGCCAAAGCATGTCACGTGCCTAAGCCCAAAGTCAGGAGCAATAGGAGAGGTGTGGGTTTCAATCACACATGGCAAAGGGCTTAGAGTCAAGACTCCAAAAAGGAGTTTTGGCTTTTTTCATAACTAAAAGATATTTGTAAGGCATCCATTCAAAAGACTGATGTTCATAAGCTTTTAAGAGTATAGGTATGGGGCGCCTGGGTGGCTCAGATGGTTAAGCGTCTGCCTTCGGCTCAGGTCATGATCCCAGCGTCCTGGGATCGAGTCCCGCGTCGGGCTCCCTGCTCCTTGGGAGCCTGCTTCTCCCTCTGCCTCTCTCTCTCTCTCTCTGTCTTTCATGAATAAATAAATAAAATCTTTAAAAAAAAAAAAAAAGAGTATAGGTATGTAATTTTTATAATAATCAGGAAGGCCTTTTATCATTTGGAAATGACCAGAATATAGCCATCAATACCTGAAATACCTGAATACCTGAAATAAATCAGAGCACTATTATGGCTGATTTCTTAAAATTCATAAATGATCCAATAAGTTATTGAAATTATTTATTTGGGATAAAAAATACAAATCAAATTTATAAATATATTAAATTTATTTATGTATTAATTTAATTTATAATTATAAATTAAAATATAAAAGAAATAAAAAGTTTGATAATGAAGTCCACTTTATTTTTTTGTTTTTGCCTGTGTTTTTGGTGTCATATTTAGGAAACTATTGCCAAATCCAAGCCTTGCACATTTGCCCATTTTCTTCAAAGAGTTTCATAGTTTGAGCTCTTAAATTTAGATATTTGGTTCCATTTTGAGTAAATTTTGGGTATGATATAAAATAAGGGTCCATCTTTCTTTTTTTTTTTTAATTTTTTTTTTTTTAAGATTTTATTTATTTATTCATGAGAGACAGAGAGAGAGAGAGAGAGAGAGAGAAGCAGGCTCCCAAGGAGCAGGGAGCCCAATGCGGGACTCGATCCCAGGACCCTGGGATCATGACCTGAGCCGAAGGCAGACGCTTAACCATCTGAGCCACCCAGGCGCCCAAGGGTCCATCTTTCTTATATCTGAAATGAGTCTCTTGTTCACACCATATAGTTAGAGCATGTTTTTTTAATTCATTCAGCCAAATTCTGCCTTATAGTTGGAGAGTTTAATCTATTTACCAAGTAGTTACTGATAAGGAGGAACTTAGTTCTATTTAGCTGTTTTCTGTGTGTTTTCTGTGCTTTTTGTTCCTCAGTTGCTTCAATATTACTCTTTTTTGTATTTTTTCATTGAGTACTATTTTGATCCCCTTCTTTTCTTTTGTGTACATTTTTTGGTTATTTTCTTAATGTTACCCTGGGGATTACAAGTAACATCCTTAATCTCTGTCCTTCCCTTTTTATATTGTTACTGTCTGGATTGCATTTTTATACATTGTATGCCCATTAACATAATTTATAATTATTGTTTTATACATTTGCCTTTAAATCATATAGGAAAAAAATAATTACAAACTAAAAGTATAATAATACTGGCTTTTATATTTACCTACATAGTCCTCTTTACCAGTGTCCTTTATTACTTCCTAAAGCATATACTATACTGCCTTCATTATATTTTAGTGCTTATAAATATGTTCTATAATATGTTAGATGGTGTACGTCAAGGATTAGGATAGTTTCTTTGTGTCTCTATAATTAAAATAATGCCTTGGAATATAGTAGGTGTTCAATAAATGTTGATCTTTTAAAAAATAAAAATAAATGTTGATTTAATTAATGACTAAATATAAACCTATTACTTAATATTGCCATATTCTTGTTTTCTGTAAAATGAGATGATGTTAATACTCAGTCTATTATACAGAAATAAGTAGAAGTTATTTATATTGAAAACCTTAAATATTCTAGCTTTTGGAAATGAAACAATCTATTTCTACATGGTTTTCTCTCTTGTTTCATTTGAATTCATATTTTAAGGTTAAGATCAGTGTCCAAGTTAGAAAAGTGATTTGAGTGGGGAAAAAGAGCAATGGCATTAATTTTATGATACTAAAAGTTTTTTTCTTAAATTTGAGACACAGATTATGGAAGTAAAAATTAAAATACAGTTTAAAATACTAACTTAAGACTCTTGTAGTCTCAACTGCAGAGTTTGGCTTTTAGAGAAGCAGGAAAATGTATGTTAGAGCCAAAAATATGACTTCTTTGGCTGTGACCGGGATTTCCTCTTCCCACCTTGGGGACTAGAAAGTAGAGGTAGGAAAATTTCATTTTGGAGCCAAGTGTGACTTGTTTAGTTCAAGTCATAATTTATTGCGCATACCTCAGGGACCTGAAAATAAAGAAACCCACTATGAAATGTTGATAATGGGCCACTCTGAAGGGCAAGCATTAAGCTAACATTCCCGGTGAGGATTTTTTTCACTTCCACCTTTCCCAGATGCTTCTGATCATTCTATAAGGACATACTTAATCGTGTAATAGTTAAAAAGAAAACTTTCTGTGCACTAAACCATAATATTTGAGGGGGAGGAAAGTGAACCAAGGCCTTTATATGATTAGATGTTGGTGAAAAAGTATAACTAAAAGAAAAGTTGTTTTCTTTTAATGCATTTAAGTCACAGTATAACAAGGCTGCCATTTAATGGATGTCTAAAGCAAATCCTTTGGCCAATTAGTATGATCTACAAACTACAAAAGCCTTCAACTTTATAATTCAGGCATCTACATCTCAGATTGGTGGCATGGTCATAATTTGTGAGACATTATAAGGTATAATATTTAGATTTTAAAATTGCATCTTATTTATATTTCCTAGTATAGCTTGGTAATATATAGAAATATTTTCTTTTCATGGGTATTGTGCCTTTACTCCCCTGTGAAAAAAATAATAAAAATGGCAAATGGCTAAAAATTTTTGTACTTTAAAGATGTTCAGATAGTATGTTAGATTTTTATAATTGGTTTCATAAAATTTGATGGTAATATTCATAACAGAAGTGCTCTTACAGTGATTAAAATAACAAGATAATAAATTTTATATTTTGTATTTTTTTCTTTATTGATGTAGTATGTTGAGTTACTAAAATAGATTTTATTTGGAAACTTTAAAATTCAGAGGGTGATCTATCTTAGTATTGACATACAATAACTATTATTTTTGTTTGTTTAGGAAACTTCTCTTAGCTTTGAAGGTACTGAATTATTTGAGTATATTTAATCAATTTTGGAAAATTACATTCATGATTGAAAAATACAAGCATGTTAAATTATGTTATTGACTTTATAGCAGACATGTATAAATTTATAGCCTTCTCATGCATTCTTTTTTTTTTTTTTTAAAGATTTTATTTATTTATTTGAGACAGAGAGAATGAGAGAGAGAGAGCACATGAGAGGGGGGAGGGTCAGAGGCAGAAGCAGGCTCCCTGCCGAGCAGGGAGCCTGATGCGGGACTCGATCCCGGGACTCCAGGATCATGACCTGAGCCGAAGGCAGTCACTTAACCAACTGAGCCACCCAGGCGCCCGCCTTCTCATGCATTCTTGATATTTTATAAATTTCAGAAAAGGGCTGTTATCTTTGCTTACCCCAAAAGATAACAGCATTAATAAGACAGAATGCACATTAAACCACATTCAACCAGTGTTTTCAAGTGTCAAAATATTATTAGATGATGGCCATATATGAATGCTTAAATCTGGCATTTCTTTTTAAGGAGAATGATGTTGATTCTTCATTATTCTTGTTGCTTTGACAGCAGTGTGTGTATATTCATCAGTAGATAAATGAAGGCAGGAATGCAAGGGGCTATAGTATATCAAGACGAACTTGATTTCTGAAACAGAAACCATTCTTAATAATTTTAAGTAGACTTATATATTCCTTTTGTATCACTTTCATAATTGCGTTGATGATCTTAAGTGTTGTAGCATTCATTCATTCATATAATATGCTTTTACCAAGAGCCTAATTTGTACTAAATATAGTAGGTACAAAAATGAACACGATGCTATCTCTACACTACTGAAGTCTATAATTTAGTAAAGGACCTGAATGTGCAACAGAATGTTTTGGTGGGATTGAATCTGGGTATTCAGATGCTTAGAGAAAGTGAAATTGAGCAACACTTTTCACCTCTCATCCAGATATCCATTTACTTTGATTTGCCTAAAATAGATGAAGGAGGCAGAGAGATGAGATTTGAATCTTGTCTACACCGAGATTGAAACATACAAACATTTGATAAAGTGGATTGGCCTCATCAAAGGCCAGATTACAAGACTATTCAGATCATTAAGACTTCAGGATAATGAAACAACCATTTTTTGAATATCTGCCTTGAGTACCAAGTACTTTAATAGACTGGTGACACAGTGATCCACTACACAGATTATAGTCCCTGTCTCATGGAACTTACAGTCTAGCAAGGAAGAGTGATGTTAAAGTAATAAACAGTTGATTATAGTTGTGATAAAGGCTGTAAGAAAAAGTCACAAGAACTATGAGAATGTAGAACAAATAGGATCCTGACCTAGTCTTTGGGGGTAAAGAAAGACTTCGTGAGGAAGTGCTATTTAAGCTGACATGAGAAAGAAGGCTGGGAATTATATAGGTGAGCGAATGGTTAAGAATATTCTCAGAAGAGAGAATAGACTATGCTAAGGCCCTAAAGTTGTGAAAGAAGATAAGCAGTTTCCAGGAATTGAAAGAAGCTGAGGTAGTGAGTGAGTTGGGGAGAATGGCATGTGAATAGAGGCTGGGAGAGGTATTAAGGAGCCAAATCATTTAGGACTGTGTATGCCATTTTAAGGATTTGAGACTGTTCTAAGCCAAGGGAAATTCTAAGCTACCCTGTGGGAAACCAGATCCGGGAATAGAGCCTGAGGTCAGAATGTGGTGGAGTTCTAGTTATAGTGTAGCATCTGATACAGAAACCCACCTGGATCTAGCCCCGATAATAACATGTGGTTACCCAGGGGAAATGGCTGTGTATATAAACTTAAAGGGCTGTAATACTAAACTCCCAACATTTAGGAGTCCAGCAGCTTGCTGTCGGAATTTTTGGAAACACTTAGGCCAAAGCACAGATAAGGAAGAAAATCCATGTCACCTCTAAAGGTCTAGAATGGGTTTATCCTCAGTTAAACATTTTTTTCCTCCTCAGAACACTTTTTTTTTCCCGCTTTTTTTTTTAAAAGATAGTTTGGCCAAAAGTATTATTAAAGTAGGTTGTAAGTATATCTTGAAATAACAAAATTAAAATCTAGTTTAAATCTAATTATGCCATCTAGGGTTGACAATTTATAATTTGCCTTGGACAGTGAAAACTGAGATAACCAAACCCTTGCTCCCACCCTTCCTGAGAAACAAACATAAAAACACAAAAATAAATGGCTGAGGTATTTTTAATTCTTAAATTTAAAAAAATTCCCATATTTCTTAAAGGAATGTTTTGGGATCAGGGGAGGAAACATTTAAAAATCACAAAATTTTAAGCAAGTTTCATTAGCCTTTTTCCTTCTTTTTCTCCCAGTAGTCATGTCATTCTCTTTCCATAGAGAAAAAAGCCATGCCTGAATATGGCTACAAATAAAACCTTTGGATATTTAATAAAACAAAAACTTTTGGTTTATGAAAATTTTAAAATTATTTTCTTGTGTTCATCTTGTTTTTGGCAAGAACAAGAACTTTATTGACCTTTGTATTTTACTTTTGTTCTCATAGCAGATTCAAGGCTTTAAAAGTGAAATTATCACCATGGGGACTCATAAGGTTGATTGCCATATTACTTCTGTTGGCCCAGAGCATAATCAGCAACACTATCTCAAGGGAAATGGTGGAATTGATTTTTAACTTCTCTGAAAATAACTTTGTGTTTTTCTTCAGAGTAGAATTTTTTTTTTAAGGTTGTATTTATTTATTTGACAGAGAGAGACACAACGAGAGAGGGAACACAAGCAGGGGGTATGGGAGAGGGAGAAGCAGGCTCCCCGCTGAGCAGGGAACCCAATGCAGGGCTTGATCCTAGGACCCTGGGATCATGACCTGAGCCAAAGGCAGACGCCTAATGACTGAGCCACCCAAGCACCCCAAGAGTAGAATTTTTTTATAGTGAATATTAGCCTATTTATATTAGTCAAATCCCCTTAAAGCCTACAAGGTACAGATACATAGGTAGGCCTAGGTGAGTTTGTTACTTGATATTTTCTCCAACTGTAAAGCTTTAAGGTCTCAGATAACATAAACTGTAGTAGACAGCACTGTTTATTTAGTGTGTTTACATGTCAATCTTTCCTCTTTCCTATTTTTTACTGAGACTAAAGGTTTGATAATTTGGAAATAAGTTCAGTTTATTTTTTCTAACTGTGGGACAAAATAATATGCCAGTGTATTTTCCTCATAGTATATTTTCCTATTGCATCAAAATTACCAGATGTGTAGATTAAAATTCCTTAAAGCAGGTTTTCTCAAGCTTGGCACTAACGACATTTGGGCAGTTTAATTCTTTGTTGTGAGCAATGTTCTGTGCATTGTAGGATGTTTGGCAGCATTTCTGGCCTTTACCTATAGATGCCAGTAGCAAACCCTTCTCTCCCCACTAGTTGTGACAACCAGAAATATCTCCAGACATTGCCAAAATCTTTTGGTAGGCAAAAATCAATCTCAGTTGAGCATCACTACTTTATATGGTAAGACATATAAGTAAGTGTATGTCATGAATTAAAATGAGCAATCTGCATTTATTTTTTAATTATTTCTTATCAAGTTGAAAAAAGTCCATTAAAACTTTTCCAAAGGTCTAATTTATACAAAGTACAGTACATAGTTTCTTGTATTAACTCTTTCTTGGATTCTGCCCCACTCCCAGCCCCTGCTTCTGAGAGGCTGTGACTTTCACTTCTTTTAGCCATTTTATATGGTATTTTAGCCATTTTATATGGTATTTACTGCCATATTTATTTTTATTTAATCAATTTTAAACCTGTTTACTTCCTATATGAGATAAAGATTTTAGTTCACTACACTTTCCCCTTCTTTTTCCTCCTAAATGTAGTTATATCACATTTTAAAAGTTAAATCCATAATCAATATTCAAATCATAATCGGGGTGCCTGGGTGGCTCAGTTAAGTGTCTGCCTTTGGCTCAGGTCATGATCCCAGAGTCCTGGGATTGAGCCCCCCTCATCTGGCTCCCTGCTCAGTGGGGAGCCTGCTTCTCCATCTCCTCCCAGCTTGCGCTCTCTGTCACTATCTCTGTCTCTCTCTCTCAAATAAATAAATAAAATCTTTAAAAAAAAAATTCAGATCATGACTATGAAAATATTGTTCACTGTGGTCAAATGATTTCCTTCCTTTCTTGAACTTTTTATCTTCCTGTTAATAATGCCCTCTGCCCTTTTTCCTTTTTAAAAGATCTTTTTTTAGGGCGCCTGGGTGGCTCAGTTGGTTAAGCGACTGCCTTCAGCTCAGGTCATGATTCCAGGGTCCTGGGATCGAATCCCGCATCGGGCTCCCTGCTCTGCGGGGAGCCTGCTTCTCCCTCTCCCATTCCCCCTGCTTGTGTTCCCTCTCTCGCTGTGTCTCTCTGTCAAATAAATAAATAAAAAATCTTTAAAAAAAAAAGATCTTTTTTTAAAAAAAGATTTTATTTATTTATTAGAGAGAGAGAGCATGAGCGGGGAGAGGGGCAGAAGGAGAGGGAGAAGCAGACTCCCTGCTGAGCTGGGAGCCCTATGTGGGGCTCTATTCCAGGACCTCAGGATTACAACCTCAGCCGAAGGCAGACGCTTAACCGACTGAGCTACCCAGGTACCCCTCCTTTTAAAAATATCTTTAAATTAATCTTCTGTCACCCTTCTATGAATCTGTACAGCACCTCTCAATGCAATTATCCTATCACACCTGTCAGATAGTAGGTCAGTCCTTTTTTTACCCCTGAAGACATCACTTCTCGAGCCTCCTGATCTCCTACTTCAGTCAGGACCAAGTTGTTCTTTAGCCCACTTAACTGCCAAAATCCTGAGATTTCTCCCTTTGCTGTCGTCCTAGGAATTTGATTTGCCTGTCTTCTATGTTGGATCCCAAGTTTCCTGGGTCTCAAATCTTCCTCTTGTTTGTTTCTTGTTTACTGTTTCATCTTCATAGTACACATCCTCCAGCAGTTTACCTATACATTCATTTCTGGAACTTTTTTGGACTCCTGCGAGCCTAACTGGCTTACTTCCCATCAGTAGCTCTGTGGGTACTTTGGTTTGAACTTTCACCTCTCTGCTTAATCATACACCATTTGTCCATCTGCTTTTCACATTCATGTATTGGGTTTTGAGGTTGCAAATTTCTTAGTTTAATTGAAGATAAAGACTGTGTTTTTCTTATTTGTCTTTTAACTTTGGGGCAGTTTTTGAGAGGCAAAGAAAGAGGAGATGTCTTTCTTTTTTCCTTTCTGAAACTAAAGAGTCTTCATTCTAAGAGAAAGTATGAGATTTTAAAATGCTATGATCCCATATACCTTATTCCCACACTCACACATTCACATTTGAGAAGCTCTAAATCAAATATTCCTAACAATAATATTGTAAAGATAGAAAGTAATAGTTTTTTTAAGTCAAGCATATACTTAATGTTTGAAAGATAAGTTTGGACATAATAAAATCTAGATGGAGAAAGTATCAGAATTCATTTGTTGGGCTATGGAGGTAATAAAAAAGTTTTAAGTATATTTCAGTATTTTTCAGTACTTATGTAATCTTTTTGTTACGTGGACACTTTCTCTTGACCATGTTTGTTTTTAAATGTCACAGTGTTTAATCAAGTGAAATTTGAGTCTGAGCCTCCTCTTAACTGTGATTACCTTCTACTTTCGATGCCTACCCTTGCCACCAAACTTTTATGCATCACTCCCACACCCACCCCAGGGCCAAAGTGCTTAGTGTTGCATTTTCTAATATCTACAAGCCTCTTGCCTGAGAGATCTTGCCCTTCTTCCAGAGTTATGTAGGAGTAGGTACAGGTCTCTGTCACTTGCTGAATGCAGCTACTCATTCCCCTTAAAAAAGTCTCTTGATATTAGCTCATTCCTTTAAGAGCCTGGGGTTCCATTTATAGCCCCACATTGCTTTCTTATGTATGATAGTATTTCATTTTGCTAGAAGTGTTTATTCATAGTTATTTGGCTCTCCTATGTGACTTTAACAAGGGAAGCTCTAGATTATAAGATATGCGAATGAGATAATATTCAGACTAATAAAGGACCAGTCATGCACTCATTCCGTAGATTACACCACTAACATATTTTATATAGTTCAGATACAGCTAATGGGTTGCATAGTGATAAAAAATATTATGAAGTATATTAAAAAGTGCTTATTTATCAGAAAATTTAAGATCAGTTGCAGAAATTATTTATCAAAAATTGCGTTTCAAAACTGAATACTGTTCTCTTTGTCCTGCCAATGTAAATATTTTCATTGATATTTGATGAAGAAGTAGCCACTTCACAAACTGAAGAAACTTACTTTATGTTACCTAAAACAATGTGCCTATACATTGAATAGAATCAGTAAAGCGCTTCATAGGGAGTTGATCCAGCTGTTAAAACACTGATTTGAGGTGACCAGCCTAAGAGATGGCCCATATTGTCTCTGTCAGTCCTGTGGCTTTCATAAACGTGCAGCAATATAGTATGACAAAATGTAAAGCCTACCCAAACCTACATTGGGTTTTAGAAATATAGGATAAAGAATGACTCCAGCCCACTTACCTCCAATATATGATGCTTTTCTGTTTTGTGCTAATTGTCATTTATTTCTTCAACCAACTCTGTGTGGTAAGGTCGGAATTATTTTCTTCCATTTACAAAGGAGGAAACTAAGAAAGGAAACTAAATTGAGGGAGTACTGGTGACTTGCCCAAGGTCAAACAACTAGTTAGTGTCAAAGCCTTGAATCCAGGCTGTATACTTTTACCTCCTTCCCTCAAAACATACTATAGCATGAAAAAAAAAAAATATATATATATATATAACTTTTTCTGGAGATGATAATTTAAGCATTTTCAGGTTTACCTAGACAATATTTTGTTATGGCTAGCCTAACTAAATAGCCACAAAGCTTATTATTCTTTTAAAAAAATAACTTTGCCCTTTATAGAATAAGGATATTCGTTTTAAGGTATCTAGCATGTCTTAAAGTATTAACTGTCTTTTTTTTTCTTTTAATAGAAAAATATTAATTTCTGCTTTTTTTCTGGCCTCATTTTCTTATCTTGACAAATTATTTTCTTAAAAAACTCCAAAGATCTAATGCTCCATACTGACAGAATGTTTTTGCATTATTACCTAAAGCATTTATTTAGGATTTTTTTTATTTTTAAGATTTTATTTATTTAAGAGAGAGACAGTGTATGGGGGAGGGGCAGAAGGAGAGGGAGAAGCAGACTCCCCACTGAGCAGAGGGCCAATGTGGGGCTCCATCCCAGGATCCTGGGATAATGACCTGAGCTGAAGGCGGACGCTTAACCAACTGAATCACCCGGGCACCCCCAGGATTATTTAAATGTTGCTGAGTTACCAATAAACTCTTCTGGATAGTAGCTAAATTATTATAACCAATTAAGGTAAAATATGTTGAATATATCGAGAATAAGAGATGCCTGGTTTGAGGAGAATGCATTTTTTTTCTTATATTTGAAATTTCTAGGCTATTTTTTTTAGCAATGACAATTTATAACAGAGTTTAATACAGATTTTCTCTGTAGAAAGTATGTTATCCAAAGCAGCCTTAAAGCATATGTGAGATAAGTTATGTTACTGTTACTATGTCTTGATTCTTATTTCTTGGTAGATTATTTTGGTCAGTCCTAATATAACAAGAAAAGTAAGTAACAGTTGAAAACCATCTCTCGTGTGTGTGTGTGTGTGTGTGTGTTTTGTTTTGTTTTAAAATCTAAAAGGGAGCGTGGCTTCCTAAGTCTTGGCAGAAACCCATTTTTCCCCATTTAAGAAAGTACATATACTATATTTGGTTAACTTGGTGTTTAGAAATCTTGAAAATATGCCAGATGAAATAAAACCAGCTATATTCCTTTTATCTGGCTAAATTATTTTACATACAAGATCTTACGCTGAGTTTAGAACTCTAGCCATTGGAATTTATATTGTGATACCCTGATAAAAGTGTGTATACTGTGATGAAATAGAGCAGCAAATGTCTCTAATGCACAGTCTCTGTCTTCCAGATTCGGCTTGCTATAAATGTTTATGTTTTAGGCCCTGTACCTTGGCGAAAGATAAAACTATTCTCCTTGAGTGTTTGCTAGACAAATGTGCTTATTTTTCTGAAGCAAAGTTTTAAAATATTTTTAATTATTAAGTTTAGCTGATTATATGTTCTCAGTCTTGTTTCGAGGCTTGAACTTCTGTTGTAAAGCTTACATATGGGGGAAAAATATATTCTGCCTATATTGATTGCTTTTAGAAAGGCATTTATTACTAAAATCATAATGCATATTTATATGAGTTGGGATAAATTCCCCTGTCTTTCATATGAGGTAGTAAAGTGAGGAGATACATTTATGGTTCCAGCTCATATTTATCACACCACTTATTTCTTATCAGACGCTACTTATAAAAGGCTACTCTTGTACAGAGCTACTTATGGCCAACACTGTTGGGTTTGACCAAGTTGAAAAAATAATCTAATGTTCAAAATTGTGACTTAAATTTCTTGTTGACATATTCAGTATAATCCTTTTGGTTATTTTAATATATACTGTGCCCGTCAGTAGTGTACTATCTATACTGTCTCCAATAAAACTGAGTCATTGAAGGACTTAAGGAACTTACTGATTGATCTCAAGTATATTATAATGTAATAGTAAGATCAGAATCCAAAACCATATAACTTCTGCTTGAAAGCTGTATGGGTGTTTTTACATAATTCTGTAAGTACCACTTCAGTCTTGATTTATCTATCTTTGGTATTCAGGATCTCATCTTTGCTTATGTCAGGTTAGCTTTTGATGCAGAGATATTTTTAGTTGTCTAGAAACTACTATATTGAGTGTTTTTTTCATTTTGTGTGAACTTGAACTCATTATGGAAAAAAAATGTTTTGTGAATCAATGTAGCATCTGAACCAATGGGTTGCAAACTCAAGCCACTAAAAGAGTTAAACAGATTATTTAAATGAGTGAACTAGTTGAGGGTTGGCAAATAGCTCAAATTATTTTAAGCGACAGTAAGGGGGTCACAAAAAACACAGCTTTGGGCCCTCAGTTTGCAGCCTTTGATAAAATAGTTTGATTTCTCTCTGCTGTTCACACATCCCTCCAAAATTACACATACACTAATTTATTGGGGGTGGGGACCAAGTGGTTTGAACTCCTTCTAGAGTATACAATTAAATATAGCTTTCTATTTTGGGAAAGCCTTGTAAAATGTATTTGAAAAGTATTGTTAACTGGTCTACAAGATCATTTTTCCAAATCACACTTGAGCTTAGTTTATGGTGTTTACTTTCTGTCAAAACTCAGAAAAAACATTCACAGTTAACTTCCATAATATAAAATGTCTGTCTCATTAGGCATTAAAAAAGGATTGGTCAACAGGTATAATGTTGTTAGACTGTATTGCTAATGTGAATGTGGACGTGACCTCCCAAATAGATCAAAGACTAATCTCTTTGACAGTTACAAGATGGTAGAGCTTGCCTTAGGCCTTTTGCTGCTGCACATTGAAACTATTTGTTTGGAAAGCCTGCCTGAGGGATGAGAATGTGTTTATAAGGATGAGCAGGTAAAAGTAAAAGGTTGTCTTTTGACATTTCAACTAATCCCTTCCAGCCTTTGGTTTACTTAACATTTAGGCTATTTGCTGGCAGGAGAAACTGGCTTTTTCACATATGCTTTATGTCATTTTAAGTTGGGCATTGATTTTCGTGACTGATAATCCCTAAGTGTATGATGAAATAGATTCTGATGTCATTAAAATGAGGTATACTAGGTTCCTACTTTTTCTAAACCCTTAGTTTTGCTTTCCCTAATTAAATGTGTTCCCCCAAGACAATTTTTATTTTTTATTAATTTTTAAAAGTCTGTTTCTTTATCTAATAAAAAATATTTTAATGTTAACTGGAATATATATTTACTTTCAGAAGTTTTTTGTTTTTCTTTTCATCTAAAATATTTTCTCTAGGTAAAATACTGGCTCTATTTTAAAGGCCATTTGCATTGTAAAAAGTATTTGAAAACTTACAAGAAATTGAATTCATGTTGTCATACATAAAAATTAGTTCGTTTTAATGAAAACTAAAAGACCAAGGAGAGACAGTTTTGTTTATTTAATCTAATAGTTGCTACATTATCTCTATTTTGTTTATAACTAATACATCCTAGAACAACTGTTACCATAGGCAGAGTGATCATTATAAAGTATTTGTCTGGAACAGGGTGTAGGAAAATTTGAAAATCCTTAAGCTATTATGTCTGACAAAGGATAAATGCTATAATTTGATGGGGGTTAGAGGGTATAGAATATAGGATATATTCTATAGAACACAGGGGAATATGGAGGGTATAGAATATAGAATATAGAAAAACTGCTTAGTTACATTTTGAGAGATAGGTAGGAAATGTATATTTTTCCCAGTTGGATAGAATTTTTAAAGCATATTCTCTTTTAATCTCTATATATTATAATATACTTTATTTCCAAATTATTAGAAATTTTTACATGCTATTATCTATTTCCTGTGATGCCATATTATTTATTATAATGTATTTAAAACATAGCCTATAACACTTAAAGGAAAGTTTATTTCCTTTGTATTCTAGTTATAAAGTTAATACAGAAATTTGACAGATTATTTTTAGGGGATATAAAATACAATTTATTTCCTACCAATTTGAAAGCTACTTGTCAGGAGTGAACCCTTCTGATTTCTCATCTAACACATGTCCTTTTATTTAAAAAGGTTCATAGTATAATAGACTGTATTGAAGAGACTTTGTTTTCTCTTGTGTAGTTTTAAAACTTCTTAAAACTAATTTGTTAATTTATCTTGAAAGTCCAGAATTTTTCCAAGAAAGTAACTCTTTATATCTTTGATTAGGCATATACTACAAAAAATATACTATATACATGCCCAAGAATAATACATAGGAGATCTTTAAAAGTTGACTAAGTGAAAAAAACAATTCCTACTCTTTCACATTAGATAACTAGTTGCTAGGTATTGTAGTCAATTTCTATGAGCTTCCAATACTAGCAGATTGTTATAGGTGATTAAATTGTTGTTGTTATATTTGAGAACCATTTTAAATTTTATTTTAATTAGATTTTCTTACTCATTCCATTTCTAATTAGGAAAAGTAAGCCACAACAGAATTGACTTACCTCAGATCATTCATAGGAGCTATACTGTAGTGTTTTGACTCTAGAGTTTTCACTCATGACCCCCAGATCAAGAGTTGGATGCTCTACCAACCAAGCCAGCCAGGTGCCACCGAAATTATCATGAATTAAGCCAAGTTTATCTTCTTCCTTAAATATACTTCTTTTCTTGTCTTCTCTCGGTGGATTACTAGATTGCTTTTCTCTGGTGGTTGGAAACTTTGTGGAGTCATTTTTGACTTTTCTTTCTTTAGTAAGCCCTACATCTACTTTGTCACTAAAGTTCTGTAGCTCCACAATGTGTTAAAAACCTGGGCCTCTTTTCCATTCCCTTTACCTTTCCAGGTAAAGCCCCCATTACTTTTGCACCAAATTCATATCATGTCTTCATGTCTCAATTCTTCTTACTTCTATACACTGTAATCAAAGTAAATACTTTAAAACTTATATTTACTTGATGGCTATTTGTACTCATATTATTTTCTGTTCCTTGTAAGCTCTTGCTAGGCAGAACATATTTTTAACTCATCTTTTTTTTTTTTTAAGATTTATTTTTTTATTTGAGAGAGAGTGCATGCAAGCATGAGGAGGGGAGGGGCAGAGGGAAAGGGAGAGAGAGAATCTCAAGCAGACTCCCCACTGAGTGTGGAGCCCAACACGGCGCTCAGTCTCACTACCCTGAGATCATGACCTGAGCCAAAATCAAGAATCAGGCACTTAACTGACTGAGCCATCTAGGCATCCCTAACTCATCTTTGTATTTCTTTTTTTTTTTTTTTTTTTTTAAGATTTTATTTATTTGAGAGCAAGAGCGAGAGAGAGAATGAAAGAGAGAACACGAGAGGGGGTAAGGTCAGAGGGAGAAGCAGACTCCCTGCTGAGCAGGGAGCCCGATGCGGGACTCGATCCTGGGACTCCAGGATCATGACCTGAGCCGAAGGCAGTCGCTTAACCAACTGAGCCACCCAGGCACCCCTCATCTTTGTATTTCTACTGCCTATCACAGATGCTTTGTACTAAGTGAAACTATAAATATTAGTCTAAATTCGGTGTTTCTTTCTTTAAGCTACCAAAAATTTCTTCCTCCCATTATATCAACTTTTCTACTTTAAGTGTTCTATTTTTGATGTTTCTACAGCATTCTTTCTTATTTAGGTTCTTTTTTTTTTTTTTTAGCTTTATCGAGACATAATTGACTCCACAGCATTCTTGAGAACTGCCTAAAACATAACCCCTTTGGGGTGCCTGGGTGGCTCAGTTGGTTGGGTGTCCAACTCTTGATTTCCATGCCCAGCGCAGAATCTGTTTAAGATTCTCTCTCTCCCTCTCCCTTTGTCCCTCCCCTGCCTCTTTCTTTCTCTCTCTCTCAAAAAACAAAACAACAAAAAAAACCCCACAACTCTTTTCATTCAATTAGTGTCTAAAAATATAAAATCGTAATGCATAATTTCCTTTTACTCAGAACTTGAATCTTTTTAGAGGAGAGCTTTTACAGGAAAAAAACTCATTATCTTATATATTTAAATAGGTCAGTCTGAATTGTGTATACCATACACTCTGACCTTGTATAAAAGTAGTCCACTCTCAGGATGATGTAATTTTAACAATTTTTATGAAGACCAGATGAAGGCTGGGTATGTGGTAACCTTTGGTGTGACATAGCTTTTAATAGAATGTAGTTTTATGTCCTATAATTAATTCTGAGTCTCTTTGAAAAGGGATATAATTATACTATCAAGTTCAATTGACTAGATAGGAGAATTTATTGTGCTTTCTTTTCCAGCAAAGAAGATTAACACAGTTTCTGTGTGTTAGTACTGTGTGTTAGTACCTAGATAGGAAAATGAATGTAGATTCAGTCACTTGGAAACATAAGAGATTCTTGATATAATAGTGGAGCCTTTGAGGCAGTAAATATTGTCTCAAATGCATTAGTACTGTTTTAGCTCTGAATTTTAAATTGGTTTAGATCATCACTGAGTGCTTTCATATGCTTGGATTCTTTTACACCTATATTTTTGGTGTGCATGAAGTTATTTTGCTCTAATTGATGTTTTTCATTGCTTCTGTGGATCTGTCTTAAGACTTACTAGTTCTGGGCCCCTGGGTGGCTCAGTTGGTTAAGCGACTGCCTTCGGCTCAGGTCATGATCCTGGAGTCCCAGGATCGAGTCCCGCATCGGGCTCCCTGCTCAGCAGGGAGTCTGCTTCTCCCCCTGACCCTCCCCGCTCTCATTCTCTCTCTCAAATAAATAAATAAATAAAATCTTGAAAAAAAAAAAAAGACTTACTAGTTCTTCTATCTTCTCCAAAATGCTGTTAAACCCATCCAATGGATTTTTATTTCAGTTAACTGTATTTTTCAGGTGTAGAATTTCCATTTGTTTTTTTTTTTTATAGTTTCTGCTTCCCTACTGAGATTCCCTAAAGTTCATTCATTAAACTGTATGTTTCTAAGTTATTTAAATATATCCATAATAGCTACAATAAAGTCTTTGCTAATTCCAACAGCTGGGGCCTTGCTAGATTGGTTTCTGTTGACTGTTTTTTTTTTTTTTTTCTTTGATTATGGATCACACTTTTTAGTAATTTTTATTGTACACTAGACATTGCAGATGGTACATTATAGAGATTCTGGACTCCATTATTCTCTGAAAAATATTGATTTTTGTTTTTTGTAGATAGTTCAGTTAGTAGCTGATCATCTTGAACTTGTATGAGCATGATTTGACAGTTTTCTAGGGGAGATATTGGAAAAGCTCAAAAGTACATAATCTTTAAACTCTGTCTCTCCTGTGGTTCTTGTCAGAGTTTTGGTTTAAGTCTTTTTGGGGGTTTGTTTAGAATTGGCATTGCTCTAAATTGTGGTCCTATTTAAAAACTTGATACCTGGTTCTGTGTGTGTGTGTGTGTGTGTGTTTTACTTGATTTTTACTTACAAAATATATTTTGGTTAAATTTCCATGTCAAAATGTATAAATATTTCTTTTAATCCAATATTTATCTCAGAATAAATGTAATATAACATAATCAATCCACTTGATAGGTTGTTATTTGTTTTCAATGCAGAGATGCAGTGAATATCCTTGTATATATTCTATTTGTACTTGTAGGAAAATATAAACACTTTTGGTAAATATTTGTCAATATTCTTCAGATAAAAGCAATGGGATTATTAAATTTGCATTTCTTCATTTACTAGTAAAGTTAAGCATCTTTTCGTGGGGGTTACCAGCCAGTTATCATTTATCTAGTTCTGTAAAAGATGGCGTTTGGATTTTGATGGGGATTGCATTGAATCTGTAGGTCACTTTGGGTAGTAAGGACATCTTAACAATGTTAATTATTTCAATGCATAAGCACAGGATCTTTCCACTTATTTGTGTTTCTTCAATTTCTTTCATCAGTGTCTTACAGTTTTCGGTGTAAAGATCTTTCATGTTCTTGGCTTAATTTATCCCAAAGTATTTTATTCTTTTTGATGCTATTGTAAATGGGACTGTTTTCCTAATTTCTTTTTTTGGATAGTTTGTTGTTAGTGTATGGAAATACAACTGATTTTTGTATGTTGGTTTTATATCCTCCAACTTTACTAAGTTTGCTTATTAGTGCTGACAGTTTTTTGGTAGAGTCTATAGGGTTTTCTACATATAAGATCATGTCATATGCAGACAAAGATAGTTTTACTTCTTCCTTTCTGGTTTGGATGCCTTTTATTTCTTGCCTAATTGTTCTGGCTAGGACTTTCATTACTTTGTTGAATAGAAGTGTTTAGAGTGGGAACCTTTGTCTTGTTCCTGATACTAGAAGAAAAGTTTTCAACTCTTCACTACTGAGTATGATATTAGCTGTGGGCTTGTTATATATGGCCTTTATTATATTGAGATACATTCCTTTTATATTTGATTCCTTTTGTATTTGATCATGAAAGGATGTTGAATTTTCTCAGATGCTTTTTCTGCTTCTTCTGTTAATGTGGTGTATCACATTTGTTGATTTGTGTATAGTTAAACCAGTCTTGCATTCCAGGGATAAATCCCACTTGATCATGTGTCTAATTCTTTCAATGTGCTGTTGAATTCAGTTGCTGATATTTTGTTGAGGATTTTTACAACAATGTTTATCATATAGGGGTATAGGCCTATAATTTTCTCTTCTTGTAGCATCCTTATCTGGCTTTGGTATGTGAGTAGTGCTGGCCTCTTAAAATGATTTTGGAAGTTTTCCCTTCTCTTCAATATTTTGGAAGCATTTGAGAAGGAACATTGTTAATTCTATCTTAAATGCTCGATAGAATTCATCAGTGAAGCCATCTGGCCCTGGGATTGTTTTTGTTCAGAGATTTTTGATTACTGTTTCATTTTTCTTGTTACAGATCTGTTCAGATTTTTTATCTATTCACGATTTAATCTTGGTAGGTTGTATATTTATAGGAATTTATCCATTTCTTCTAGGTTATCTAATTTTTTTTTTAAAGATTTTATTTATTTATTTGACAGAGACACAGCGAGAGGGGGAACACAAGCAGGGGGAGTGGGAGAGGGAGAAGCAGGCTTCCCGCTGAGCAGGGAGCCTGATGCGGGGCTTGATCCCAGGACTCTTGGATCATGACCTGAGCCGAAGGCAGACGCCTAACGACTGAGCCACCCAGGCGCCCCTAGGTTATCTAATTTTTTGGCATATAATTGTTCACAGTGGTCTCTTATGATCCTTTGTATTTCTGTAGTATCACTTGTAATGTAGTCTTTCATTTATAATTTGTTGACCCTTCCTTTTGCTTAGTTAGCAAAAAGTTTATCAGTTTTATGTTTTAAAAAAACCCAACTCTTAGTTTTTTAACGATTTTTTTCTCTTGTTTTCTAGCCTTAATTTTATTCCTGCTCTCATCTTAGTTTCCGTCCTTAAGCTAACTTTGAGATTGTTTGTTCTTTTTCTAGTTTCTTAAAATGGAAAGTTAGATTGTTTATCTGAGATCTTTGTTTTTTTCTCACTGTAGATTGTTTATCACTAAAACTTTTCTCCTAGAACTGCTTTTGCTGCATCTGATATTTTTGGTTTGTTGTATTTCCATTTTCATTTGTATCGAGATACTTTTTGAGTTCTCTTATTTCTTCTTTGATCCATTGATTGTTCAGTTGTGTTATTTATTTCCACAAATTTGTGAATGTTCAGTTTTCCTCATGTTATTGATTTCTAATTTCACACCATTGTTGTTGGAAAAGATACATTATATGATTTCAATCTTCTTAAATTTCTTAAGACATATTTTGTGGTCAACATATAATCTATCCTGGAGAATAACCCATGTGTACTTGAGAAGAATGTGTATTCTGCTGCTGTAGATATAAACCCAGATCATAACAATATTATATTAAATATGAATGGTCTAAACATCCCAATTAAAAAGCAGAGATTATCAGTCTGAAAAACGTTAAAAAATGAACCTTTGATGTATGTTTCAACATGAACAAATTCCTGGGGCGCCTGGGTGGCTCAGTCGTTAAGCGTCTGCCTTCAGCTCAGGTCATGATCCCAAGGTCCTGGGATCCAGCCCCACATCGGGCTCCCTGCTCCGCAGGAAGCCTGCTTCTCCCTCTCCCACTCCCCCTGCTTGTGTTCACTCTCTTGCTGTGTCTCTCTCTATCAAATAAATAAATAAAATCTTTAAAAAAAAAAATGAACGAATTCCAAAATCATTATGCTAAATGAAAAAGACAAATGATTACATAGTGTGTAATAACATTTATAAGAAATCCTAGAAAAGGCAAAACAGAAAGCAGATCATTGGTTGACAAAGTCAGCAATGAAGGAGAGAGACTGAAAAGGAATAGAAAGGAGATTTAGGGGGTGCTGAAAATATTCTATATTAAGGTTATAGTGGTGGTTGCATGACAATACATTTGTCAAGATTTCTCTGTATACATTGGAAATTTGTGAATTTTATTCTATATAAACTATTTCTTAATAAAACTTTTGATTTAATCAAACAGCTAATTAATGAGTTGCATGGAGGAATTCAGGGAAATTAAGGATGAATAGGCATTTTTTTTTTTTATTTTAATTTATTTTTTAAAGATTTTATTTGTCAGAGAGAGAGAGCACAATCGGGGGGGGGGGGTGTGGTGGAGGGAGAAGCAGGCTTCCCACTGAGCAGGGAGTCCGATGCAGGACTTGATCCCGGGACCCTGGGATCATGACCTGAGTTGAAGGCAGATGCTTAACTGACTGAACCACCCAGGCGTCCCTGAATAGACATGTTTTAAAGGAATTGAATAAAATTCAATACTGATATACTAAAAAACAAAATCTCTCTACCTTAATAAAATGTTCAGAATGTTAGAACTTAATATGATTTTTGAACTGAGCCTTAATTTATCTACTATATTTTTAATATTTCTTAAATTATTAGGTTGAACTAAAGCGACAATACAATGATCAGCACTCAAAATTGAGAGGTCTTTTACCTGGTCGTCAGTGGTATGATATTCAAGCATATAGGGCCTTAAACCAGGCCCTAGGTAGGTAAGTGAAATTTAATGTAATGTTACTGTAATATTATCTGTGGCCAGGGCTATAGAAAAGATAGTCTTGCTACTTCTTAGGATAAATTTGATAGCATTTTCTTTTACTAGAATCTTAGGAACTGATATATTTTTAATGATAGATGTCACAAGTGAGAGCTGAAAAGAATAAATGAAACTCTAAAACCTCAAAATTTGCTAAAGTTTAAGATTTATGATTGGGGTGCCTGGGTGGCTCAGTTGGTTAAGCGACTGCCTTCGGCTCAGGTCATGATCCTGGAGTCCCAGGATCGAGTCCCGCATCGGGCTCCCTGCTCAGCAGGGAGTCTGCTTCTCCCTCTGACCCTCCCCCCTCTCATGTGCTCTCTCTCTCTCATTCTCTCTCTCTCTCTCTCTCAAATAAATAAATAAAATCTTTAAAAAAAAAAAAAGAAGATTTATGATTGATCAAACAATGAATGTCACACAGAAGAGGTACTCAGTAAATGTTTAGAGAAGTTCACCACCAAACAGTAAAAATTTTATCTTATGAATATCAGAACCTAGATGATGATTTTATGGGTATAAAGCAAACCATTCAAGAAGAGTTAAAAGAAACCATGCTTTTGGGGGCACCTGGGTAGCTCAGTTCGTTGAACATCTGACTCTTGGTATCAGCTCAGGTCATGAGCTCAGGGTTGTGAGATCAAGCCCCACTTCAGGCTTCAGGCTCAGCCGGGAGTCAGTTTGAGATTCTCTCTCACCCTTGTCCGTCCCCCTGTGTGCACTCTCTCTCTCTCTCACTCTCAAATAAATAAATCTTTGAAAAAATAAAATTAAAAAAATTTTTTTAAAGCTAAAGAATTAATGCCAACTAACAATAACATTTAATTATAATACTTCTTTTCCTAAGGATTCTGGTCCATTAAGATTTGTGCTTTGTGGAGCTAGTTATTAAGTCACCATTTTATAACATAATTTTCATGTTGTAGAACATAGCATTTAATTTATAAACACTTTTGGGGCGCCTGGGTGGCTCAGTTGGTTAAGCGACTGCCTTCGGCTCAGGTCATGATCCTGGAGTCCCCTGATCGAGTCCCACATTGGGCTCCCTGCTCAGCAAGGAGTCTGCTTCTCCCTCTGACCCTCCTTTCTCTCATGCTCTCTGTCTCTCATTCTCTCTCTCTCAAATAAATAAAATCTTAAAAAAAAAAAAATTTTTTTTTAAATTTATAAACACTTTAATCCTTAGACTTTTAATAACCTAATATTTTATATTCTCTATTCATGAAATTGTAACTAGTTAAAACCATGTGATAATTTTTTCTTGTGGAAGCTGTAAGGCACTCATATAATCAAAAGAACACAGGTTAAGAATAAAATCATGAAAACATGACCATTTGACATATTTTCTGTTCAGCCAAAAGACCCACACCTAACTGTAATCTGACCTAACCAAATCCAGAATTTAAATTTTTCTCATCTTGTTCACTCACATTAGCCTATTTACACCTAAGCTTTTAGATTGCATTTGAGTTCAGATTTACAGATAGCTAATGACAGGACTACAACAGCTGGATTTAAGTCCCAGAACACATCACCCACTCCCTACCTCATCATTTAAAAATTATATTCTGCAGGTGTTTCCCTTCAAATTGAATGATTCGGTTCTATGGTTAATCTACTGATATGGTTAAGCTGCTGCCCTTCTCTGCCTAGAAATTTCATTAGTACTTGGCATCATGTTGCACTATAAATTGTTCTTGAAGCATTTCATCTGCTTACTTGGTGTCTCCCTGTTGTTGACCTGTTTTGTGTTCTTGTATTTGTATTTTAATATTCAGCAAATAGTTTCTAGGGGAGCCTGAATATTATTTAAAATTCTTGACTTTTAGTCACTATACTTAATTTCAGGACAGTAAATATTCTGACCTCAGTTACTATTTTTTCCTTTTAATATAGGCAGTGTATTGAATTTTAAGAAATCGTTTGAAGCAAAAATATATTTATATCCTACTTTGTCATTTATAAACATTTTCTACATATATTAAACAGGTTGTAAGAGATGAAATTACTTGTCTAGTATCACATAATTACTAAATGGGCCTTCATATCTTGGCCCCACCTACTTTTAAAACCTCAGGACCTGCTTTTTCATCCTTAGACCCTACCTTTATCCTCTAAAGCTCTCACTGTTAAACATAAAACATCTTATTATTAAACATACCATATCCTTTCACTACTCTCTGCTTTGGCATAACAAGCTATCGGACAATTCATTTGGCAAGTTTACCAATCAAAACCTAGTTGAAGGTCATGTCCTTCATGAAGATTTCTTTTTACTTTTCCAACTAGTTATTTACACCTTAGGAAATCCATAGTAGTTTATACATTATCTCTATTACACATATATCTCATTGTATTGTAATAACCTGTTTATATATCTGTCTCCTTCCCTAAACATGTATTTTACATTCTCAGCAAACAACTCTGCCTCAGCTTGGGGCATAGATGCTCAATAAATACTTGTTGAATTCGTGAAAAATGGTGGGTTTGGTCCTTTCTCCACTATACCATGTTGGCCAGAGAACGTCTGGAGCTTCAAAACATACTTTTCTAGAATTTCATAAAAAGACATGTGTTTGTAACATTGATATATAATACTATAGTTTTCATATTTTATTATTAATTAAAAAATTGATAGCCCAACTGTCATTGTATTGATTTTCAGGGAAACAGTATCAACAAGTAGCAACTTTTTATTACAAAGAAATACTCATTTAAAAATCAAGTGAATGTTTTACATCACTTGATAAAACTCATAATGTGTATTGATTGACATAAAGGTACTTATAACCAGGTACTCTTCTTATACGGGATAAGTCTAGAAGGTCTAAAGTAAGCAGAAACAAATGGAGTTTAAAAAAAAAAAATCTTTTTTTTAAGACCACATGGGACTGTTAGAGTATTTGAAGTAATATAAGTCCATGAAATGTAATAACAGCCTTCGGGAATGTACCAGATGGTTTTGTGACCAGGTTACAACTGCACTATGAGTTTCCTAACGGGTCTGCTTTACTGAAAGTATAATCTTTGTCTCAAGTGGGCATAATTCATTTGAACAAGGCAGAATGAAAACAATGGAAAAAAGAAAAGGTGAAATTCTTTTCTCTGAACTGTTTTGGTAACTTAAATGCCTTTCTACCTTAGAACACTTTAAAATAAACCAAAATGGAATAAAAAATAGAGTGACACCCCAACTTTCCATTAATTTTCAACACTGGTCTATAATATTGGCAATATCCATCTTCCTGTCCTGCCTAATTTTGTGGTCTGATGCCTCAGAACCTAGAATTACTTTAAAATAATATTTTTAAAAAGTCATATAAAATTTAGATTGTTTTAAATCTCTGGAAAAATAAAACATTTATATTAATCTTCACCCCTCTCAAAATTCCACAAAACTAAAGGAATAAAAATGATAAAAATGCCAAAACTACAAAGTTAAAAAGAGTGGGAGAGGGAACGCTACCAGATGAGATGTCAGCAAATTTTGATCACTGAAGAACAGATGAATGATTGAGTGACTTAGCAGGCAAAAGAAAGCTGTTGTGAAAGTCAACAAGATTCTTCAGATTCAGGCATGGAAAAACTTGGGATGTGGGGGCACTCTAAAGTATCATTTAAAGTAGGATTAATCACAAAATAATTGATTGCAAGTTACTGTAAGTAGTAGACAGCCCCCCTCCCCACTCAAATTTACTTTCTGGAGAGATTGTATTAGAGAGTTTATATGTTCTTCAACTCCAGGTATAGCTAAGGATGTATTAAAGATGGGGGTTAAGAAAAGTCTGTTTATGGAATGTGAGAACTCTATCCCCCTTTTCTTCTCAGCTCTGCATAGGCTTATAATCAATCTTATATCTCCAAGGCAGGAAAGTATAGTATTCCTATCTAGAGATACTAATTACCTCATGAGTAAAGACCTACAGATAGTAGCAAAGTGGTCCTGTGCCTCCCAAAGTACCTTACTCTGGCACAGCTTCCCAGTATGTAAGCCATACCCCATGTTGGCAGAGCTACCAATCAACGTTTTCATACTTCACTCTTATGTAAGTGCAAAGAGTCATCACCAGATAATCAAAAAAAGTCTGTAACATGAAAAATACCAAAACAATATCAAGACTATACCAACAAAACAAAAACAGGGTGGAAGAACTTGTAGACAACAGAAGCAGTGCATTAGAACAGAGGTTGGCTGTTCTTTTTGGTCAAGTCTCTGTACAATAGAACAGAGGTTGGTCAAACTCTTTCTGTAAAGAAGTGGACAATACATATTTTAGGTTTTTTGGGCCATGTCCAGTTCTGCACCCATATTCTTTATTTTTCTTTTAACCTCTGAAAATGTGAATATCATTCCTGCCTTGCAGGCTGTACAAAAACAAAATATGGACCAGATTTCCTGTGTGGGCTTATTTAGCCAACCCCTTATCCATAGAGGGTAAAATACTTCCTCCATGAAATAAGAGAAATAAGAACAGATTTATTTTAAGAAAAGTTTCCGGGCATTAACATGATAGCAAACTTTAAATGCAGAATTAGGCTCAGAAGATAAAATGGAAATTTCCTAGGTCAAAATAACAAAGAAAATTTAAAGATCAGTATGCAAGAGGCAATTTCTGATAAAAAGGAGATCTGTAGGAAGAGACCAGAGAAAATACAGAAGAAGAAAATATAGAAGAAAGAAAATATGGAAGAACTTAAACCTATCAAAGAAATAATTCAAGAAAAATGCTCAGAATTGAAGGGCATAATTTCCTGATTAAGGGGGCCCACCCAAGCACCAGTAAAGGGAGAAAAGCTACAAAGTACCTCACTGTGCAGTTTCAAAGTACCTGAGATAAAGAAAAAGTCCTAGAACGTTCCAGAGAGAAGAAAACAGGTCTCATACAAAAGACATGAAATCACAATTGAGAGACTCCTTAAAAATCAACATTAGAAGATAGAAGACAGTTTTAAATTATCTTCAAATTTTTGAGGGAAATTTTGACTTGCAATTGAAGTTTATACAACTCAAACGATCAATAAGCTATAAGATAGAATAAAGCCTTCAATATGCAAAGGACCTAAAACATTAGGGACACCTGGGTGGCTCAGTCAGTTAAGCATCTGCCTTCGGCTCAGGTCATGATCGCAGGGTCCTGGAATCGAGTCCCATATCAGGCTCCTTGCTCAGCAGGGAACCTGCCTCTCCCTCTGCCTGCCACTCCCCCTGTTCATGCTCACTCTCTCTCCCTCCCTCTTTCTCTCTGATAAATAAATAAATAAATCTTAAAAAAAAAAGGGACCTAAAACATTAGCTTGAAATGCACACCTTCTCAGGATGCTACTGGAGGATATGCTTCATCAAATAAGAGAAAATTCAGACAGAGGAATATCAAAGTTGCAGGAAACTGGAGTTCCAACCCAGAATAGAGGAAAAGAGAATTCTCAAATTAGGAAGGGAAGCTCTGGGATGACTTCCCATAGTAGTTAGTCTAGATTGGTTTCTGAAGATGGATTTTGATGGTACTTAGAAGAACTTTTACAGCGGTGGCAAAGTTTGGGAATTAATGATAGAATACATAGAAAAGCAAAAAAGGAGAGAGACAGTTATTAACTCTAGGGCAGAACAAAAAGTCTTGTATGAGAAAGAAAATGTAATCATAGTGTACAATATAACATCTGTAAATGGTTATCCACTGAATATTGGTTACATAAGAATTGTGGTATAACTATCAGGAAAATGAAGAGGTGATGGAGTATCAGTGGTATAAGAGAAGAAACACCTTCTATAGGAAGAATCCATACATAATGTCTAAAGGTTAAAAATCAAGAAGTAGTAGTAGTTCTAAAAGTTATTTAGAACATGGAGGTAAATGAGTAGAACTATAATAAATTTAAGGGAATTGTTTCTGAGGATTGGGAATTGGAGATAAGGTATACATAGGTAAAAGAATTCTGTTGTTTTTTTTTTTTTAATTAAAACTACTGTATTACTATTTGATTTTTAAACTATGCTTGTGTATTTAAAATTAAAATTTACAAAGTTAAAATTAACTTTTAAAAAATAGGAGGTTTCAACTCTAAATAAGATGGAGTAAGCATACTACTGTCTTAAAAACCTAGACAGAATGCATGGAACAGCTATTTGAGTATTGTGAAAAGTAAATAGTGGCAGACAGATTTGGGAAGAAGACTAGAATTCAAAGTATAAGTGAACTTTCTGGAGTAACTTTATTAATATCAGACAAAGTAGAGTTCAGAGAAAGAGTATTAGTGGAGTATTAAAAATGAAAATTATAAAATGATGAAAGGGTCAATTTGCCAATAAGATACAACAATCCTTAATGTGTATGCACCTAAAAACAGAGCTTCAAAATATATGATGCAATAACAAATCTGAATAGAGAAATAGATGAGTCTGCAAGTATAGTTGGATTTCATTTCCTCTCTCATTAATAGATAGAAGGAGTAGACAGAAAACCAATAAAGATACAGAAGACTTGAATGTTATTAACCAGCTGGATTGAATTGACATAGAGCACTCCATGCAACAATGTTAGAATAAATGTTTTTCCAAGTGCATAAGGAACATTTATCAATATAGACCATATCCTGGATGATAAACTGTACATTTTTTAAAAGAATTGAAATCCTAATGTGTTCTCTGACCAAAATGTAATTAAACAATTAAGTTAGAAATCAGTAATATTTGACAGAAAAAAAAAATACTTGGAAATTAAAACATTTTTTATAGTAAATGTCTAGTAATTTTAATTTTTAAAATTTTTTTTAATTTAAATTATAATTAGTTGACCTACAGTTCAATATTGGCTTCAGGAGTAGTGTTTAGAGGTTCATCATTTACATATAACACCCAGTGCTCATCATAACAAATGCCCTCCTTAATACCCATCATCCATCTATCCCATCCCCCACCCTCCTCCCTCCATCAATCCTCAGTTTATTCTCTACAGTTAAGAGTCTCTCATGATTTGTTTCCTCCTCTCTCTGTTTTCCCCTCCCATATATTCATCCATTTTCTTAAATTCCACATATGAGTAAAATCATATTAAAACCCTACTTCTAGTGGCACCTGGGTGCATAGTCAGTTGGGCATCTGACTCTTGGTTTCAGCTCAGGTTATGATCTCAGGGTCATCAGATCGAGCCCTGTGTCCAACCACACACTCAGTGCAGAGTCTGCTTAAGACTCTTTCTCCCTCTTCCTATGCCCCTCCCCCTCTCAAATTAATAAATAAATCATTTTTAAAAAACTATACTTCTAAATAATCCATAGATAAAGCAGAAAGTCTTAGGAAAATTAGAAGATATTTTGAGCTAATCAAAAATGAAAATGTATCTAACTATGTGAGCTGCATCTATAGCAGTGCCCAGTGGGAAATTTCTATCATTAAATGCTTATTTTCAAAAAGAAGAAAGGTCTCAAATCAATAAGCTTCTACCTTAAGGTAGGAAAAGAAAAGCAAAATAAATATAAAGCAAACAAAAAAGGAAATAATAAAGATAAGAGTATAAATCAATGAATTTGAAAACGAAATCAGTGAAACTAAGAATTAAAAAATTGATTTTATTTTTTTAGATTTATTTATTTGAGAGAGAGAGCAAGCACAAGTGGGAGGGGCTGAGGGAGAAAGAGAGAATCTCAAGCAAACTCCCTGCTGAGTGTGGAGCCCAACACAGGGCTTGATCTCAGGTCCCTGAGATCATGACCTGAGCTGAAACCAAGACTCTAGATGCTCAACTGACTGCACCATCCAGGTGCCCCTAAAAAATTGAGTTTAAAAAGATAAATAGAATTGGTAAATCTCTAGGTAACTGACAAAGAAAAAAGGGAAGCCACAAATTATCAATCTCTGGAATAAAAGAAGTCATATTACTATATACCCTGCAGATGTTAAAAAGATAATATGGAAAAAACTATACTATATGCATACATTCAACAACTTAGGTGAAATAGACTAATTCCCTCAAACCCACAAAGTACCAAACTCACTGAAGATGAAAAAGATAACCTGAATAGTCAATCCTCTGTCTAGTAAAGAAAATTTGTAGTTTGAAAAAAATCACCTAGATGGGTTCACTGGCAAATATTACCAAACATTTAAAGAAGAAATAGCAGGGCGCCTGGGTGGCTCAGTTGTTAAAGAGTCTGCCTTCGGCTCAGGTCATGATCCCAGGGTCCTGGGATTGAGTCCCGCATCGGGCTCCCTGCTTAGTGGGAAGCCTGCTTCTCCCTCTCCCACTACCCCTGCTTGTGTTGCTGCTCTCACTGACTCTCTGTCAAATAAATAAAATCTTTAAAAAAAAATAAAGAAGAAATAGCACCAATTCCATTTGATCTCTTCTAGAAAATTGTTATATTTTACCCACCTAGGTGGCTCAGTTGGTTAAGCGTCTGCCTTTGGCTCAGATCATGATCTCAGGGTCCTGGGATTGAGCCCCGCATTGGGCTCCCTGCTAAGTGGGGAGTCTGTTTCTCCCTCTTCCTCTGTCCCCCCATTCTCTCTCTCCCTCTCTATGTCTCTCAAATAAATAAAATCTTAAAAATAGATGATAGAACCCTTCCCAATTCATTTTATGAGGCCAACACTATCCTACTAAAACTAAAAGAAGACAATATAAAAACAAGAAAGAAAACTACAGACTAATATCTGTCAAAAACATAGGTGAAAATAATCTTAACAAAGTATTAACAAATTGGGTGAGATGCACAAAAATGACAGTAAAGACCTCTGAAAATTCTCTAACAAAGGAATGAGAAAACAGGTTAAATAATTAGAATCAACTTTTTCAGAACTGTAAATTAACCAGTTTACAACATTCCAGGAAATATTTATTCATGAAAATTGCTGAATCTCATTAAGAACAGTGAATGTTGTGGGATTTTCATTTGCCCAGTTCCCATTCCCTCTCTTCAAGTTCACAGTTTTTTTTTTTTTTTTTTTTTTTTAAAGATTTTATTTATTTATTTGAGAGAGAGAGAATGAGAGACAAAGAGCAGGAGAGGGGGAGGGTCAGAGAGAGAAGCAGACTCTCTGCCGAGCAGGGAGCCCGATGCGGGACTCGATCCCGGGACTCCAAGATCATGACCTGAGCCGAAGGCAGTCGCTTAACCAACTGAGCCACCCAGGCGCCCCAAGTTCACAGTTTTAAATCATGGTGAAAGCCAGTAATCTGCCAGCCACCCAAAGGACTGGAACTTACTCCTTGAGAATTGTCATTATGGAACCTGTCTGGTGATTTCCTGGAAGACCCTATTCACAAGGCTATCTTTATATGACCTGGCTAGGAGCTCACCCAGGCAAGTAATGTTTAATTTCCCAACATCCTGAGATGATGACTAAATTTGGGCCAAATAATAAGCTAACTAAATAGCTTACTGGGAAAAGCTGGGAAATGAGATATACATAGGGGGCTTTAAAAGTTCTGACATATTCCTAGGACTTTAGTGGGCCGTGCCTGTATGTACAATGGTGCATATAACCAGGGATGTGCACATGCTCAGGAAAGACCTGAGAAGCCCCTAAGTTCTCACCTCTGGTTGACCTTGAGGCTCTGTTGAAGCAGGAAGAGAAGACTATGGCAGAGTTGTTTGTTACCTGCCTGGCTGAGGATCGAAAGCATGTTGAAAACATGTGGAAAGCCTCTTGGCAAATTAGACATATATTGGTTACAAATGTTTAAGGAAATCTTTGCCTAGTCATTAACTGACTACTAAGCTGATCTAGCAATGGTCACACATGACAGAAAACAGACTTTAAAAGAATTATCTTTAGAAAGTCACACCAGCAACAACAAAAGTCCTTGAGCAGAGGGAAGAATCTGAATTGTACAGTTGCCACATTGTATTATTTAAAATGTACTTTTTTCAACAAAAATTATGACATCAAAGAAAGAAGAATGGATGTCCCATACACATGGGAAAAAGCAATCAATAGAAAGTGTCCCTAAGGTAGTCCAGACATTGTAGTTAGTGTATAAAGTTATTTTAAATATAGCCAAAGAACTAAGGAAAATATGTCTAAAGAACTATAGGAAACTATGAAAATGATATCTCACCAAATAGAAATTTTTAAAAGAAGATAGAATCAATAATAAGAATTTTTTAAAAGAACTTAATGGAAATTCTGGATTTGAAAATTCCAGTAACTGAAATGAAAAATTCATTAGAGTGTCTCAACAGCAGTTTTGAGCAGGAAGAAGAATCAGTTCACTTAAAGGTAACTCAACTGAGATTATCCAGTCTGAGGAATAGAAAGGAAAAGAATGAAGAATAATGAACATAGCTTCAGGGACCTATAAGACCCCATCAAGCATACCAATGCTCACATAATGGGAGTCTTAGAAGGAGAGATGAGAGAGAAAGGAACAGAAAGATTAGTTGAAGAAATAAAGGCTGGAAACTTCCCAAATTTGATGAAAAACATTAATCTGCACATCTAAGAAAACCAGCAAATTCGAAGTAATTTAAAATCAAAGATATGTAGACATGTCATAATCAAACTGCTAAAAGACAAAGAGAATCTAGAAAACAGCAAGAGAAAAACAACTCCTCATAAGACATCCTCAATAATTTTAGCATATTTCTTACTGAAAACTATGGAGAGCAGAAGGCAATGAACTGACATATTTAAAGAAAAAGACTGTCAACAAAGTCTACTATATCTAACAAAACTATCCTTCAAAAATGAAGGAGAAAGTAAGACATTCCCAAATAAACAAAAATGAGAGAATTAATGTCTAGAAAACTTGTTCTACTCCCAAATCAAAAAAAAAAAAAAAAGAGAAAAGAAATACTACAGGTGATCCTTTTCGGGTTGAAATGAAAAAACACATATCCAAAGGCAGTCACGTATCCATATAAAGAGATAAAGAGCATCTGAAAGGGATTTTCATAGAAATATAAAAAACAATATAAATGTATTTTATACTCTTTTTATCCTATTTGATTTTTAAAGCAACTGCATAAAGCAATCATTTTAAATATGTGGTGATAAGCATTGTCTTGGGGGTGCCCTAAACCACCACAGGTTCAGTAATTCACTAGGAGCAGGAATACATTCATCATATAGTTGTATGCACATATAGGATTTATTACATTGAAGGAATACAAAGCAAAATCAGCAAAGAGAATAGGCACATGAGCAAAGTCTAGGGGAAAGCAGGCAAAAGCTTCCAAGCCTCCTCTCTCAGTGGAGTCATATGGAACGCACTTAATTCCCCAGCAATGATTGTGGTAACATGTTTGAGATATTGCCAATTAGGGGAGCTCATAAAGACTCAGGACCCAGTGTTTTTATTTGGGGCTGTTCAGATAGACAGCCTCTGCCTAGCACTTCCCCAAAGTCCAACCTCTTAGAAACAAAGCAGGTGTTCAGCATTAATCATTGTTTGCACAAACATTTTAAACACAGGGAGCATCTTTTATAAGTCAATGATTGGAACCCTCCTGAAATCTAAGTTTCTAAACACTGAGTCTACCTTATATGCAGGCCTCTTTGGGGATAAGCAGTTTGGCATGCCGTTACCTCTTTTCTGTACAGGCATACGGTGTATAAAGAGGTAATTTATATTACAGTAATAACACAAAGATGAGGGGGGAATGAACAGAATTATATAGGAGCAACATTTTTGTATACTATTGAAATTAAGTTGGTATTAATCCACGTAAGATTGTTGTAAGTACAAGTGTTAATTAAAGCAGCCACAAAGAAAATAACTCAAAATGGTAAGAAATGACAAGAAATTAACATGATACATAAAAATACCTATTACGCACAGAGGGTGCCAGTGTGGCTCAGTCGGTTAAGCATCTGACTCTTGATTTCAGCTCAGGTCATGATCTTGGGGTCCTGGGGCGGAGCCCCACGTCAGGCTCCGCGCTCAGCGAGGATTCTGCTTGAGGATTCTCCCTCTCTCTCTGATAAATAAATCTTTATTTATTTATTTTAGAGAGAGAGAGCACAAGCAGGAAGGGTTGGGAGAGGGGGAGAGAATCCCAAGCAGACTCTGCACTGAGGGCTCCATCCCACAACCCTGATTTTTTAAAAAAAACATGACCCATCTATATGCTGCCTCTAAGAGAAATACTGTAGTTAAGCATGCACGCACACACACACACACAGATTAAGGTACACAGATAGGAAAAGACTTACTACGCAAACAGTAAACAAAAGCAAGCTGGTTGATTATACTGGTATCAGACAAAATAGACTTTAAGACAAAAATTGTTAATAGAGACAATAAATATTCCTTTTTAAAAAGATTTTATTTATTTGTCAGAGAGAGAGAGTGAACAGCAGGCAGAGGGAGACGCAGGCTCCCTGCTGAGCAAGGAGCTTGATGCAGGACTCGATCCCAGGACCCTGAGATCATGACCTGAGCCAAAGGCAGACGCTTCACTGACTGAGCCACCCAGCCATCCTGAGACAATAAATATTCTATAATAAATTTTCACTTCATCAAGAATATGTAACATTCAACTATGCAACACATACACATATATGCAACTAACAAAAGGACCCTAAATCGTATGTAGCAAAAACTGTCAGAAATAGATAATTCAACAGTTAATAGTTGGATACTTTGTTACCCTACTTTCAATAATAGAACAATTAGGAAGAAAACCAAAAAATGTGAATCTTGAACACTATAACCCAGTGGTTATAAATCTAACACATCTATTACACTCCACCCTCCTAAGGTGCATGTGGCATATTCTTCAGGATAGACTATATGTTAGTCTACAAAATCAGTCTTCAAGAAATTTTAAATGGCTAAAATCATAGAAAGTATTTTTTCTGATCTCAGTGGAGGGAAACTGGGAATCTATAACAGGAGAAAAAATGGGAAACTCATAAATATGTGGAAATTAAGGAACACATTCTTAACCAGTGGATCCAAGAAGAAATCATAAGAGAAACTAGAAAATACCTTGTGATGAGTGAAAATGAAAACACAGTGTACCAAAATTTTGAAGAGACAATGAAAGCATTGCTCATAGAGAAATTTATAGTTGTAAATGCCTATATATATATATATATATATTTTTTTTTTTAAGAAAAATCCAATCAATAATCTAACCTCCTACCTTCAGGAATTAGAAAAAGAAGGGCAAGGGGCGCCTGGGTGGCTCAGTTGGCTAAGTGGCTGCCTTCAGCTCAGGTCATGATCCCAGGGTCCTGGGATCAAGTCCCACATTGGGCTCCCTGCTCTATGGGGAGCCTGCTTCTCCCTCTGCCACTCTCTCTCTCTCTGTCTCTCATGAATAAATAAAGTTTTTAAAAATTTTAGAAAGAAAGAAAAAGAAAGGCAAGCCAAGCACAAGGCAAGCAGATCAAAGTGATAACAGATACCTGAATGGAAATAAAGGAGAGAGAATAGAAGATTCAGTAGAGGGGCACCTGGGTGGCTCAGATGGTTAAGCGTCTGCCTTCGACTCAGGTCCTGATCTCCAGGTCCTGGATTGAGGCCCACATCAGGCTCCGAGCTCAGTGAGGAGTCTGCTTCTCCCTCTGCCTCTCCCCCTGGTTGTGCTCTCTCTCTCTCTCAAATGAATAAATAAAATCTTAAAAAAAAAAATGTTCAGTAGAAAAAAAATAAGGATAACAAAAGTTCTTTGAGAAGATAAAGAAAATTGACAACCTTTAACTAGACTGACTAAGAGAAAATACAAAAAGGATTTAAATTACTAAAATTAGGAATGAAAGAGGGGATGTTGCTTCCAACCTTATAGAAATATAAAGCATTATAAGAGAATGCCTTGAGCAATTGTTTCACAGCAAATTGCATAACTTAGATAGGATGGACAAATTCATAGAAAAACACAAGCTACTGAAACTGACAGAGCAAGAAAAAGATCTGAATAGATCTATAAAAGTAAAGAGATAGAAGAATTAGTAATCAGAAGATTTCCCACAAAGGAAAGCTCAGGACCAAATGCCTTCACTGATGAGTTCTAGCAAATATTTAAAGAATTAACACCAGTCCTTTACAAACATATGAAAAATAGAAGGGCAAACACATATCATCGTATTCTAGAGGCCAGCATTGCCTGTTACCAAAACCAATCAAAGACATCACAAGAAAGGAAAATTACACCGCAATATCTCTTATGGGTATAGATGCAAAAACTCTCAACAGAAAAGTAGAAAACTGAATCCAGCAACTTACTAAAGGATTATACACAATGACCAAGTAGGATTTATCCTGGGATTGCAAGGCTGGTTCAACATCCAACCAATTTTGTTGGTCCAACTAAAATCAATCAATGTAATATGCCATATTAATAGAATAAAATACAAAAACCATGTGATCTCAAGAGGAGAAAAAAGCATTTGACAATACCTAACACATTTTCATGATAAAATAAGTTCAGTGTAAGTTACAAGAAACATTCAGTATACAAAAATCAATCACTTTGTGTACAGAGGGAATAAACAATCCAAAAATGAAATTAAGAAGTCCATTTACATATTGTAATAGTGTTGTATGATGACAAAAAGTAGCTACATTTGTCGAAGGATAGTATAGCATATAGACTTGTTAAATCACTATGTTGTAAACCTGAAACTAAGGTAAAATTGTGTATCAACTATATTTCAATAAAAATAAATTTAAAAATTTTCATTTGCAATAGCATCAAAAAGAATAAGTTACTTAGGAGTAACTTTAACAAAAGAAATGCAAGATTTGTACACTGAAAGTTACAAAATATTGTTGAAAGAAATTTTTAAATAAATGGAAGAATTTCATGGACTGGAAGACTTATTGTTAAAATAACAACATTTCCCCAAATTGATCTGCAGAGATTTACTGCAATCCCAAACTACCAGCTGGATTTCTTGCAGAAATTGAGAAGCTGATCCTAAAATTTACATGGAAATTGAAGGAAACTAAGAATAGTCACAAAAATCCTGAAAAAGAACAAAATTGGAGAACTGGCAGTTCTCAACCTCAAGCTTATTGCAGTGCTACAATAATCGAGACTGTGTTGTACTGGCATAATATAGACATTTAGAACAAGGGGGTAGAATTGAAGGTCCAGAAACAAACTCCCATATTTACAGTGAGTTGGTTTTTGACAAAAGTGCCAAGACAGAGGGAGAAGAAGATGGTGGAGGAGTAGGAGGACCCTAGGCTTGTCTCATCTCATGAAGACAACTAGATAACTACCAAATCATCTTAAATACCCCAGAAATCAACCTGAGGACTGACAGAACAAACTCCACAACTAAAGGGAGAGAAGAGGCCACACTGAAGAAGGTATACTGTGCTTCTTGCTGTTCTCTGACTATGTCAGGTTAGCTCTTTCTCCAGGGTCCTTGCACTTGCATTTCTCTCTGCTAGAATATTTCCCTTCCATATATATACACAGCTCATCCCCTTACCTGTGAAGAATCTGTATTCAAATGATATTTTCTCAGTGCTCAATATCACCGTGTTTAAAATTTAGCACCCCCTACCAACATTCCCTATTCTCTTTCCCTTTTTATTTTTTTCCCTTAATACTTAGTACCTTCTCATATACTATATAGTTTTCTTACTTCCTGCCATGGACTGAATTGTGCCCCTCTCAAATTCATATGTGAAAGCCCTAATCCCCAATGTAATGCTATTTGGAGATGAGGCCTTAGGAAGGTAATTAGGTTTAGATGAGGTTATGCAGTTGGGGCCCTCATGATGGGATTAGTGCCCTTATCAGAAGAGACACCAGAGAACTTGTCTCTCTCTTCCTCTCCCTCGTCTCACCCCCACCCACGTGAGGACACAGTGAGATGGCTAATATCTGCAAGCCAGGAGGAGAGCCTTACCAGGGAACTAAATCATTTCACACCTCTTGTACTTCCCAGCCTCAAGAAATGTGAGAAATAAATTCCTATTGTTTAAGCCTCCCCACCCCCAAAAATGTGCCAAGACAATTCAATAGGGAAAAAAATCTTTTTTAACAGATGGTGTTGGGATAACTGGATATCCACATGCGAAAGAATGAAGGTAGTCCCCTTCTTCACACCATATACAAAAGTTAATTCAAGATGGGTCAAAGACTAATGAGGTGTAAATCTTCTTGTCCTTGGATTAGGCAATAGTTTTTTAAATCTGACATCAATAGCACAACTAAAAAAATTAGATAAATTGGGCTTTGTCAAAGTTAAAACTTTTGTTCTTCAAAGAACACTACTAAAACATGGAAAAGAATTTACATGGGAGAAAATATTTGCAAAAAGTGTGTCTGATAAGGGTGTAGTATCCAGAATATATAAAGAACTCTTATAATTCAACAATAAGAAGATAAATAATGCAATTTAAAAATGGACCAATAATTTGAATAAGCATTTCTCCAAAAGATATCTACAAGTGGCACATGAAAAGATGCTCAATATCACTACTTAATAAGGAAATGCAAATTAAAACCACAGTGAAATGACACTTCACACTTCCTAGAGTACATATAATGAAAAAGATGGATAATAACAAGTGTTGATGAGGGTATGGAGAAATAGGAAATCTCACACAAAGCTGGCAGAAATGTATAATTGTGCAAGTGCTTGGGGAAAAAAGTGTGGCAGTTCCTCAAAAAGTTAAACATTGAATTCTGTACAACCCAGCAATACCACTCCTAATTGGATTCATATGAGAATTTGTACCCAAATGTCCATAGCAGCATTATTCACAATAGCCAAAAGGTGGAGACAACCCAAATGCCCATTAACTTATGAATGGATAAATACGATGGAATATTATTTAGCTGTAAAAAGGAATGAAGTACTGATACACAATGGAAGTAGCCTTGAAAGCATCATGCTAAGTAAAAGAAGCCAGACACAATACGCCATATGTTGCATGATTCCAGTTACATGAAATTTCCAAAATAGGCAAATTAAAGAGACAGAAAATATATTCATGATTGCCAGAGAATAGGGGGAGTAATTGGATAATTGGGAGTGACTAGTGGACACTGGGTTTCTTTTTGGTAACATAAAAATGTGTGCTAGATAGTGGTGTAGGTTGCACAACTTTGTAAATGTACTAAAAATCACCAAATTGTACACTTAAAATTTTTTTTAATAATTTTTAAAGATTTATTTATTATTTTAGAGAGATTACATGGGGAGGAGGGGCAGAAGGAGAGGGAGGTCTCAAGGGAGAGAATCCCAAGCAGACTCCCCACTGAGCACAGAGCCTATCGCAAGCCTCAGTCTCCCAACCCTGAGATCATGATCTGAGCTGAAATCAAGAGTCGGACACTTAACCAACTGAGCCACCCAGGCACCCCTTGAATAATTTTTAAAATTAAAAAATTTTTTTAGCAAACCAAATCCAACAATCTATAAAAAGAATAATGTACCATAAGAACATATGGTTATCTTAGGAATGAAAGAGGGAGAAAGACTCTCAAGCAGATTCCACACCGAGGGCAGAGCCTGGTATGGGGCTCGATGTCATGACCCTGAGATCACAAACTGAGCCGAAACCAAGAGCCAGATGCTTAATCAACCGCGCCACCCAGGCACCCTGTTGGGTTTTTTTTCAAAGTCATTTTTGTTTGATTTTTCTCCCTATTTTTTTATAGGTGTATTCGACACAGAAATGATTGGGGAGCTCTTATTCTAGTGGATGATCGTTTCAGGAGTAATCCCAGTCGATATATATCTGGTAAGATTCTCACTGGGCTTAGAGTAAGAATTAATAACAATCTTTGGTATTTAATAACTGCTAGTTTTAAAGAAAAATTTTGGACAGAATTTGAATTATTAGATCAGACATGGAAAAATTCACATTGATGGGAAATCTAGCCTTTTAATGCTTATGTGTTTACAAAAAAATCTTTATAGAGGAGAATCTGGTTAGTTACTAACAAAGTATTAATCAATTAGGATCCTTCAATATCATAGAATGTGGGATTTAATTAAGTAACAGAATAATAATTTATTTAGTATTGTCAGGGAAAAGGCTGTTCACAGGAATGAATTTTCCAAGAAATAAGTTTACATTTAAGCACATAAGCACATCTTTGGATGCTTAGGATTCTTCATTCTTTCTTTCTAGATTATACTGAAGTTTGTTGATTGTTTAGAAATGCTTCAGCTGTTCTACAGTTCGCATTAGAGCTAGTATTTTCTAAAAGAAAAAAACACAAACACCACTGTTGGCCTCAAGATGAAGTAGATGGTCATTTTTCCCCACTCAGATGAACAAATACTATGTGCCTAGAGTTTTTATTCAGCAGTCACACAGTCCCTTTAGAGTCAATACCAGGAATCCATCTGTTATTAAAGAACTGTTGGAAATACTTGCATCTTTATTATCTTTAAAGCTAAAAAGTTCATACCATACTATGATGAAGAGATACAAAATTTTAAGTTTCTTTCAGATTAGCCACCTGCGGGTATGGACTCTTTTTCTATTACAGAGCCTTATATTTGGTTTGGTATTAAAATGTATCCACATGGATTAAAGCACTCTTTTCTGCCCTTTCCATGTAAAGGAAGCCATTGAGCTTAGGTCCAGACATAACTCAAAGCAAAATGTTAAGTGCTTACGTTCAGTCAGCAGGTGGAGCTCAGATTCTTTGAGTTTTCAAAAGCAACCTGACATTTTACACTGAAAAAGCTTTCTTTGATTACAGAAAGTTCCAAATATGAAAGAAGTGACTATAATACTAAAGTTTTTCAATTTTAGAAAGTTTCATGTTTAATCCATATAATTATTTTCCCCAAGCAAACAAAAATAAAGAACTTTAAGGGAAATGCTTATTTAAAATGTTCTTCTAGGGGCACCTGGCTGACTCAGTAGATAGAACATAGGACTCTTGATCTTGGAATTGTAAGTTTGAGCCCCACGTTGGGTGTAGAGATTACTTGAAAATAAAATCTTTAAAAAATTAAAATGTTCTTCTTGTCAATTATACTTCAACAAAAAAAATGCAAAATCTGAAAACAAGTTTTTCTTATTTTAAAATCTTGAAGTTAAATTTTTACCTGATAGTTCAGATTTGGTGAGGGTTTTTTTTTTTTTAAGATTTTATTTTTAAGTAGTCTCTACACCCAACGTAGGCCTTGAATTTACAATCCCAAGACCAAGAGTCGCCTGCTCCACCTACTGAGCCAGCCAGGCGCCCCTGAGAGATTTTTTAAATTAAGAATTTTTCATTATTTCTGTATGGGGTTTTTTTTTTTTTTCTGAAATTCATAAAAGTGTGAAGTCTTCTTATCTAGACAATAATAGCACAACATACAAATTCCTTTTGATGGCTAGTCTTTGTTTAAATTCAGTTTGCATTAACTATAGAACACAATTTGATTTGCATTAAATATAGAAAAGCTCCATTAAAAAAAAGTAATGTATTTGAAATGAATGTATTGCAACTTGAAGCCCTGTCTTATTTTTCTTTTAGCTTAAAATACCATAGTGACTTTTTAAACGACTTCAGAAGATGATGATAGTTTTAGTAACACCAGCAGAGTTTATTTTCTTAAAGTCCAAATATCTGATTTTGAATTTCATTCTGAAATGAAACAAAACACCTTACACTGTCAATATGGTTCAAAGTTATACAGTTTCACATATCACAGGTCAAATCATATCCCTTACAACTTGATTATTTATATATTAAAAAATAATTATATAATAAATAGTCAAACAGGACATGATTTGTCCCTAATAACATTGTTATTCCTTTCATTCCTAGGATAGTTTAAGACATACTTGGAATTGAGGGAGAAGGGCAACAAAAAAACCTATGAGACTGGAATCTTAAATTTATTTTCACGAAAGAAATCAAAATTAGAAAGTTGGAATGGAAGACTGTGTTGTTTACAACTTCTAGCTTCCCTAAAATTAAAATATAAGCAATATTTGTTGGGAATTATGAAATTAAATTTGCCTTATTTCCCCAGTTATTCTAAACTGACAAATAATACATTTCTCCCTTTCCAATCTATTCCCACTGCCTGTTTCCTCCCTCCAGTTGATAATCAGTGCATATAAAGAAAAATGTTACTGATGCATGAGCAGAGTGTACATGTGAAGATGTTTAGGCAGGAAAAATATTGAGAATCATTCTATATATCCTAAATTGATGTGGATTACTTCATTAGAAAAATTATCTAAGTGTATTCTTAATGCATAATAACTTCCTGGGGTTTACTTTTTTCCTTAGGACTTTCTAAATGGGTACGGCAGCAGATTCAGCACCATTCAACATTTGAAAGTGCACTGGAGTCCTTGGCTGAATTTTCCAAAAAACACCAGAAGGTCATTGATGTATCCAAAGAGGACAGAAAGTTTATACAGGACAGTGAGTCTACACTTGAAGTGACCCATTTGAAGGACAATAGTTTAACTTATTTATCAGAAGCAGCAAGTCATCTAGCACCAGAAAATCCTGGGAAAGGTGAAGCAAAAATGTGTGTCCAAGAACAACAGTGTCCTAAAATAACTAAAAGTCCATCTCTACCAAGAGGTATCATCTCCAGAAAGGAAAGAGGTTTGAGAAGTTTTGCCCTATTTACATTTGATAGAGAAGTCTTTTGTTATATCTAGTGAAATGATATTTATTGTGCTATAGATTAATTTCCTTAAACATGTTGGTCTGAAATAGAAGGTGTTATCATAAAATAATGAAATAGTGTGGTGTATTGGAATGGGAACAGACTTTTGTCAAGAGACCTAAGCATATTTTCCAGTTTTCCACTTACCAGATTTGCCACCACCTAGCTTTGTGACCATGAGCAAGTCACATAACTTTTTTGAATCTTAATAGAAAAAGGAATCTCTGCATACCTATCGCTGAGGTTGGGCTGTAAAGATCTAATAAGATGATAAATATCATAGCATGGTAAAATACTGTACAAATGGTACATGTTTTTCTAAAGACTATATTAAAAATTGGTCTAATTTATAGATTCTTCTCTTACATGAATTTCTTAGTTTAGGGAAGTGAGAGTCATTTATTCTAAATGATAAAAAAATAATTTTTAAAAATATATTAGAGGGGTGCCTGGGTGGCTTAGTTGGTTGAGCATCCGACTCTTGGTTTTGGCTCAGGTCGTGATCTCAGGATCATGAGATCAAGCCCTACGTAGGGCTCCATGCTCAGCAAGGAGTCTGCTTGAGATTCTTTCCCCTCCCTCTGCCCCTCCCCTCCACTTGTGTATGCACTCTCTCTCAAGTAAATAAATAAATAAATATTAAAATATATATATATATTAGAATATAATACTCTGTGTCAGGGATTGGCAAACTGTGGCTTATGGACCAAATTTGGCCATCTGTTTTTGTAAATCAAGTTTAATGGAACATAGTCACATCCATTCAGTTACATATGGTACACAGCAGCAGAGTTTAGTCATAGTATGTTTTGCACTAGAACAGCATAATTGAGGACATACATACCTCAGAGATATTGCAAGTTTGGTTCCAGACCACCACAATAAAGCAAATATCACAATAAAGCAATTCAAATGAATTTTTTTGTTTCATAGTGCATATAAAAGCTATGTTTACATTATACTGTAGTCTCTTAAGTGTGCAATAACATTATGTCTTAAAAAATAACGTATATATCCTAATTTAAAAATACTTTATTGCTAAAAAATACTAATCATCTGAGCTTTCAACAAATCAATCTTTTTGCTGGTGGAGGGTCATGCCTCATTGTCAATGGCTGCTAACTGATCAGGGTGGTGTTTGCTGAAGGCTGGGGTGGCTGTAGCAGTTTCTTAAAAAAAGACCACAGTGAAGTTTGCCACATCAATTGACTGTTCCTTTAACGAAAGGTCTCTCTATAGCATACAATACTATTTTATTCAAAAGTAAAACTTCTTTCAAAATTGGAGTCAGTTCTCTCAAAACCTGCTGCTACTTTATTAGCTAAGTTTATGTAATATTCTAAATTCTTTGTAGTCATTTCAACAATTTTCACAGCATCTACACTAGGAGTAGATTTCATCTCAAGAAACCACTTTCTTTGTTCATGCATAAAAAGCAGTTTCTCTTCCATTGAAGTTTTGTTATGAGATGGCAGAAATTCAATCACATTTTCAGGCTTCCCTTCTAATTCTAATTCTCTTGCTATTTCTACCACATCTCTACTGAAATCTTGAATCCCTCAAAGTCACCCATGAGGGTGACTTCCAAACTCCTCTTAATGTTAATATTTTGACCTCTTCCCATGAATCATGAATGTTCTTCCTGGCATCTAGAATGGTGAATCCTCTCCAGAAGGTTTTCAGGGTTTTTTTGCCCAGATTCATCAAAGAAATCCTATCTATAGCAGCTGTTGCCTTACAAAAATGTATTTCTTTTTTTTAAAGATTTATTTATTTCAGAGAGACCGAGAACACGAGCAGAAGGAGCAGAGGGAGAGAGAGGATCCCAAGCAGACTCTGTGTTGAGCACAGAGCCCGACGTGGTACTTGATCTCATGACCCTGAGATCATGACCTAAGCTGAAACCAAGAGTCAGACACTTAACTGACTGTGCCACCTAGGTGCCCCCAAAAATGTATTTCTTAAATAATAAAACTTGAAAGTCAAAATTACTCTTTGATCTATCTTGGTTTCAACATGTCTTCCTCACTAACCATATCATTCCTAACTTTTGATTTAAAGTGAGAGACAAAAATAAATAAAGTGAGAAACATGCGACTCTTCCTTTCGCTTGGACACTTAGAGGCCATTGTAGGATTATTAACTGGCCTAATTTTAATATTGTTGTGTCTCAGGAAATAGGGAGGCCTGAGGAAAGGGCAAGAGATGGGGGAACAGCTGGTCAGTGGAGCAGTCAGAACACACACATTTGTCTGTTAAGTTCACTATCTTACATGGGTGTGATTTACAGTGCCCCAAAACAATTACAATGATAACATCAAAGATCACTGATCACAGATGACCATGACAAATATAATAATAATGAAAATGTTTGAAATACTGTGAGAATTACCAAAATGTGACGCAGAGACATGAAGTGAGCAAATCCTTTTAGAAAAATGTTGCTTGTAGGCTTGCTTGATTCAGGGTTGCCACAAACTTTGAATCTGTAAAAAATGCAGTATTAACAAAGTGCAATAAAAGGAGGTATGCCAATACTTGCAACAGATACAATATGACCCTCAAAGCCTAAAATCTTTACTGTCTGGCCAGTTATAGAGGAAGTTTGCCAAACCGTGGTCTATATCAATGGATATCATTTTAATTGTTTTAACTAATATATGATAATTTAATATATCAAGTATTAAATATTTACTTCGTAGTGTCTGGTGGCTTTTTAAAAAATAAATGTCAGGGGCGCCTGGGTGGCTCAGTCGTTAAGCATCTGCCTTTGGCTCAGGTCATGGTCCCAGGGTCCTGGGATCAAGCCCCGCATCGGGCTCCTGGATGCTCAGCGGGAGGCCTGCTTCTCCCTCTCCCACTCCCTCTGCTTGTGTTGCCTCTCTCGGTGTGTATCTCTCTGTCAAATAAATAAATAAATTCTTTAAAAAAATAAATAAAAAATAAATAAAAAATAAATGTCATAGTGAATTCAAGGCCATTAGACTGGTAATTAGGAAACCTAAGTTCTAGTTTGGATCTGAGTACTAACCAGTTTTATAACTTTAAACAAATAATTTAGTCTTTGTGGTTGCCCGTTTCCTTTAGGGAATTAATCTAGGTCAATTTTTCCCAATACTTGGCTAGTGGATTTTCAAGGCAGATTTTTATAGTGTATTTCCCCCGTTACTCAGCCCTCTTCCTATTCCTTTTTACCCCTCCTTTTTTCATTCACTGCTGAGGTCCCTAGTGTGGAATTTGATAGTTTACCAGACAGCATTATAACTTGGGCTCAGAATCACTGGAGACCTAGGAATCCTTTCAGAGTTCACATTTTGTGCTTTATGTTCTAAGATGGAAGTCTTGCTTTAAATTGTGGGCTTTAAATTATGATCCTATACGGTTATTTCAGTATTTTTAACAAAAATTACATTAATGTGACAATTATTATATTAGGAGCAGAAAATTAACACTCTTAAATTTTTGTATTCATAGATGATCCTGTATTATTGGAAGAGTCTGCCCAGGCAGTGAAAGCAGAAAAAATTGTGATTTCCAGGTCCACAAGCCCAACCTTCAGCAAACAGACAAAGAGAGCTAGCTGGTCTAGCTTTAATTCTTTGGGACATTGTCTTACTGGTGAAATTCTGACTGCAGCACCTAAGTTCAGGTCACCAGAGGACTATACCTCTAGTGTCTCCACTTTCAAAACAGAAAAGGGATGTAAAACAGTTTTGCCACTCGTTGATAAATGTGAGTCCTCATCTCTGACGGTAAACGCATCATTTGGACCATGCCCTCAATCAGAAAGCACTATTTCTTCAATAAAGATGGATTCTAATCTTCTTAAAAGAAATGATTCCAAACAGCTGTTCTGCTGTGAAGAAGCCCTGGATCCGGACACTGAATTGTCTCTAGTTGGTGAAGAAGCTGAACTTTCTACTTCACATAGAGCTTCTGAAACAGAAGCAGAGGATGAATCTATCTATTTTTCACCTGAGCTTTATGATCCTATGGATACAAATGAAGAAAAGAATGATCTAGTTGAAAGTGATAGAGACAATAGATTGGCTAATCATTCAAATTGCATTTTAGTTGAAGATCTTTTTGAAATTAGAACTATGAAAGGAGTGGATTCAGTCCAAGAAATGAAAGCTGAGTATTGCACAGACACAAAGTTGAATAGACTCATGCATATTAAAGAAAGTAAAATCGATAACATTGGTAGTAATGTAATGTAAAAACAACTCATATAAACGAATTGGAACTGGGGAAAACTTGTGAAACAGATATAAAGAAGTTTAAACAGTCTCCTTCCAAAAATAAAGGTGTGTTCCCTGGTGTTAGGTAATGATACTTAACTGTAACACTATAAATATATGCTGTCATGCTTAATGACAATTTCTACATTGGATAAATGGTATAAGTTTTTTATTTTAAAAATATTTTTCACTTTAATTCTTTGGTATTAGAGTTTTTAAAAAGTCTTATGTTCAGAATGTAAGTTTTATTGTTTTTGAGTTTTGACAAAAGTGATACGTACAAAATATTTTCCTCTAACAAGTTTTCTTTACCTATAAACAATTTAAAATTAATCTGAAAGATATGTCTTTTCCTTTAAATTTCACATAAATACTTGTATTTTATAGTCCTCTTCATCCATTTATTTTCATACTGATACATAAAAATGAATAGCAGTCTAATCCAGTCACACCTCAGTCATGTTTCACTATATATTTACCTCAAATCAGTATATTATTTTAGAAATCAAAGTTTTCTTAAAAAGTTTATTCCCATATTAAACTGCCTACTTAAAAGCAATTAAGGATTCAGAAGAAAACTGTGTTTTTATTTGATATTGCTTTACATTTTTCTGTTTTTGATGAACCAAAATCAAGCACATTTTAAGCAAATTATGTAAAGTTACAAAATGCCAAATGAATGACTCCTAATTTTCAATTCTAATTATTTAGCTTCATCATCATTGTGGAAAAAAGTGACATGTTCTAGCATGAAGGCTATAATTATGAAACAGGATAGAAAACTTCATATATAAATTTTATAAGTAAACCCAAACATGTAACTGCAGCCGAAAAATGTTCTCTTATTGTTCACTAATTTTTCTGTAAATTTTGACTTTTTATGTATTTGTGAATGAAGCTATACTTCTGATCAATAATGGTTATAAAAGATGCACTTCTCTGTCATCATTCCAGAAATATATTCACTCATCTTTTCCTAAGAAACATTGTTATTCAGTGCACATTTAGGCTTCGTGTGGGTGATTTGAATTGAAATGTTATGAGTTGTCAAGTTGTGGATGTGGTTTATTATTTTCAAGTCAAAATTCCCAGCAGTCAAGTATTTTATATATTCATTTGGGTAAATGAATTATTATTATATATGTATATATTTGCTTTTATTTTGAGGGTGTTTAGATTGAATACAGCTTGTTTCTATAGCATTAGATAGTACAACTGTAAGCATAGTTCAAAGAAATTTGAATTGATAACCTACCAGTTAAAGAATTCATCTATAGATTAGGATATATTAGATCCCTAGTATTATATATTTTCTTTAGTTGATCAGTGAGTAATAAGTTATAAACACTAGAATAGAAGATAATTTCTAAATTGTTTTTAAAAGGGTGAAACCATTTATCCTTTCTGGTATAGTCCCTAATCCACAGATAAGGGTAGTGGGGTCGTAGAAAGAATACCAGGGGGAAGACAAGAGACTGTGCTCTAATCCTGGCTCTGCCACTAATTTGCTAAGTCACATTGGCAATCACCATGCCTTTTGAGAAATTAGTTTCATCCCTTAAATGTGGAATTTAGTACTATAAAATCATGTAAATCCCTTGCAGCTTTAAAAATCCATAGTTTAGGGGCGCCTGGGTGGCTCAGTCGTTGAGTGTCTGCCTTTGGCTCAGGTCATGATCCCAGGGTCCTGGGATCGGGCCCCGCATCGGGCTCCCTGCTTGGCGGGAAGCCTGCTTCTCCCTCTCCTGCTCCCCCTGCTTGTGTTCCCTCTCTCGCTGTGTCTCTGTCAAATAAATAAATCTTAAAAAAATAATAAAATAAAAAATAAAAATCCGTAGTTTAAAGAAATATATGTTGATATGTTACTGAGTCAGTTTTCATTTGCTTTTGTTCCAGAATGCTTAAAATAAAGTAAACCATTTTGTAGAAAAAGTGAAATGACACTTTATCTACCTTTAAGGAATAACTGAATATGCTGCTTAGTAACTTGAGAAGCAAGATATTTATTTTTAACAGTGCTTCAATGAAAACATTTTTGACCCTTAAAATTGCCTTTAGAAGAATTGGTAAACTACATGAGAAAAATTAAGCCAATATTTTTTAGTCATACCTTGATGTATTATCCATATTAACCTCTAATTTATTCTCTCCAAAATCTAATTCTCTCTGAAGCTAAAAATTTCCATTAACTGAGAATTATGTAGAGATGTGACACTAGCATTTAGCGATTCCAAAAGGTATTTCAAAAATTTTGTGCAGTGATCTCACTATTGAAACAGGTATAGAGTTTCCAAAGATAGCAACTATGACCAAGATAATATTGCAAGAATATAAGTACCAGCCTTTATGGAGCACCTGGGTGGCTCAGTCAGTTAAGTGTCCAACTCTTGATTTCAGTTCAGGTCATGATTTCAGGGTCATGGGATCAAGCCCCAGGTCGGGTTCAGCATGGAGTCTGTCCCTCTCTGCTCGCTCACACTCTCTCTCTAAATAAGTCAGTAGAATCTTTAAAAGATTTTTTAAAAAATTAAGTACTAAAAAATTAAGTACCAGCCTTGGGGCACCTGAGTGGTTCAGTTGGTTAAGTGTCTGACTCGATTTCGACTCGGGTCGTGATCCTCAGGGTCATGAGATCCAGCCCCACATCGGGCTCTGCGCTCAGCAAGGAGTCTGCTTGGGATTCTCTCCCTGTCCCTCTGCCCCTGCCCCCCTCCTTCTCTCTCTCTCTCAAATAAATAAATCAATCTTTAAAAAAATAATGAAACACCAGTCTTTATAATAGAGTAGGAGGTAGAACATTTTAATTAGTAATAATGTACTTTTAAAAGATGTTTTGGAGACTAAGTTAAAACATGTGAAAGCATTTAAAGATTTTTATTTGAGAGAGTGAGAGCACGTGAGTGGGGTGAGGGGCAGAGGGAAAGGGGGAAAGATCCTCAAGCAGACTGCACTGAGCGTGGAGCCCAACTCCGGGCTCCTTCCCATGACCCAAAGTGAAATCAAGAGTCTGCTGCCCAATTGTTTAAGCCACCCAGACGCCCTTAAAACATGAAGTTAAGAGTATTTTGCACATGGCAGACCCTCAAATATTAGCTAGTGAATCAATCCTATATCTGAAGTACACACACCCTTGCTTTATGTGAAGATTTCCCTGATTATGATAGAAAGATAGATAGAGGGCGCCTGGGTGGCTTGGTTAAGCAACTGCCTTCGGCTCAGGTCATGATCTTGGGGTCCTGGGATTGAGTCCCATATCCGGCTCCCTGCTCTGCAGGAAGCCTGCTTCTCCCTCTTCCTCTGCCTGCCATTCCCCCTGCTTCTGTGCTCTCTCTGTCAAGTAAATAAATAAAATCTTAAAGAAAGAGATAGGGAGATAAACTGACAATAAAGAATTATTACATAATAGGAAGGAGAAATTATTTGGCTAGTTTATTTCTTAAGGCTTTGGAGATATATGTTAGAAATTGTTTATCAGGTAATTTGCCTTACCCACTCAATGGATATGAAATAATTATCTTATACCAAATTTATTTAAGGCCTGAAAGTATATAGAGCATACCGGCCAGGAACCAGGAAAACTTCCAGTTGGAGAAAGAGATTTATTGATGGAAGAAAGGTACAACATAAAGAGTAGATGTTTTATGACTTGACTTTTGAAATTTAGATAAGTCATTTAAAACTTTTTATAAGGGTATTGGAAATTAATGACTTCTTACTATGCTGCTACTATGCACTTAATTATTAAATGATTTTTAATTTGCTACTGTAAGTTCACATGAGGCTTTGTTTTTATTCTTAAGATCTTTGTATTAATATTTTTAAAAATTTTTAATATTTTTCTACAGTGACTGTCATTTTTCTGAAGTAAAATACATTCAAAATATTTAATTCTTTAGGATTGCTTATTAAGACTTCATGAAATCAAAGTCCCTCTTGTAAAATCACTTGAAAGACTGGTTATTGTAGTTATTTAATCTCTAAGTGATGGCATATTTTTGTGTTTGATTACAACACAATTATCCTTGCTCATACCTCAGATTTATCAATGAGCTGCACAAGATTTTACTTTAACCTTTATGAATTCTTGGTAGTTTCTTATCTATTCCATAGACAAATGCAGTCAATCTTTTATAAATAGAAAGGCAGTATTAATACTGGACTTTTTCATAATAAAAAATAAATTTAAGACCTCATCAGACAATGAATGTCTTACACTAAAACCGTAACATGAAGTAGATGCGCAGCTATTAAATGTACAATAAAGAACATCACTTCAGGAAATGGAAATTTAGACAGATGACCTAGGCTTATGATTCTCTGGGCTTAAGCGATTTTCATGTCTACCCCCAAAAAGGAATTGTGTTTCTTAAGGTTTCATTTGATAGAACATTAGCTGCCCAGCTTCCTGTACTCTACAATGGAGCCTTGTTATAATATCCATGGGATCTGAGCCAGTGGATCACCTTATTGGTGAAACCACCTTATAATGAAGTGCTTTCAGTAACTAAACTCTTGGACAAGGTCCAAAACAACCCATCTTATACCAAATTCCACTTTGTAATAAACAAGCTTCAATGTATTGGAAGAAAAATAAAAGCTGCATGAAACTTACTATTGCCAGAAATCAACCTTTGAAAATCTAATGGTAAATACTGATTAAAAGTATTTTCTTAACAAAGCATAATCAGGTAGTTACTTCAGTGCTTTTTTATAATAAATTTGCATTTTTTTTTTATCTTGGTCTTCCTTTTTCAAGCAATTTATATGACTTTGATGCTCATGGTTTTCCCCCAAATCCTGTCATTTTACATAAAATTATTTTATATCGATATTTATAAAACTCAATATTAAAATGTTTCATTTGGCTCTTTGCTATTATAAAGTACTAAATTGTACAAGTGGCATATCATTTATAAATCTAAACTTAGATGCCATCATCTCTTATTTATGATTCATGTATAGTTGGAAGATTTAAAGATATTAAATACTGATTGTTATTTTGAATCAAGTATAGTGTTGGTATATTTTCCCTTTTTTTCAAACTGTTGTTATGGTATTTATATCTAAATATTAACATTCTTTCAAACATTGATCTCTTTCATCTCTTGTAAAAGGACCAAAGTAACTTGCCTTGCCAGTCAGGACTTTATTGTATTGCATGTGGAGCTGAATTATTACCTAAAGCAGGAGGTAGGAAATATAAAAAAATCTTTGTGCTATCCTTCGTATAGGTCTACCTAAAATTATAATAAGGTGGATTGATGTATTAGTATTTCCATATTTCAGCCTTTAAAGTTGATTGCAATATACATGAAGTTTGTTACTGGAAACGTTTCAATTCCACCTGCTGACTTACTTTGGGCAAGTTACTTAAGTTCTCTGAACTTTTGTATTTTTCATCTTAAAATGGAGATAAATAATAATTTCATAAGAAATAGATCAAACATTATGAGTATCAAATGCAGTAGAGTGCATGAAAGCTTTTTTTTTTTTTTTTTATCAGGCAAGGAGAAAGGTAACAGAATTTGGGGTCACAGGAATAAGCTTGAGTTTTGGCCCTGTTATTTACTGAGTGGTCTTTGTTGAGCTTCAGCTTTTTCTTCTGGGGGAAAAAGGTGAGCAATATCTACCCAAGAAAATTGTGAGAATTATGCGATATGTGAAAGTGCTTTATAAATTCTGAAGTAGGGCGCCTGAGTGGCTCAGTTGGTTAAGCATCTGCCTTCGGCTCAGGTCATGATCCCAGGGTCCTGGGACCAAGTCCCAGGGGCCCTCTGCTCAGCGGGGAGTCTGCTTCTCCTCTGCCTCTGCCCCCCCCGCCCCGCTTGTGCTCTCTCTCAAATAAATAAAATCTTAAATATATATATGTTTATATATATATTTATATATAAATTCTGAAGCACTGTTCAAATGTTAGTTGTTAGGAAACTGAAATAATACAGTATAATGGTCATCTCAGTATGCTGAAATTATACCTTCAAAAGGACTAATAAACCTGTTAGAATTTGATCCATATACTCAAAAGCACTTTGAGCTTCTTTCACACAAAAAAAACAAAACTCAAAGTAGTTGTTCTTTTACTAGCAAGACATATATCATGAGTTTATTTTCCATTTTTACATTTCATTTTTATATCTTAAAATGTGTGTACATTGCAAACAAAGAAAAAGTTATCAAAGGAACACTGAAATCCATAAATCCCATTGAGAACATTCTATGTAAGATCCATAGGGAAGGGATGTTTTTTATATATATACATGTTATTCGCTGCTGTACTCCCAACATTAAATTTTTTATTAAATGTATGGAGCATTCTACTAATAATGTATTTATTTCTCTCAGGACTTTTATCATATGAAACTTGACTCCCATAAATGCTTATTTCATTTGACCAATTTCTAGACTCTAGTGACCTTTCTCTTTCTAAGTGTTCTAGTCTTATTTCTTTAACAGCATTAAATCCTTCATATCTTCTCTGTTCCTTCAGTTGTGGGCCAGAGATTGTCTTTACTCTTTTTTTTTTTTTTTTGAAGGGTATACTTTTATCAACTTTACCTACAAGGGATGATGGGCTTTTGTACATTCTGTTGCGATGTCCATAAACAGTATATTATTATGACACAACTGGATTCTAAAATATTAATTGAATTTCATACTAACTAATTGATTAGCCAAAATATCAGCTATTTTGTAAGCCTTTCATTACCACCCTATGATAAAATTAATTATTCCCAATGTAATATTTATTGCATGATATTGCAAATAATTATGTAGAAGTGTGTCTCTCTCTGCCCAAGATTAAGGACAGTTTCCCATATTACCTAGCATTTATTCATCCACTCACTCATCTACTATATTTTGAGAGTCTGCTTTGCATTTAGAGCTATTTTGTGCTCTAGGGATACCAAAGATGAGTGAGACAAGGATCTTATCCACCAGGAATTCATAGTCTAATTAACATACAAGCAAACACTTATGGTACAGTGTGGTAAGAGCTGTAATAGAGGCAAAGCACACAGCAGTGTTGAGTATACGCATACTGGTATGCATAATGCTTCTAGTTAGAGGATCTGTAAGTTAACAGCAGAATTTAACACAGGAAACACCATCTGACAGATTTTCTTTCATTTTTTAGTGCAAAAGTGCTTACAATTTTGAAATATATTCTTGAAGAAATTCAGGATATGCTATTTTTCTTGATAATCCCATCTTCAGATCTCAGCCTCTCTACTCAGGATTATTGAGTGTTGATTTACCTAAAGGAAACAAAGCAAGAACATAGCAAGTAAATCTTCTGTAGTACTTTTATTGTATAGCATGTAGTCTGTCATAGAGTTTTCACAGCCATTAGCTCATTTGGTTCTCAAAATAGCCTGCCAAAGTCAGCAACACATTTAAAAATGAGGAAAATGAAACAATGAGACCACAATCAACATCATGATGTTCTTTCTACTGTTCTGTTACAGTTTTGTGCTTTCATATTGATTTTAGTATACCTTGATTTCCAAAAATCTCTTCATGAAAAGTATAGTCTTAGAATTCTGAAAGCAGGCTTCATTATCTTACTTTTTTTCCAAAGGAGTACTTTCCAGAATCATCTTAACATTTCTATAATATTAAACAAAAATACATTAACATCCATTAAGGAGTATAAGCTCTTTGAGGACAGAAACAGTCCTAGAGCATAGTATACTGCTTGACATATAGGAGGCGCTTAGTAAACATTTTTTGATGAGAGGAAGGAATCTTTTCAAAACCACCCAAAAACATTAACATTGCCTTAGGTAACATAGCTAACTAGTGATGCTAGAGTCAAAACTTGTACATGGGTGTCATAAGTTCTAATTCTAGACTCTTAACACCTTACCAACTTGCCTTATACGGAAGCCTGTTTCTTGACGTCTACTCTTGTGATTTTGCTTCCATTTCATCCACTCACTTCCATTGACTATACCATAAAACTTCCTTACTCATGTAACCTTGAATGAATATCCTTCTCTCTGATCTTCTGTCCTCCAGCTTTTACTCCATTCCTCCTTGTATACTACTCCCTTGGTTTTCTCCCAGTTTATCAACCTCCTTCAGTCTTCGCTTCCTTCCTTCTAAGTTTGGACTTCATAGTCAGTCACTGGAACTACTCTCTTGCTGGTGTCCTGTACTCCTGTCCACCTTAGTCATTCTACTATCTTAGTCTTGCAAAATCACAAACCTAGTTTAATGTCACAGTCTATCTTTGCTATTTATACATCTGGGAAGTTGACTACTACTGAAAAATTTTGTATAGTAGTGTGGATTGGTGCCACTAGGGTATTATGGCTTCCAGTCTTAATTGGATTCCCAATACTGCTTTTCAGCTTATATATTTTCCCTGACTAGTTTTCCATTTCTCCCCTCACCCAGCAGCAACTGGACTAAACTTACAAGTTACTTCTTAGCCCAGTTCCCTTCCCAGTTGTTATGCTTCCTCTGGATAATCTTCCTCTCAAACTGTATGCTGACAATTCCTGACCCATCATGTAGCTGCCTGCTCAACATCTTGGGTGCCCCTTAGTATCTCAAGCTCAATTTGTACAAAATAATTCTTTCCTGAAACCTGCTCTTCCCTGTTTTAGCTGGTGGCACCATCATTCATGTAGTTCTCCAAATCTTAACTATCAAGTCATCCAAGTTTTAGAGTTGAGCAATATTGCTCAACTTTCCATCTTTACTGTGATTGCATTAAGACTTCATAATTCCTTTTCGAACCTAGTGTAACTAGTCATTTTGCCACCAGTCTTATTCCTAAGGTCCACTTTCCATTTTGTTGCCATTTAACTGATCAAAAATGCCAATCTGACCATTTCACTCACTTATTTAAAACCCTTCTATGTACAAGACCAAGTAAAAACTCCACATGAAAACATACCAGGTCTTTTGTGATCTGGTCTTTGCCAATGTTTCCAGCCTCATCTCCTGCCACCCTTTGCTGACATTGTACTTAAGAATAGTTTTAAAAACAGAGGCGCCTGGGTGGCTCAGTCATTAAGCGTCTGCCTTCGGCTCAGGTCATGATCCCAGGGTCCTGGGATCGAGACCCACATCGGGCTCCCTGCTCAGCGGGAAGCCTGCTTCTCCCTCTCCCACCCCCCCACACCCCGCTTGTGTTCCCTCTCTCACTGTCTCTCTCTGTCAAATAAATAAATAAAATCTTAAAAAAAAAAAACAAAAAAATAGTTTTAAAAACAGATCTGTTTCAGATCCATTGCCTTTGCTAATGCTCTTTCACTTGTGGAGAGTTCTCTCCCTCTTCTTTACCAGGCAAACTCCTACTCATCCTGAGAAATTTAACTAAGGCATTATTCCTCTGAAAACACTGTGTCCTCCTAGCTGCATTAAATATACTTCATCTAACTTTCTTGGCCCCCCACTGCCTAACTTCAACATAGTATTTTCAACACTGTGTTGAGTTGTTTATTTGCACTTCTGTCTCTGTACCAGACTATATAGGCTTATACAATGTAAGACCTTGTTTGTCTTTATAACTCTTGCATCTGGTACATGCTTTAAAACCACCCAATTTATGGCACTGTTCAGTTCCATAAGCTGAACTGAATCATGCTATTTTAAGACAGGCTACTTTTATTTAGGTGCTGCTTTGATTTGTTTATTATATTGTTTATTACTGTTTTAATATTTAGAGCAGGCCAGAACTTTAGAAATCATATACTTCCCTTACATTAAACATGAGGTAACTGAGGTCCAGAGAGATTTAGTACCTAGACCTAGATCGTTGATAGCAACACACCACACTTTTTGTTTTTGATGTAGTTTAGAACAAATTAACTTGATTTAGCCTCTTTCTCAAGGCATTCTTAGAGAAAGGTACGATGTTAGATAACCAAAAACTAACAAATTAAGATACTAATTAAGAAGCCACTCAATCACATTCTTTGTGACTGCATATAACTATAGAGTTTATTATGAGAAGAAATATATGTTGGTGATAATATATTTTAAAGATAATATACTTGTTTTATTGTTACCACTATGTGTAATAATTCTCCATTGAGTTGTCTTCTGATTGACTAAACATATACACCACACCTTAATACATTATAATAGCCAGCAGTATATTTTTAGGAAATTAATATAATTGTTAGTGTGATACGTCTTTCCTAAATCTTTTTCACCTTATTTTATTCTTAGGAATTTTTTAAAAAGCTTTTTCCAAGCTGATAAAAATCCAGAGAATCTTCCTGAATGTTAAATTACACATACAGCACCTGGGTGGCTCAATTGTTTGAATGTCCGACTCTTAGTTTCAACTCAGGTCATGATCTCAGGGTCGTGGGATCAAGCCTGTGTCAGGCTCTGCAATCAGTGAGGAGTCTGCTTGGAGGTTCCCTCCCTCTGCCCTCCCCCACCGACTCTCTCTCTGTCTCTCTCTCTCTCTAAAATAAAATAAATCTTTTAAAAAATTGCACAAAATCCGTTTGCCATTGCTTTACTGAGAATGCAGATCAGAAGAAAATTTATGTCACTGGTGACAGTGCTGCCCTTAATCATTTAAAAGCCACATCAGTGGTTTATCAGACTTCAGTGAAGAATGTAGGTGAACCTACTTACTTGGTACATTGCTTCCTTATCACTTTCTATAGCCTTCAAATATAAATAAGACACCTTTTTCATTTTCACATAAATTCTGAAATGAAAAGCAATTTTTAAACTGCTTCTTAAATATGGTCCACTGTCTTAAGAATTGCAAAGGAAGAAAAAATAAAACAATCTCAAACTCTGCTCAAAACATAGGAAGTAAGAAATGTCACATTGGGGCAGATGGGCATTTTTGCTCTATTTATGTCTGCTAATGAATTTAAAAAATATATTCACAAGTTACACATAATCCAGATCTCAGGCTTTGGCAGGTTTGACCTGGGGAAGGGATGGTTGCTTCCATGAGTTACTAGAAGCAACCTACAGGATGTAGTAACTCATGGAAGCAACCTACAGGATAAAGGGAATGGGTTCCACCATCCATTCCTAAAAAACAATGGGATGGGTGCTCACATACAAACAAGTGACTCATAAGCCTTTTTCCTTTGCGTTAGTATGTCTTAGGTTGCCTGCTAGCCTTTTTCAATTTCCCAGCCACTTTCAGTGCTGCTCCCATAGAAGGGACTAGGTCACACATTATGATTTACTTCAGGCCCTGCACTCACCCAGAAATAATCTTAAATTCCACTTTCCCTAGAAACAGTATGGCCAAGGAGAAGCAGATTAGTTGTATTCCGAAACACTTACGTAAATAACCAAGCATCTATCATTTACCCACTTTCAGCATCAGTGGATTCATCTAAACTCTCTTTTCTACCCATTTAAAATCTGAGAGTAATAAGTTCTATGATAATATTATTCATTCAATACTTAAGTATAAAAGATACAACTATAACTTGGGATTTTCCCTGCTTCTACCCCCTCAAAGGTGGACCGTTTATGACAAGTCTGAATGTTTACTTTGGTTACAAATGTCTGCAGAAACATATGGTCAGATCATATGGTTCTAATAATGTTCCCTTTAGTACTTTGCAGCTTTGACCAATTTCAATATTTTTTCTGGAATTGGAAATTCTTTCTTGTGGGAATGTACTCATTTATCAAAAAATGAATATGTGGTTGTTAAGAACTTCTTGGCTTAGAGCAATATGAAAGACTGTAAGAAGTTTTTTTGAGAACTACAACTTTGTAGAGATTCATAGCCTTATTACACAAATTCTTCCAATTTCAACTGTGTACCCTTGAGCTTGAAGTAAAATGCTATGTTGTTAAAAATTTTTTTTTTCTTTGAGCTACATCATCCAATGTCTTCTCATTCCGAGTTTCCACTCCTCTTTACAGTGATTTCCAGGCACAAATGTAATTCAATCCCAAAAGAGATTGGGGGAATGGAGTAAGGGAGGTTCTCTCTTGGTCTATTTTCTTCTCTTTGCCGTAACTAAAAACCTTTGTTGTGTAGTACCATTAATTCCTACAGAAGGTAGTGAGAGTTCATTCAACACCAGGAGGAGCTCTTCCTTCCTCCATGAAAACTTGGAAGTTTACTTACTTTTATACAAAAGGCAGTCTAACATAGAGAAGATTGTCCTTGCTTATTTGAGATTTACTTGGTGAATTGGTTGGTGGATTGTTCAGCTATCTTTTCTCCATAAAGAATATGGAGAAACTTTTTGTCCTGAAACCAGATGTGTAGCAGTGACCTATTACTATTATTATGAATATATTGTAAAAGGAACACTACTCACACAGATGTATTACAATGTGGAGGAAGCTTGAGCAAAATTACTTTGCTATTTCTAATTGCTGAAGAAATATTTGCATTTTAAAATTTTTCTTTTAAAATAGCCTTCTCTTAGACTATGAATCTTCATGTACTTTCGTTATAGCCTCTATTATGGGAAAAAGTGCATTCTTATATATTTATATGATAACCAAATTTCTGTCTTAAAACTCACTGGTTTGAAATTTTTGACAGGTACTATTCCAAATTTAATTAATGTAGGCAGATTTTCTTATTGTAGAATATGGAGATTTGTTAATATTCTCAGTTATACATAATTAGAAAACAAAGAAATATACTTTTCTCTTGAAAACAGTTTTGATTCTTAGGAAGGCACTAAGCCTAATGGACTGGAGCATGAGTTTGGAGTTAGGATATTTTATTATTTATTTATTTATTTATTTATTTATTTATTTATTTATTTATTTATTTATTTAAGAGAGAGAGAAGGGGGGGGGGCAGAGAGGGAATCTCAAGCAGGATCCATGCCCAGCATGGAGCCCAACACAGGGCTTGACCTCACAACCCTGAGATCATGACCTGAGTGAAATCAAGTGTCGGCCCAACCAGCTAAGCCACCCAGGCACCCCGGGGTTAGGACATTTTAAATCCCCGCCTACTGCTTTCTAACTTTTACTTATATTCCCTGAAACTCAATTTTCTCATCCGTAAAATGAGGACAATAATACTTAACTCATAGAGATGCTATGAGAATAAACTTAGCAAATTTACCTAACAAGCAATAGCAAATGTAAGCTAGTACTCTTTTTTTTAAACTTATTTTTGTGACTCTTCTATGTTAAACTAAAGATTGTGAAAGTTAAGATTTTACTTTTTCCTTTAAATACGTTAAACTAATGGTTTTCAAAATCTTTATCTTTATCTACATCTACTCTACCTTCTATTAGATCTTTATAAGTGAAACTGAGATGTTGAATCTGGTGGTTCAGGGTTTTTGAAAGGCCTTTTTTTATTTTTTGTAGGCATGGAGACAGGTTTATCTTTAAATGCCATCTGGAATATGAAAGAATGTTCTTTAACCAACTACTTACGGTGTAGGAATTATATAACCAGTCTGTATTCCCATGTCCTTTAATTGGTGCTGAAAAAAGTGACCCTGGAAACATTGCTGAATCAAGGGTAAGTTTTTATACATTTGTTCTTGAAATTTAATATGGAGCTGCTTATGTATAATAATATTTCATATATTTGCATCATAAGTATTGCTATGTTGCAGATAAATATAATTAATAGGGCCCATTCTCTCTTTTAATAAAAAAATACAAAATATGATATATTATTAAAGATGAACTATTTCTAGATATAGTACTTCAGTAAATTTGGCATTAAACCACAAGTATCAAAGCCAAACTAAAAAGCCATTTAGTATGGCAGCATAGAAAAATTAGACACATTATACTTCCACGTTGCAGTGAAGTTACACTTTAAAAACTTGCATTGTTAAAGTAATTCTGTCTCATCTCTTTGTGTGTTTTTTAATCTGCTCACTTAAGCCTAATCAGGATTAAATATACTTGGAGACAAAGACATGACCCAAAGATTAGCCTTGTAAAATAAGGATCGGATTTCCAACTTAATGTAAATTGCTAGTGTACATCCCTAAACCAAGCAGAATCAAAGTTATAATAGTAATGTAAACACTTTGGTTATAAATACAGTTCTATCAAAGGATAGAAGTACTTTCAGCACATATGTTCTATGAATAAAACTAGATATGTTCTTAAAGAACTATGAATTACATTACTTTAAAAAACATCAAATCCCAGGTAACTAAATGTAGTAAGATTTTTAAAAATGTTTTCTTAGTGTAATACAGTGTGGTGGGTAAGAATGTGAACTCTGCAATGAGACCAGTTGGATATCAAATTCTACATCTCTGCCTCTTTATTAGCTCCATGACCTAGAGCAAGTTACTTAACTTTTCTTTTACTTTTGTGCAAAACTAGGGAAATAGTAATACCTAAGCAATAGGGTTGTTATAAGGATTAAATGAGTTAATTCCTATAAAACCACTTAGAGTAGTGCCTAGCATGATGCAAGAGCTCATGCAACAACAAACATAATGATAACTTTGCTATGTTATTATTATTTATATCAGTTTAAAAAGTCTTTAGTCATTAGAAAGTACAAAATCACTCATTATCCAAACATTAAATAACATAGTTAGAGGTTAGACCATTTATCCATTTTAGTGTTTAAATTGTGTGATGATGGTTAGGCATATGAACAATTTAAACTATAATATTCCTGTCTTAGCATTATGAAATAGTATCATAGTCCCTTAGCAATAAGAAATGCTCTACTGCTGTGGATTTTATAAGGTGAGTTTCAATACACATTCAGAGGAAATGCCATTTATAAGCATACAGTTAATTGAATGCTCACAGGAAGAGCATAGTTAAGTACTATTCCTTTGTGGGCTGGTGAATTAGGCCTTACAATTAATACTTCTCTGTGGGAAAAAAATAGAGCTTGTCTTTCTTCCAAGGAAGGTGAAATTGGCAGTATGGGAACGTTGAAAAGTTCTGGAAGGGTTATATATTTTATTTTTGAAAATTTACTCTTCCCAATTGGAAATGTAATAAAGATTTTGCAACAAGATTTTGTTCCATTGTCTTGCTTGATAAGAAATTTAGACAGGAGGATAAGCATAACCTTATTTTGGTTAGGGCCACTGGGAATTAACTTTCAAATACGACTTTTCTCCTTTTTGGTTATGCCCATATCATAGCCATCCACATCACACTCTTGTGTTAGTGAATTAGAAAATTATATCACTTATTATCATATATGTTAACTAAACATCACTATTACCTGTGTTACTGAGAGATACTTTGCTTTTTATTCTCTTGTTCAGTCTTAACCTAATAGTAGCACACTAGATATTTTTTTACTTGTTTTAATATAGTGAATCTTTTAAAATAAATATTGGAGATATTTGGGGATCTAAAATCTGAAATGATTGTACATGCAAATGTACTGTGTGCAAATGAAGGATTAGTTCTACTATTTCTGGTTTTACTGAAGGTGGTTGTTATAACTATTGTTGACAGTCTTATTGATGGAAATGAGATTAGCTCTAGAGATGTTAATATTTTAACCCAGATACATCATATGTAACTTAATAGCTTGTGGAAGATTTATTTTTTATATTTTTATTACCACCCAGAGTAAACAAACTACATTTTCTCTGATTTATAGTTCTTAACATCTCCCTTTTCCCTTTTATCTTCAAAAATCCACTGAATAATGTTAGTTTTTAAAATTTTCTGTAGATTTGTTTTTTCTTATTGTTTTATTTCTCTCATTTATGCCTATTTGTAACCCTTCTCTCTTCTCTCGTTTTTTTGCTATTTAAACTAGATTAGAGTTTTCATACTAGTGTTCCCTAAATGACTGATTCAGTAAAAATCACATTACTCCATAAAAATATTTTGTTTTAGATGATATAACACTCTTACTTCAGTAGAAAAAGTAGTAGGAGGGGTGCCTGGGTGGCTCAGTCGCTAAGTATCTGCCTTCAGCTCAGGTCATGATCCCAGGGTCCTGGGATCGAGCCCTCATCGGGCTCCCTGCTCAGTGGGAGCCTGCTTCTCCCTCTCCCACTCCCCCTGCTTGTGTTCCCTCTCTCACTGTGTCTCTCTCTGTCAAATAAATAAATAAAATCTTTTTAAAAAGTTGAAAGAAAAAGCCTATCAACCAAAAATTCTACATGCAACTAAACTTTCTGTCAGAAATGGAGTATTTGAATATCAAAGTATTTTGAGTGTAAAAATTCCAAGGGATTTACAAAAAAAAGTTCTAAAAATAATAAGTCAGTTCAGCAAGGGCCTAAGATACAATATAAGCCTATAAAACTCAAAATTTTTTCTATATACTACCAATAAACATGTGGACATCAAAGTTAAAAATACAGTTCTATTTATAATAGCTCAAAAAATTAAATACTTAAGTGTAACTCTAACAAAATATGTATTAGATTTGTATGCTGAAAACTATGCAACACTGATGAAAGAAATCAAAGATCTAAAATAAATAAGGTGCGCCTGGGTGGCTCAGTCGGTTAAGTGTCCAACTCTTGGTTTTGGCTCAGTGATCTCAATGATCTCAATGTCTTAGGATTGAGCCCCACATCAGGCTCCGTGCTCGGCACAGTCTGCTGGAGATTCTCTCCCTCTCCCAGTGCCCCTCCCCCTGTTCATGGTCTCTTTTTCTAAAATAAATAAAATCTTAAAAACGTAAAATAAATAGAGAGGGGCTCATGGGTGGCTCAGTCGGTTGAGCGACCAACTCTTGATTTTGGCTCAGGTCATGATCTCAGGGTTGTGGGATTGAGGTATGTCAGGCTCTGCACTCAGTGGGGAGTCTGCTTAAGATTCTCTCCCTCTCCCCTTCTCCCCACTCACTCTCTCTTAAATAAATAAATAAATCTTTAAAAAAAATAAACAGAAATATGTTATGTGTTCATTCATTCTAAGACTTAAGATGTCAGTTTTCCTCCCCAAATTGATATACAGGTTTATTGTAATAACTGTCAAAATCCCAGCAAAGATTTTGTAGATATAGATAACATTATTCTAAAATTTATATGGAAAGGCCAAGGTACTAAGATAGCTAAAACAATTTTGAAAAAGAAGAATAAAGTGGAAGGAATCAGTCTACTTGATTACACTTTTTATATACTTATTGTAATCAAGACTGTGTGGTTTTTTAGGAGGGATAGAGACATAGATTAATGGAACAGAATAGTGAACCCATAAATAGATCCTCACAAATAACCCCAACTAAATTTTGACAAAGATGCAAAAGAAATTCAGTGGAGGACAGACTGATTTTTCAATAAGCAGTGCTAGACCAATTGGACATCCACAGGCAAAAATAAAATGAACCTCAACATAAAACCTCACATCTTACACAAAATTTAACTCAGAATTGATCAAGAATTTAAACGTAAAATGTAAAACTATTGAACTTTTAGAAAAAAATAATAGAAAATCTTTGGAATAAGGTCTGGAAAAAGAGTTTTTAGGCCCCAAAAGCATGACTCATAAAAAGGAAACATTGATAAATTAAACTTATTCAGAATTAAAAATTTTGCTTCAAAAAAGATCTTCATAGGATGAAAATTCAAACTACAGAGTGGGAGAAAATATCTGAAATCACATTTCTGACAAAGGACTTCTATCTCAAAAATATAAAGAACTCTCAAAACTAAATAGTAAAAAGCAAGCAATCCAATTAGGGTATGGGCAGAAGACACGAAGAGACATTTTGCCAAGAAAGATATGCAAATGACAAAGAAGTACATGGGGTACGTGCAGCCCGATGTTTATAGCAGCAATGTTCACAATAGCCAAACTATGGAAAGAGCCAAGATGTCCATCGACAGATGAATGGATAAAGAACACACACACACACACACACACACACACACACACACACACCAGAATATTATGCAGCCATCAAAAGGAATGAAATCTTGCCATTTGCAATGATGTGGATGGAACTGGAGGGTATTATGCTGAGCAAAATAAGTCAATCAGAGAAAGACATGTATCATATGACCTCATTGATATGAGGAATTCTTAATCTCAGGAAACAAACTGAGGGTTGCTGGAGTGGGGGGTGGGGTGGGAGGGATGGGGTGGCTGGGTGACAGACATTGGGGAGGGTATGTGCTATAGTGAGCGCTGTGAATTGTGCAAGACTGTTGAATCACAGATCTGTAACTCTGAAACAAATAATGCAATAAGAAAAAAAAAGAAGAAAAAGAAGATAGGAGGGGAAGAATGAAGGGGGGGAAATCGGAGGGGGAGATGAACCATGAGAGACGATGGACTCTGAAAAACAAACTGAGGGTTCTAGAGGGGAGGGGGGTGGGGGATGGGTTAGCCTGGTGATGGGTATTAAAGAAGGCACGTTCTGCATGGAGCACTGGGTGTTATACACAATGAATCATGGAACACTACATCAAAAACTAATGATGTAATGCATGGTGATTAACATAACAACAAAAAAATTTTTTAAAAAGAAGATGTGGTATATATACAATGGAATATTATGCAGCCATCAAAAAAAAATCTTGCCATTTGCATCGATGTGGATGGAACTAGAAGGTATTATGCTGAATGAAATAAGTCAATCAGAGAAAGACATGTATCATATGATCTCACTGATATGAGGAATTCTTAATCTCAGGAAACAAACTGAGGTTTGCTGGAGTGGTGGGGGGTGGGAGGGACAGGGTGGCTGGGTGATGGACATTGGGGAGGGTATGTGCTATGGTGAGCGCTGTGAATTGTGCAAGGCTGATGAATCACAGACCTGTACCTCTGAAACAAATAATACATTATATGTTAAAATCAGTTCTAAACAGTTTTTAGGTGGAGTCTTTAGGGTTTTTTAAATAGAAGATTATACCATCCATAAACAGAGACAATTTCATTATTCCTTTATGATTTGGATGTCTTTTATTTCTTTTTCTTGCCTAACTGTTCTGGCTAGGATTTCCAGTCCTATGTTGAATAGTGGAGGTAATGATAGGTGAGTCTTGTTCCTGATCCTAGAGGAAAAGCTTTCAGCTTTTCACCATTGAGAATAATACTAGCTATGAGTTTGTCATATGCAACCTTTATTATGTTGAGCTACATTCCTTCTATATCTAATTTATTAAGAGTTTTTATTGTAAACATGTTGAATTTTATCACTTTTTTTGCATCTATTGAGATGATCATATAAATTTTTTCCTTCCTTCCATTAATGTGGTATATCACATTGATTGATTTGTGTATGTTGAACCATTCTTGCATCCCAGAGATAACTCCCACCTGATCATGTTGTATGATGTTTTTAATGTGCTGGTGAATTCGGTTTGCTAGTATCCTTTGGGGATTTCTATGTTCTTCAGATATATTGGTCTATAATTTTTTTTTTTTTTTTTTGTAGTGTCCTTGTCTGACTTTGTTATCAGGGTAATGCTGGCCTCATAAAATGAGTTTGGAAGTATTCTCTCCTCTTCAACTTTTTGGAAGAGTTTGAGAAGAATTGGTATTAATTCTTTAAATTTTATGTAGATTCCACTCATCAAGTTATCTAGACCAAGGCTTTTCTTTGTTTGGAGGTTTTTGATTATTACTTTATTCTCCTTACTTATTATTGGCCTGTTCATATTTTCTCTTTCTTTATGATTCAGTCTTGGTAGATTGTATGTTTCTAGGATTTATCCATATCTTCTAGGTTACCCAATTTTTTGGCATATAATTGTTTATAGTAGTCTTTTATGATCCTTCATATTTCTGTAGTATCAGTGTTGTCCCCACTTTCATTTCTGATTTTACTTGAATCCTTTCTCCTTTTTCCTTAAGCTAGCTAAAGATTTGTCAATTTCATTTACTTTTTCAAAAAATCAACTATTAGTTTCACTGGTCTTTTGTTCTTCTAGTCCCTATCTCATTTTTTTCTGCTCTGATCCCTGTTATTTCCTTCCTTCTGCTAATTTTGAGTTTAGTTTGTTCTTCTTTTTCTAGTTCCTTGAGGTGTGAAATTAAGTTCTTTGGTTGAGATCGTTTTTCTTTTTTAATGTAGGTGTTTATTACTACAAATTTCCCTCTAATAAATGCTTTTACTGTGTTCCCAGTGTTTTGTTGTATTGTGTTTCTATTTTTGTTAGTCTCAATATAGTTTTTTTAATTTCCCTTTTGATCTCTTCTTTGACTCATTGATTGTTCAGCAGTGTGGTCGATTTTCACATATTTGAATTTTCCAGTTTTTTTCCTGTTATTTATTCCTGGTTTCCTGTTGTTTGTGTCAGAAAAGATACTATGATTTCAATCTTCCCAAATTTATTAAGATTTGTTTTGTGATCTTACATATAATTTATCCTGGAGAATATCCTGTGCACTTGAGAAGAATGTATATATTGTTGCTGTTAGATGGATTATTCTGTTAGGTCCATTTGAAGTATAGTTTCATTCCAATGTTTCCTTATCAATTTTCTATCTGGATGACCTATACTTTATTTAAAGTAGGGTACTAAAGTCTCCTACTATTATTGTATGTCTATTTCTGCAGATCTGTTAATATTTATATATTTAGGTACTCTGATGTTGGGTGCATATATATTTACAACTGTTGTATCCTCTTGATGAATTCACCTTTTTATCTTTGTCTCTTGTGACAGTTTTTGGCTTAAGGTTTATTCTGTCTCATTTAAATATGGCTATATCTGATCTCTTTTTGTTTCCATTTGCATGGAATATCTTTTTCCATTAACTTTCAGCCTACATGTTTCTTTAAAGCTGAAGTGAATCTCATGTAGGTAGCATGTAGCTGGGTCTTGTTTTTTATCCTTTCAGTCATTCTTTGTCTTTTGTTTGGAGAATTTAATCCATTTACCTTTAAAGTAATTTTTGATAGGTAAGGCTTACTGTTGCCATTTCATTAATTGTTTCCTGGCAGCTTTTATAGTTCCTTTTTTCTTCAATTGCTGTTTTTCTTTATGATTTGATGATTATCTTTAGTGGTATTCTTTGATTCCTTTCTTTTATGTTTTTTGTGTTTACTATAGACTTTTGCCTTGTGGTTTCTATGAGGCGTACCTAAAACATATTTTAGTCATCACAGTGTATTTTAAGGTTATAACAACTCAAAATCAATGGCAAAGAAAACTCTATACTTTTTCTACTCCCTAGTATTTTGTTTTTAATGCCACGGTTTGTTTATTTTTATATTGTATATCTATTAACAAATTATTTTGGCTATAGTTATTTTTAATTTTATAAATTATAAAATTTATAAATTATAATTTATAAATTATAAAAATAATTTAATTTTGTCTTTTAACTTTTATACCAGAGTTGAAAGTGATTAACTCACCACCATTCTGGTATTAGAGTATTCTAAATTTGACTATATTAAGGCATACCTTATCATATTGCACTTTGCTCATATTGCATTTTTTATAACTTGAAGGTTTGTGGGAACCCTGTGTTAGGCAAGTCTATGAGCACTTTCCTTTCCAACAGCATTTTCTCACTTTGTATCTTTGTGTCACATTTTGGTAATTCTCATATTTCAAAACTTTTCATTATTATTATGTTTGTTATTTTGATCTGTGATCAGTGATTATAATTCACTGAAAGCTCAGATGATGGTTAACATTTTTTTCAATAAAGTTTTTTAGAATTAAGGTATGTACATTGCTTTTTTATATAATGCTATTACACACTTAATATACTACAGTATAGTATAAACATAACTTTTATATGAACTGGGAAACCAGAAAACTCATTTGGCTTATTTTATTGCAGTATTCACTTTATGGTGGTGGTCTGGAACTGAACCCTTGATATCTCCAAGGTATATCTGTACCTCCCTTTATTTTTTTTCTAAAGATTTTATTTATTTATTTGAGAGAGAGGGAAAGTGCATGCAAGAGAGAGCATGAAAGGTGAGGAGGGGCAGGGGGTGAGGCAGAAGCAGACTCCCCACTGAGCTGGGGGCCTGACACAGGGCTTGATCCCAGGACCCATGAGATCATGACCTGAGCCAAAGGCAGACTCAACCAACTAAGCCACCCAGATGCCCCTTACCTTCCTTCACCAGTGAGTTCTATACTTTAATATGTGTTCATATTAGTAATTAACATCCTTTTGTTTCAACTTGGAGAATTCCATGTAGCATTTCTTGAGAGGTAGGTCTAATGGTGATGAACTTCTTCAGCTTTTGTTGGGAAAGTTTTAGCTCCTTCATTTCTAAGAGAGAGATTTGCCCAGCAAGTTATTCTTGGTTAGCAACTTTTTTATCTTTTAGCACTTTGAATATCCCACTCTCTCCTGGTCTGCAAGATTTCTGCTGAGAATTCTGCTTATAGTCTTATGGGGGTTCCCTGGTATATGATGAGTCACTTTTGTTTTGCTGCTTTAATAATTCTTTGTCTTTGATTTTTGGCAGTTTGATTATTATGTGCCTTGGTGATTTCCTCTTTGGTTTAAACCTGTTTGGGGATCTTTGACTCTAATGTACCTGGATGTCATATACCTCTCAAAATTTGGGAAGTTTTCAGCCATTATTTCTTTAAATAAGCATTCTGCCCCCCTTCTCTTCCTTCTGAGACTCTCATAACACATATATTAGTGGTTTTTTGATGGTGTCCTATAAATCTCATTGACTTTCTTCATTCATTTTCATTGTTTTTTCTCTCTCACTGGAATCTTTCAAATGATTCATCTTTGAATTCATAGATTCTTTCTTCTGCTGTTGACACTCTCTATTGCATCTTTAATTTCATTTTTTATATTTTTCAGCTCCAGAATTTCTCTCTCATTGGTTTTTATTATTTCTTTCTTTTTACTGAACTTCTCATTTTGTTCATGTATTATTTTCCTGCTTATGTTGTGTTGTCTGTGTTATCTTGTTGTTTGCTGATCTTCCTTAAACCAATTATTTTTATTTCTTTATCATGTAATTCATAGATCTCCCTTTCTTGGGGTAGGCTACTGAAAAATTGTGTCACGTTCCAGTGATACAGGGTTACCACTTTGGTGGTATCATGTTTCTTTGTTTTGTGTGTGTGTGTGTGTATGTGTGTTCCATGAAGTCTTGTGTTGCTGTATTCACATTTGAAGAAGTAATGACCTCCTTTAGTCTTTACTAACTGGCTTTGGGAAAGAAATACCTTCACTACTCAGCCTGGTTAGGGATTCTAAGGCTCTCTTCAACATTTTCTATGGCTGTGCCCATTTGACACCTCTTGGGGTGAATGGGAATTCTTAAGATTATATACCTTTTCTTGATTTCTGCAAAGCCAGCCAAATGCTGAGATTCTCCCATTTGTTTTTCCTAGGGTGGTACCCTGAAATATTAGGTTTGTGTGCCTTCTCCCAAACTCATAAAGTCAAGTTGGATGTCTGTGTGTGCTTGCAAGTTGTTGGCAGAGGCTTGCATGTATCCACAGGAAGATGCATGATGATACAGCCATGATGGGGAAGATGCATAGAGTGTTAAGGGAATCCATGGGCCACTTGTGGGGGTTCTTTAGGTGAGGCATCCCAAGTGGCTTTCTGATAGAGGGCACAAACATTTTGATAGGATCCAGTGCCCTTTGTTGAATTCCAAGTACTGGTTACTGTGAGTCCTGCTTCTCTTCCCTGCCCTCAGCCTCTTCCAGTCACTCAGCTGTGCCTATCACCTCAGTATTCTGAGTAACGTAAGGAAGAAGTGACCTCTGAGCAGCATTCTGTATGACTAGGGAAGCAAGGCAGTCACTCACCATGCTCTCACTTTCCCCCATGGAACAAATTGCAGGCTGAGGGGGTCTTTCTTGGCCCTGAGCTATACCACCTTGAGGGAGCTGTGCTATGGTTAAAGTGAAGCTATTCTTCTTACCATTTTCAATGCATCTATTATGAGATTTTTTTTTTCTGCAGTGGTGTGCTTGAACTTCTTTATTGGACTTCTAGCCTCCCACAAATTTACTCTCATCCATGAGTGCTTGTCAAAATTCATGCTTCTATGGGGAGATGATGGTATCTTACAGAAGTCATTCCTCCAAAATCCACCTTTTAATGAAATGTTTGGGTAGTATCTGAACTCAAACTTTTTTACAGCACTGTGGAACAGAGCTGGTTTATAGAATAGTGTTAGTCTAAATGGGATTCTTTACTGAAGTGCCAAAAGAACTCATTATGAGATGACAAATGGTACAATATTAAATTCAATGACATACCATCTATTTATAAAAGATAACAAATATTAGTTGATATAGACTAAATAAGACACTGCTCCAACAAAGATAATTAATTGACCAGTTGGCTTTCAATGCTAGAATTTTTATGTAAGTTATTCCTGACTCTAAAATACTCCTTTCCATCCATTTTGACTATCTTGCTTTTCCAATTTAGGATTCATCTGCTCTGTAGAGACTTCCCTTACCCTTGTAGCCACCTTTATCCCTCACTTTTCTGACAATGCTTCCTATTTTACACATTTAACCACTTAATTGTTTGTAAACTTTGATTTTCTGTTTAATTTGTGTAGGTTTTCTATTCCCCTTAAGATATATTCTTCAGAGATAGTAACTCTAGCATATATGGATAGATGGTTAGACAGATAGATACTTGATAAATTTTGTTTGAAATGAATTATATGTATATCCCTACAACATTTCTTTTCCCCTTTCATCTAAATTAACCATACCTCTGTTCACTCCTATTGTTCCTAGTGGACTATTTTTTTCTCACTTTTAAGATAATTTTTAAGTATAAATATCCTATTAAGTATAGATGGAAATGTGTATGTATTGTGTAGACAATGTATTCATATAATTTGAATTGGTCTTAATACTCAATATTGTAATTTTGTCAAAAGGTAAAGACTCCTCATATAACACTTAGCAGATAATCAGTTATCATTAACAGAGACTGATTTTTTACTGTTATTTTTTTTAAAGATTTTTATTTATTTGAGAGAGAGAGCGAGCATACAGGAGCAGGGGGGAGGAGCAAAGGAAGAGGGACAAGCAAACTCCATGCTGAGCATGGAGCCCAACGTGGGGCTCGATCCCACAACCCTGAGATCATGACCTGAGCTGAAATCAAGAGTCAGATGCTTGACTGACTGAGCCACCCAGGTGCCCACAGAGACTGATATTTTAAATTTAATTTTCAGTGGGCTGGGCCCTTTATTCCCCTTATTTCAAAATGGAATTAATAAATTCTGCTCTAACTTACCTCATAGAGATATATGTATTTATTTCATATATATGTATGATCTATGTGTGTATTTCATAGTGAAGTAATATCAGTGTGCTTTGAAGCCTGAGCTGTACATTTTCAGGCGAATATAGTATATGTGTTCAAGTTATAGATAATTCAGAAGTAGCTTATTTACCTATAGGAGAGAATTTCTTTTTTTAAAATCTTTTTTTAATTGATATATAATAAATATATAGTGTTATATTAGTTTCAGGTGTACAATGTAATGATTAAACAATTCTCTACATTACTCAATGCTCATCATAATAATCTCCTTTATCTATTTCATCCATCTCTCCACCCAACTCCCATCTGGCAACAACAAGTTTGTTCTCTGTATTCAAGAGTCTGCTTTTTTGTTTGTCTCTTTTTTTCTTTGTTCATTTGTTTTGTTTCTTAAATTCCACATAGGAGTGAAATCATATGGCATTTGTCTCTTTCTGACTTATTTCACTTAGCATTATAAGTTCCATTCATGTTTTTGCAAACGGCAAGATCTCATTCTTTTTATGGCTCAATATTATTCCATTTTATGTACACTGCATCTTCTTTATCCATTTATCTATGGATGGGCACTTGTTTGCTTTTATATCTTGGCTATTGTAAATAATGCTACAAGGCAACCTACTAAGTGGAGGAAGATATTCGAAAATGATTCAATAAGGGGTTAATATCCAAAATATATAAAGAATTCATAGAACTCAACACCAAAGAGACCAAAACAAAACAAAACAAATAATTTGACTTAAAGATGGCCAGAGGAGGGATGCCTGGTGGCTCATTTGGTTAAGCATCTACTTTTGGCTCAGGTCATTATCCCAGGGTTCTGGGATCGAGTCCCACATTGGGCTCCTTGCTGAGGGGGAAACCTGCTTCTCCCTCTACCTGCCACTACCCCTGCTTGTGTGTGCTCACTCACTCTCTTCCTCTCTCACAAATAAATAAAATCTTTTTAAAAAATAGGCAGAGGATCTACACAGAAATTTTTCTAAAGAAGACATACAAATGGCCTACAAACACATGAAAAGATGATCAGCAAATCAAAATCACAATATCACCTTACACCTGTCAGAATGGCAAAATAAAAAAAGGCAAGAAATAACAAGTGTTGGCAAGGTGTGGAGAAAAAGGAATCCTTGTGCACTGTTCATAGGAATACAAATTGGTGTAGCCACTGTGGAAAACAGTATGGAGTTTCCTTAAAAAATTTAAAATAGAGTTGCCATATGATTCAGTAATTCCACTACTGGGTATCTACCCAGAGAAAACAAAAACACAACTCAAAACACTAACACTAACCCCTATGTTCATTGTAGCATTATTTATAATAGCCAAGATATGGGAGAAGTAGAGAATTTCTTTGCAAAGCACTGTTTTCTCAAATTTGCTAAAGGCACTCTGATGGGAGTCAAATTAATATCTTTTCAGGCACTAAAATTCATGAGAAGCAAATAAGAAAAAGGAAAGAGCCTAATTATAAGTAGCATCTAACAATCTAAGCAACCATCATACATTTGAATATGAATTACACTAGGCATAAACAAATTAATCAGAAATTTAACAGAATGTAGAAATAAGGCAGTTAAGCTAAAAGATGTGCCTTTTGCTTGATATTAAATTTAACTAAGTGTGATTGCCAATATTTGGCATTTCTTACCTCCAAAAACATCAATTTCATATAGTTCAGCCTGATAGTGTTAAGGTATTGAATTATATGGCAAGATTCATAACAAAACTTGTTTTCTTGATAATCCAGTGAAGCAGAGGGGCAGGTTAAATGACTTGCCCAATAAGACAGTCAAGACTATATACTCAAGTTTTATTTGTTTTTTTCCTAGCTTAAATACTACATATCAACCCATTACATTATTTTCATTATTGGTGTATTGTTTTATTCTTTATATTAAATCATCTCAGAATTCAGTAGGCCTTAACTCTTGCTCTATATTTGTACCACTTAGTTAATACTTTTGGGGAAGAAGCATTAGAAAGAATACTGGCTGAGGAATTAAAAAAAAATCTGAGTACTAGTCTTAGATTTTCCACTGTTATTCCCTTAAAACCTTGATAAGAACAGCATGTGAAAGATTAATTCCTTTACCTAAGATTTCTGTGAATCTTGAGGGGTATTGGTATGTTTTCTTCTTTATCATAAGTCTAAGCTTATGCTTCTGTTGAATTTATTCATTTATGGATTATTTGCTCTTCCTCCACATGCTGTCCTTATCTCACATCATACTGGCTTAGATATAGAATTGGACCCTGTTCATAAATATTATTTTTTAAAAAAGGAGGAGGAAAAAGAGGAAGAAAAAAGAGAAGGAAGGAGAATAAAAAGAACAAAAAAAAGAACCACCTTATTTAAGGGATTTATGTATATAACAGGTTTAATGAAGATTTGGAGAGAGGGGGAGATTTAAATTGAAAGAATGTATACATCAAATTGTATACTCTTGGAGTGCCCAGGTGGCTCAGTGGGTTAAGTGTCTGACTCTTGATCTCAGCTCAGGCCTTGATCTCAGCGTGGTGAGTTCAAGCCCCACGTTGGATTCCATGCTGGGTGTGGAACCTACTTTAAAAAAAAAAATTGCATACTCTTTAAAGATACTTCAGGGACCCTAAGGTTTGCTGGCAATCCTTCTCCTTATCTCTTCTATTTATTCTTCTGTGCTATCCTTATCCCCCAATTCCTGCTCATTTCTAATGTAGAACAATTTAGCTATCTCTTGTTTTCTTGTCTTCAGCTACTTATGTTTTCAGAATCTCGTATTTTATTTCCCAGTGTCATACCACAGTTTCTTTCTAATAAAAAAGACTATTGACTCCTCAATAGAAAAGAAATTTTTCTGTTTACAATAAAGATGATTTTTGTCACCCTGCTACAACAGGATGATTTTGGTTAAAAATTATACTTATACTCTCTAAAACCTAATTTTTTCATCAGAAAGTTGGAGGTGTTCTACTTGATTTGCCTGTATCTCAAAGTAATAAGCATCAAATGGGTTATACGTATATGAAAGTGTCATATAAACTTATACACATTTAAGAACTTTCATGTAAGAGAGAGCATGGTAAAAATAACACTAGATATCAGTTGGAAAGGATATGTGCTAATGTTGTGCATTACTTAATTTATTCCTCATAATAATATTGAATAGTCATTACTGCCAATTTTACAGATGAAGAAACTGATACACAGAAATGCCAAGTAATTTGCAATGTCAGACAGTTTTAAAGATTTTATTTATTTATTTGACAGAGAGAGACACAGTGAGAGAGGGAACACAAGCAGGGGGAGTGGGAGAGGGAGAAGCAGGCCTCCCGCTGAGCAGGGAGCCCGATGCGGGGCTCGATGCGGGGCTCGATGCGGGGCTCGATGCGGGGCTCGATGCGGGGCTCGATCCCAGGCCCCTGGGATCGTGACCTGAGCCGAAGGCAGACGCTTAACGACTGAGCCACCCAGGCGCCCCGCAATGTCAGACAGTTTTAAGGTAGGAGAATCAGGATTTAAATCCAAGTTTAATTGCCTGCAAAACCTATGGATCTGTTTATTTGTTTGTTTTTCATTATATCTCACTTCCAGATCTGAGTTACTAGTGTGTGTACTTTTAATTTATTAGAATTTCAGTGTTTTTTACTTGTAAGTCAGAAATAATACCTGTGCTGCCTACCTCACAAGGACTTTCAAGAATCAAATGAAGCATTTTGAAAATTTGAAGAACCATCAAAATTTAGTTGGTATTACTTTATTAAGAAGTGGATGCAAACAAAGTGAAAGTAGATACACATACTTAAGTAAAGAATATTTGAATTCAAATGAAGACAATTGATATCACTTTGTTGGGGGCAAAAAATTTATGAGCTAAGTACTTCAATCTTTGATTCAATAGAATGACTTTGCAGAATGGCAGTCAGATTTCCCTGACCATGGGATTATGCTTCTACATGTACGTTCTGCATGTTTCTTTTATTAGAAGCAAAAGAAATCATAATTAAAAATTATCATATAAGATTTAGTCAAGAGTGTCAGTTCTAGCCAATGTTCTAGAGTTAGCACAGGTTCAACTCAGTGTCCTAAATGATCTATATTAATGATCCTGAGTCTTTTATAAATATAAGAAATGTTAAATGTAGTCTACTTACTAAATCAAGGAAGTATGATATACTACAAATATATAAAAATGTTTAAAGCACAAATTTTAGAAGGTCTTAAATACCAGCATTTATCTACTCAAGAATCATATTTTTTTGAGGGCCTACAACAATGAAGTAAGATTTTGCTACACTTGGTTTCTTTTTTAAATCGTTTAAATTTTTGGCCTTTTAAGAAACTTAGAACTTTTCCAAATTCTGAGATGTATCTCTCTCATTATATAGGTACTGACAACTGAAACTAAAGGATTAAAATCATTGATATAACAAATATTTGCAAGTGTTAATGTTTAAAAATACACATTGTATAGTCCAAACAAAAACAGTATAATTTCAACCAAAATTCAAAATTCTAGCAAGACCTTTACATTTAAAAATATTTATGATTCTTTATAATTTGTTTGAGATGTCTAAATAGATGAGTATTAAACAAATTTTGTAAATATGATGTACATGTGATTTGTCTTTGCTCATTATACTATGACTAAAAAGCTTCATAAGAGTGTGCATATATTTTTTATTAGCTAATGTATACATGGTTGTATTTTGGGTTACAATTTAACTTTGGCCATTATAAATTAATTTACAAATAAATTTCCTGTGAAGTTGATGAATTTTGCCATTTAACATTACCTTTTAAGTTTTGGTATAATACAATCATTAAGTTAGAAATCTCATTTAGTTTTAGAAATTCGTCATGTGGTACTTAAAAGATCACATGCAGCGTGCAAGAGTGCTTTAAACAAGGGCTCCTGGGTGACTCGGTTGAGTGTCAGACTCTTGATTTCGGCCCAGGTTGTGGGGTCTCCATGCTCAGCAGAGTCTGCTTGTCCCTCTCTGCCTCCTCTCCCTGCTTGCGCACTCTTTCCCTCTCTCTAAAATAAATAAATAAATAAAAATCTTTACAAAAATACTGCTTTAAACAAATGTTTTTTGCATACTGTGATTTTGCAAGTTATTGTGTCTCTGCCTTCCTTCAAGACTATGTGGTCCTAAGCAAGGAATCAGGATTTATTTGTTTGTTTGTTTGTTTTTAAAGCCTGCAAGAGTGGCTGCAAAAATTAGGAATTAAAGATTAGATTGTTGCATATTCTAATAAAGATTGAAGTGGGATTGTGTTTTATGCAGATTATTCTGCCACTGGCACTTCTCAGGAGTATCAAAATATAAATTGCTTCTTTGTTATTGGCATATTATTTGGCTTTGCAGAACATGAATGAAAAACATCAACAGAAAAAAATCAGTTACCCTGAATGTAAATGGGCTAAATGCCCCAATCAAAAGACACAGGCTATCAGACTGGATTAAAAAACAAGACCCATCGATATGCTGTCTGCAAGAGACTCATTTTAGACCCAAAGACACCCCTGGATTGAAAGTGAGGGGGTGGAAAACCATTTACCATGCTAATGGACACCAAAAGAAAGCGGGGGTGGCAATCCTTATATCAGACAAATTAGATTTTAAACCAAAGACTGTAATAAGAGATGAGGAAGGACACTATATCCTACTTAAAGGGTCTATCCAACAAGAAGATCTAACAATTGTAAATATCTATGCCCCTAACATTGGGAGCAGCCAATTATATAAGGCAATTAATAACAAAAGCAAAGAAACACATCGACAACAATACAATAATAGCGGGGGACTTTAACACCCCCCTCACTGAAATGGACAGATCGTCTAAGCAAAAGATCAACAAGGAAATAAAGACTTTAAATGACACACTGGACCAAATGGACTTCACAGACCTATTCAGAACATTCCATCCCAAAGCAACAGAATACACATTCTTCTCTAGTGCCCATGGAACATTCTCCAGAATAGATCACATCCTAGGTCATAAATCAGGTCTCAACCGGCACCAAAAGATTGGGTTCATTCCCTGCCTATTTTCAGACCACAGTGCTTTGAAAGTAGAACTCAATCACAAGAGGAAAGTCGGAAAGAACTCAAATACATGGAGGCTAAAGAGCGTCCTACTAAGGAATGAATGGGTCAACCAGGAAATTAAAGAAGAATTTAAAAAAATCATGGAAACCAATGAAAATGAAAACACAACTATTCAAAATCTTTGGGATGCAGCAAAGGCAGTCCTAAGAGGAAACTATATAGCAAGACAAGCCTTTCTCAAGAAACAAGAAAGGTCTCTGGTACACAACCAAACCCTACACCTAAAGGAGCTGGAGAAAGAACAGCAAATAAAGCCTAAATGCAGCAGGAGAAGAGAAATAATAAAGATCAGAGCAGAAATCAATGAAATAGAAACTAAAAGAACAGTAGAACAGATCAACGAAACTAGGAGCTGGTTCTTTGAAAGAATTAACAAGATTGATAAACCCCTGGCCAGACTTATCAAAAAGAAAAGAGAAGTGACCCAAATCAACAAAATCATGAATGAAAGAGGAGAGATCACAACCAACACCAAAGAAATACAAACAATTATAAGAACATATTATGAGCAGCTCTATGCCAGCAAATTCGATAACCTGGAAGAAATGGATGCATTCCTAGAGATGTATCTCACTCTTTGCAGATGATATGATACTTTATGTGGAAAACCCCAAAGACTCCACCCCAAAACCGCTAGAACTCATACAGGAATTCAGTCAAGTGGCAGGATATAAAATCAATGCACAGAAGTCAGTGGCATTCCTATACACCAACAACAAGACAGAAGAAAGAGAAATTAAGGAGTCGATCCCATTTACAATTGCACCCAAAACCATAAGATACCTAGAAATAAATCTAACCAAAGAGGCAAAGGATCTGTACTCGGAAAACTATAAAATACTCATGAAAGAAATTGAGGAAGACACAAAGAAATGGAAAAACGTTCCATGCTCATGGATTGGAAGAACAAATATTGTGAAGATGTCAATGCTACCTAGAGCAATCTACACATTCAATGCAATCCCCATCAAAATACCATCCACTTTTTTCAAAGACATGGAACAAATCATCCTAAAATTTGTATGGAACCAGAAAAGACCCCACACAGCCAGAGGAATGTTGAAAAAGAAAAGCAAAGCTGGCGGCATCACAATTCCGGACTTCCAGCTCTATTACAAAGCTGTCATCATCAAGACAGTATGGTACTGGCACAAAAACAGACACATAGATCAATGGAACAGAAGAGAGAGCCCAGAAATGGACCCTCAACTCTATGGTCAACTCATCTTTGACAAAGCAGGAAAAAATGTCCAATGGAAAAAAGACAGTCTCTTCAACAAATGGTGTTGGGAAAATTGGATAGCCACATGCAGAAGAATGAAACTGGACCATTTCCTTACACCACACACAAAAATAGACTCCAAATGGTTGAAAGACCTCAATGTGAGACAGGAGTCCATCAAAATCCTAAAGGAGAACACAGGCAGCAACCTCTTCGACCTCAGCCGCAGCAACTTCTTCCTAGAAACATCGCCAAAGGCAAGGGAAGCAAGGGCAAAAATGAACTATTGGGACTTCATCAAGATAAAAAGCTTTTGCAAAGCAAAGGAAACAGTCAACAAAACCAAAAGACAACCGACAGAATGGGAGAAGATATTTGCAAATGACATATCAGATAAAGGGCTAGTATCCAAAATCTATAAAGAACTTATCAAACTCAACACCCAAAGAACAAAGAATCCAATCAAGAAATGGGCAGAAGACATGAACAGACATTTTTCCAAAGAAGACATCCAAATGGCCAACAGACACATGAAAAAGCGCTCAACATTGCTCGGCATCAGGGAAATCCAAATCAAAACCTCAATGAGATACCACCTCACACCATTCAGAATGGCTAAAATTAACAAGTCAGGAAATGACAGATGTTGGCGGGGATGCAGAGAAAGGGGAACCCTCCTACACTGTTGGTGGGAATGCAGGCTGGTGCAGCCACTCTGGAAAACAGTATGGAGGTTCCTCAAAAAGTTGAAAATAGAGCTACCATATGATCCAGCAATTGCACTACTGGGTATTTACCCCAAAGATACAAAAGTAGGCATCCGAAAGGGTACATGCACCCCGATGTTTATAGCAGCAGCAATGTCCACAATAGTCAAACTGTGGAAAGAGCCAAGATATCCATCGACAGATGAATGGATAAAGAAGATGTGGTATATATATACAATGGAATATTATGCATCCATCAAAAGGAATGAAATCTTGCCATTTGCAACAACGTGGATGGAACTGGAGGGTATTATGCTGAAGGAAATAAGTCAGAGAAAGATATGTATCATATGACCTCACTGATATGAGGAATTCTTAATCACAGGAAACAAACTGAGGGTTGCTGGAGTGGGGGGTGGGGTGGGAGGGATGGGTGGCTGGGTGATAGACACTGGGGAGGGTATGTGCTCTAGTAAGCGCTGTGAATTGTGCAAGACTGTTGAATCTCAGATCTGTACCTCTGAAACAAATAATGCAATATATGTTAAGAAAAAAAAAAGAAGAAGAAGAAGAAGATAGCAGGAGGGGAAGAATGAATGGGGGGAATCGGAGGGGTAGACGAACCATGAGAGATGATGGACTCTGAAAAACAAACTGAGGGTTCTAGAGGGGAGGGGGGTGGGAGGATGTGTTAGCCTGGTGATGGGTATTGAGGAGGGCACATTCTGCATGGAGCACTGGGTGTTATACGCAAACAATGAATCATGGAACACTACATGTAAAACTAATGATGTAATGTATGGGGATTAACATAACAATAAAAAATAATAATTTTAAAAAATAAAATAAATAAAAAGGGAAAAAAAGAGAAAAAAAGAAAAAATCAAAGAACTGTTTTCAATATTGTACAATTTATATAAATTATATAATTAAGTTATTTGATTTCTCTGTAGTCAGTTATTTATTATTTATTTATTTAATTTTTTTTTTAGAGAGGGAGAGAAAGGGGGTTTGGTGAGGGGCAGAGGGAGAGGGATAGAGAGAATCTTAAGCACACAGGGCTCAATCTCAGGACCGTGATATCATGATCTGAGCCAAAATCAAGAGTTTGATGCTTAACTGATGAACCACCCAGGGTTAGTTTTTTAAATATCAAGGGCATTAAATAAGGTTTTAGAATTTTTTAAGTTACAAATAGATTTATCCCAAGGATGTTGGTTACATAGTTTATTACATAAATGAATAGCTTTTAGCAATAGTTTTAATGATTTACTAGATAAAACTTAATTTGCTAACATATACTAGTATATTTAAAAACTTACAGCATAGGAAAGGAAACCATCATTGAAATAAAAAGGCAACCTCCCAAATGGAAGACAATACTTCCAATCACATATCTGATAATGGGTTAATATCCAAAATGTGTAAAGAACTCATACAACTCAATAGTGAAAAAACAAAAAATCAATTAAAAAACGGGCAGGATGAGGCACCTGGGTGGCTCAGTCGTTAAGCGTCTGCCTTTGGCTCAGATCATGATCCCAGGGTCCTGGAATCGAGCCCCACATCGGGGTCCCAGCTCAGTGGGAAGCCTGCTTCTCCCTCTCCCACTCCTCTGCTTGTGTTCCCTCTCTCGCTGTCTTTTTCTCTGTCAAATAAACAAATAAATAAAAATCTTAAAAAAAAAATGGGCAGGAGATCTGAATAAACATTTTTCCAAAGATGACATAGGCCAATAGGTACACAAAAAGGTACTCAACATCACTAATAATCAGAGAAATGCAAATCAAAACCACAATGAGATATCTCCTCACACCTGTCAGAAAGCCAGAAATAACAAGTGTTGGTAAGGATGTAGAGAAAGGGGAATCTTTGTGAACTGTTGGCAGGAATGTAAGTTGGTGTACCACTATGGAAAAGAGTATGAAGTTTACTTAAAAAATTAAAAATAGAACTACCATATGATCTAGCAATACTTCTGGATATTTATTTAAACAAAATGAAAACATTAACTTGAAAAGATTTATGAACCCCCATGTTCATTGCAGCACTATTTACAATAACCAAGACATGGAAGCAACCTAAGTGTCTAGTGATGGATGAATTGATAAAGAAAATACAAAGAAAATGTTTATATGTATGTGTACATACATACATACCCACATATATTTCAGCCATTAAAAAAAAAGGAAATCTTCCTATTTCTGCTAGACCTTGAGAGCATTATGCCAAGTGAAATAAGTCAGAAGACAAGTACTATATGATCTCATTTATATATGGAATCTGAAAAACTAAAAACTAAAAAAAAAAAAACATGAACTTACGGACACAAGGAATAGATTGTCAGTTGCCAGAGGTGGGGAATGGGGTGGGTGTGTGTAAAATGGGTGAAGGTGGTCAAAGGTACAAACTTCCATTTATAAAATAAGTACAAAAGTGCCCTTTTAAAATAAGGGATGTAATGTACAGCATGGTGACTATAGTTAACAATACTGTATTGTATATTTTTAAGTGGCTAAGACAGGAGATATTAAAAGTTCTTATCACAAGAAAAAAATTGTAACTGTGTGGTGATGGATGTTAACTAGACTTATTGTGGTGATCCTTTCACAATATATACAAATGTTGAATCATTATGTTGTACCCCTAGAATACCTAATACAATGTTATATGTCAATTATGTCTCAATAAAAAAGAAAAGCTTTAAATCAATAATCAAAGCTCCCATCTCAAGAAAAGCTAGAAAATGGGGAGCAAAATAAACCCAAAGCAAACATAAGGAAATAATAAGCATAAGAGCAGAAATCCATGAAATTAAAAACAGAATAACAATAGAAAAAAGTCAGTGAAGCAAAAGGATCTTTGAAAAGATCAATAAAATTGACAAACATCTAAAAAGACTGACAAAGAGAAAAAGAGAGAAGACGCAATTTATCAATGCCAATAAGGAAACAGGGATATCACTACAGAGCCTGCAGAAGAAAATAAGAATACTACAAACAACTCTACACATAAATTTGATAAATGGACCATTTTTTTGAAAAGCGAAAGTTACTGCAACTCATCCAATAAGGAATAAAAATTCAAATAGCACTGTAACTATTAAGGAAATTGAGTTTATAATTTTAAAATTCCAGAAAAAGAAATGCACAGGTACAGATGATTTTGCTGGAGAATTTTACCAAAAATTTAAAGAAGAATTAACATCAAGTTAACACAGTCCCTTCAAGAAAATAGAAGAGGAGGGAACACTTTCATTTCATTTTATTACCCCAATACCCAAACCAGACAAAGTCAGTCCAAAAAAAAAAAAAAAAAAAAGAAAAGAAAGAAAAAGAAAAACTACACACCAGTATATTTCATGCACATAAATGCAAAAATCCTTAACAAAATATTAGCAAGTCAAACCTAACACTTTATAAAAGAACTATACACCATGCCCAGGTATGCAAAGTTGGGTCAGCATCTGAAAATCAGTGTAATCCACCACATTAACTGTCTAAAGAAGAAAAAATCATATGATCATATTAATTGTTGCATAGAAAGCATTTGACAAAATACAATACCCATTCATGATTAAAGGTTCTCAGTAAACTTCCTCAACTTCACAAAGAACATCTACAAAAACCCTACAGTTAATATCATAAGTAATACTGAGAAACTGGATGCTTTCCCTGCTGAGATCAGGAGAAAGATAAGGATGTCCTCTCTTGCCACCCCCATTCAAGTTCATACTGGACATCCTGGCTATACCAATATAAAAAAAAAAAAAAGGAAATGTATGCAGATTGGAAAGGAAGAAATAAAACTACCTTTACTTAACTACATGGTTGTCTATGTAGAAAATCCCAAGAATTGAAAAAAATCCCCTGGAACTAATTGAGGATAGCAAAGCTGAAGGATTCAAAGTTAATATACAATGGTCAATTACTTTCCTATACCAGCAATGTACAATTAAAATTTGAAATTTAAAAAATACTATTTTCAGTAATACCAAAAAAATGAATTACTTAGGTATAAATCTAACAAAATATGTATAGAATCTATATGCAGAAAACTATAAAACTCTGATGAAAGAAATTTAAAAATATCTAAATTAATGAAAAGATATCTCATGTTCATGGTCAGAAAGACTCAATATTGTTAAGGTGTCAATTCTTCTCAAACCTAATCTATAGATTCAGTGCAACTCCAATCAATATCCCAACAAGCTACTTTGTAGATATCAACAAATTGATTCTAAAGTTTATATGGAAAATACAATATTTAAAATCACTTTATAAATGAAATACCTACCTATTAGTCTAACAAAACATCTATAGGTCTTTTATGTTGAAAAGTACAAAATAATGATGAAAGAAAACAAAGAAGATCTAAATAAATGGTGAGACATATCATTGGAAGACTCACCATAGTAAAGATGTCAATTTTTCCCAAATTGATATATAGATTTAATGTGATTTTTATCAAAATCCCAGCAAAAAATTTTTGTAGATACAGACACGTTTTTTCTAAAATTTATATGAAAATGTAATGGTACTGGAATAACTATAACAATCTTGACAAAGGAGAATAAGGTAGGAGGAGTCACTCTACCATATCTTAAACCTTGCTGTATAATTACAATATCAAGACAGGGGAGATAGGCATATAGATCAATGCAACAAAATAGAGAATCCAGAAATGGACCCACATAAATATGCTCAACTGATTTCTCACAAAGATGCAAAAGCAATTCAATGGAGGAAAGATAGCCTCTTCAACAAATGGTGCTGGAGCAATTAGCATCCATAGGCAAAAAAAACAAACCTTGACCTAAACCTCACACATTATACAAAAATTAACTCAAGATGGATCATGAGCTTAAATGTAAAGTATATAATGTAAAGATAATAAGTGTAAAATGTAAAGATATAAAATTTTTAGGAAACAACATAGAAAAGGATTTTGGATACAGGGCTAAATAAATAGTTCTTGATACTAGAAGCACAATCCATAGAGAAAAAGTTGATAAATTGTTTCTCTAAACTTGATTTCAATCAAAACTTAAAACTTTTGTCCTTTGAAAGCTCATATGAGGAGGTTGAAAAGATAAGCTACAGACTGAGAGATAATATTTGGAAATCAAATATTACAAAGGATTGATATAAAAAATATATAAAGTAGCCTCAAAACTCAACAGTAAAGGGGTGCCTGGGTAGCTCAGCCGATTAAAGTGATGGACTCTTGATTTCAGCTCAGGTCATGATCTCAGGGTAGTGAGATTGAGCCCTGTGTTGGGCTCTGTGCTGGGCATGGAGCCTGCTTAAGATTTCCTCTCTCCCTCTCCTTCTGCCCCTCCCCCCTCTCTAAAACAAACAAACAAAAACCTCAACAGTTAAAAAAAATAATAATCAGAAAATAAGAAAAAGACATTGAAGAGACATATCACCAAAGAGGATATACAGATAAAAAATAAGCACATGAAAAAATGTTTATCACTAGCCATTAGGGAAATGAAATTAAGACCATGATGATATATCACATGTCTAACAAAATGACTAAAATAAAAAATAGTGACAATACCATATACTGGAAAGAATGCAGAGAAATGGATGCTACCATACATTGCTGGGGAGAATATAAAATGTTACAGCCACTCTGGCAAATATTTTGGCAATGTCTTAATAAACTAAATATACAAATGCACTCCTGGGCCCTCATCTCAGAGAAATAATAATATAGGCCCACACAAAAACCTATACATGATAGGTTCATGACAAATTTATTTGTAATTACCAAAACCTAGAAACCAAAATGCTCTGCAATAGGTGAATGGTTAAACCATGGTACTCCTCAGCAATAAAAAGGAAGGCACTATTGATACATACACAATTTGAATACATAGTTCAGTGGCATATGCTGAGTGAAAAAAAAATCAAATTTCAAAGCTCACATACCATGTGAGTCCATGTATATAACATTCTTTTTTTAAATTTATTTTATTTTATTTTATTATGTTATGTTAGTCACCATACAGTACATCATTAGTTTTTGATGTAGTGTTCTGTGATTCACTGTTTGCATATAACACCCAGTGCTCCATGCAATATGTGCCCTCCTTAATACCCATCACCAGGCTAACCCATCCCCCCACCCCCTTCCCCTCTAAAACCCTGTTTGTTTCTCAGAGTCCATAGTCTCTCATGGTTCATCTCCCCCTCTGATCCCCCCCTTCATTTTTCCCTTCCTTCTCCTAATGTCCTCCATGCTATTCCTTATGTTCCACAAATAAGTGAAACCATATGATAATTGACTTTCTCTGCTTGACTTATTTCACTTAGCATAATCTTCTCCAGTTCCATCCATGTTGATGCAAAAGTTGAGTATTCATCCTTTCTGATGGCTGAATAATATTCCATTGTATATATGGACCACATCTTCTTTATCCATTTGTCTGTTGAAGGGCATCTTGGCTTCTTCCACAGTTTGGCTATTGCGGATATTGCCGCTACAATCATTGGGGTGCATATGGCCCTTCTTTTCCCTACATCTGTGTCTTTGTGGTAAATACCCACTAGTGCAATTGCTGAGTCATAGGGTAGCTCTATTTTTAATTTTTTTGAGGAACCTCCACACTGTTTTCCAAAGTGGCTGTACCGACTTGCATTCCCACCAACAGTGTAAGAGGGTTCCCCTTTCTCCACAACCTCTCCAACATTTGTTGTTTCTTGCCTTGTCAGTTTTTGCCATTCTAAGGGGTGTAAGGTGGCATCTCAATGTGGTTTTGATTTGAATTTCCCTGATGGCTAATGATGATGAACATTTTTTCATGTGTCTGTTAGCCATTTGTATATCTTCTTTTGAGAAGTGTCTGTTCACGTCTTCTGCCCATTCTTTGACTTGATTATTTGTTTTTTGGGTGTTGAGTTTGAGAAGTTCGTTATAGATCTTGGATATGAGCCCTTTGTCTTTAGTGTCATTTGCAAATATCTTCTCCCATTCCATGGGTTGCCTCTTTGTTTTGTTGATTGTTTCCTTTGCTGTGCAAAGCTTTTTATCTTGATTAAGTCCCAAAAGTTCATTTTTGCTTTTGTTTCCCTTGCCTTTGTGGACGTGTCTTGAAAGAAGTTGCTGTGGCCGATGTCGAAGAGGTTACTGCCTATGTTCTCCTCTAGGATTTTGATGGATTCCTGTCTCACGTCGAGGTCTTTCAGACATTCTGAGTTTATCTTTGTATATTGGGGTAAGAGAATGGTCAAGTTTCATTCTTCTATATGTATCTGTCCAATTTTCCCAGCACCATTTATTGAAGAGACTGTCTTTTTTCCATTGCATATTTTTTCCTGCTTTGTCGAAGATTATTTGAAATGACAAAATTGTAAAAATGGAAAACAATTAGGGATCTCCAGAAGTTAGAGATGGTGACAGAGAGGGAATTGGATGTGTCTTTAAAAAGGTATCATGAGGGAGATCTTTGCAGTGGTGGAGTAGTTCTTTTAATTGTGGTGGTAGTTTTATGATTGTGTACATGCAATAAAATGACATAGAACTATAGACACATTTTATACTAGTATCAATTTTCTGGTTTTGATATTGTACTATAAATATGTCAGATGTATGTCAGACTACTGCAATAAAGCAAATAGCACAATAAAGTGAGTCAAATAAATTTTTTGACTTCTCAGTGCATATAAAATTATGTTTACACTATACAGTAGTCTATTAAGTGTGCAGTAGCATTACGTCTAAAAAAGCAATGTATATACCTTAATTTAAAAATACTTTATTGGGCGCCTGGGTGGCTCAGTCGTTAAGCGTCTGCCTTCGGCTCAGGTCATGATCCCAGGGTCCTGGGATCGAGTCCCACATCGGGCTCCCTGCTCGGCGGGAGGCCTGCTTCTCCCTCTCCCACTCCCCCTGCTTGTGTTCCTGCTCTCGCTGTCTCTCTCTGTCAAATAAATAAAATCTCTAAAAAAAAAAAAATAAATAAATAAATAAATAAATAAATAAATAAATAAAATACTTTATTGTGGGGCACCTGGGTGGCTCAGTCATTAAGCATCTGCCTTTGGCTCAGGTCATCATCCCAGGGTCCTGGGATCAAGCCCCACATTGGGCTCCCTGCTCAGCAGGAGGCCTGCTTCTCCTTCCACTTCCCATGCTTGTGTTCCTGCTCTTGCTCTCTCTCTCTGTCAGATAAGTAAATAAAATCTTAAAAAAATAAAATAAAAATACTTTATTGCTAAAAAATGTTAACCATCATCTGGGCTTCCAGCAAGTCATAATCATTGATCACAGGTCACCATAACAAATATAATAGTAATGAAAAAGTTGGAAATATTGCAAGAATTATCAAAACGTGGCACAGAGACATGAACTGAGCAAATGCTATTGGAAAAATGGTGCTGATAGACTTACTCGATGCAGGGTTCCCACAGACCTTCAATTTGTAAAAAAACACATTATCTCTGAAGAGCAGTAAAGCAAAGCATAATAAAATGAGGTAAGCATGTAATGCAATCCCTCCTATTAATAGACTAAAAAGAAAAATCACATGATCATATCAATAGATGCAGAAAAAGCATTTCACAAAAGCCAATACCTGTTTATAATAAAAACTCTCTAGACTAGGAAGAAAAGGAAACTTCTTCAACCTGATTAAGAATATTTTTAAAAACCAGGGTGCCTGGGTGGCTCAGTTGTTAAGCATCTGCCTTCGGCTCGGATCATGATCCCAGGATCCTGGGATTGAGCCTCGCATCAGGCTCCCTGCTAGGCGGAAGCCTGCTTCTCCCTCTCCCACTCCCCATGCTTGTGTTCCCTCTCTCGCTGTGTCTCTCTCTGTCAAATAAATAAATAAAATCTTTTTTTTTAAAAGAATATTTTAAAAACCTTCAGCTAATATCCTACTTTATGGTGAGAAACTCAGAGGTTTCCCACTAAGATCAGGTACAAAGCAAGGATGTCCCCTCTCATCACTCCTTTTCAACACTGTACAGGAAATTCTAGCTAATGCAATAAGACAAGAAAAGGAAATAAAAGGTAGACAGAATGGGAAGGAATAAATAAATCTGTCTTTGTTCAGTGATGACATGATCATGTTTGTAGAAAATCCAAAAAAACCACATCAACCGACCCCCTCTCCCCCAGGAACTAGTAAGTGATTATAGCAAGATTGCAGCATGTGAGATTAATACACAAAAGTCAGTTGCTTTCCTATATACCAGCAATGAACACATGGATTTTGAAATTAAAAACACAAAACCACTTACATTAGTCAAAAGAACTAATGAAATACTTAGGTGTAAAGCTAACAAAATAGGTACAAGATCTAGACGGGAAAACTACAAAACTCTGATGAATGAAATCAGAGAAGTAAATAAGTGGAGAGCTATTCCATGTTTATGGTCAGGAAGACTCAATATTATCAAGATGTCAGTTCTCCCCAACTTGATCTATAGATTCAATGCCGTCCCAATCAAAATCCCAGCAAGTTATTTTGTGGATGTCAACAAACTGGTTTGAAAGTTCATATGAAGAGGCAAAAGACCCAGAATAGCCAACACAACATTGAAAGAGAAGAACAATATTGGAGGACTGACACTACCCAAAGTGAAGACTTACTATAAAGCTGTAGTAATCAAGACAGTGTGGTATTGACAAAATTATAGCTAAATAGATTGATGGAACAGAATAAAGAGCCCAGAAAGAGACCCCCATAAATATAGTCAACTGATACTTGGCAAAGGAGCAAAAACAATATGATGGAGGAAAGATAGCCTCTTCAACAAAGGGTGCTGGAACATCTGGACATCCACATGCAAAAAAATGAATCTAGACTTAACCTTTCATAAAAATTAACTTAGAAAGACTGCAGACCTAATGTAAAACACAGAAGTATAAAACTCGTGGAAGATAACATGAGAAAACCTAGGTGACCTTGGCTAAGGTGATAACTTTTTAGATATAACACCAAAGGCATGATCCATGAAGGAAATAATTGATAAGCTAGACTTCATAAAAATTAAAAACTGCTCTGTGTGGGGCACCTGGGTAGCTTGGTTGGTTAAGTGTCCCACTCTTGATTTCAGTTCAGGTCATGATCTCAGGGTCATGAGATCAAACCCCGTGTCAGGCTCCCTGCTCAGTGGGGAGTCTACTTGAGATTTTTTCTCTCCCTCTCCCTCTACTCCTCCCCCCCCCCACTCTCTCTCTCTCACTCTCCCTCTCAGATAATAAATAAATCTTTTTAAAAAACTGCTCTGTGAAAGACAATGTCAAGAGAATGAGAAAACAGACCACAGCCTGGGAGAAAATATTTGTAAAATGTATATTCGATAAAGAACTGTTACCCAAAATATACCAAGAACTCTTAAAACTCAACAAGAAGAAAGTAAAAAACCCAATTAAAAAACAGGCCACAGACCTTAACAGACACATCACCACAGAAGATATACAGGTGGAAAATAAGCATATGAAAAGATGTTCCACCTCCTATGTCATCAGGAAATGTATATTAAAACAACAATGAGATACCACCACACACCTATTAGAATGAACAAAATCTGTAACACTGACAACAGCAAATGCTGACAAAGATGTGGAGGAACAGGAACTGATTCATTGCTTGTGGAATGCAAAATGGTACTGCCACTCTGGAAGACAGTTTGGCAGTTTTTTACAAAACTAAACATACTCTTAGTAACATAGTCATACTTAGTAACATACTCATACAATCCAGAAATTTCAGTGCTTAGGTGTTTACTCAAAAGAGTTGAACACTTTTATTCACATGAAAACTTACACATGGGGGCGCCTGGGTGGCTCAGTTGTTAAGCATCTGCCTTCGGCCAGGTCATGATTCCAGGCCCTGGGATCAAGCCCCACATCGGGCTCCCTGCTTGGTGGGAAGCCTGCTTCTCCCTCTCCCACTCCCCCTGCTTGTATTCCCTCTCTCGCTGTGTCTCTCTCTGTCAAATAAATAAATACAATCTTTAAAAAACAAAAAAGAAAACTTACACATAGATGTTTATAGCAGCTTTATTCATAATTGCCAAAACTTGGTAGAAACATAGATATCCTTCAGTATGTGAATTGATAAACAAACAAACAAACTTTGGTACATCCAGTGATGGAATATTAGTCAGCACTAAAAAGAAATGAGCTATGAAGCCATGAAAAGATATTGAGAAGTCTTAAATATATATTACTAAGTGAAAGAAGCCAATCTGAAAAGGCTACATACTGTATGATTCCAAATATATGACATTCTATTAAAACTATGGAGACAGTAAAAAGGTCAGTAGTTGCCAGAGGCTGGGGATGGGAGGGAGAGGATGAATGGGCAGAACACAGAATTTTTAGGGTAATGAATATATTCTATATGATACTATAGTGATGTAGACATGTCATTATGCATTTTTGCAACACCAAGAGTCAACCATAATGTCAACTATGAACTTTGGGTGACATTATAAGTTCATCAAATATAACAAATGTACCACTCTTGGGGGATGTTGATAATGAGGGAGGCTATGCATGTGTGGGATCAGGGGATATATAGGAAATCTCTGTACCTTCCTTGAAATTTTGCCATGAATCTAAAACTCCTCTTAAAAATACTCTTTAATAACAACTACAGCCAGCAATATACTTAATTTTGGTGAAAGATTAAGTACTTTTCCCTAAAATCAGGAACAAAAGGGTATCTGCTCTCGCCACTTCCATTCAACATTGTGCTAAAGGCTCTAGTCAGTGCAGTGGGTGTGTGTGTGTGGGGGGGGAGTGGAGCATATAGATTGTAAAGAAAAAGTAAAACTTTTTATTCACAGACAACATGCAACCTATGCAGAAAATCATAAAAAATCTACAAAAAGCTACCAGAACTAAGAAGTGTTTTTAAGATCTCATGATTCAAAATCAAAGTACAAAAATAAATTACATTTTTATGTAGCAGTGTTTCTTTGTCTGCTGGTCATGAAATCTTTTAATATTTAGTTGTCTGTAAACGTTCTTCTTTCACATTCATTTTTTGTTTGTTTCACATTCATTTTTGAAGGATATTTTCACTGGGTATAGAATTCTAGGTTGGAGTTATTTTCTTTAACCACTTTGGAAATAATCTATTGTCTTCTAACTTTCATTATTTTCATTGAAATGTCAGATGTCCTTTTTTTCTCTACTTCTAAGATTTTCTTTTTGTCTTTGGTTTTCAAACACTTTTATTATGATGCTCCTGGTATACTTTTCCTTTTATGTATTGCTCCTGGGATATTAGTACTTCTTGAATATGTGGTTTGATATCTTTTGTGAGTTTTAGAAAATTCTCAGGCAAATTCTCTTCAAATATTTCTTCTGTCCCACTCTCCTCCACTCCTCTTGGGCTCCAGGAAAGTCTCAGAACTTTTGTACCCAACTTATTACATGCTCACTGAAAGAAACTGACTTAAAGTGCCCTTATCTCTCTATGTTAATATTTTTAGACTATCATGTTATAATTTTGCTGCATATCAACAAAAATAATTTTTTACTTAAGATGAGTACTAAAGCTTCTGAATACCTTTCAAAAGAATAAGTATAATTTTTCTTTCTTTGATTTATGCCTTCTTGTGAATTAAATGGATGTTTTGGCTTTAAAAAAGAAACATCAGTCTCAAATACTGTTTTGATACTTACACTGTATTTTATAAGCATTAACTTCTATTCACTGACACTTGTGGAAAAAGTCTATATCCTTCATTTATTACTACCAGCCAGGGATATATGATTGTGGATGCATATTTCTGTTTCAGCTTTTGTTTGAGCAGCTTCCAAAACATCATCCTATAGGTTTTTAGAATCCGTGCCAAGTTCAGCTCAGATTAAGTTTCTTTGTTAGAATTGCATTTTAAAGCATCTGGATCAGAAATCATATACTTCTGCTGCATAGCAAAAGAACATTTGGAAATCATCAGGGGCATCATAATAGAGGATGATAGTATTGTATGTTTTTTCTCAGAGTAGGTAAAGACTACAACAAAAGATAATTTTATTAAGAATTTAGAAAATGCTGTTTTGATATTGTTAAAACATCTTGAGCAGCCAATGGCTGGCTTCAAAAATAATATGATCCTGCACATTATTATTCCTAAAGCCATCATAGAATATTTCCAGGTAAAAGTAGAGATTTCTGCTTTTTAACTGTTTTCAATGGTATACACACAGGCACACACACACATGTTAAGAAGGCATGCACTGTTAAAAATTTTTAGTTCAATATCATAATTTTATTTTTGTTTCTTCCCTAAATTTGAAACAGAGATCTAAATTATTCCTCATATCATTTTAACAAATAGCATCCATTTTGTTAGGTTTGGTCTAGATTTCATTAGATGACAATAATCAGTTTGCTCTCCTAAAGAGAAAGATCCATCTTTTTTGCTTAAAAAAAAAAAAAAAAAAAAGAAACACTAAACTCCAAGAGAAGTCTTCAGTTTCTAATATAGTACATTGTGTCATTTTCATAAATGGGAAAGAGTTTCAAAAATAGTCTCAGAACTTTTGCACATATGAAGTAAACTTAAATCTATGGTTTTTAGGCTCTCTAATGTTTCCAAAATGATTGATGGATTTTGGAGAAATCATTTGATTATCCCATACGTAGCCATGAGGGGGTACATTTAGGTTGCGGTTTGGAAATCCAAATGATTTAGTGGATAAGCTCCAGACTGTGGAACCAGAAGAAAAGAGTTCTTTTTCTGGTTGGAGTATGACCTTTGTCATGCTTCCCTCTGCTAATTTCAAATTTAGAAATAACTTTCTCTTCTATGTTCACTTCCAAAGATAGTTTGAAATCATCAAGGTACATCACAACCTAATTGTACTTTCTCATAGCTATATATGGGATTATCAAATGATCTCTCCAAATCTCATTAATCATGAAATTATGATTAGTATGACCATTTTGGTACCAATTAAAATATTGTAGTTCTTACTCTTGTGAATCATATAGCCTTCATATTGATAGCACTATTTTTCAAAATCTAGCCTAATATGTTTATTTTTTTCCTTCCTCTCATTAACCAAGGAAGATAGTAGAGAAAAGGTGGACACATTCTTTAGAGAGTAAGGAAATACACTTTTACTTCTTTATAGTCTACCTTATCTGCACCTTAAAGACATAGCTAAAATGTGATGTCTGAAATATATGTAGCAATGAAATTTTTATTGATTGATATAAATATGGATGGCTTTGTTCAGCTGAATACTGCTGGTAGGAGTTACTGGCGTATGTAATACATTATCTTATTACACTCATTTTATGGAAGCTGATCCTGATGGGACAGTGGAAGGAGAGCTTTCTCCAGCTTTCTGGAAAAGCAATTAATCCTACTGCTTATGTAGCAACCATGTCTTGGATTGCATTGGTGTACTGGCACCCTTTCTCCTTTTATTAAAACAAAAATGCAGCTGCTGACCAGAAGTGCAGCTCTACAAGTGGGGCTTTCATCGTATTGGTAAGAGATTCATATCCAGGGTTGACATCATTTCAGTTATGGCTTTTTCATTATTAAATTTTGGAATTTCAAGTTTGTTTATTAAAGATTTAAAGCTATAGGTTAAATCACCAAATTGAAATCCACTTATTTTTCTATACTATAAGTGGAAAAGGTGTGCTGGAAAATGTATTTTTCAGATTTTACCACCAGATGAATTATTTTAATTGTGAAATGCATGGTATCATAAGGAAATTGATAATTTTTCCCTGAATCTTTAGCATTTCTATTTTATATGTAACTGTCCACATTCCTCAGTTTCTAGTAAGTAAATTTAACAAATGTTTTAGAGCTATTTACTATTAACTGTTGGTAAAAATGGTGGCCAGGACTTTTACTTAGCCCTTGTGGCAACTTTATTATGTACTTCATCTGTTTCTCATCAGTTTTGAAAATTGATAATTCTTTAAAACATGTTGCATTCACTAATGCTAATAAAGATTTTCAACTCTTAGTATAGTCTTGCAAATAAGGGCTCTCTTAATTTATAATCCAGTCTTTTTCAAGGCAGTTCATCTTTTACTGCTAAGCCAAAACTTAGCAGAATACTTTTATTTAGGGCTTAATGTAAATTTTATTTTAAAGAGCAGAAGCAACATTGTATAGTTAACAGACACTTTTACAAAGACATTTATGAAACAGAAAGTTCCAACTGCAGTATATTTTATATTTTTAAATATCTAATGCTTTGGGTTTTTGATATGTTAGGTCTTGCTTTCCCATTAAATCAGTCTATTGGGTTTCAATTTTGACCTCTATGAAATCCGTTTTAATAAAGACCATTCAATATATGTATGATGGCTTCTATTCTCATGCCCTGTGCATTCTGCATATATATTAATAGGTAATAGTTGTTTTTTAAAAATTGTTCTTATCGGGTGCCTGGGTAGCTCAGTTGGTTAAGTGTCTGCCTTTGGCTCGGGTCATGATCCCAGGGTGCTGGGATCGAATCCCACATTGGGCTCCCTGCTCAGCAGGGAGTCTGCTTCTCCTGCCTGCCACTCCACTTGCTTGTGCTCTCCCTCTCTCTCTGTCAAATAAATAAAGTCTTAAAAAAATAATAAAATTGTTGTTATTTATTTGTTCTGTTATTTAAGATGAAAATAACACTTAGAACAAGCAACTGGAATAATGGCTGACACATCACTCTGACATATTTTCTTTAAAGACTCTTTAAATTGGTTACATATTGCAGGGGACAGGGCAGGAAAATCCAAAAGTTTACAGTTCTTAAGATAAAAGTGTTTGTTGCTGTGGTCCAACACCAATTCTCTGACACCAATTGGGTTTTCTACCATTCAATTCAATTCTGATACCAATTACCCAAGTTAAGAGTCAGACTCCACAGGTTTAAGACAAAGTCCTTCACAAGACTGCCCCAACATTAGATGCCAATTGCATGTCTGGCCTACGACAAATTCAGTCAGGGCTTCCCACCACCTCTTCAGGTTTGATAATTCTAGAATGACTCACAGAATTCAGAAAAGTGCTATATTTATAATTGCCACTTTATTATAAAGGATACAAATGCATAGTCAGATGAAGATATATACAGAACAAGGTCTGGAAGGGTCCAGAGTACAGAGTTCTGTCTCTGTGGAATCACAGTGTGCCACTAGAATATCAATATGTTCACCAACCAGGAAGCTCCCCTGGACCTGTGTGTCCAGAGGGTTTCATTACGTAGGCATGATAAATCAAATCACAGGACACTGTGATTGATCTCTCTAGCCTACCTCCTTTCCCTGAAGGTTGGGCTGGCCCAAAGTTCCAACATTCTAATCATGTGGTTCATTTTCTGCTTAGTAGCCCTCATTCTGAAGCTATCTGGAGCCCTGTCTTGAGTCACCTCATTAGCATAATAAAGACACTCCTATCACTCAGGAAATCTTTTTGAAGCTCTGTGCCATGAATAAGGTCAGATATAGATTTAATTATATCACGATTATCTATTATAATGGTTATAATTACAAATACTAGTTATGGGACAAAACATAAAGAGATATTTAGAAAGATAATTCTGATGTAGAGGTCATCAGTAAATTAATGGCAGGCACATTGGATATGTCTCTTGTGGGAGTTTCAGGTTTTTTAATTTCTACATCTACATTTAAGCTAGGTTTAAAGACTGGACCATTTTCTTACACCATACACAAAAATAAACTTAAAATGGATTAAAGACCTAAATATGAGGTATGAAACCCTAAAACCAGAAAACATAGGCAATAATTTATTTGGCATTGGCTATAGCAACATTTTTCTAGATGTGTCTCCTCAGGCAAGAGAAACAAAAATAAACGTATGCACAGCAAAGGAAAACATCAAACTAAACAAAAAGACGACCTACTGAATGGGAGAAGATATTCACAAACGATATATCTGATAAGGGGTTAATATCCAAAATATATGAAGAACTTAGACAACTCAACAGTGAAAAAAACAAATAAATAATGGGCAGAGAATCTGAACAGACATTTCTCCAAAGAAGACATACAGATGGCCAACAGACACATAAAAAGATGCTCAGCATCACTCATCATCAGGGAAAAGCAAACCAAAACCATAATGAGATACCACCTTACACCTGTCAGAATGACTAGAATAAAAAAAAAACTGAGAAATAAGAGTTGGTAAGGATGTGGAGAAAAAGGCACCCTCGTACATTGTTGATGGGAATATAAATTGGTACAGCCACTGTGGAAAACAGTATGGAGGTTCCTCAAAAAATTAAAAATAGAAATACCATGTGATCCAGTAATTCAACTTCTGGGTATTTATCCAAAGAATACAAAATCACTAATTCAAAAAGATACATGCACCTCTATGTTTATTTCAGCATTATTTACAATAGCCAACATATGGAAGCAATCCAAGTGTTCATCCATAGACGAATGAATAAAGATGTGATATATATACAATGGAATATTACTCATACATAAAAAAAGAATGAGATCTTGCCATTTGTGACAATATGGATGAACCTAGAGGGTATTATGCTAAGTGAAATAAGTCAGAGAAAGACAAATGCCACATGATTTCACTTGTATGTGGAATCTAAAAAAAATGGAAACAAATGAATAAACAAAAAGCAGAAACAGGCCCATAAATACAGAGAATAAACTAATGATTGCCAGCAGGGTTGGGGGTGGTAGATGGGCTAAATAGATGAAGGGGAGTGGGAGATACGGGCTTCCAGTTGTGGAATGAATAAGTCATAGGAATAAAAGACATAGCATAGGGGATATGGTATATCAGTGGAATTGTAACAGCATTGTCTGGTGACATATGGTAGCTCCACTTGTGGTGAGCATAGCATAACATATAGATTTGTCCAATCATTGTGTTGTATACCTAAAACTAATGTAACATTGTGTGTCAACTATACTTCGATTAAAAAAAGAAAAGAAATGAAAACATGATTTAAAAATATGTCTAAAGATCCATAATAACTGGTTACTTATTTGATACAGAATCATGAAAATAATATTCTAATTCCAATTTTACATTTTAAAAAGGCTTAAACTTCATGAAGTAAATGCCAAACACCAGGGTACTTGAAATGTGCACTTTCTACCCATTGAAAACTGATTTTATTTATCATTAGCCACGTTGTATTTATGATATCCATGTCATGGCAATTCGCTAACACAAAGATCAAGTTATTTTTTCAGCCACACATAGTGCCAGAAACTGAAATCTGAATGCTGACTTTCCATAGCCTGTGCTCCACATGCTTATCCATAATATAATTCAATTACTAAAACACAATTTTCTGTGAAGTATTCGATAATATGATAATGATTGCAGTGTCTATATCACATTACCACATCTTATTTTTCCTCTTGTTAATATCACTTCCAATTGACACAATAGATTTCCTTATGAAAAATGAATGACAGTGTTCAAATCTTACAGAAATTGAGCAAGCATGCTCTTTTTGTTTTTAGAAGGGTAGGAATTGAATTTAAGTTTTCTACTAAGTTCTAGGTCTCTGTATTGATTACTATACTAAATACACCCCTTTCTTGTAAAATGATCATAAGTCACAGAAAAGATATGAGGATTTCTAATCTAGGCATAGTAGAGTATTGAAGTTAAGATTGCTAACACCACCATGAGAAAAAAATCAAGAATGATTTTTTAAATATATTCTTTTATCAGTAACGACCATCACTTTCTTCCAATGAAACTGGCAAATGCAGCAAAACACACAATTTTCAAGAAATTAATAAAATTAAATATTTTGAGTAGTAAATGTGACATTTGAGTGAAATTATTGCTGTATTATGGGATGATGTAGACCAACCATTAGAAGAGAGAACCATTGATTTTGGTAGGAAAAATCAATTTAAGATAACATAAAAAAAATCATCTTTATTTAGTTTTCTAGATTTCTTTTAAAGCAATAAGATAGGAACAAAGTATACTCATTATTTATATATAAAACCCTAATCATTTATTATGTAAAATAATAATGTATTTTATATATATAATTTTTGTAAGAATGTTACATAGTTGGTATTGTGTTTGTGTGTATATGTGTGTACCTGGATGTATATGTATATATTCTGGCAGTGGGAGGGAAAAGAAAAATGAAAGTATTCAGGAGTAATAAATAGAATGAAGGAAAAATGAAACTCAGAGTAAGTCTTAAGTAGAAAAGGCAGCCAGACTTACCTAATAGTATTGGGCTTTGGGGGTAAAAAATACATAGAGATTTTTTAAACAGATAAACATTGCTAGAATTTTACAATCAAGTATTTATTGAGTACATATTATATGCTTAAACTGTGCTAATGAAGGGAATGAAAGGGAAGTTTAAGACATGGTCCCTGCTTTCAAAGAATGTAAAATCCAATGGGAGTGACTAAATTCACATACAAAAGACAACTAGAGAAATAAATTATAGGTATTCGTGTGGAATGAGTTGGCTTCTCAAAGGAGGTAGAATTTGCAAGTTTTAAACAAAAAGCATTATATTCCTTTCTAAAGTTTTATACAATTATTTCTGAAATCAGGTCTTCTTTGTTTTCATTAAGAAATTGTAGCTTCTTTGCTAAAAAGTATGGTTACCACAATTCCTTTTACATAAAAGCGGGTTTATTTTAATGTTATAACCCTTTTATGTTTTTCTAGAATGTAGCCGCTAAAGATATAAAGCCATGTTTTTGCAACTCTTCCTGTTCCTGCTCCAAGAGCCAGCCATATAAAGTTAAGCTGATATTTTGATTCAAACCCTGATATTAGGCTGGAAGTTTTCCTTCCTCTTTTGCCCCTCCCCTTTGTACATTAGATAAAGAAAAAATATTAACAGAAAGTACAACAGAAACACAAATTATCAATGAAGATAAAATTATGAGAAACAAGTTTTTCATGTTACTCCAATATTATTAAAATTATTTCAGAAAACATTATTATTTGATATGAAGACTTTAAACTAAAATTAATATCCACTTGGTGAATGTCATTTTTAGAATTGTATAGATCAAGATTGTTTTACAATAAGAGAAGTCATTTGTGGTCAGTGGGGTATAAAATGTGGCTTTAGATGCCAAAGTGTAATGAAATTAAATTTATGTCACCATTTTTGCCTTCTTTTCTATGGGCTAATCATGAATCTACTATGTCACTTGAGTTTGCTTAACAGCTCATGTTGATGAAAAGATACTGGTCTTAATATATAGTAAGATTGGTTATAATAAACCTAGTACAATATGCTGAAAATTTTTATGAGTCAGTTCATAAGGCACATGTGAACCTGTCAAAAAAAAAAATCAATACCTTAGTGAAGGATAAAGTTGAGGGGAAGTGGCTAAGATCAGAATTTTTAGATTATTCTACCATTTGTTTTAAAATTTTTGAAAGTAGTTATTTTAGAATTATATGTGGATTACATTTGCATATTTTTAGCTAGCTATTTTGCCTCATTAGATTAGTAAACAAATCAGTGAGACTTTACTGGGAAACTTTTCCCAATCTGGATGTTAAGAAAACTGGGTATGATGATATTAATTTGCTGTTAACCAATGTTATACAACATTGTTAAATGACAGTCCATCTGTCAAATTAACATCATGACATCCTACTTGTTATTTTAATATGTTATAACGATGAAATGTGTTTTTTAGATATGTTTTACATTTGTACTAAGTAATGGAAAGTACAATATATTATGTGCCTGTGCCCTGAGGAGAGATTTTAACAAAAATAATTGAAGGTAATAAATCTTAGCCCTTTTCCCTCTGTGTTGCCCCTACCCCAGTATACCTTTTATATTATTGTATCTCCAATACATAGCTAGCTTTCTAGATAGTGACAAAGGTTGAGCACTATTGTGTGTATTATAGAATAAAACTCACAATACCTGTCAAAAATTTACTTTGCCCTGAAATGTTGCTTTAATAAACACTCTCTATGATCACTTTTATGATGATTTGATCCGCTAGTGAATGATGTTGCTATTGAACATAAGACAAGTTTTTCAAATAATTAGGAACATCTACAAGCTAATAAATCTCTCCTACAGTTTTAATTTGATTGTATACTTGGTAGGTGTTTTTGCTTAAGAGAACGTATGGGTGGGGGGTGCATGATTTAAATCATAATGTGTTTGTATTTTTTGTTTAAATTGTCATGGGCAACAATGATAAAATGTGGTGTAGAGAAGTGATGCAATGCATATTTGATATATAATATTATCTTTAATCATGCCTTGATCTTGCCAATATTCCCTAATGTGATTTTTTAAAAAAATTTGAGATGGTTAATTTTGAGGCACATTATTCTAACAACTGGTGTTCCTCATAGTGCTTTGTTTTCATGTGTAAATATATAGCACAAATGATTATACACTATCTTTTCAAAAATGATTACAGGGTTTTGTAGCTTTTGTATAACATTATCCAGAGTGTTTTCAGTGTATATTTAAATGTGACAATATATTGTGAAAAGCGAATTTTTAAGCTATTTAAATGGAATACTTTCAACAAGAAATAATGATGTGAATGAAAACTAATCCAATATATATGAATGTAGCCCCGGCTTGCAATATTGGTTTATCCATTAATTTTCTTAGCCCAGGTGTTTGTTTAGTGGGAAGTCATCTTGCAAAGTGATGATAGATGTATTTTACTCAGAGCTAGTTACACAAGTCCAACATCTCATACCTTTCATGCTCAAAACTGATCAGGAAACTTCGCTTATAAATGTTTAAAAATCACAATTTGAAAAATTGTTCATGATCTTTCAATAGAAGAAACACTTTCTGAAAGTTTTCAATGAACAAAATAGGACATTTTAAAACCTAAGTAGGAATGAATTTTACTCATAATGTTATAAAATTCTTATTGAATAACATTAGAACAGATTTTTTTCTAAAATGGAAAACTTTTACTCATTTTTCACACTTAAAAAATAATATATTTTTGTTGTAAAAATCAAGCAATACAAAAATCTCAAAACTGGAAATTCTACCCAATCTTACCTCTCAGAGAAAACTACTGTTAATACTCTGCTGTATATCTTTTCAGGATTTTTTAAAAAATAGTTTTAAAATTTATTTATACTTATGCATATAGTACTTTGCAAACTGCCTTTTTTTGCTTACTATATTATGGATAACTTTCCATGTCAATATATATAGATCTTGATAATTTTTAATGACGACATAGTATTCTGGTCATAGTTAACCCCCTATAGGTAAATAACAGTTTATTTAATGAATCTCTCTCTAGTGATGGTCATTTAGGTTGTTTCCAGTTCAGAGCTTTTATAAACAACATTACAATTGTTTAATGATTTCCTTGGAATAAATTCTAAAAATTCAAATTATTGGATTAAGTGTTTAGATGTTTTAAAGTTTTATATGTCTTGTCTAGTTGCTCTTTGAGTTATGCTGATCAATATACAAATTACAGTGCGACCAACAGTATATGACAGTATCCACATCCTCACCTACTCTGTGTATAATTCAGGTTTCTAGTATTTGTTAATTGGATATGACAGAGTAGCACATCTTATTTACTGACAATTCCAGATTTTTCATTTGTGAAGTACTAGAAAATACATGTTTTTTCCCCATTTTTCTATCTTTTCTTATTGATTGGTAAGAGAGTTTTAGTGAAGATGTTAATCCTTTGTGATGGGGTGCCTGGGTGGCTTAGGTCATGATCTCAGGGTCCTGGGATAAGCCCCACATGGGGCTCTCTGCTCAGCAGGGAACCTGCTTCTCCCTCTTTCCCTGCCCCTCCCCACCGCTCATGCTCTCTCTATCTCTCTCAAATAAATAAGTAAAATCTTTAAAAAAAAGATATTAATCCTTTGTGTATTATATGTTAAAATGTACTTTTAAATTTTATATTATGTGTCAATGTGTGGTCAATTATGCGGTCAATTTTACTAGTTTTTTTATTGGTAGTTTCTAGCTTTAGTGCATGTTAAAGAAGGTCTTTCTTATCCAGATTATAATTTCTTTTATTTTCTTCTAGTGCTTCAATAATTTTGTTCCATTTATTTCTTTTTTATTCATTTTTAATTAATACACGTTAACATACAATAAATCACACATATTTAAAGTATACAATTTGACAAGTTTTATATATTTATAACCCATGAAACCACCCCCCAACACAAGATGATGTGCATACCCAGCACCTCAAAAAGGTGTTTCATGCCTCTTTGTAGTTCCTTCCTCCCAACTCTTTTTCCCCTACCCCCTCAACAACCACTGATTAGCTTTCTGTCACTGTAGATGCATTTTCTAGAGTTTTTTATGATTGGAATAGTAAAGTATGCATTCTTTCTTGTCTGGCTTCTTTAACTTAGCATAATTATTTTGAGGTTCATCTGTTGTTGCATGTAACAATAGTTAATTCCTGGGAGAGGAAAAAAAACCCTCTAGTTAATTCCCTTTTATTGCTGAGTAGTATTTCATTATATAACTATGCCAAAATTTGTTTTTTTTTTCACATGTTCCTGGACTTTTGGGTTATTTCAAGTTTGGGGCTATTACAAATAAACCTACTATGAACATTCACGTACAAGTCTTTGTATGGACATTTGCTTTCATTTCTCTTGGGTAAATACCTAGGAGTGGAATGACTGGAGAATATAATCAGTGCATGTTTAACTTTTTTAGAAACTGCCGAACTGTTTTCCAAAGTGATTATACCATTTTACTTTCATACCAACAGTTCCTCCACATATTTGCCGGCACTTGGTGTGGTCAGTCTTTTTAATTTTAGCCATTCTAGTAGGTGTGTAGTGGTATTTTATTAAAACATTAATTTGCATTTCCCTACTGTTCAGTCTATTCATGTGTTTTCATGCCATCCATATATATTATTTAGTGAAGTATTTGTTCAAACCTTGTGTCCATTTAAAAAAATTGTGTTGTTTGTTTTCTTATTCAGTGTTAAGAGTTCTCTATGTATTCCGGATTTAAGTCTTTATCGGATATAAGCTTTGCAAATATTTTCTTTCAGTCTGTGGTTTGTCTTTTTATTTTCTTTTTCTTTTTCTTTTTTTTTAAGATTTTATTTATTTATTCATGAGAGAGAGAGAGGCAGAGGGAGAAGCAGGCTCCCAAGGAGCAGGGAGCCCGATGCGGGACTCGATCCTAGGACCCTGAGATCATGACCTGAGCCGAAGGCAGACGCTTAACCATCTGAGCCACCCAGGCGCCCATGTCTTTTTATTTTCTTAACAGTGATTTTCAAAAAACAGAAGCTTTAAATTTTTATAAAGTCAAATTTGTCCATTTTTCTTTTTTAGATCATGCTTTTGGTATCATATCTAAAAAATCTTTGCCTAACCCCGGTTACAAAGATTTTTCTCCTGCATTTTCTAGATGTTTGAGGTCTATGATACATTTTAGGGTAATGCTTGTATATGGTGAAAGATATGGGTCCAAGTATATTTATTTGTATCCAATTACTCCAGCGTCATGTGTGAAATGAATATCTTCTCTCCACTGGATTGCCTTTGCATCTTTGTAAAAAATAAGTCATCATATATGTGTGAATCTATTTCTGGACTCTCTATTCTGTTCCATCTATTTATTTGTCCATTTTTACAATACCACACTGACTTACAGTCAGGTTGTGTTAATCCTCTAACTTTGTTCTTTATCAAAGTTGACTTGACCATTCTAGGTCCTTTGCATTTCCATATGAATCTTAGAATCACCTTGTCAATTTAAACCAAAAAAAGTTCACATGAATTTTGATTAAGATTGCAATTGGGGGGCACCTGGCTGGCTCAGTTGGTGGAGTATGTGACTCTTGATCTCAATGTTGTGAGTTCAAGCCCCATGTTGGGTGGAGAGATTACTTAAAAATAAAATCTAAAAAAAAAAAAAAAAGATTGCAATTGGAAGAATTAACATCTTAAAAATATTGAGTCATCCACATATGAATAAGGTATACCTCTCCATTACTTGGGTCTTGTTTAATTTCTCTCAACAGTGTTTTATAGTCTCCATGTATAGGAGACTCATCTTTGGTCACACTTATTGCTAAATATTTTATATTTTTATGCTACTTTTGCTTTGTATTTCAATTTCTGAGAGTTTGTTGTTAGTATATAAAAATATAATTGATATTCGTATACTTGTTTTGTGTTCTACAACCTGGCTAAACTCATTTATTAGTTCTATTAGAGATTTGTATATTGCATAAGCTATTCTAAATGAATGAACATGTCATCTATGATAAAGACTTCCTTTTCAACTGGAAGCTTTTAAATTCTTCTTCTTTATTGCACTGAATAAAACCTCCAGTATAAGGGGCACCAGGGTGGCTCAGTCAGTTAAGTGTCTGACTCTTGATTTTGGCTCAGGTCATGATCTCAGGATAGTGAGAATGAGCCCTGTGTTGGGCTCCATGCTCAGTGGGAAGTCTGCTTGAGATTCTCTCTCTCTATCTTCCTCTGCTCCTCTCCCCTGCACTCTCTCCCTCTCCAAAATAAATAAATAAATCTTAAAAAAAACAAAAACAAAAACAACTTCCAGTACAATATTGAATAGGCATGGTGAGAGAAGACAAACTTGTCTTGTTATTGATCCTAGGAAAAAAGCATTCAGTCATTCACCATTAAGTACGATGTTAGATGTGGATTTTTTTGTAAATGCCTTTTAAGAAGTTGAAGAAATTTTCTTGTATTCCCATTTGCTGAGAGTTTTTATCAGTCTGTGGTTTGTCTTTTTAAAATTTATTTATACTTATGCATATAGTACTTTGCAAACTGTCTTTTTTTGCTTACTATATTATGGATAACTTTCCATGTCAATATATATAGATCTTGATAATTTTTAATGACGACATAGTATTCTGGTCATAGTTAACTCCCTATAGGTAAATAACAGTTTATTTAATGAATCTCTCTAGTGATTTAATGAATGGAAGTCTTGTATGTTGGAATTCCAAACATTGGAATGTTTGCTGGGATTTTGTAAAATGCATTTTCTGTAACTTTGAGATGAATCATATGGTTCTTCTTTATATATACATATATATATATATAATGATTCACACTGATTCATTTTTTAATGTTAACCTACTTTGTATTCCTGGGATAAACCCTCTTTACTGTCATGTATTATCTTTTTCATATATTGATGGATTTGATTTGCTAAAATTTTATTTCTTCTTGAGTGAGCTTTAGTAGGTTGATTCAAGGGATATTTTGTTCCCACTTAATTTAAGCTTTCAAATTTATGGACATAAAATTGTGATATTCCCTATCATCCTTTCAATATATGTAGGGTCTATAGCAATGTACTCTCTTTTATTCCTGATGTTAGCAATTTGTGTCTTCTCTCTGTTTTTCCCTGATTAGTGTGGTTAGAGGTTTATCAATTATATTGATATCATAAAATACCAGCTTTTGGTATTATTTATTTTCTCTATTTTTTTATAATTTTTTTTTTAAGATTTTATTTATTTATTTGACAGAGAGAGAGATAGCGAGAGCAGGAACAGAAGCAGGGGGAGTGGGAGAGGGAGAAGCAGGCTTCCCGTGGAGCAGGGAGCCCGATGTGGAACTCCATCCTAGGACCCTGGGACCATGACCTGAGCCGAAGGCAGACGCTTAACGACTGAGCCACCCAGGTGCCCTATTTTCTCTATTGCTCTCTTTTATTTTATTGATTTCTATTCTATTATTTATTATTTCCTGTTTATTGCTTACTTTGGGTTTAATCTGCTCTTTTTTTTTTTCTAGTTTCTTAAGGTGTAAGTTGAGGTCAATTATTTGAGATCTTCTTTTCTAATATAGGTTATTGGTACTAAAAATATCTCTCTAATCAAAATACAATTTTTCTTCTGATTTCTTCTTTGGCAAATGCATTATTTAGAAGTATATTGTTTAGTTTCCAAATATCTGGGGATTTAAATATTTCTGTTATTGATTTCTAATTAAATTGCATTGTCCATAAAACATACTTTACCTGACTTAAATAATTTTAAATTTATTAAGATTTGGCCCAGAATATGGTTTATCTTGGTAAATGTTCCATGAGCACTTGATAAGGGTGTTCATCTTGCTTTTGTGGGTCAGAGTGTCCAAGGTCATTGATGATGTATTCAAGTTGTGTACCTGTACTGGTTTTCTCTCTAGTTGTTCTGATTGAGAGAGGTGTTTTGAAATCTCCCTTTTTAAAATTTATTTATTTATTTATCTATTTATTTATTTATCTGTCTTAGGTTGGCTCCTTGCTGGGCCCAATGCAGGGCCTGAACTCATGACCCTGAGATCAAAACCTGAGCTGAGATTAAGAGTCAGACACTTAACTGACTGAGCCACCCAGGTGCCCCTAAAATCTCTCTCTTTTTTTTCTTTAAAGATTTATTCATCTATTTTAGAGAGATGAAAAGTGAGAGTGCACATGTGTGAATGGGAAAAGGGGCAGAATCTTCAAGCAGACTCCCTGTTGAGTGCAGAGCCCAAGGTGGGGCTCAATCCCATCACCCATGAAATCACAACCTGAGCCAAAACCAAGAGTCAGATGCCCAATGGACTGAGCCACCCAGGTGCCCCTGAAATCTCCTTTTTAATCATGGATTTGTTTATTTCTTCTTTCAGTTTTATCAGTTTTTGTTTCATATATTTTGGAGCTCTGTTATTAGATATTACATTTAAGATTGTTATATCTTCTTCATGAATTGAAATTATTGGGCCTTAAAGAATAAGAAGTCAGATAAGCAGGAAAAATCATGAGCTCATTGCAAATAAGTTTATTCACATACATTTGTTTTGCCTCTTACCTCATTCCAAAAAGGATTTGAGGCAATGCATTTATTTAGCATTTACTATGTCTAAGATACTAAAGTAGTGTTTTTCAAAAACTAAATTCTTATCACAATTTTACAGAAAGAAATACATTGTACACAGGGACCCAGTACACACATTTGTTTATACATATTTTATATATTATATGTGTGCATATTTCACACAATATGCATATTTAAATTTCATAATATGCATACATACATGCATATAATATTTCAGTATTTCACACAAAAAATTAACTCTTACTACATGTGGTGCAATCTGACATTTTCTCTTCTATGTCATTTTAAAAAATACTTGTTATAAAAAACTAAACTGATGAATGACCAAAGTAATGGATTACAACTTACAGATTGAAAAAGACTATACAAGGATGATAGAAATATGAAGAACACAAAGTTCATGTCTTGAAGAAGCTCTCACTGTAATGGCAGAAGCAGACACATACACAGATAAAGTTCAGTGCAACATGATGAACTGTGATAGAACACAAGACACAGTGGGATATTAGAGTTGGTGAAGTGAACAAAAGGGTCAGTTTTCCAGGCCAAGGGACTAGCAAGAGGAAAGAATGAAAACTTAAAGTTAGAAGTGGAGAGTAGTTGGGATATGGAGCCAGAGATAGATAAGAACCAAGTCATTTAGAGCTTTGCATGAGGAATTTCATCTTTATCCTGCAGGTGATAGGAAGCTATCAAGGGATTGTTAAGTAGAGACTTGACATGATGAGATTGGTGTTTTAGAGAGATCACTCTAGCTGCAGTGTGGAAGATAGTTTTAGAGAGGGGCAAGACTAGGGACAAGAGGACTAGTTAGTTATTAATATTATTAATATTAGTATTAATACTAATATATATATAGTATTTATATATTATAAATATTAGTTAGTTAGTTATTGTAAAGACCCAGGTAGGAAATGATAATGGCCTGAACTGAATCAGTGGCAGTGATAATAGAGGCATATTTTAGAGATTAATCGAAGGATTTAATGATTTAGTAACTGATTTAGTGTAGAAATAATGCTGAGGGTAGAAAAAGAGAATGTGATGTAATATCTCCCATCCATTCCTTTAAGCATTGGATCTGAAGATAATTCTAAAAGATATTCTGTATGTTAGGCATTCTACTAGATGCTGGAGATCCAGTGGTGAGCAAAACAGATGTGGTTTCTACTCTCATGAAGCTTACAGGCATTGGGGGAGCAGACATTATGCAAATGAATACATAAATAGATTCATAAAAATTGTGATAACTACTATGAAAGAAAAGAACACAACATGCAGAAGACTGAAACTGGAGCACTTTCTCACACCATACACAAAAATAAACTCAAAATGGATGAAAGACCTAAATGTGAGACAGGAAACCATCAAAATCTTATAGGAGATCTTTGACCTTGGCTGTAGCAACTTCTTGCTAGACACATCTCCAGAGGCAAGGGAAACAAAAGCAAAAATGAACTATGGGGACTTCATCAAGATAAAAAAGCTTCTGCACAGTAAAGGAAACAACCAACAAAAACAAAAGGCAACCTACAGAATGGGAGAAGTTATTTGCAAATGACATATCAGATAAAGGGCTAGTATCCAAAATCTGTAAAGAACTTATCAAACTCAACACCCAAAGAACAAATGATCCAATCAAGAAATGGGCAGAAGACATGAACAGACATTTCTCCAAAGAAGACATACAAATGGCCAACAGACACATGAAAAAATCCTCCACATCACTTGGCATCAGGGAAATACAAATCAAAACCACAATGAGATACCACCTCACACCTGTCAGAATGGCTAAAATTAACAACACGGGAAACAACAGGTGTTGACAAGGATGCGGAGAAGGGGGGACTCTCCTACACCATTGGTGGGAATGCACAAGGTGTAACCACTCTGGAAAACAGTATAGAGGTTCCTCAAAAAGTTAAAAATAGAACTACCCTATGATCCAGCAATTGCACTACTAGGTATTTATCCAAGGCTACAAAAATAGTGATTCGAAGGGGCACATGCACCCTGCTGTTTACAGCAGCATTATAATCAACAGCCAAACAATGGAAATTGCCCAAATGTCTGTTGATGGATGAATGGATAAAGAAGTTGTGGTACACACACACACACACACACACACAGGAATATTAGCCATCAAAAAGAATGAAATCTTGCCATTTGCAACAATGTGGATGGAACTAGAGTGTACTATGTTAAGCGAGACAAGTCAGTCAGAGAAAGACAGATACCATATGATTTCACTCATATGTGGAATTTAAGAAACAAAACAGATGAACATAGGGGAAGGGGAAAAAAAAGTGAGGGAAGCAAACCATAAGAGACTCTTAATTATAGAGAACAAACTGAGGGTTGATGAGGTGGGTGGGGAATGGGTGAAACGGGTGATGGGTACTAATGAGGGCACTTGTGATGAGCACTGGGTGTTATATGTAAATGATGAATCACTAAATTCTACACCTGAAACCAATTTTACCATATACGTTAACCAAATAGAATTTAAATAAAAACTTGAAATAAAAAAAGACAAAGGAACAAAATGCTCTGAGAGAGGAGAGCATGAACTAGTTTAGATTAGGAAATAAGGAAAGGCCAGCAAGGCACAGTTGACAGGGAGTATTCTAGGTGGAGGAAGCACCATATTTGAAGTCTCTGAGTTAATAAGGAGCTTATTGTGTTCAAGAAGCTAAAAGGAAGCCAGAATGGCTGGAATGCAATGAGCAACTGGGGAGCATGCTGTAAGACAAGATTGGAGAAGATATCAGAAACCAGATTATAAAAGGTCTTATAGGCCCTGTTGAGGATTTTAAATTTTCTTCTTTGCTTCTAAGAGCAATGGGAAGCAATTGAAGAATATTAGACTGAGGAATCTCATGCTCAGATTTTAGTTTGAAAAGATCACTGTGGTTGCAATATGAAGAATGGATTCGATTTGAGGATGACAAAAGCAGAACCATGAAAGCTCTTGTTGTAATGGTCTGGGTAAGAAAAGATGGTAGCCTAGATTAGGGGTGATATAGAGTAGCTGTATAAAAGTGAATCAATTCAAGATCTATTTTACAAGTAGAATTAACAGGACTGAATGAAATGTGTGAGAAAAGGGATGTTGAAGATATAAGAACCAACTTTGGTTGACTTACATGAAAAGGGAAATTAAAAAAAATAAGGATATTGAACAACTCACCAAATTGATTAAAAGGTGAGAGAATAATGATTAGAAATGATTGGTGCAAGTTCAGCAGAAACTAATTGACAGTCTCATCGGACTACCATCATAGGGATGAAAGAAGTGCCAACTGATTTTTTTATCTTTTCATCACATGCCCACAACAGAGAGGGAGGTGTCAAGGATGACTCCCTCTCTCAGACAATAGAACTCTCAGAGTTTGAAAACCTCTGGTTAACCATCCTCAAGGGTTAAAAGGGTCTAAAGGATAGAAACACAGAAGGTCTCTTTACCCAAGGACCTGAGCTCTTTGCAGACTCTTAGCTTTAAAAAAAAATTAAATTGTCAGGGAGTACCTTTCTACAAATGGAAAAAAAAGCAAATTTAAAAATGAACTGCAGTCCCCAGGGCATATTAATGGGCTAGAGGCCAAGTACTTCCAACCATCTACACTTATGGTCCTCTTTAACCCTCTTAAAGACAGAAAATTTTTCTTTAGTTCTCCTATTATCAAAACAATTGAGGGGCGCTGGGTGGCTCAGTTGGATAAGCGTCCAACTTTTGATCTCAACTCAGGTCTTGCTCTCAGGGTTGTGAGTTCAAGCTCCATGTTGGGCTTGAAACTGGGCATGCAGCCTACTTAAAAAACAAAGCAAAATAAAACAAAACAAAACTATTGACTTCAGTTTCCCAGTGACTTTTAAGTCTTGACAGTGTTTTCTTCATCTCTTCTATGTCACACCAAATTCAACATTAAACTTCTTTCCTTCCTATACAGTGTCCTCCCCACTCCCTTCCTATCCTTCCTTCACTGATTCAAGTAAGTGATGCTGTGGAATTTGCAGTTTGAATCATTTAGTATTTCTTAGGGGCACTCCATTGACAGGGGTAACTTTTAGACTTGGGACCTGCTATCTGCAACCAAATAACGTCTAGAGATTTATGTATCTGATATTCCACTTGGTGAGCATGAGGGGGAAACAGTACTAGTACTCTAGTCAAAAGCCCAGCTATTAGGAGTTCTAGAGAACAAATTCCATATGGAAATTCCTAGAGTCTTTAGAAAATTAGAATTGATCTTTGTGGTGATTATATCTCTGATCCTCTTTGAAGAACTAGCACTACACATGAAGATGATCCTGATTAAATGGAAACCACTCTAGTGAACAGGAATCCTTTAACAAACATCTTGTGGTCAGACTCATGTAAAAAGATGTATCCTTTGTATTTAAGAGACTATAGTTCTTTTTAATCCCCTATCACACAGTCACCGGTTAATGAAACACTTGGAAGCCATTTCAGATGCTTTCTTAAGATTGCAGCTTCTCTTTCCTACCTATAAATGGGGTCTGAACCATGCTTCAGCTGCCCTGTTCAGTTACCTAAATCTATCCTTGTCCCTAATCTTGTCTCAATCTGTCTGTTACTGTAATGAGTTCCAGTCTAAATTAATCCCATTGTGAATCCCATTGTTTGTACATTTTGTTGTTGTTGTTTTGTAATTACCTTTTTCTGGTCCCTACCATTTGACCATGCCACTTGCTTAATCTTACTGCAACTCCAATTTGTCTGCATAAAGAAATTAATTTGGTGTCTATTAGTATTTGTAGGCAGGTCTAAGAGAGAATCCTGTACTGGTAACTGATAACTTCCAAGTGGTTTTGAAGGATATCATTACAATTAAATCAATTAACAGTTTTTTAAGAATGTAATGATTGAAAAGTAATATGCTAGGCAATGGGGAAAAGAATAATACAAAGAAATTTCTTGGTTCTTGCCCTCAAATAGCTTACGGTCTGGTGAAGGAGAGGGAAATATAAACAATTAAGTTCAACATAAGCTTAAATCGGAAAATAAGCCTAAGAAACATATGGTTGTACAGGAGTGGCCAGATGAGGATAGGGAAGATTTCACAAAGGAGTTGGAATAAAAATATATTAATGAGAGCAAACAGTTAGTAGTTTAGTTATAGTATCATGAACTAGGTACTATTCTAAGAGCTTTATGTATACAGTTGACCTTTGAGCAGCATGGGTTTGAACTGTGTGAGTCCACTGATACATGCATTTTTTTTCTATAAACATATTACAGGACTGTAAATAGATTTTTCTTTCTTGTGATTTTTTTAATAACATCTTCTTTTCTCTAGCTTACTTTATTATAAAGATACAGTATATAATACATGTAGCATATAAAATATGTGTTAATTGACTATGTTATTGGTAAGTCTCCCAGTCAACAGTAAGCTATTAGTAGTTAAGTTTTTGGGGAGTCAAAAGTTATATGCAGATTTTCAACTGTGCAGAGGGGCAGCACCCCTAACCACCATGTTCAAGAATGAACTGTATTAATTCCTTTTTAAAGATGTAAGTAGGATTTTAATATAACTATAGACAGAAGAGCGTAAGTCAAAGCACAAAAGCCTAACTCATAATTTCTTTCTTATCTGTAAAAAAAGAAAGTTGGGACTAATATCTCTACTACCTTTTGGGTTACCTTCATAAGATACAAGCCCAGAAAGTAGCCTTAAATCCTTGGGTCGTGGCGACAAAAGCCGGAGTTCAGTATTTCATCACAGAAGGCAAGAGCATAATCTCCATTTATACGTGTACAGAAGACAAAACATCTAGACAATTTGTCTAATGCTACATAAGCAATTAGTATTGAACAATGGATTACATCTAACTCTGCTAATATATTTGATGAGATGCAGTTAGAATAACCTTTCAGGTAGCTAAATAAGCAGGAGGTAGAATATATAGCTCTTTTAATTTTAGTTAATTCCAAACTACTGTATCCTGCCTATAACCAAGCATGCTGTCATTTTAAGACCAGGGCCTTCCTTTTATAGTGCTGTGGATCCCTGAGGTATATAAATTAAAGCTGGTCACTATGGAGATCTCTTTGGGACCACTTATATGAAATAAATAATAGGATTAAATTTAAAAAAATTAAACCCAAAAAGCCTTCCCAGAAGTTATGTGTAAACCTTCATTAAGTATATTTTCCATTTTGAATTCTGGTGGATGGGAGCCAATCGGTAGGTGAAGCCAGCACCACATACTGCAATATACGCAATACTTAAATGCTTAGTACTTGAACTTTCATATTTTTGGTTGAGTAGAAAGCAGTAACTCTCAAGCCAAGTGAGAGAGAAAACTTTTGCAGGTAAAAACACCAATTTTAATAAGATACTACAATCACATGATGCTTTGACACCTATCCCCAATTATTTTTTTCAAAGCTCCCATTTATTTATTTGAGAGAGAGAGAGAGCGCGCACGCGCACAAGTCAGGGGGGAGGGGCAGAGGGGGAGGGAGAAGCAGACTCCCCACTGAGCAGGGAGTCCAACACAGGGCTTGATCCCAGGACCCAGAGATCATGAACTGAGCCAAAGGCAGATGCTTAACCGACTGAGCCACCCAGGCTCCCCCTATACCCAATTTTTGAGTGCATGAGAAGAAAATGTATTTATCTTTGAAGGCTTTGGAGAAGTATATATATATATTTTCCCCCTTTATGTTTGGTTTTAAATCTTCAGATTTAAGCAGTTTGGTAAGGAGAGACAATATTAATGCATACTTATGATAGCTAAAGAGCCAATTCAGAAAACCCATAATATAAATTGGAATGGACAGAAGCCTGATGTGTCATCTTTCCATGTTGCTTTGCTGTTGCTCACTCTGGGAAAGTGATGCATTCATAATGTCCTTGGAAGGGTGATGAATTGAGAAAAATTGTCTTCTGGTGAGATTCTGATTTCAGTGTAATCATTCTTGTGATAAGGAGAAGCTTCATATCTGCAGTCACTTTACAGACCAAGCAAGTTACCGACAGAAATTTTGTCAGAAGTTTGACAGAAGACAACAAGCAAGGGAAAGGGAAAAAAAAATGTCTCTATTTTTTTGGATGCCACTGAATACCAAACCAGGAATTTGAAAATTGAGGGAATTCTCAGTGTTGATGAAAGGTATGGATATGAAGATTTAAGGAACTAAAGGAACTGCTTTCCCATGGAGAGTCTTAGAGACTTTTGGAAGCATTCTTTCCCTGGCATTCATGTTGAATACAATTCTATTTTTCTCCTGTTCTTGAAATTCTTGGCAGAGCATCTCATTTGGCAATTGGGACTAATTACAGTCTCTGTTCACTGAAATTAGAAAACTTTGTTTCATTTTGAAATACAAAATTTATGTTTATCCAGAATTACTGTATTCCACTATGAACCAATTTGGTGTCATTAGGTTTAAATCAAAATATATCTATGAGTCATACAATTTTAGTTCAAATAGAAATTCCATGACTAAAATTTACTTCTCAAAAGATGATGATGCCAGTTAGTTTTCAGCAACTAGAATTCAAGAAATAGAAAATTCACTAGATCTGGATGGCTACAGCTGGTACTAGAAAATGCTTGGGGATTTAGATTCAATCTCTTCTATTTTCTTTATTCTTTTAAACTCCTACCCCCACTGCTTCCTGATCATCCCCTGGAACTCAAGTAGAAACTCTTGTAATTAATCTCTATTTAACCAACATAATACAAATTAATGGACACTCTCCATTACCTCTATAAATAAAACATACTGATAGCATTTAGGTAATATGCCATTGCCCAGTATACACGTAACTTTTTGTACTCACTAGAGTGGGAGACTTCCTAAGAATCAGTTGTGTTTATTCAATTTATTTATGCTAGATATACTTGTTATTATAATTACATAATTTAACTGATTATTTTATAAACCATTACATAATTGTTATTTGAAATATAAATAAAGAAAATGAAATTGAGTGCTTTGGAAAAATTAAAAAATAGAAAATGGCTTTAAATTTTTCTGTTGGGGGGCATCTGGGTGGTTCAGTCAGTTAAGCATCCAACTCTTGATTTCCTCTCGGGTCATGATCTCAGGATCATGGGATCAAGCCCTGCATTGGGCTCTGTTCTGGGCGAGGAGCCTGCTGAAGATTCTCTCTCTCCCTGGGGCACCTGGGTGACTCAGTTGGTTAAGTATCTGCCTTCAGTTCAGGTCACAATCCCAGGGTCCTGGGATCGAGTCCCGCATCAGGCTCCCTGCTCAGCGGGGAGCCAGCTTCTCCCTCTGTCTGCTGCTCAGGCTCTCTCTTGCTCACTCACTACTTCTCTCTCTCTCAAATAAATAAATAAAATCTTAAAAAAAAAAAAAAAGATTCTCCGGCACCTGGGTTGCTCAGTTGGTTAAGTGTCTGCCTTCAGCTCAGGTCATGATCCCAGGGTGCTGGGATCAAGTCCCGCATCAGGCTCCCTGCTTGGCGGGAAGCCTGCTTTTCCCTCTCCCTCTCCCCCTGCTTGTGTTCCTTCTCTTGCTGTGTCTCTCTCAGTCAAATAAAAATAAATAAAATCTTTAGAGAAAATCTTTTTTTAGTATTTTTTTATGTTATGTTAATCACCATACATTACATCATTAGTTTTTGATGTAGTGTTTCATGATTCATTGTTTGCATATAACACCCAGTGCTCCATGCAGAACGTGCCCTCTTTAATACCCATCACCAGGCTAACCCATCCTCCACCCCCTCCCCTCTAGAACCCTCAGTTTGTTTTACAGAGTCCATAGTCTCTCATGGTTCATCTCCCCCTCTGATTTCCCCCCTTCATTTTTCCCCTCCTGCTATCTTCTTTTTTTTTTTTTTTTAACATATAATGTATTATTTGTTTCAGAGGCACAGGACTGTGATTCAATGGTCTTACACAATTCACAGCACTCACCATAGCAGATACCCCCCAATGTCTATCACCCAGTCACCCCATCCCTCCCACCCCACCCCCACTCCAGCAACCCTCAGTTTGTTTCCTGCGATTAAGAATTCCTCATATCAATGAGGTCATATGATACATGTCTTTCTCTGATTGACTTATTTCGCTCAGCATAATACCCTCCAGTTCCATCCATGTCATTGCAAATGGCAAGATTTCATTCCTTTTGATGGATGCATAATATTCCATTGTATATATATACCACATCTTCTTTATCTGTTCATCTGTCGATGGACATCTTGGCTCTTTCCATAGTTTGACTATTGTGGACATTGCTGCTGCTATAAACATCGGGATGCACGTACCCCTTCAGATCCCTACATTTGTATCTTTGGGGTAAATACCCAGTAGTGCAATTGCTGGGTCATAGGGTAGCTCTATTTTCAACTTTTTGAGGAACCTCCATACTGTTTTCCAGAGTGGCTGCACCAGCTTGCATTCCCACCAACAGCGTAGGAGGGTTCCCCTTTCTCCGCATCCCTGCCAACATCTGTCGTTTCCTGACTTGTTAATTTTAGCCATTCTGAATGGTGTGAGGTGGTATCTCATTGAGGTTTTGATTTGGATTTCCCTCATTCTAAGCGATGTTGAGCACTTCTTCATGTGTCTGTTGGCCATTTGGATGTCTTTGGAAAAATGTCTGTTCATGTCTTCTGCCCATTTCTTGATTGGATCATTTGTTCTTTGGGTGTTGAGTTTGATAAGTTCTTTACAGATTTGGATACTAGCCCTTTTTCTGATATGTCATTTGCAAATATCTTCTCCCATTCTGTCGGTTGTCTTTTGGTTTTGTTGACTGTTTCTTTTGCTGTGCAAAAAGTTTTTATCTTGATGAAGTCCCAATAGTTCATTTTTGCCCTTGCTTCCCTTGCCTTTGGCGATGTTTCTAGGAAGAAGTTGCTGCGGCTGAGGTCGAAGAGGTTGCTGCCTGTGTTCTCCTTTAGGATTTTGATGGACTCCTGTCTCACATTGAGGTCTTTCAACCATTTGGAGTCTATTTTTGTGTGTGGTGTAAGGAAATGGTCCAGTTTCATTCTTCTGCATATGGCTGTCCAATTTTCCCAACACCACTTGTTGAAGAGACTGTCTTTTTTCCATTGGACATTCTTTCCTGCTTTGTCAAAGATGAGTTGACCATAGAGTTGAGGGTCCATTTCTGGGCTCTCTCTTCTGTTCCATTGATCTATGTGTCTGTTTTTGTGCCAGCACCATACTGTCTTGATGATGACAGCTTTGTAATAGAGCTGGAAGTCCAGAATGTGATGCCGCCAGCTTTGCTTTTCTTTTTCAACATTCCTCTGGCTATTTGGGGTCTTTTCTGGTTCCATACAAATTTTAGGATGATTTGTTCCATTTCTTTGAAAAAAGTTGATGGTATTTTGATAGGGCCAGCAAATTAGATAATCTGGAAGAAATGGATGCATTCCTAGAGATATATCAACTACCAAAACTGAACCAGGAAGAAATAGAAAGCCTGAACAGACCTATAACCACTAAGGAAATTGAAGCAGTCATCAAAAATCTACCAACAAACAAAAGCCCAGGGCCAGATGGCTTCCCAGGGGAATTCTACCAAATATTTAAAGAAGAATTAATACCTATTCTTCTGAAATTGTTCCAAAAAATAGAAATGGAATACTCTGGTTTCTCTTCAGATCGTGTAAATCTTTCACCTTGTACCAAAAAATAGAAATGGAAGGAAAACTTCCAAACTCATTTTGTGAGGCCACCATTACCTTGATCCTCAAACCAGACAAGGACCCCATCAAAAAGGAGAACTACAGACCAATATCCTTGATGAACATGGATGCAAAAATTCTCACCAAAATACTAGCCAATAGGATCCAACAGTACATTAAAAGGATTATTCACCATGGCCAAGTGGGATTTATCCCAGGGCTGCAAGGTTGGTTCAACATCCGCAAATCAATCAACGTGATACAATACATTAACAAAAGAAAGAACAAGAATCATATGATCCTCTCAATAGATGCAGAAAAAGCATTTGACGAAGTACAGCATCCTTTCTTGATCAAAACTCTTCAGAGTATAGGCATAGAGGGTACATACCTCAATATCATAAAAGCCATCTATGAAAAACCCACAGCGAATATCATTCTCAATGGGGAAAAACTGAGAGCTTTCCCCCTAAGGTCAGGAACGTGGCAGGGATGTCCACTATCACCACTGCTATTCAACATAGTATTAGAAGTCCTAGCCACAGCAATCAGACAACAAAAAGAAATCAAAGGCATCCAAATCGGCAAAGAAGAAGTCAAACTCTCACTCTTTGCAGATGATATGACACTTTATGTGGAAAACCCCAAAGACTCCACCCCAAAACCGCTAGAACTCATACAGGAATTCAGTCAAGTGGCAGGATATAAAATCAATGCACAGAAATCAGTGGCATTCCTATACACCAACAACAAGACAGAAGAAAGAGAAATTAAGGAGTCGATCCCATTTACAATTGCACCCAAAACCATAAGATACCTAGGAATAAATCTAACCAAAAGGCAAAGGATCTGTACTCAGAAAACTATAAAACACTCATGAAAGAAATTGAGGAAGACACAAAGAAATGGAAAAATGTTCCATGCTCATGGATTGGAAGAACAAGTATTGTGAAGATGTCAATGCTACCTAGAGCAATCTACACATTCTATGCAATCCCTATAAAAAAATCTTTTAAGAAAATCTTAAAAAAAAAAAAGATTCTCTCTCCCTCTTCCCCTCCCCAGCCACTTGCATGTTCTCTCTCTCTCTCCCAAAAAATAAAAAAATCCATCGGACTAGAGTAAAAAAGAAAAAAATGGGGAAAATCATAAGTATTTAGCATTCTGTACTCCGATTGCTTCACGAGCACTTTTTTCCATTTTTTTTTTATTGTGGTAGAATATATATATAACATAACATATACCATCTTTTTTTTTCATTCTTTCAAGATTTTATTTCATTTCAAGTTAGTTAACATACAGTGTAGAATTAGTTTCAGGGGTAGAATTTAGTGATTCATCACTTGCATGTAATACCCAGTGCTCATTACATCAAGTGCCCTCCTTCATTCCCATCACCCATTTACCCCATGCCCCAGCCCACCTCTGCTGCAGCAACCCTCAGTTTTTTCCCTAGAGTTCAGAGTCTCTTATGGTTTGCTTCCCTCTCAGTTTTTTATCTTATTTTTATTTTTCCTTCCTTTCCCCACATTCATCTGTTTTGTTTCTTAAATTCCACATACGAGTGAAATCATATGGTATCTGTCAGTTAGAAACTGACTTGTCTCGCTTAACACAGTACACTCTAGTTCCATCCACATTGTTGCAAATGGCAAGATTTCATTCTTTTTGATGGCTGAGTAATATTCCATTATATGTATATTACATATGTGATATATATATATATCTGATATATAAATATCACATCTTTTTTATCCATTCATCAGTTGATGGACACCTGGGCTTTTTGCATAGTTTAGCTATTGCAGACAGTGCTGCTATGGGCATTGTGGTGCATGTGTCCCTTCGAATCACTATTTTTGTAGCCTTTGGGTAAATACCTAGTAGTGCAATTGCTAAGTCAAAGGGTAGTTCTATTTTTAACTTTTTGAGGAACCTCTATACTGTTTTCCAGAGTGGTTACACCTTGTGCATTCCCACCAATGGTGTAGGAGAGTCCCCCCTTCTCCGCATCCTTGTCAACACCTGTTGTTTCCCGTGTTGTTAATTTTAGCCATTCTGACAGGTGTGAGGTGGTATCTCATTGTGGTTTTGATTTGTATTTCCCTGATGCCAAGTGATGTGGAGGATTTTTTCATGTGTCTGTTGGCCATTTGTATGTCTTCTTTGGAGAAATGTCTGTTCATGTCTTCTGCCCATTTCTTGATTGGATCATTTGTTCTTTGGGTGTTGAGTTTGATAAGTTCTTTACAGATTTTGGATACTAGCCCTTTATCTGATATGTCATTTGCAAATAACTTCTCCCATTCTGTAGGTTGCCTTTTAGTTTTGTTGGTTGTTTCCTTTACTGTGCAGAAGCTTTTTTATCTTGATGAAGTCCCCATAGTTCATTTTTGCTTTTGTTTCCCTTGCCTCTGAAGATGTGCCTAGCAAGAAGTTGCTTCAGCCAGGGTCACAGAGGTTGCTGCCTGTGCTCTCTGCTAGGATTTTGATGGTTTCCTGTCTCACATTTAGGTCTTTCATCCATTTTGAGTTTATTTTTGTGTATGGTGTGAGAAAGTGGTCCAGTTTCAGTCTTCTGCATAACATTTACCATCTTAAACATTTTTAAGCATATAGTTCAGTGGTATTAAATACACTATTGTGCTTTCATCATCTACCATCTACCTTGAGAAATCTTTTCATATTATAAAACTGAAATTCTATACCCATTAAATATTAACTCCCTATTTTCTCTGCCTCAGCCCCTGGCAACCACCATTCTTTCTGCCTTTATGATTTTGACTAAGCATTAATCTAAGTGGAATCATACAGTATTCGGGTTTGGATTTTTTTTAATTTTTAATTTTTCTTGTGAGTGGCTTATTTTACTTAGTATAATGTCCTCAAAATTCATCCATGTTGTAATGTATATTCCTTTTGAAGTGTGAATAATATTCCATTGTACGTATATACAACTTTTACTTATCTATTCACCTGCCAATAGATATTTGGGTTGCTTCTGCATTTTAGCTATTGGGGTAATGCTGCTATAAATTTGGATATACATATATCTCTTTGAGACACTGCTTTCAATTCTTTCAGATATATACCCAGAAGTGGAATTGTTAGATCATATGATAATTCTATTTTTACTTTTTTTGAAGAACTGTTTTCCATGGTAGCTGTACCATTTTACATTCCCAACAGTGCACAAGGGTTCCAATTTTTCAACATCCTCATTAACACCTGTAATTTTCTGTTTTTTTTTTTTAATTAGCCATCCTAGTGGATGTTAGGTGGTATCTCAATTTAGTTTTGATTTGCATTTCCCTAATGACTACAGATGTTGAGCATCTTTTCATGTGCTACATGGCCATTTGTATCTTCTTTGGAGAAATGTCTATTCAAGCCCTTTGCCAAGTTTTGAATTGGATTGTTTTTTGTTGTTGTTGTTATTGAGTGTTAGTTCTTAAATATTCTTGATATTATCAGATATGTAATTTGTAAATGTCTTCTCCCATACTGTGGGTTGCCTTTTTACTCTGTTGATAATGTCTCCTTTTTTTACAGTTTTATTTAAAAATTTTTTTAAGTTTTTTTAATCCAGTTAATTAACATAGTGTTATATTAGTTTCAGGTGTGCAATATAGTGATTCAACAATGCCATACATCACCCAAAGCTTATCATGACAAGTGCACTCCTTAATCCTCATTACCTATTTAACCCATCCCCCCACCCACCTCCCTTCTGGTGACCATCAGTTTGTTCTCTGTAATTAAGAGTTTATTTCTTGGTTTGTCTCTCTCTCTCTCCTCTCTCTCTCTCTTTTTTCCCTCTTTGCTCATTTGTTTTGTTTCTTAAATTTCACATATGAGTGAAATCATATGGTATTTGTCTTTCTCTGACTGATTTTGCTTTACATTATACTCTCTAGCTCCGTACATGCCATTGCAAATGGCAAGATTTCATTCTTTTTTATAGCTGAATGATATTCCAGTGTGTGTGTGTGTGTGTGTGTGTGTGTGTGTGTGTGTACCCTATCTTCTTTATCCATTCATCAATCAATGGACACTTGGACTACTTCCATAATTTGGTTATTGTAAATAATGCTACTATAAACATAAGGATGCATGTATCCCTTTGAATTAGTGTTTTTGTATTCTTAGGGTAAATACCCAGTAGTTCAAATCCTGGATCTTAAGGTAGTTCTATTCTTAACTTTTTGAGGAACCTCCATATTGCTTCCACAGTAGCTATACCAGTTTGCATTTCCACCAAGTGTGCAAAAGTGTTCCTTTTTCTCCACATCCTCACCAACGCCTATTGTGTCTTGTATTGTTGATTTTAGCCATTCTGACTAAAGTCTGTGAGATGATATCTCATTGTAGTTTTGACTTGTATTTCCCCGCTGATGAGTGATGTTGAGCATCTTTTCATGTGTCTTTTGGCCATCTGTATATCTTCTTTGAAGAAATGTCTGTTTATGTCTTCTGCCCATTTTTAAATTGGATTATTTGTTTTTGGGTGTTTAGTTGTATAAGTTCTTTACATATTTTGGATACTAACCCTTTATCAGATATGTCATTTACAAATATCTTCTCCCATTCTGTAGGTTACCTTTTAGTTTTCTTGATTGTTTTCTTTGCTGTGCAGAAGTTTTTATTTTGATGTAGTCTCAATAGTTTATTTTTGCTTTTGTTTCCCTTGCCTCAGGAGACGTATCTAGAAAAAAGTTGCTATGGCCAATGTCAAAGAAGTTACTGCTTGTGTGCTCTTCTAGGATTTTTATGGTTTTAGGTCTCACATTAAGGTCTTTAATCCATTTTGATTTTATTTTTGTATGTAAGAAAGTGGGTCTAGTTTCATTCTTTTGCAGGTTTTTGCAGGCTGTCCAGTTTTCCCAACACCATTTGTTAAAGAGACTGTCTTTTTCCCTTTGGATATTCTTTCCTGCTTTGTTGAAGACTAATTGGCCATATAATTGTGGGTTTATTTCGGGTTTTCTATTTTGTTCCATTGATCTATGTGTCTGTTTTTTGTGTTTTTTTTTAAGATTTTATTTATTTATTTGAGAGAGACAATGAGAGAGAGAGAGCATGAGAGGGGGGAGGGTCAGAGGGAGAAGCAGACTCCCTGCTGAGCAGGGAGCCTGATCCCGGGACTCCAGGATCATGACCTGAGCTGAAGGCAGTCGCTTAACCAACTGAGCCACCCAGGTGCCCTATGTGTCTGTTTTTGTGCCAGTACCATACTGTTTTGATTACTACAGCTTTGTAATATAACTTGATGTCTGGAATTTTGATGCCTCCAGCTTTGTTCTTTTTCCCTACTGCTTGGGCTATTCCAGGTCTTTTGTGGTTCCATACAAATTTTAGGACTGTTTGTTCTAGTTCTGTGAAAAATGCTGTTGGTACTTTGATAGGGAGTGCATTAAATGTGTAGATCACTTTGGGTAGTATAGACATTTTAAGAGTATTTGTTCTTCCAGTCCATGAGCATGGTGTGTCTTCCCATTTCTTTGTGTCACCTTAAATTTCCTTCATCAGTGTTCTATAGTTTTCAGAGTAAAGGTCTTTCACCTCTTTGGTTAGGTTCATTCCTAGGTACCTTATCATTTTTTGGTGCAATTGTAAATTGGATTGTTTTCTTAATTTCTCTTTCTGCTGCTTCATTATTGATATATAGAAATGCAACAGATTTCTGTACATTGATTTTGTATCCTGCAACTTCACTGAATTCTTTTATCAATTCTGTTGGCTTTTTGGTGGAGTCTTTTGGGTTTTCTGTATATAGTATCATGTCATCTGCAAATAGTGAAACTTTTATTTCTTTCTTACCAGTTTGGATAATTTTATTTCTTTTTGTGTCTGATTGCTGTGGCTAGGACTTCTAGTACTATGTTGAATAAAAGTGGTGAGAGTGGACATCTTAGTCTTGTTCCTGACTTTAGGGGAAAAGCTCTCAGATGATATTAGATGTGGGTTTTCATATATGGTTTTTATTATGTTGTGGTATATTCCCTCTAGACCTTCTTTGCAGAGGGTTTTCATCATGAATGGATGCTGTATTTGTCAAATGTTTTTTCTGTGTCTATTGAAATGATCATATGGTTCTTACCCTTTCCCTTATTTTTGTGATATATCATGTTGATTGATTTGTGAATATTGAACTACCCTTGCAACTTAGGGATAAATCCCACTTTATCTTGGTGAATGAGTTGTTAATGTTTGTTGTATTTGGTTTGTTAGTATTTTGTTGAGGATTTTCGCAGCTATGTTCATCAGAGATATTGGCCTGTAGTTCTCTTTTTTTTGTGGTTTCTTTATCTGGTTTTGGTGAAAGGGTTATGCTGGCCTCATGGAATGAATTTGGACGTTTTTCTTCCTTTTTTATTTTTTGGAATAGTTTGAGAAGAACAGGTTAATACCTGTTCTTTATAAATACTCTTCTTTAAATGTTTGGTAGAATTTGCCTGTGAAGCTATCTGGTCCTGGATTTTGTTCGTTGGGAGTTTTTTGATTACTGATTCAATTTCTTTGCTGGTTATCAGTCTGTTCAATTTTTCTATTTCTTCCTGTTTCAGTTTTGGTAGTTTATATGTTTCTAGGAATTTATTTCTTTTAAGTTTTCCAATTTGTTGCCATATAGTTTTTCATAATATTCTCCTATAATTGTATTTCTGTGGTGTTGGTTGTTATTTCTCCTCTCTCACTTGTGATTTTATTTATTTGAGTCCTTCCTTTTTTTTTCTTGATAAACCTGGCTAGAGGTTTATCTACTTTATTGATTTTTTTTTTAAGGAATAAGCTCCTGGTTTCATTAATCTGTTCTGTTTTTGTTTTGTTTTGTTTTAGTTTCTATGTCATTTATTTCTGCTCTAATCTTTATTATTTCCTTTCTTCTGCTGGTTTTGTTTGTTGGTTTTTTTTCTAGCTCCTTTAGGTTATAGGTATAAGGTATAAGGTTAGGTTGTTTATTTGAGATTTTTCTTGCTTCTTGAGGTAGGCCTGTATTACTCTAAACTCCCCTCTTAGAGCTGATTTTGCTGCGTCACAAAAGTTTTGGACTGTTGTGTTTTCATTTTCATTTGTTTCCATAAAACAATTTTTTAAATTTCTTCTTTTATTTCCTGGTTTACCCATTCATTGTTTAGTAGCATGTTGTTTAACCTCCATATATTTGTGGTCTTTCCAGATTTTTTTCTTATGGTTGTCTTCTAGTTTCATAGTGTTGTGGTCAGAAAAGATGCATGGTATGACTTTGATCTTCTTGAATTTACTGAGGCTTGTTTTGTGGCCTAATATGTGATCTATTCTGGAAAATTTTCCATGTGCACTTGAAAAGAATGTGTATTCTGATGTTTTAGGATGGAATGTTCTGAATATTGATAGTGTCTTTTGATGTACAAAATTTAAAAATTTTCATCTTGTCCAATTTGTTTATTTTTTCTTTTGTTGCCTGTACCTTTGGTGTGCTATCCAAGAAATCAATGCCAAAATCCAATGTAATAAAGATTTTACCCTATGTTTTCTTCTAAAGAATTTTATAGTGTTAACTCTTATGGTTAGGTTTTTGATTCATGGGGTTAATTTTTATATATATCACATCAGGGTCTAACTTCATTCTTTTGCTAGTGGATATCCAGTTTTCCTAGCACCATTTGTTGAAAAGATCCTCCCTTTCCCCATTGAATTATTGTGGTGCTCTTGTCAAAAGTCATTTGACTCAGGGCACCTGGGTGGCTCAGTTGGTTAAGTGTCTGCCTTCAGCTCAGGTCATGATCTCAGGGTCCTGTGATTGAGCCCCGCATTGAGCTCCCTGCTCAGTGGAGAGCCTGCTTCTCTCTCTCCCTCTGCTTGCCACTCCCCTTGCTTGTGCTCTCTCTCTGTCAAATAAATAAATAAATCTTTAAAAAAAAATCATTTGACTACATGTGTGAGGGTTTATTTCTGGACTTTCTATTCTATTCCATTGGTCTATATGTCTGTCTCATGTTGTTTTGATTATTGTAGCTTTGTAGAAAGTTTTGAAATCAGTAAATGTGAATCCTTAATTTGGTTCTTTTTGAAGATATTTTTGACTATTTAGGGTCTCTTGAGATTTGATATGAATTTTAGGATTTTTTTTTTCTACTTCTGCAAAAAGCATTGTTGGGATTTTAGTAGGGATTGCATTGAATCTGTAGATTGTTTTGGATAGTATTAACATGTTAACAGTATTGTCTTCTAGTCCATGAACATGGGATGTGTTTCCATTTATTTATGTCTTTTAAAATTTCTTTTAAAAAGTGATAGTTAGTAGTTTTCATTGTACAAGTCTTTTACCTCCTTGGTTAATTCCTAAGGGTTTTAATTTTTTTAAGATTTTATTTATTTATTTGACAGAGAGAGAGATAGAGAGAGAGGAACACAAGCAGGGGGAGTGGGAGACAGAGAAGCAGACTCCCCGCCGAGCAGGGAGCATGATGTGGGACTTGATCCCAGGACCCTGGGATCATGACCTGAGCTGAAAGCAGATGCTTAATGACTGAGCCACCCATGTGCTCTGGGTTTTAATTTTTTATACATAAATGGAATTGTTTTCTTAATTTCCTTTTCAGTTGTTCATTGTTAACATACAGAAATGCAACAGATTTTGTGTTGACTTTATTTTCTGCTGAATTCAGTTGTTCTAACAACTTTTTTTTTGGTGAAATCTTTAGGGTTTTCTACTTATAAGATCATATCATTTGTGAACAGAGATCTTTTCACCTTTTCCTATCCAATTGGAATGTCTTTTATTTCTTTTTCTTGTCTAATTGCTCTGGCTAGGACTGCCAGTACTAGAATAGAATAGAAGTGGTAAAGTGGGCATCCTTGCCTTATTTTTGATCTTAGAGAAAAAGATTTCAGTCTTTCACCATTAAGTATGATGTTCACTGTGGATTTTTAATATATGGCTTTTATTATATATTGAGGTAGTTTCCTTCCGCTCCTAGTTTGTTGAGTTTTTTTTTAATCATGAAAGTGTATTGATTTTTGTCAAATGCTTCTTTCTGCATTAATTGAGATGATCTTGTATATTTTTTTCTGTTAGCATGATGTATTACATTGATCAGTTTTCACATATTGAAACATTCTAGCACTTTGGGAATAAATCCCACTGAATAAAAGATTCAGTGTATAATCCTTTGCATATGCTTTTGAATCCAGTTTGCTAGTATTTTGTTGAGGATTTTTGCAAAAATATTCATAAAGGATTTTGGTCTATAGTTCTCTCTTGTTTTGTAGTGTCTTTGTCTGGCTTTGGTATGAGGGGAAAGCTGGCCTCAAAGCATAAGTTAGGGAATGTTTCTTCTTCTTTTTCTTCAATTGTTTTGGAAAGTTTGAGAAGTATTGGTGTTAGTTCTTTTTTTAAAGATTTTAGTTATTTATTTGAGAGAGAGAGAAAGAGAGCACACAAGCAGGGTGGAGGCAGAAGGAGAGGGAGAGAAGCAGACTCCCCTGCTGCGCAGGGAGACTGACATGGGGCTCGGTCCCAGGATCCCGAGATCATGACCTGAGCCGAAGGCAGATGCTTAACTGACTGAGCCACCCAGGTGTCCCAAGTTTTAGTTCTTATTTAAATATTTTTTAGAATTCACCAGTGAAGCCATCAGGTCCATTGCTTTTCTCTGTTGGGAGATCTTTGATTATTGATTCACTCTTCTAAATAGGTATAGGTCTATTCAGATTTTCTATTTTTCATGACTTAGTCTTAGTAGGTTTTGTGTTTATGGGAATTTGTCCATTTTGTATAGATTATCCAATTAGTTGGTATGCATAGTTCTCCCTTATAATCCTTTTTATTTCTGTAGAATAAGTAGTAATGTCCTCACTTTCATTTCTGATTTTAGGAATTTGAATCTTCTCTCTGTTTTTCTTAGTCCATTTAGCTAATTGTTTATCAAATTTGTTGATCTTTTCTAAGAACCAACCTTTTATTTCATTGATTTTCTTTTTTTTTTCATTCTTATTTTACCTCTGCTGTCATCTTTACTATGTCCTTCCTTCTGCTAGTTTCATTTGTTTGGGTTTCACTTGTTCTTCCTTTTTCTAGTTCCATAAGTTGTAGAGTTTGGTTGTTGATTTGAGATTTTTTTCTTTTTCTTTTAGCACTGTGGATCTATCAGCCCACGGCCTTCTGGCCTCCAAAGTTTCTGATGAGAAATCTGCTGATAATCCCATGAAGATCTCTTGTATGTGATGAGCCACTATACTCTTTCTGCTTTCAAGATTCTCTCTTAGTCTTTGTCTTTCAAAAGTTTAATTAGAATGTGTCTTTTTGTAGGTCTCTTACTTTGAATTCCTTGAGTTTCCTGGATGTTTATTTTTATATCTTTCATCAAATTTGGGAAGTTTTTATCCAATATCTAAATACTTTACCACTTTCTTTCCCTCTTCTCTTTCTGGGACTCTCACGATGCATATGTTGGTCCACTTGATTGTATTCCACAGGTCATTTAGATTCTGTTCATTTTTCTTCAATCTTTAGTTTCTGTTCCTCAGATTCAATTAATTCCCATTGTCCTAGCTTCAAGTTTACTGCTTCTTTCTTCTGCTGGCTCAAATCTGCCTTTAAATCCCTCTAGTGAGTTTTTCATTTCAGTTATTGTACTTTTCAGCTCCAGAATTTCTTTTAGTTTCTTTCTAACTTTTCTGTCTCTCTATTGGTATTTCCATTTCACAGAGTGCTTTCTTTTTCCACATCTTCCTGTAGTTCTTTGAGCATTTTTAAGACATTTGTTTTAAAATCTTTGTCTGGTAGATCTACCATCAGATCTTTTTTTTTTTTTCAGAGACAGTTTCTGTTAACTTATTTTTTGAGCCATAAGTTGAATGGATCATTCTTTCATATTTCTTTGTATCCTTGTGTTTGTTGTTGTTGTTGAAAACTGGACATTTGACCCTAATAATGTGGTAACTCTGGAGATCAGATTCTTCTCTTTTCCTAGGATTTTCTGAGTTTTGTTTTTGATTATTGTTGTTATTTTATTGTTATAAGAGTCTCTGTGCCAAGGATCAGCCTGAGGTATAAACTTAAGATCTTTTCAGATCTTTTCTTAGCCTGCACCTTTCCCTAGGCATACATGGTGACCTTCTAATTACCCTTCTATAGGCAGTTGCTTTTGAATGTCCTAGTCTTTAATGTCTGGCTTCCAAAAGGGGAAAAATAAAAATGAAGGGGGAATAATAAGGTGTCAGCCTTTCAAATCCCCTGGAAATTATTTCAGCTGAAGGGGTGGAGCTTGTAATAATTGGGGAGGTGCAACAACAATGGCCAGCTGCCTCTTTGTACCTCTGAGTTTAGAACCTAGGAATTAACAATCAGAGCACAGATCCCTGATATTTTGTGGACAGGGTCCTTTTTGCTACCTTGTTTCCTGCAAGCTGCATTGCAACTGCCCCTGGAATGCATGAAGAAGTAGGGTAGGTACCTACTACTGTACTAAAAGCTGAAATTTATCAAAATTAAACAAAATTTACCATCCAAGCCTTCCCCTGGAGGTTACAAGCCTCAGTAGACTCCAGAGTTCCCAAATAGTTACATCAGATTCTTCTAGTGCAATTGCTGTCTACATAGAAATGCAGATTCCTTGTGCTTCCTACTCTACCATCTTCTCAGAAATTCTCTCCATGAGCACCTTTTAAGTTCTTGATTTACTTTAAATAAACCAAAACAGAGAACCATAGACAATGCAGTTATAGATATGGTCTATGCTGAAAACTTACGCTGATTCCAATAAACATATTCTAATAACAGAACATACTCAAAGAAATCCAATAAAGCAGATTATACTCAAAGAAAGTTTTAGGCCCTATATCAAAAGATTGGAAAATAAATGCTTGCAAATAAATATGTTTTAGGTTCAAATAAAGTTTAAAGAATGTAAATTTTGCTTATGATTCCCCAGTTTAATCTTTTTCAATGAACTACCCATCAGCCAAATCCCAGGTCCTTCTCACAACTTATTAAATAAGTGGGTTTCCACTGTACTGTGGATCATCTATAACTTATATCCTCTAAATCCAGCTTTACTTCAATTCCAAACTTCCTTGACTTCGTGGCAACATTTGACACTGCTAACATCTGTTTTTTAAATGCTCTCTTTTTTTGGTCTCCATGTCACCACACTCTCCTGATCTTTTCCTTTCCTCTCTGTTGTGTTCCTCAGTTTCTTTTGTGGGCATCTCCTCTTCACAGTTCTTAAATATTGATATATCTCAGGGGTCTTTCCCAGCCTTGTGCTCTTTTCACTCAATATACTCACCTTAAATGATCTGATTCATTTCTGTGCTGATGACTCTCAAATCTATAATTCCAAGCTCAGTCTTTGTTCTGAGACACACACTTGTGTGTCCAAATGCCTACTTAACCTTCCTACTTGGATACCCTTCTGACACCTCAAACATAGCATATCCAAAAGTGAACTAATCAGCTCTCTTCTACTGATTAGAGAAACTTCTCCAGTGTCCCCTGCTCAATGAGGGGCACCATCACATACATAATTTCCAAACCAACAACCTGATAATCATTCTTAACTCTTCCCTTTCCTTATCTGTGACATCCAATAAACCTTCAGTTCCTGTTGCTTTTTACCTCCTAGCATTTCTCAAATCCATGTACTTCTCTCCATCTCTACTATTATCATTCTCTCCTGATTTTTGTGATAGCCAACCAAATGGTCTCCTTACCTCCAGTGTCTCTTCTCACCAATCCATTCTGCCACCAGATTTGCATATTCATTCTTCAGTATATGTACAACTCTGAACTCTGCTATATGGTTTATTAGGCCTTGCATGTTCTGGCCTCTGCCAATCTTCTCTTGCTATTCTCCCAAACACTCTTTTTTTTTTTTAACTTATTTTTTTATTCTTATGTTAATCCACATACATTACATCATTAGTTTTAGATGAAGTGTTCCATGATTCATTGTTTGTGCATAACACCCAGCGCTCCATGCAGAATGTGCCCTCCTCAATACCCACCACCAGGCCAGCCCATCCTCCCACCCAATTCTCTCCCAAACACTCTTAACCATACTGAATTTCAGTTCCTGTAACATCATGCATCCTTGCCCCAGGCATTTACCTGCTAGTGTCTCTACCTGGAACACTCCTACTGTTCTTTCAAAACTCAGCTTTAAAGTAATTTTCTCAGAAGAGTTAATCCTGGTCCCTAGATTAACTTAGATCTCCCTAAAATATGTTCCCATTACACCATTCTTCATGCAATTGCTTGTTTAATCTTTGTCTTCCTGACTAGATGAAGAATAGTTGCTGTGTCTGTCCTATTCACTTCTGGATCCACAGCCCAATGCCTATCACGTAGTAGGTACTCAATAAATACTTGTTGGGTGAGTGAATGAATAAACACATTGGCAATAGTTAGAACTCAATAGCTATTGAATGGAATGGTCTTAAAAAGAAAATAAAAACACTACATCCTTCTATTCAGAGGAGTTATTCTCAACAAGCTCATTGCCATGGGAGATGTTATTCAGGCATCTGGAATTCTGGAATTCTTTTTGGGATTGCCTTCAGAACATGCAATATATTCCCCCCTAATACTCTAAATAGTGGCAGATATTCATCCTCTGAGGTTGGATTTTTTTTTTGGAAGCAGCAAAATCACTTAGAGCCAAGATGGGTAATCAAGCAGGGTAATACTATCAGAGGTGAAAAATTATGCATGACTATAAATTAATGAGTCTGACTTTTTCATATGGCTCATAAACTGGGTCATAAGGCAAATCTAGGAGAGAAGTTTCAAAAATGTTTTGAGCAATGGCAGGATTGTTAAAATGTTTGTATAGCTTCCCAAAAGAACTTCTTTGCAGGGAGCACTGCTCATTTAGATGTATACAGTCAGGAATGTTTTGTTTTGCTTTGTTTAATAATTCTTGTTTCCTTTATACTCAATTTCTACATACATGTAAGTTTTACTCAGCTTCAAGGAGAGAATGATATAGAGCCCAGAAATGTGAAGTAAATATTACTTATCATTATCATTATTGTAAACATTTAATAACATCCAAGGCACTTACAAATTAATCATCACCATAATTTGATCACATATCATGACAAAGTAAAGTTATTTTAGCCCACCTACTTTAAATACCTCCCCCAGCAAAAATGTTATGAAATATAGAATAATCCTTTGCCAACTAAGATAGCTCTCAAGGGTACCAACCACAGTGAGACTGAGTTGGCTCAGTTTATTGAAGTTAATGAGTTATTCCAACTGCTACAGATGGGGCCTTCAGACTCTGGTCAGACTACTCAAAAATATGTATCATTGGTCATAAGGGAATTCATGGGCAAGAACAGATCTACAGAAATAAATATATCTTCCCTATTAACAGCAATGATAATAGATCTTATTTAGATCCCCCACTATGTGCCAAGAATCATGCCGAGCACTTAATATGCAAGTATTATTTTTTCATTTCGGAACCCAGACCTAAGAGAGGTTAATTAACTTGCCCATTATTAAACATATAGCAACTGGAAGATCTAGACTGAGAACTATGGTCTGCTTAATTCCAAAGCCCAAGTTCTTTCCGCTTTACTCAAAGTACATAATGAACTAAAACCAGGCCTTCACCATATGCAAAGATTGTACATTTGAAATACCACCTCTATTGATCTGATTGTGTGTGTGTGTGTGTGTGTGTGCGCGCGCGCGTGCGCGTGTGCGTGTGTGTGTGGCTCATCTTCTCACCAGTGTCTTAGTCTTCTGGCAGCTTCACTTTCTTCAAAATGAACATTAAGAATTTTCTGTTGATCTTTTTCTCAACTTTTTACTATAATATTGAATGTATTCTGGCTGTGTTCTCAACTGTCCTTATGCCTCACTCCTAACTTCATTGCCCAAAAAGTTGTTATTGAAGCTCAGATCCTGCCTGTCAAGACCTGCCCCATGGAAATTAACTTTGCATGACCCTTGCCTCCTATAAAATGGTAATGGACAAATCCTTCTCTATGGGGAGTTTTTCTTGCCACTTGATATTGAATCTTGTATGGGAAAGGTAATGGGGGATGGTTGATGGAACATTTCCAGTTACTAAATCTGATATCCATACCTTGTCCAAGCACAGCATCCAATTTGGATGTGGACCTTGCTATTAGATACTGTTAGTCGTCTGGGGAATGCATTGACTGTCGTAACATTTTTGTCATATCTACATGTTGATTGTGCCATTATGTTGATGGAACCAAATTCAGTTGCTTCTTTTAACTTGATGCTCTTGATGAGGGTCTTAGAGGAAAGCGTGATTTGTCTTGGGTAGGTAGGTTGACAGATTATCTTTGTCTTCTAGCTTAATATTAGCAAAAGGACTATGATGCAAGAGCCTTTAGTGCCCAATAATGGGGAAACAGCCAACTAAAGGAAACTAGAAAGGAATTAGTAAAGCTTTGTGTCATAAAAATCAGCATTACTTTCATATATATATCAAACTATAAATCAATATCTTTCTACCTATTTACAACCTAGCACACTTTAACCCCACCTCATTGTGTTTCTTCTCTTGTCTATATTCCTGATTGATTTCATGGTGTTTATTTTAAGGTCAGTAGAGTCTGTTTCCAGCTCCTCATAATATTTTAACTCTTCATCTGTCCTTCATCCTTCACCGTGATTTAATTATTTATTATAAGCATCTCTTAAGTCACATCTGTTCAGAGAACTCTTTTCTGGACCTTAAAATGATATCAAACTCTCTAAGTCATGCTCTGTATTCTACAAAAAGCCTTTTAGATTGTAATGGGAAGATTAAACACATGAAGGAAAATCTTTTACCTAAGAGAAAGATTTTAAAGAATATAAACAACAATCAGAAAATATGCAATGGAGAGGATTAAAAGGGGTCTTAAAATAGATATCCTAGAGGTTTCTCCATCCATGTATTTATCCTACATCTTGCTCAGAGCAGCCTACAGTATTATTAGTCTGTTAATACTAATTTTCCAAGGGTTCTGTAAAGTAATTTAGCAGCAGGAATTATTCTCACAAAATATACTAGGAAACTAAATCACTGTAGGACTTGTACAAGGCCTGACAATTATAGAAGTAATGTTTAGATGTCCTGACTCCTCGTTAATTATTTACTAAAAATAAGTTGATTGCTAGGGAGGTTTGGCTACATGTTCCTTTGTTATCTGTTAGCATTCATTATTGGTATATGTTAGAATACTAATACATATGTTTGTATATGTTATCTGTTAGTATACATAATTCTTCCTTCTGCAAAGCTTTTCAGTGTAGAAAATAAACTCCAAGATATGATAATTAGTGATAAAAGAGTCAAGGGTTACCAAAGAAGAGAAACAGGCACAAAATGCTGAAGAAAACTAGCAATAATTTTCATAATTGTTTTACTCTAAATCATTGCTTTTCAAACTTTTAAAACCATGATTTACATGGTTTTAAAATAAATGCATTTTTATCATAAGACTCAAAAGTAGTTATCCTCACTATGTGTAATGCATCTTTGATGCAATTTCTATTTCATTTCTTAAAAATCTGATTAGGATCTAATAAGTGGGTCAAAGTCCATAGTTTGAAAATCACTGCTTTAAATTGTCCACAGCTATGAAGAAGGAGAAGGAGGAGGAAGAGTTAGTGATGACATGGGCTAGTCCAAGTCAAGTTTAGTAAGAGATATTTAACATGATCCTTTTTTTCCATCACTGACAAATATGTACATTTTAAAGACTTCAAAAGAAGGAAGTTATATGTGCCCAACATTGCATACTTTTAGGATGCCAAAGAGTTTTTACTTAGATTGCTTGTTCTTATTTCAAAGTAATAGTCCAAAAGCAAAGATGTGTATGTGTTTTTTTAATCAACTAGTGTGAATTTTAAATAACAGCTTTCTGCTTTCATAAATCATTTGTATCAAATTCATCTGTTGTTCTTCTTATGGTATATCACAAGTGGATTGCAGCTGGCTGCTTTACAAACTGGAATTTAGATTCTATTAATAGCTCTAGTGAAAGATTCTTCTCCAGTATCTGGGCTTCTTCATTGCTACACACACTGAACATGGCTTTTGCACAATTACTTAAAGCTCCTTCAATTAGAAATTGCAAGATAGCTGTCATCAAACTCATGTAATGTGGATCAGCTAAACATCTGGCAGACTTTGTATGTACAACAGATTAAATACCTACAATGTTTTCTCATCTTGAAGCAAATGCATTGCTTTTATAGCTAATGGAAAAATCAGAAGTGTTTCCATTATCCTGGTTTTAAAAATACACATACAACAAAGCAAATGTCACAGTAAAATGCATGTTTTTTTAAAAATTGCTATTAGGACGTACATAAAATAGCTTTATTTGCACCAAAGTGAAACTTTACCATTACTTTTAAGACATGAAATATAAAAATCACAAGAAATTGATAGCGTTTGAATAAGTAAAATAGTTGCTAAGCATAATGAATTTTGCTATCTGGAAAGCCCATTTAAAATCCACTCTACTTTGGGGCGCCTGGGTGGCTCAGTCATTAAGCGTCTGGCTTCGGCTCAGGTCATGATCCCAGGGTCCTGGGATCAAGTCCCGCATCGGGCTCCCTGCTCTGCGGGGAGCCTGCTCCTCCCTCTCCCACTCCCCCTGCTTGTGTTCCCTCTCTCGCTGTGTCTCTCTCTGTCAAATAAATAAGTAAAATCTTTAAAAAAATAAAAAAAAATAAAATCCACTCTACTTCTAAGCAGTATTGTGTTATATAGTAGAAAATGCACTAGAGAGTGTAAAAGGCCTGGGATTTGGTCTTAGTGCAGTCATTAACTGATAGTGTAACTTTGGGTGATCCACTTAACCTTTCTAAGACTCATTTTCCTAATTTTAAAAATGAAGATATTAAATCTCATGGTTTCTAAATTCCATAATACCTTGGGGATAGGGAAGCTTGAGATAGTTATTTATTTATTTATTTATTACTTTTTATTGTTATGTTAATCACCATACATTACATCATTAGTTTTTGATGTAGTGTTCCATGATTCATTGTGCATAACACCCAGTGCTCCATGCAGAACGTGCCCTCTTTAATACCCATCACCAGGCTAACCCATCCTCCCACCCCCTTCCCCTCTAGAACCCTCAGTTTGTTTTTCAGTCCATCGTCTCTCATGGTTCGTCTCCCCCTCCGATTTCCCCCCCTTCATTCTTCCCCTCCTACTATCTTTTTCTTTTTTTTTTCTTAACATATATTGCATTATTTGTTTCAGAGGTACAGATCTGTGATTCAACAGTCTTGCCCAATTCATAGCGCTCACCATAGCACATACCCTCCCCAATGTCTATCACCCAGCCACCCCGAGATATTTATTATATAAATGTTAACAAACAGGAATTATCTACTCATTCCTTTCCACATTAATTCGTGGGTATCTCTCATCATGTAGGTAGGAAGTAAATATCTTTGCTTCAATGCAAGAGAGTTTAATAAACCTTTAAAAATAATCTCTGACCCCACTTAGAAACTAACAGAATAGAGGTTGCTGGAAGTCTATTCTGGTTATCCAGGCAAAGCTTGCAATCACTATACTAAAAGAAAAATCATACAGGAAAACTCATTAGCAAAAACTGAAGAGAGTAATCAGATAAAACAGTGTGCACATCCACCCATATCATTTTTTTCCCACCCATATCATTGAGAAAGGCAATGTGTTTTTATACAGTTGAATTAAACAAAAATTATACTAACCTATGACTCCTAGAGCTACCAGAGAAAGAAAGTGGTGACCATCTGGAGTTAAGAAGTTTCTTCTTCATGTAATCACAGTGGTGACATCATTCACAAGTGGCAGAACATAATAAAGCATTTATCCTTCATTCCACAAGGTGGTGTGTTTCATGTATAAACTATTTGGGGTAGTGTTTTTATTCTGAATCTAATGATGTGCTTTTTGAACGGTTTTCTTATTTTTGTCTTGTTAGTACATCACTTAGAATCCTGCCTCTGGGTCTAACAAATTGCCTGATGCCAATGTAGATACATGTACTTATTCCCAAATTGATAACATATGCCAAGCTTTTCTGTACTGCCCTTAATAAACACTTCCAGGGGCATTCTTGACCCTGATCCCAAAGAGAGCTCCAAATGTGTTCTCTCTGAGCAAGAACATCAGCTACCCTGTGCTTTTTACCCTGTAGTTATGGCTTTAAAAATTAAATATACTTTAGAAACATAATATGATCCTTTATCTATAAATATTTGTATATAGTATATGGCTCAATGAGGTTTGTGAAATAACATTAGGAGGTATTTAAAAACAAAAACTGAGGAGCTGTTGGCAATAAAGTTTGCCAACTTTAACCTAAGAACCTATTTAGAGCCTTCCAAATACCTGAGATTCTGCCATTTCCTCCCTTCCATAATGATGTCTTCAACCAAACCCCCTCTCAAATGAGTCCGAGATTAGTTTCAAGAAGTCCAGGTTAAAAGTGTTTGACTGCTGATTCTTCATGTTTGCCTCCTCACAGCTTTGTTTCAGATACATCTGTAAAATGAACATGAGTGGTAAGGTACAGGCTTATGCATAAACCGCAGTATATTTAGAGTACGTTGGCCATTTGTCCATTCATTCATTCATTCATTCTCTCACTCGTTTTTCAAATATTTATTAAGTGCCTTCTTTGTTCCAGGCATGTGTTAAGCATTGAGGATACAAAACAAAATGAACTCTCTTAAGAGTAATAATATAGTAATGATAGCATTAACCTAATATTCAGCAAGGTAAATGAGACTTAGTAACTTTTTATGTTAAATATCTTTATTTCTAATAATTTTCTCTATTTTTTTCTATTATTGATTTGAAATTGTTGTTTCATTTATCTTCTGCTTTTCTGGCTTTGATACAGTTTAAACTAAGAGTTATTTACGGTTTAAACACCACATTTTATCAGAAAACTATAATCAGCAAATTCATTTAAATATGTTAGGAGAATTTAGGGGCACCTGGGTGGTTAAGTAGGTTAAGCATCTGCCTTCCGCTCAGGTCATTATCCCAGGGTCCTGGGATTGAGCCCCAAGTCAGGCTCCCTGCTCAGCCAGGAATCTGCTTCTCCCTCTCCTCCTCAACCCCACTCATGCTCTCTCTCTCTCTCTGTCTGAAATAAATAAATAAAATCTTTATAAAATAAACATTTTAAGAGAGTTTAGTGGCTCCTAATTGTTATTCCACTCTAATTTTTGCTCTAAAATAATTTTAGATTCTCAGTGTATGCTTAGGTCTTAGAGTCCCAGAAAAATGGAGGGAAATGGTCTCCACCAGCAGGTCTATGGGGCTTGGAACTTGAATGTTATTTATTTAGAGAAGATTATAATAGGTATGAGCTCAGAGACCAGGAGACAGTACACACGACAAAAGTAAATATGATTATTAATAGGACACGTAATAGAAGGTTTAACTGTGTATACATCAGAACTGAGTAGTTGCTTTCCACCCTGGGAGGGACTGGTTGTCTTCTTGAAGGGTGTTCTGATTCAAATGTATAGCAAAGTCAATGATCAAATGCTTTCCTAACTAGAGATTAGCACAGGTGTTTACTTTTAACAGTCTTTCTACTCAGGGCATAAAAAAATGTCATGTGATGATGAAAAAGCATTCTATATACTGAAAGAAAATGTTGCTGCTAAATGGTAAGGTAATTCTTATTCAAACTAAAAATGTCTTTTTTCTTTCACTCATATTGAGTCATCAGAACATTTAGTAGTATGCTTAAGCCAATAAAAGAAAGAAAGAATAAAATATTCAGAAGTAAAACATGTCCATACTTACACAGTTTCAAGTTAGAAATGGTTGGTTAATTATCTTATTAAGCTACTACCCACTACAATATTCAATGCTTTATATTTCTGAAGTGCTGCACAAATATTAAATTGATTCCATAACACTCTTTAAAGTTTGCTAGTGTTGTTACTGCAATTTCTAAGGCAAAGGCAGAAGAGACCGTTTTAGAGTGTGCTTTGAGCTGGAGGAACGACAGCATATTCAAACACCTATGAGTAACTTAGTCTTGTTTTGGAAGCAAAGTATGCACTTCTGGAACAACTAGGAAATATTGAGCATTGGACATGATTATGTTTCAAAATAGACAGTAAGTGCTATATATCTGAATAGAGAGGTGAAAAACGAGACTTATGATGAATCTTAGAGCAAGAGCTTATTTTACTTCTCAGGAACAGGAAGTATTCATATACCATGATTTTGTCTTTACACCCTGACTACTTCAGTAGCTACTTTGAGACCAGAGAAGGTAATTGCCCTTTCTCAACTAATTCTGAACACATATGGAGCATACTATCATTGCATTCAAAGGCAGGTACTTCAGCATCTAAAATGGGTGCCACCCTGCTTGTCAAATTTTCCCTAAACAAGAAACAATAAAAATTAGCCATTCCCCAGGAGCAGATTTTCAAAATTAGAAAAGTGACTGGAAGTTTGAAGGGGGAAAAAAAAAGAGCTAGGGCTGTCTTCTACGTGAGCTCTCCCCACCACCTTCTACTGCCTTTAAAAAAAAAATTAACTCATCATGAGATTTCCAAATGCATTCTTTTAACATATGGTAAGAGTGTAAACATACTGGATTTATTTCAGGGGAAGAAGTAACCTTATTGATTCAAACAGTACCTCAGAATTTATTCAGTAATGTCAAAAGTCACAACTTCTTTTTATCACTTTGGATTCACAAAATTGCATCAGAGGAAGATATATGCTTGAGTGTGATTGCTCCCAGACATGCATTTTTCCTCCATCAAGGATCTGAAATAATACCAAAAAGCCAGCTTGTATTCGTGTGGGTTTTAGTGGCACTCATCCAGAATGATTTCCCACTGAATGTTATGTCAAACTTGTGAAACAATAAGGTTATATCCTGACACAAGTAATTTTCTCTCTGGCATCTAAAATTCAGATCCTTCTGTTCACAAAACTGTTCTCGAAATTTAACAAGCTATCTTGTATTACTTTTGCAAGGTGAGGGTAAGAGTGCTGAGCCCGCCAGTATAGGAGTAAACATGTGAAAAAATTAGAACAATGTAAGAAATTGCTTAATAATAGAAGAGTTCTAATACCAGAGGTAATGGTATTCTTACACTTTAAATGAACAGTGCAAAAGTCAAAACACGGTTAAATTGAATGTAGAGAAAGTATACACTGGGATGAAGTCAGTACTGCTAGGATTAAGTCTTCATTCCTTTTCATTAGGAAGAGTCCCTCCCATGCACACATGTCACCATACTAATAGGCAGCAGGAGACACTGTTGTACTGTTTTCTTCCCACCATGAGAGGACTGAGGATGAAATCAGAGATCATCTGCTTGTGAATATGGGGGAAAAGAACCCATTTTCACTGCAAGGCTTTAATGTGATGTTGATGGTAAGTGACATGATCACTGAAAACAGATGCCATATGGAGTCTCATTGATTGATGTGCAAATCTTTGACAGCAGAAACCCAGGCTGTCAGCTTGCCTCCATGGTTGTCCTATTGAGATCTAGTCAGGAAAGGATCCTCTTCATTTAAAATGTTGGGACATGAATCACTCTGACAGAGAAATAAAAGTTTCTTCTATCTGGCCTTATGATTCTCAAGTGTAAGTAACAGGGGGAATTTTTCACCTCAGGAATTGCAAAGTCCCCTTTTAACAAATCCTCTTCTTTAAATGAAGAATATTTTCACTAAAGTAGTTCACTAGACCCTGTTTTCTTGTTTAAAGCAGTGTTTTTATGATCCTTTTAGAGGGTGGGTGTCACCCTTAAGGTGTTTCTACCCTTCCACATCGATGTGTGACAACTTTGGTTAACTGGGGATTTTGTGAAATGAGGAATCACAGCCCCTCATGCTTTTGTGTGAGTTTGTATGCTGCCGTAGTACAAAGAAAACACATCACTTTACCATGTGCAGTAAAAGATGGACTGCCTTGAATTAGGAAACCTCTCCGGAAGCAGCCAGAAGAGCCTCTCCGCCTGAACTCCTTTTGGGAGGCTTGTGCACTTTGGTTTTAATTGGTGCAGTCTGATCAAGCAAATCAAAACAAGGAAGTATTTATCAGCTCTAGAGTGAATGGTATTTCTTAGAATCTCAAAGAACTGTATATGTATTTTTTTAGATAGTAATCATATGTGATGCTGTAAAGAAAAGCACTTGGCAACAACATGAGAAATGATGGCGTTAGATGATGTGTGTAGTGGAAAGGCATCTGAACCCAAAGCCTGCAAATACTTTATTCCAATGGTAGATCCTAATTCTATTTTCTGAATTGCTTTTTCATTGGTTGGCTCATTTTTATGTTTGTTTTAGTAACATCTATTAAAGATTTTTCTACTATAAAAGCAGTACATATTTTTAATTAAAACACTGGATAATATAAGAAAAAACACTCATATTTTTATTACTTTAAGACAACCAATATATTTTTCTATGTACAGGTATTTATTTTTAAAAATTTTAGAAGATTTTATTTATTTGCGAGAGAGGGCACAAGTGGGGGAGAGGAGCAGAGAGAGAGGAAGCAGACTCCCCACTGAGCAGGGAGTCCTACACATGGGGCTTGATCCCAGGACCCGGAGATCATGACCTGAGCCAAAGGCAGATACTTGACCGACTAAGCCACACAGGCGTCCCCTACGGGTTTTTTTTTTTTTTTTTTTTAAGATTTTATTTATTTGACAGAAAGAGACACAGCAAGAGAGGGAACACAAGCAGAGGGAGTGGAAGAAGGAGAAGCAGGCTTCCCGCTGAGCAGGGAGCCCGATGCAGGGCTCAATCCCAGGACCCTGGGATCATGACCTGAGCCGAAGGCAGATGCTTAACGACTGAGCCACCCAGGCACCCCCGGGTTTTAATTTTTTTTTAAATATACCACATGTAAAATTTTGTATTCTGCTTTTTAAACTTAACATTCTACCACATAATTTTTGTGTGTAAAATTTGTCTAAATTTCTTTTATTAGCTACGATGATAATCATCAAATGAATATACTATGGTGTTCTAAACCATTCCTTCATTGATATTTACCATTTCTTATCATGATAAGCAAGGTTGCAATGAACATTTCGAAGTTGTATCTCTGGATCTTAGTTTATATAATTGGTTCCCAGATATAGAATTATTAGGTTAAACTATAAAAACTTTTTAAAGGCTTTTGATTGAAATTGTGACACTATTTTCCACAATGGTTGTTTCAATTTTCACTCTCTCAAACAAAATGTGATAGTATTCATTTCATGGCTAATTTAGATGGCTGATTATTGAAACTTTCTTGGGGTTCCATGAGGCCCAATGGAGTTTGGAAAGATGTGGTTGCTGTTGACTCTTTCCTTAAGCACCCTTAATCTCTGCATGTTCAATTTTCTTCATTAATGAGATGAATTATAAAATATTTCACAAAACCATTGTGTGAAAAAAATCAGTAAAATAAATGGAAAATAACTCATAATTTTAAAATATTTATTAAGTACCTGCTGTGCATGGGATTATTCTACATACAAATATGTTTTTTCAATTGAGAACACCTAATATATTTTAATTTTCCCTAGACAAAAGTAGTCTAGGGAAGGAAAGGAAAGGATGAAAACCTTTGGTTAAAGAATCAAGAGACCCATCTCTATTTTACTCTTTCACTGACTTGCTGTGTGACCTTGTATAAATTACTTAACTCTTTGGATCTCTATTTCTTCATCAAGGAGTACAGTGGATTTAATCAGATTATCTCTAAACTGCTTATGGATCTAAGATTCTTTGATGTTATCAAAAGTCATTTTTCCAGAAAAGAATGACCCTTCTAACTACTCCTCCTTTCAAAATCCAAATGGAGTGTGCCTGCAATATTTATTTCTAAAAACTCTCAGGGAGTTCAAATGTATATGACTGTACTGGAGTAACTTTCATGTTTCTATTCAGATTTACTTTAAAGAAATATCATGATGAGAGCATAACCTTTGCTTGATCCTTTTGTGAGTTAAACAAAAACAGATGAAAGTTATAACAAAGAATCCTTTAAAAATATAAGTATACTGCAGAATGTGCCAAATTATGCTCTAAGCTTTGTAGTGTAATGGTCACTGTTTTCAGTGGGATTTTCATATAAGTCTTTGAGATTACAATTTGGTGCTCATTACTACAACACAGAAGATATCTTACTCTAAACAGAGAGCATCATCTTATCTGGGCTACAGTGAGCACTTATTTTGTTTATTTCATTTTGTATACTCTTAAATATAGTGCTAACAAGGAAAAAATCGCATTTTATTTACTAGCAGGATTTTGTTATGGAAAATCTACATTTTTAAAATAACAACCTTATGATATAATTCACATTTTTAAAGTGTATAATTCAGTGGTGTTTAGTAAGTTCACAGAGTTGTACAACCATCACACAAGTGTGTTTTAAAAACAAAATGAAAGTGTGTAGACAATACACTAATTGCTTGCTTCTGTTTATTAGATTCGTTAATTTATATATATATTTTCACTCAAGACCCTGTTTAGTTGTAAGAATTTAAACTATTCAGTTAATAAATAATTGGCTGTGTTATGAGCACATTTTCAGTTTAATTTGAAATCTACCATCTACCCAATCCTACTTGGAAATCTTTTGTTTACAGAATATAGAAAAATTAAAAGTGCACATGTATGATGGTTTTGCAATACAACTAAAATGAATAAGAGGCTGAGAACAGTTCATGTGTTTCTGAATTTACTTTAAATATTTAAAGTCATTTAAAAATTTTGCCTCCCTCTGTTGACTTAGAATTCTTATGAAGATTAAATATCATGCCTCAAGAAAAAACATCTAAGAAAACATCTGAAGGTGATAGAGGGATAATAGTTGTCTTTTCTCCTTAAGGCATGAAAAAAAAATGCTTGTATTTTGAGAAATCATAGGTATGATTTAAAGTGATAAATAATAATATTTTATCCATAGCATTTCATAAGATTGATTTTGAAAGAGTTAACTAGATTTTTCTACTTAAACCTTTGCAATGTTTGCTAGTAATCGTTTCTTAACTGTTTTATAAACAAGCTGAATAACTTACTATTACCAAGTGAGTTTTTAGTAACTTGACTCCTGAAACTATAAAAACATAATACTACCATTGTATATTTAGACAAAACCTTTTTTCTTTAACATTCCAATCTAAATCTTCAGTATAGCATCTCATTTTTTTTCCCTGTCCATGCATGGGTTGTCATAAATTATTTTCTTACTGTTCAATTTGAGAAATTGGTGCTCATTTTCAAATAGAAACTTTATTTTTTATCCAAGTATAATTAACATACAATGTTATATTAATTTCAGATGTATAGTATAATGATAAGATGGAAATTTTGAAGTAAACTTCTCACTAAAGAGGTAAAAAAGGAGAGGCCTAACATTCTTGCTAGGACCTCAGTACAGACCTTTATAAGAACCTCTTCTCTAAGTGTTCATACCTTGAAATGACCTTGAATAAGTCATTTAGCACTTACATGCCTTTTATTCTCATCTGCCAAATGGCAGTAAAGAGTGGTCTAATTGTGTTGCATATGATAACCAAAAGTAGTTGTATATAACATCAAATAGTTGTGTATATGTTGTGTCCCTCAGAAAGACATCAACAAACTAATATTTTTAATATAACCTATAAATTTTCTGTGATATCCTTATCCATATTTGGGAAACCAGTTGAACTCTTAATCTAAAATACACAGATGGGGCACCTGGGTGGCTCAGTCAGTGGAGCATCTGACTCTTTATTTAGGCTCAGGTCATGATCTCAGGGTCGTGAGATCGAGCCCCACAAAGGGCTCTGTGCTCAGTGGGAAGTCTGCTTGAAATTCTCCCTCTCCCTCTGCCCTTCACCCTGCGCTTGTGCGCGTATGCGCGTGCTCTCTCTCTTTCATAAATAAATAAATTTTAAAAATTAAAATACACAGAAACCCTATCAGGGTAGTAACTCATATCATAATAACTCATTATGATATTTTAGAGAGATTATGAGCATTGATTTTTGTTATTTTGTCTTTAAGTGAGCATTGAGATATATGAGAAACAAACCTAGCTTGAGGAAAATAGGGTTGACTCATAATGAGACGTAAAAATTCAGAAAAAAAAAATGTGGGACAGTTAGCAGAGATCAAATAATTAGCTGAGAGAAAAACTTGGAAACAAGTTTGAGACTGGAAATAGTGGGCATGATTTTCATTTTTGTAAAATTGGTTATTTCTGGGAATATTCTGTGTTTTATAAATGTGATTTATATATTAGTTGGATGCTACTTACTGAGGCAGCATTGTTTTTTAGAGAAAAAAGACTTATGCCGTCTGCTGTCATCTTAACTTCCTTCTGCTTGCTGTCAAAACAGGAAGGAAAGGGGAAAACCCATGCAAAGTAGTCAGGGAGCAATACTGGGAAATTCTGGTATCTGCACTGCCCCAGACTGAATCACCTGCCTCTATCTGACCGTTTTATAACTTCACTCCGAAGTGAATTCCCATCATTATTAGAAACAAACATAATTCTTTTTACAAGATTTCGTAGTGATAGAGATGTATGCCTTTGAAATTCAGGAAAACTAATATGAAATGAAAGTATCATTTGTTTGAGATTTCTCCCAGAATGAAACTAAAATGGGTTCGTTTGGCTATCAGAGGAAACCTCAGCCAAAAATTCTTTTGGCACTAATGAGTACCTCCTTCTTCAATGAAACAACTTAAAAGGTTATTTAAAGTATATGCTGACTGGACAGACCTAGAATTGTTATTTTTCACTCTTTTATTGAAGCATTTGGAAAATTCTGGCTCTAGATGGCAGGATCACACTAATGCATCTGTTCTAAAGCCTCGGAGAACTTGTAAGACGCTAAAAGCTCTCTGGTGCTTAGAGGACTACAGTTCATTCACTGAAACCAGCCTCTATTTTTTTTTTTTTTTTTTTGAGGGTGAAAACTTGCCTTGACTCTGCACGCATCCACCTCTAAATTTACTACAATCAGACTTATCCCCAAAGTCTTTGAGCATATTCCTTTAGTTGTGGGGTTTGGAAAACAAAATGAATGTGTATTTCATTAGAGCTTCTGAAAATACCAATTGTAGGGCCTCCGAAAACACAGATTTGTCAGCATTTCACATTAATGGGTCTTTTATTTGTTTGTTTTTCTTCCTGATTTATAGACAGCACCCCATTATAGAGGCAATATATCTTAATTTAAATAACTTTCAAGTTATTTATGACTGGCAATGACTTTGAGGCTGGGGTGTTTTACTTTGTTTTGTTTTTGTTAACAGGTTCATTCTGGTGCTAGTGATAACAGTAGAGCCTAAAATAAAAGCAGTTTTACAGAGTTCTCTGGATGATTGGAATAATCTAGTTAATTGCATGAAAGACCCAAATTTTTCTTGAAAAGTCTTTTTTCATTTCCAGCTATATTCTAACTTAAATGTTTAACAAAAGAAAATTATAAATAATCAATAAATGATGACAATTCATTATGTCACAGATATTATGTAAGGTTCTTTTATTTCTTATTTCACTTAACTCTTGTTGCAAACCCACATTATTCTTATTTTGCACATGAAGAAGCAAGGGCAAAGAGATTCATGACTTGCCCAAGATTTCACAGCTAATAGTGCTGGAGCCAGGCTATAATGCAGGGGTTTTTTTATTCTAAGATCAGTTCATTCAAAGCGATGATAGATGCTTCTCCGAGGAGAAAGATAGCCTGGTAAGTAGGACATGAGAGATTTAAGACAGGAAAATGGATATAATTTGTAGGCACTTGGAGTGGGGTGGTGGGTAATTTTTAAAATTTGGGTTTTTTCTTCATTCAGTAAATATTTATTAAATGTCTGGTATGTACCAAGCCCTGGAAAGGAACCAAGGAAACACTGACATAGTCTATAATGCACAGTTCTTGCCCTTTCAGAGTGTATGGGGGGGAACCAACACACAACAGATAATGAAAACACAGTGATTCTATCCTTGCATTTAGTACATTGTAATATATGGTAATATGGGAACTTAGAGAAAGCAAACCTGACCTGGGGTAGAGGGGAAGAGAGCCTTCCTGAAGTAATTGATATTTCAGTTGAGTCTTACAGGCTAGAGTAGCCAATTGGAAGAGCTAGAGGAAGAACATTCCAAACAGAGGGGCAGCATAAACCAAAGACAGCATGGTGTGCACATTAAATAACATAGTTCTAATACTGAAGTGAAAAATTTGCATTTTTTAGATGGGGGAGAAGGAGAAAATCTTAATCTTAGGCTTGATCTCACAACCCTGAGATCATGACCTGAGCTGAAATCAAGAGTCGGATGCTTAACCAACTGAACCATCCAGGCGCCCCTGAAGTGAAAAATTTAGAAAACAGTTTTGTTGCGTTCAAAGGGAAGAGTCAAGGTCACTATTTTCTCATCAACCCTTAACTATAACCTAAAAATATTATAATAATACTAAATCTTAAGGACACTTAAATGACAACCTCAACCATCAAAAATATAGTTAAGAACCTGGAAGGGGAAGGAAAATAAGAAAACTGACATTTACTGGGGCACCTGGGTGGCCCAGTCAGTTAAGCATCTGCCTTCAGCTCAGGTCATGATCCCAGGGTCCTGAGATCAAGCCCCGCGTCAGGCTCCTTGCTTAGCAGGGAGCCTGCTTCTCCCTCTCCCTCTGCCGGCTTGTGCTCTCTCTCGCTCTGTCGAATAAATAAATAAAATCTTAAAAAAAACCCTGACATTCATTGAATAGCACTCATGTCATCTCAATACTGCACATTAATTCTGTGATATTAATAGAAATGTGTCTGTTTTATGACAAGGCTTAAAAATATTAAGGAAGTTTCCCATAGCAAGCTGGGGAATGGTAGAGCCAGAGTTGGGGCTCTGGTGACTCTAAAACCTGTGCTCTTTTTTACGCTTTTGTAGGAGAGGAAAAAATATTTTTTTCATCTACCCTTCCAAGATCTTGACTAGAGCTCTATAACAAAAAAACAGATTAACAAGAGAAAAGCATACAAATTTACCTTAATATAAATTTTATGTGACACAGGAGCCTTCATAAGGAAATGAAGACCCAAAGAAATTATTAAACCTGAGTGATTTTATGTTAGGTGTAATGAAGAGTGGAAAATCATGGGAAAATGTGAGAGGACAAAGAGTGTAAGCTCAGAGTAGTAAACTGAGAGGAACTTAGTAAGGCTTGCTTGTTGACCCCTTGGTGTCCCTCTGTCTTCAGAGATAAGGATGCTCCTTTCCTCCAGGTACAGAGAGGACACCTCTCACATGAGGGTCTGATGACCTGATTCAGGGGAAGGTCAGAAAGTTCTTCCTGCACATGCTGTTTCTCGAATTCCTTCAGCTTAAATTATGCAATATGCCACAGTTATTTGGGGGTTATATGAATATTTGGGGGTAGCATGTCTTGAACCCAGTCTTTCTTTCCTCATAGTAGCCAAAAGTTAAGCAGCACAAAGTCTATACACTATGACTTCCTTATGCACTTTACTCATAGGAAAGTTCCTCAAACTCTGACTCAGGTGGTTTACTTTTATAAATCACAAATCCATTCCCATTGCCCACTCCTCATCATCTCATACACAGATTAAAAATTAACTTCCTGAGGTGCCTGGGTGGCTCAGTGGGTTAAGCATTCAACTTGTGATTTTGGCTCAGGTCATGATCTCATGGGTCTTGAGATTGAGCTCTTGACTCCTGCTCTGTGCTCAGTGGGGAGTCTGCTTGAGATTCTCTCCCTCTGCCCCTCCCCCAACTCATGCATGTGCACTCACTCTTGCTCTCTCTAAAATAAATAAATAAATCTTTAAAATTTGAACTTCCTCTCTCTGCCTCAGTCTTACCACCAGCACCACACTCCATACCACTGAAGTTGTTCTTCTAAAATAGAACTAGTCATATCACTTATGCAAACAAAAACTTTTACTGCTTTCCAGTTGCCTTTATAAAGTTCAAACTACTTAGCATAGTATTCAAAGCTATTTACTTAGCTCTGTGTTTTTCCACCTATATATCTGTTTCTTTCCTTCTTCCTGCCCTTCTCCCTCTCCCTCTCTCTTTTTTCCCTTCTCTTCTCCTCTCTCCCTCTCCCTCTGTCTTTCCCCACCTCTCTCTCATCCCCCCCTCTGTCTCTTGCTCTCTCCCTCATCCCCTCCTTTTTCCATGACTAGTCACACTGGAATATTTATTGTTCCCTGAACATAGTATGTTCTCTTCCCCTAAAATGTGTTTCCTATCCTTTTCTATCTGATAAGATCTGACAAAATCCAATTCATCTTTCAAGGTATAGTTTAAATGTGACCAACCCTGTGAAATCTTTCCCTATCTCCCAGGGTTAAATTAATACTTCCTACTTTATACTCCTGCAGCACTATTCTTACCTTTATTTGTGCCCTTAGCATTTTATTTTACAATTAGCTATATACATATAGGCTTGTTAAATTGTGAGCATGCTCATACGTATCTTAGAATATGAGAGTCGTAACTCTTCCTCAAAAAAACTAAAATAGTGGATACTCAGAATATTTATTGGTTGCATAAAGCTCAGTTATCTGAATTCACAGAGGCATTAAAAATAATGAATTAGGAAGAGAAAGATGAGATTATAAGTTATGATAAGCATCCTGATTGTAGCAAAAAAATGATGGCTCTGCACAAGGGTAAGATAGAAAACCACATAAAACACAAATAACTAAAAATGCCAATCTGAGCTGACTTGCTGTGGAGTTGAACATCCAGCTTATTTCAGCTTACCCTGAGGTGACACTGTTATTACACAGTACATTTTTTTTTTTAGATTTTATTTATTTATTTGAGACAGAGAGAATGAGAGACAGAGAGCATGAGAGGGAGGAGGGTCAGAGGGAGAAGCAGACTCCCTGCTGAGCAGGGAGCCCAATGCGGGATTCGATCCCAGGACTCCAGGATCATGACCTGAGCCGAAGGCAGTCGCTTAACCAACTGAGCCACCCAGGCGCCCCCTACGCAGTACATTTTAATTGCTACTAAGAATAGTGATCCTGTATCATTTTGAAAGCATTTACAATTTGTTCTGTGTGGTGTGTTTAAGAAAGCATGATGGCATAGGATAGCATATAGATCAGTGAAACAGAATTGAGAGTTCAGAAATAAACCCATGTGTCCATGGTCAATTGGTTTTTGACAAGAGTTAAGATTATTCAATGAGGGAAAAATAATCTCTTCAACAAATAGTGCTGGGACCACTGGCTAGCCACATGTAAAAGAATGAAGCTGGGTTCTGATTTCACATACAGAAATCAACTCATAATGGATCAAAGACCTACATATAAGCACTACAACTATAAAACTTTTAGAAGAATACTTAAGTGTCAATCTTTATGACGTTGGGTTTGGCAAAGGATTCTTAGATATGACACCAAAATGCAGGCAACAAAAGAATAGATAAATTGGATTTCTTCAAGGTTTAAAACTTTGTACATTAATGGACACTATCAAGAAAATGAAAAGACGACCTGGCGAATGGGAGAAAATATCTGCAAATCATTTATCTGATAAGGGTCTAGTATCAAGAATATATAAAGAATTCCTACAATCCAACAAAAGGACAAACAACCCAATTTAAAAATGGGCAAAGGGGGTGCCTGGGTGGCTCAGTCATTAAGTGTTGGCCTTTGGCTCAGGTCATGATCCCAGGATCCTGGGATCGAGCCCCACATCAGGCTCCTTGCTCAGGGGGAAGCCTGCTTCTCCCTCTCCCACTCCCCCTGCTTGTGTTCCCTGTCTCAGTGTCTCTCTCTGTGTGTCAAATAAATAAATAAAATCTTTTAAAAAAAATGGACAAAGGTCTGGAATAGACAATGGCCAAAAAGCTGATGAACGATGCTCAAAATCATTTGCCATTAGGGAAATGCAAAGCTAGACCACAATGAGACAGCACTTCACTCACACTAAGATGGCTATATTGAAGAAAAAAAAAAAGAAAAATAATAAGTGTTGGCGAGGATATGGAGAAATTGCTAGCCTAAATATAAAATGGTGCAGCTCCTATGGAAAATAGTTTCGTGGTTCCTCAGAAAGTTATAGAATTACCATATAACCCAGCAATTCCACTCCTAGGTATATACCCAAGAATTAAAAACATGTATTCATACAAAATGTTATATACAAATGTTCATAGCAGCCTTATACACAATAGCTAAAAGGTAAAAATAACCCCAAATTCTATCAACTGATCAGTGGATTCAACAAATGTTAGCATTTTGCTATATTAGCTTTAGTTTTGCTTCTCAAGAAATAAATGATTACAGGTCTATTTTGTACCCTCCTTGATCCCATTTCCCTCTCTTCAACCCCCCAGAGGTAACCACTATCCTGAACTTGATGTGTGTGAATCTGTCCCACTTATTTTTGAAGTATTTTTACATGCTGAATCCATAAACAACATGTAGTATTGTTTCATGTGTTTTTTAGATTTTATGTAAAAGGTTTCATATCTATCCCACTGCATTTTGCTTTTTTTATTGAACATTTTAAATATTGTAAAATTTATTATGTAATTTAAGACATTAAAAGAACTTTCAGGGATGCCTGGGTGGCTCAGTTGGTTAAGCGACTGCCTTCGGCTCAGGTCATGATCCTGGAGTCCCGGGATCGAGTCCCGCATCGGGCTCCCTGCTCGGCGGGGAGTCTGCTTCGCCCTCTGGCCCTCCTCCCTCTCATGCTCTCTGTCTCTCATTCTCTCTCTCAAATAAGTAAATAAAATCTAAAAAAAAAAAAAAGAACTTTCACAGATTCTCCCTCCCTTTAGTGTCCTACTATCTTCAGTGCAGCCTGTTTAATTATTTCATCAGTCAAAAATTCTAATGAATCAAAGACAGCTGACATAAAAGACAATTCTGTACTCCAAAAAGATAGTCTTACTATGTTCTATGTATTTTTCTGTCACTACTGAGATTTCAGACTTTAAGCTATAAGACATAAAGCATTCAAAGAAAACAATAATTAGAAGATACAGTAAGTACCCAAGAATGTTGGATACTTATGTTTCAATTTTGGAGAACACTGGCCATATGCATAATCCAAGAATTTGATAAAAATTAACACTATTGAGAAACACAAGTGCATTGAAAATACTCAAATAATTTGGAAATAAAAGTATGTAATAACCATATAAAGTCAATAGTATGGGCTAGATCAAACTGCATTTAATATTTACACATGGCACTGTATGTTTGTATCTTTAGATCAGAACTCGCAACAGTTACAGTCTCAGACCAAGACTTAGCCTTCAACATACTTGCTTTGAGAAACTCATTTTATCAGGGGGTGAACTTTGGTGTTTGATGGTTTTATATGTTCTTCAGGTATCCCTACACCTTACCCCAGTCTCAAAACTTACGTATGTGACAAATGCAACCTTTCCTTTGACCCAGAGAAGACATGTTCTGGCATGGGGTGTGATTGTAAGTCCCTGATCCTCTCTTCCCCTCTCTCACTCTACCCCCTTTTTTGTGTTCACATTGTCAACTACAAGAACTCAAAGATGGACCAGAGGTTTAGCTCCAATTACTATCCTCTAGCACCCGAGCCATTAGGTTGGCAATTCATTTATACATCTTTCCGGCTAACTCATGATCTCACTCAATAGCAGTATTTTTCTGGGTGGTATTTTTTGTTGTTGATCTTTATGCTTAAATATGGGTTCTTATTTTTCTCTGTGAATCATTGTGTCAACATAGGTGTAGTTTGGTTAGGTAAATACAGAGGAGATAAATGAACTAAATCTGAACCTGTAGAAACATTCTATTTTCAGCGCTTATAGTAATGACTTGCACACTTGTAGTATTTCTTTCTGGCCTCTTTTCATGGTAGGTATTGAGTCTGGAAGTAAAAAAAAAAAAAAAAATGGAGATAAACAGGGAATGCTTCTCACTAAGAGTTCAAGACATCTAAAATGGAAGCTGGCCTTTGAGAAACGAAAATGTACGTGAAACACTTAAAAGAAAACAGGTACCTAATAGTTCTCAGATAGAATTAGTCACTATAATTTTGTAATACCTTCCAAAACGCGCTTCTTTGAACTTTCAGTTGAAATGAGACCTGTATTAATTAGCATGCAGCTTCTTGTCTTGGAGATCAACACATTTAAAAACCAGGTGGGTAAGTCAATTTCAGTGTTAATCTAGGGTGTCTGAAACTTCTCTTAGCTTTAAAATATCCAACCCTCTAGCTCTATAGAAAGATAAGTATTTGTTAAGGAACTTTTCATCTTGGTTTTGCTTCATTTTCATTGTTAGTTTTTATAGAGATAACCGTCCCTAGTAATAATTGTTTCCAGTGAAAAGAAGTTCAAGGCAGATTGAAAATCTTTTTGAATGAGCTCAAACAATTTGCAATTTATATAGAGTGCAGTACTCTCTTACTCATAGGTAATATTGTTTAATCATTGTTAACATGCTAGGTATAAGATCAATGATTTCTGCCTGATAATACCTTATGCTTTAAAATATATTTAGTGTTTACTTACCTTCTGGTTATAATGTGGTAGAGTCATAATACATAAAAGAGAATATTCACCAGGCCCATCTTTTGGGTTACACCCATTAACACAAAAGTTGTAATGTTTTCCAAAATGCCTTCATTTAGTTACCAGTTATGCTGAACTTTTCACAAGTTGCTTCTATGGTGAGTCACGTAAATTAAAATCCACCAATGTGTACAATACAACAAAAGAGAGGGGCAAAAGAAGTTTCAGCCTCTAGACAAAAGTAGAATTTTCAAAAGGTACAAAGAAATAACCTTTTATCAACTTCCCATCCTATAGAAGAGCTGTAAGAAAAATACTAAAGAGTCTAGTACCAGGTAAACATTAATAGAAACTAGTATTTCAGCAGGTGTGCATGTTGCTTTTTAAATGGAACTCAGTAATCCTTTGATCATGTCTCTGAAAAGGTTTTCTTTCCCAGATATGTTGCAGCAACTTTTCTTAAAGGTATAGTTTCCCTTTCTGGAAATTTCTTCATATCATTATTATTTTTTGTTTAAAAACATTCCATAAAGTAGTAATTTGGAAGGTAATTATTGGCCATTCTGAGAATACTTGTATTGCTTTTAGAATTTCTATTTAGATAAATTTACTAAATTCTGTTATTAACCATGTTATTAACTGATATTAAGTCTTATTATAATCAGAATTTACTTTTCCTTACAGTCTACTTCAAGTAGTGACATTAACATATTTATATGGTATGTGTAGGATTAAAGATATACACAACACCAAAATGATAGACAGGTAAACCATCAACAATTAGAAAAGTCATTTTAAAAAACTATAATTTGGTGATACAGTAATGTGTTTTGAAGGTATCGCCATTGCAAGAATGTTTTTAACAGTTTCACTTTTTTCCAAGTTCTGTCAATGCCCTATAGATAACAGCTTAAGGACAAACTTCTCCATCTCCACTACTAATACTCTAATTCAAATCTGCATCATATCCTGCCTCCTAGCTAGGCTTCCTGCCTCTCTCTAATCTTATCTTCTCCTAAATCTGTCATCTCTATTGCCCCCAGAACAATCTACCTACAACTTCCTGCTTAAAAGTTCAGTATTTCTTTAATATGCATGTAAGCCCTCTGGCCCCTCATTGCCCAATCTCGTCTTCTGCATCTCTCCATTAGAACTTTATGCTCTAGTAATACTGGATTTTTTTTATTGTTACATATACACATACGTTCTTTCATATTTTTGGTGCCTCTTTTCTCATTATGTTCCCTCTACCTGGAATGTACTTCCCATGAATCTTTGCTTGGTTAATTCTTACTCATCTTTTAAGAACCCAATTCAGGCATCATTTTCTCCTGAGGTCCTAGGTTGAACTAAAAAGTCCTTTTCTTTGTGATCCCATAACGATGCCTGCAAATCTCTCTTCAGTACATTACATTGCAATCATTCATGTCTATATGGAAGACCTGCCTTACTTCTTTTTTATGTCATTAGTGCCTAACGCTAAACTTAATGCATACATTTGCATGTTTTCTGAGGTAAACATATAATAGTTTGTAACAGTAGGTGGAGTTTTTTCTTGTTTATAGCTTTACTACTTTTTAGTTAATTACCTTTGAGCAAATCAGTTGTCCCTTTAAACAGTTTTTTCATCTTCAAAATGAAGATAACAAGTGCTAATATTTATTAAACACTTGCTGTATTTTTCTAAGTACTTTGCATGTACTTTTCTAAGTACTTTACAAAAGTGCTATGAGGTAGATATTATTATCATCTTTATTTTACAGATAAGAAAACTGCAGCATTAGAAAATAAATTTAACCATTTTGCATAGTTAGTAAATGGGGAAGCTAGGCTTCTATCCTAAGCAGTCTGATTCCAGAATCCATTCTTTTAACGATTACACTATGCTATATGATAGGAGCAAGGTTATTAGGAGGACCGAGGGAGATGCCAGCGAGAACACTCCGTAAAGCGTGTAGTATTATGCATATAATAGTTACTACCATTTTTGGCGCCCTAGTATGTGTTGCACAGAGTGCAAAGGAATTTGCATAGTTTATTAATTAACATTATAATTAATTGTGTTGATATCGTATTAATATTAATTAATAATACTAATTGATTGAATCCTAGGTACTATTGTAATCTCCCCTAAAGATGGACAATTAAGGCAAAGAAAGATTGTATGGCAATAGGTGGTAGAGCCTGAATTCAAGCACAGCAGTCTGAATTTGTAGCCAGCATGCTTAACCACCATGCTGTCCTGCCTCTCACATATTATTATAACTACAGTCACTGAGTGAGCTTTGTCACATAAATCTTCCCTTTTACATTGTATGTATCTGAAACTATATGCTTTAATCAAAGTGAATTTATTCCATTTGGAACCAAAAGGAGGTGTTACAAAGCAAAGCATGCGTCATGCAAGTGAGGGCTTTCAGGAATGGCACCTATAATTAACCTGCTTACTTCTTTAATATAGGCATGTGTTTAAAGATAGAATCACACATACACTAAATGTACTTACACATAGGTTGTAATTGGTAAAGGAAATCAGTGAAAAATTCAATTGGGATTTAGAAATCAAAGTATCCAGTTCATTATTACCTAATTCATTACTTCTTAAATAAGAAATACCAACATTGTATCCTCTTCTGAAGAATTACAGCTTATAAAATAGTCAGAGACATTTTTTTAAAATCCTAAATTGGAATCCACTGCTTAGTGGAAATAGATACGTGCTCCAAACACCCTGACTTTGGTGGGGTTAGGTGAGAAAATGGGGTGGTTTCAGTTTAGTGCTGGTTTTTTTTTTTTTTAAAAGATTTTATTTATTTATTTGAGAGAGAATGAGAGAGAGCACATGAGAGGGGGGAGGGTCAGAGGGAGAAGCAGACCCCCCGCCGAGCAGGGAGCCCGATGCGGGACTCGATCCCCGGACTCCAGGATCATGACCTGAGCCGAAGGCAGTCGCTTAACCAACTGAGCCACCCAGGCACCCTTAGTGCTGGTTTTTAACATTTAATTTCCTTTTATAAAAGTAGTTTGACCTTTGTGGAACATGGGAAATATAAAAAGCCCAGGGTTTCTTCCCCATCCCTCTAGAACCATCTTCTGCAAAGGATCCCTAGACCAGACCTCCTGCTTTAGCATTACTCAGTTGTATTCAGATGGAGAGACTTACATCTTCTAACAGCAAAAATGTAAAGTGAATCTCCTGCATGAGAGACCCGCAAGATAATGTTGTCCCTAGGAGCTAAATACTTGGTATAATATGACATGTTTACCTAACAGCTTGCTATGTGCCTAATATGTGAAGTTCCTTTTCATGGCTGTTTGTTTCTGTTGGACTGTATGTGTTAAAAATAATATAAGGTCAAATTCCATAGAAAAGCATGGTTCTGATTGAATTTCCAGTCTCAAACTCTGGACCTAAGCCAGTAGAATCTGGGAATGCGGCAAGGATAGTATGTCTTACATTGCAACACTCAAAAGTGACTACTTAGGTTGATTAACTAGTACTAAGGATAGGTTTGGAAAGATATTTCAACCAGACTAATTAGCAAGCAGTTAGATGTGACAGAAAAGTAAGTAAAATATATGCCACCTCTCTGGTAGGGAGCTCAAAGACTGCACTGGGAAAAGATGGAAATAAGTAAGATATATGCTGGAGCCATATAGAGAGAAAAGTTAGCTCCATTGCATGACTCATGCTGTTTAAAAATAGAACTGATAGCTCTTAAACATGATTTGAGTTAGACTAAGAGCTTGACCCCTAAATATATGTATTTAGCTATGTAATTTTTGATGCAATTTATTATAGGCAACGTTGCCTTTAAGCCCATTTTAGGATTCAAATTAAGATACGAAATCTTTTTTTTAAAAAAAAAAAGCCATATGATGTCCCCAAAACTGTATTAGCCTAAATTTAAACTCTGAAAGGATCAGTTTCTTATCTTTTTCATTTCCTTTGCAAAATACCCAGTAAAACACATGTATTTTTGTTGACACTTTTTGGAATTAAGAGTGGAATGAAATGGAATGAATGATCTGCCCAAGAAAACTACCTTTAAAAAATGGATTGTGATATGATGGCTTCTCTTAAATGGCTCAGTTAAAACTTTAACCATTACTTGGTCACCCCCATACTCAATTTTTGTCTCTTGGATTTTGGTTCTCACTTACATTTCTACTCTGAAACACTTCCTTTCAGTCATCTGCCTGGAATGCCTTTCTTGCCTTTTTAGCTTAATGAAATCCTATTCATCTTTCAAGGAATATTATCTCCTGCAGAAATTCTTCTCCATTTCTTACCCTTCATTCTTCCCAAACAAAATTATCCCCCGTGCTCTATGGTTCTGGTACTACTTCTATTGCCATACTTGAAACATTATATTACAGTTAGTATGTGTCATTCTCCCAAACTTATTTGTAAGCTGCTTGAGGACAGGAACTGTTTTATCCTAAAACACCTACTCTTCATGAGCAAGAAATTAACATGAAGTCTTACACATTGTCAACACTTAATGTTTTTGAAACCAAAGGATATTCAAAGCAGGAATTCTACTTTAAAGTTTGGGTGGGGTGGGGAGTAGAGGGGGCACTGGGAAGCATCCTTCCAAACATTCTTTCTTATTGAACTAGGCTTCCTATTTGCCCACATTCTCCACAATGTAGATATGCATTTCCCTCTTAATTCTGCAAATCTGTTTGTCAGTTGTTCTCAATATGAGATTGAACATGTTACTTAGGATCTATTTATTTATGCAGAAAGTATGTGTTGACCACCCACTATGGCATTGCTGAAATTTTCATCCACATTAACTCCTCATTTTTCTCAGATGCTGATAAATAATAATGTTCACTACCACCATTGTTTGTATAGCATTTTATAGCTTACAAAACACTTTCACAGTCACCATTTCATTAAGTTTTCCAAAATGTATGAACTGGATAGTATAATCTCAACTTTTAAGGCTTTTCTTAGATTTGCAGCTAACTTCATGAAAGAATGCTTTTGTTTAACCCTGTCTAATTATAACATTTAAGATCTCTAAGGGAACTTAATGATCAAATCCTGCCATTTCCTCTTACAGATGAGTAAAATGATTATTGGACAGGTGAAGTGACTTCTCTGTCACATATTCTTAATAAGTGGGCAGAACCTAAACTGCAATAGAATCTGTCTTCTGAATCCTAGTTCAATGTTCTAGCCACGACCTACACTGCCTCTAGGTGAAAAAAATTTGAGTACATCACCCTCATTTTTTTTTTTTAAGATTTCATTTATTCATCTGACAGAGAGAGACACAGTGAGAGAGGGAACACAAGCAGGGGGAGTGGGAGAAGGAGAAGCAGGCTTCCCGCTGAGCAGGGAGCCCGATGTGAGGCTAGATCCCAGGACCCCGGGATCATGACCTGAGCCGAAGGCAGAAGCCCAACGAATGAGCCACCCAGGCGCCCCAATCACCCTCATTTTTGAGAAATGCTATTTGTTCACTTTTGAGGAGTGTCATTTCTGACACAGTTTTGTAAATCTCGCTCTCGTCATAGTCTTCTTCCTGGATTTGTACTCTCTTCCTCCCACTCCTATTTGAAATGGAATTTAGGCATTCCTACAAAATTTTTCTTTTTCTTAAGATTTTATTTATTTATTTGAGAGAGAGAGAGAACACAAGCATGGGGAAAAGGAAAGGGAGAAGCAGGTTCCCCGCTTAGCAGGAAGCCTGTCGCGGGGCTCGATCCCAAGACCCCGGAATCATGACCTGAGCTGAAGGCAGACGCTTAACCGACTGAACCACCCAGGCATTCCTCATTTTTTTCTTAAGAAAATGATCTTCATGGGGGCGCCTGAGTGGCTCAGTCGGTTAAGCGGTTGCCTTAGGCTCAGGTCGTGATCCCGGGGTCTTGGGATTGAGTCCTGCATGGGGCTCCTTGCTCAGTGGGGAGCCTGCTTCTCCCTCTCTCTCTGCCTGCCGCTCCCCCTGCTTGTGCTCTCTTTCTCGCTATCTCTATCTCTGTCAAATAAATAAATAAAATCTTTAAAAAAAAGAAAGAAAGAAAGAAAATGGTCTTCATGGTGTGCCTGGGTGACTCCGTCGGTTAAGCGTCTGCCTTCAGCTCAGGTCATAATTCCGGGGTCCTGGGATCGAGCCCCATGTCAGGCTTCCTGAGAAGCAGGGACTCTGCTTCTCCCTCTCCCCCGCTCCTGCTCTCTCTCTCTCAAATAAATAAAATCTTAAAAAAAAAAAAAAAAAGAATCTTCATGTGACATTTTCTTAGCACTTTATACCATTTGACCTTTGAATATAAGCTCCATTATCCTTTTCATGGCCCATTATAGGGGAACACTGATAGTGTCACAGTTGAAACTAGCTGAGCTTAAACATAGTATGTGAACCCTTTATAATTTATTAACAAGATTTGAGCATAGAGGCTGATTTTTGTAAGATTTGGTTCTGTGAGACAGAGTCTTTTGCATTGATTTAGGATACCTAAATTCAGACTGAAACTTTCCAGACTTGAGAGTGTTCACATTTTTGTAGCTTAATTGTAAATCATCTTTCATTTAGAAGATTTAAAGACAGGCTAAAGATCTAAATCTTTTCAGTCACCTTCCTAAGTAGGAAAAAGCCTCTAGATGAGCCTTATTATGTTTTTTTTCTTTTTCCTAATGGATTAGAACAGTTTGATAATGTTCAAATAGAACAAATACCATCACACGAAAAACAACTTTTTCCTCCAAGAGTTAAACGTAAAATTAGGTGTCATTATAGGGCATTTGGAAGACGTTTGAAAGCAGTCTAGCCCAAGCAGGCCAAACCGCTCAACTGTAATGGGCAGCAAATCAAAACCAGAGTGGTAGGCTTGTTGTTCCCCTATTTGTTTTGCTTCATTCTGCTTGATTATTTTGGCAAAGCTAAGCTGAAACGGCAATGCTCTGAAGTTCTGTAAATTTAAGCTTTTAATTAGGTAAAAGACTCTTTTGCAGCTCTTGTTGAGTGCTCATTTTGTGCTTGGAATGCTTTATTCCGTACTTTGGTATGTTTTGAAAAGAGTTGTGGTGCTCTGCTGACTCCCTTCAGTAGCCATGAAAACCCTCCATGGATCCTTTCCGAGTTTTATCTGCTGAGATGTTCTGTAGGTGCCTGGTGCATTTGAATATCTCTGGGATTTTCTGTCCATTTGTGCCGTTAAAAGAAAGTTGAATTCTGCTTAAAGATTTCCTACTTAAAATTATTTTTAAATTAAAAAATGTGTAATTAGCAGTGCGTGTAAATGATAGATTTTTCTCAGAAGAGATTATTTTCTACTTTACTTTTTCACAGTATTTTCTCAAATGTTCAACTGATTTGCACGTGTTTTTATGTCTGCCGTTTTAACTTAAAAAATGAAACATAGGAGAAAAAGTGTCAAATGAGGGTACAACACCATGGCTATGTGGTTTTCTTTTAAGAAAAAAAATTTTATGGTCTTTAAATTGATATTTTTCATTTGGATAAAAAAGTCTTTAAATAATAACTCTCATATGCTGGGGTATTAGAGTCTGTCTTATAAAGAACTCATTTAAACAATCTAAGGATCATAAGGGAAATCTTGATCAAAATCAAATAGGTTAAGTATGTGTGTAGAAACATCAGTCACTTTTAGTGTTTTTTGGTACAGGAAAAATCTCTAAATTGGCTTCCTTCTGAAATAGGAAATATCCTTCTGAAATAGGAAATATCTCCTTCTGAAATAGGAAATATATTGCTTATGAATTAGTAGCCACAGTTAGAGAATGGTCTATTTATTTTCAGTTACAATCCAGTCTGCTTTTTACCTAAAATATAATATGTATCTACATTATAGAAAAAGCAGCCACACTTATGAAAACAAATCCTAATGTATGTGTGTCAATTTTCAAATGTCAACAATGTCTACAGAAAATAATTGTTACCCACAGACAATCTTGTCACACTTGTGAAACAGGTGTCTGAACTGATTTGGGAGCTTTGGTTTTATTTTTGTCAGTGTTTAATTTCCTGCCATGCAGACACACTTTGTGTTAAGGGATTTATGTGATTAAGTGGCAAAATGACAAACAAGGTTGTCTGGTGCTCATCTTCCCTCTTTAGTCGACTAATCACCTTTGGATTCTGGGCTCTGTCAATGAGTGTGTCCCTTACTTAAGTAAGCCGCATTTATCAATCTAAACATTTGATCTGCATATGATCACATTAGCTGGAGGTAAAGTCCAAGATTACAGTTTGGATTTAGGATTTAATTAACTTAGTCCAAGTTACAGTTTGGATTTAGGAAGACATTTTATCATCCTGGGTTTGGAGAGGGTTTTCTTGGTTAGCGTTAAGTATCTTTCCTCCTGGTTTTGTTGACAGCACGGTCCTGTACATGCACTTCAGCTTAAGTGGGAATCGCAACAGTGTTGCCAAGATTTAAAGCATCAAGGGAGGTAAACTAGTCAAGACCATATTTTCTCAGAGCAGTGAGGTGACTTAGAATTCAGAATCATTTTCTTAGAAGCAAAATGTTCACAGGGAAGGCTTGAGGCTTAGACAAAATCATTCTGACACCAGTATTGTAGTTTGCATATCTCTCACTTGCCCTTGACTTGACACACAACTTGAGGGATTTGAGGTGATTAATAGCTTGCTCTTTCTCTCTCTCTCCAAGGTGATGATTACCTCCCTGCAGGTACTATCATCCTAGTGTATTAGTGGTAATAATGACTGGGATTTATGTAACACCGTCTTAAGGAAGATTGCAAAGTATTTGATGCTTATTATCTCCTCCCATTGTGTTACCAGCCAGAATTGTTCTTTAGAGCATTCTGGTGGGGAAACAGAAGCCCTGTATTTAGAGGATTTGTCCCTGGGGCCCACTGATGGGCAGTGGCATAAACAAGGTTTAGATCCTTGATTTCCTGATTGTTAACCCACTATTCCTTCAACTAGATTACTACTCCCTCTTCATTTTTCAAAGTGTATGGGAGCCATTAGATTTCCCATTCCACCCCAAGCATAGAAAACAACAAAAATCTCCTGGCAATGTGAAAATACATTTATGCACTAGCTTGAATTTGCATTATAGCATATGGTTTGACCTATCTTTTAACAAAAAAGTTTGTGACAGGATGACCTAACTCTGAGTCATCAAAGGTGAGGCATGGGAGCTGTTGAATTTTCTTTGCACAGACTGCCCAGATGTACATGTTGCATGTTGTGAGTGTGATTGGGTGGTGGTGGAGGTGGTGTGAGCCTCCTTTATATTCCGGGCTTCAGTTTCTCTTGTTTTGAACTTTCACAGGATTCTTTCCCTCATCAGCCCTTATACCAAACCACATATTCACATGTGACTGTAGGAGTTAACTAAACTCTTTTGTAATTCTATCGAACTCCTTGTACAAAAGGGATTATGCCTTTGGTACTTTATGTGTACAACCAACCCTCTAAAACCCAATTCCTCTGGTCGGTATCAACCCAAATTTGCCTGCCTTTTTTGTGGTAAAAGCACAATCTGACGAAGAGAAAAATTTGGTTTGACTCACATTTGGCTTGAAAATATGTTGTTGATAAAGGACCCCACCTGGTCATATTTTAAAACACAGGTAACTCTTACTTTGAAGTAATTATTTAAAATGTCCTTTTAAAAAGGAAGGGGAAGGAAGAGAAGAGAAACAGATATATTGAGCCTTAATTTTGTGTCAGTCTCTGTCATATATGTTTTCATAAATGCTATCTTACTCAAGCCTCATAAAACCTGCAAGATAATTATTTTCTCCCATTTTAATAGAAGAGAAAATTGAAAGAGAGGTTAAGTGACTTGAACAAGTTACTTAGTAATAAACTAATAAATAACAGAGCCCAAATTTAAGCTCTAGTGTGTCTGATATTTATTATCCAAAATATATCTGGAGAGGCCCCTGGGTTAGTTTAAATGTTATCAATGAATATCATGGAAATACTGGAACTAAGTCTCTCTGAAGGAAAAGCTTACTATATAGAGAGCCATATCCATGCAGATATTAAATATAAACAGAAAAGAAATCTTTTCTAACCTTATAGCTTGTGGTATTTGAGAAAAGCTTCTCACAAAAACCCCAGCTTAAAAAATAATTGCACTGTTTTAAAATCTTCTGAGATAATTGTGAGGAAATCTGAGGGAAAATGTGTGTTGTAGGCTCAATGGCTTGGCAGAATCAAACATCTTTTGGATTCAGGCTTTGTAGGGAAGTAAACTACAGAAGATTCTTTAGTGCTTTAAGTCAACATTTCAGCATCTGGGTAAATTAAAAGAAAAATTACTGAAAAGAACAATATTTTGATTGACCATTTTGCATTTCTAAGCACTAATTGTTTTAGATGGAGCTCTTCTCTTTAGAGGCAGAGTGTCAGAAACACTCTCCCCTTTCTAAAATAGATAATAAATTACTATTAGATAATAGATTACTTTCAACTCTTAGCATCAATGGATTTAAATTGTGTAAACATTAAATTTGTTTGTAATCGTGCCTCAGAAAAGCCTCAGAAAAACTGCAGTAATCAAACCCAATAGAGATTCATAGGCCAGAAGACAGCACTAGGGTAGGGGGCACCTGGAGATGAAGTAGCTCCAGGAGGTAAGGGGAGACCTGGATTCAACTTTATAAGCATTTCTGCATAAACTTTAGTGACTATCTGTGTGTTTCTGAAAATAATCTCTGAACTTTGGGCGCGCGGTAGATTTGCACATGCCTGGTTGACGTTTTTCTGAACGTTTAATCCTAACATTGAAGCCATTCATATTCTCAACAGTAGAGGTCCTCAGTACCATAGTTCTTCAACTAAGATGCTGAAAATTTTTCCCACTCTTGAATTATTTGGCTTTATGATTGCTTGTGGAACTTAAATCATTTTATGTGTACAACTGTCTATTTTTGTGTCATTAATAAATGAAAACATTTTAGTCCTAATTGTCTTAGCTTGTCTTAAATTTTCACAATCTTTTGTAACAGCTGAGATAATGTGTCAAACATGTTATTCAGGTGAGTGGAGGGATGGGTGAAATAGGTGATGGGGATTAAAGAGTACGCTTATTGGGGCACGTGGTGGCTCAGTTACTTAAGCATCTGCCTTTGCCTCAGGTCATGATCTCAGGGTCCTTGGATCCAACCTCACATCAGGCTCCCTGTTCAGCAGGGAGTCTGCTTCTCCCTCTCCCCCCGCTCCTGCTCTCTCTCTAATAAAATAAATAAAATCTTTAAAAAAAAAAATAAAGAGTACACTTATCATGATGAGCACTGATTAATGTATAGAATTGTTGAATAACTATATTGTATACCTGAAACTAATAGAACCCAGTTTGTTAACTATACTGGAATTAAAATAAAAAACTTAAAAAAAAAATGAGTCATTCAGCAGTGGGATATTTGAAAAAATATGTAAACCATTTTCTTGAAATTTTGAAATAAAAAGACTGAGAAGCTGTTTAGAGAGGATTTTAAAGGTTTTTGAGATGAAGGACAACAATGATTTGTCGGGAAGACTAGCGGGTCAGTTCTGGTTTTCTGAAAACTGCCAATTTACTTACTGTCTATTGTGTTTAGAACTATGAATCTACAAGCTTTGGGAGGGGTTATTTTTTGGCTCTGTCTCAGGGATTTGTATTTTTATTTATTTTTATTAGGATCTTCTGCTATAAACACAATTCACTAAGAACATTCCTATTTACCCCCTCTTTTTAACTGAAATCTGACACTGTGCTTAACCCCTTCCCATGCATTACTCTTCATAGCTAAGTAATTACTAAACCTTCTCAATTCTACCTTCTACATATTGCTTGTGCCATTTCCCAACTCTTTAGCCCCACAGCTCTCGGTCAGGCCCTAACTTAGCTATTGCAACCATCTTCTAATTAATCTAGTTCCAGTCTCCCCTTCCTAAACTATTCCCTGCATATTTACGAAACCAGCTTTCTGAAATGCCATTTTCCTCCTGAATACTTTCAGTGGTTTGCCATCACTCCACAATAAAGCCCAAATTTTCTTAGCGTCACCTGCAAGTTCTTTTATAATTTTGTCCCTAACTACCTCCTTTTACCACAGCCCCAAACCTATGTTCCAGTCATCCCCGGAACTATTTAGAGCTCTTCAAAGGCATCACACTGTTTCAAACGTTCTGCCTTTACATGCTGTCATTTGCTCAAGTATTACCATTCTTTTTTCTTTTACTCTTTATTTGCATGACAAATACCTAACTCTAACTCTTCCTTTAAGATCCAGGCCAAGTATATTCCAGTTGGTAAAACCTTTCCTGAATCTCAGGCAGGGTTAGCTATTACCTTCTTATGCTGATACTCTACTGTATATATTCTTCCACTAACACGCTCCCCATAGTGTGTTAGTTACTTCTCCTGCTAGACCAGTGGTTGGGGGGGGTAGGGGGTAGGAGGCTGCCTTGTAGCAATGTTTGGAGACATTTTTTATGGTCACATAGGGGAGGGGGAATGCTACTGGCATCTAGTGAAGAAAAGCCAGAGATGCCGCTAAACATTATATAATGCCCAGGACAGCATTCCACAACCAAGAGTTATCCAGCCAAAAAGTCAATAATACCAAGGTTGAGAAACTCTGCCAGACTGTAAACTTGGGTCTTTATTTTCCACTTTGGATCCTTACAATGTAGAACAATCCCAGGCAAAAATTAAGCACTAAGTAAATACCGGTTCAATGGGTGCAAAATTTCATAGGAATCCATCCAAACATAGAAAAACAAGATTCTTTGAGAAAATAGCCAAAGCCCAAATTCAATCCCATTCAAAGGTATAATTTGAAATTTACTTTAAAATTCTCTTAGTAATGCATAGTGAGGTTGGATTTAAAATCATGATCTGCTTATGTGCCTACTTCCCCTCCCAAAAAGTCACAAAATGTAAGAAAACATACATTAAAAAGAAGACACAGTTCAGCAGATTAGATATTTTGAAGAATATCTGACAGAACACAGAGGATAAAAGGAAGGAAATAATCAAAGAAATAAGAGGAGAAAGTTTCCTAGTTTCCTAAAGGAAAACAGAAGCCTTCAGATTGAAAGGGCCTATATCAAAATACCAAGGATAGAGAGATGAAAAACAATCTACAAAGGAATAGATATCAGTTCAGTATTATGTGTTTCATTAATAAGGCTGAATGCCAAAAGACAATGAAACAATATCTCAATATAAGAAGGGAAAATTATTTTAAAGCTAAAATCGGTGGGGCTGGGGGAGCAAAATGACGCCATTTTCAGGCACATCTGACTCTTGATCTCAGCTCAGGTCTTAATCTCAGGGTTGTGTGTTCATGTGAGTTAAACAAAGAAAAAGCTGAAAAAAGAAAGAGCAAATAAAACTAAAGGAGAATGAAGGAAATAGTAACAGAAGATACTAATAGCAGAAGGAGGAATATAAGAGAGAAATCAATGAAATTGAAAGAAAATCAGTGACAGTTGGGACACCTGGGTGGCTCAGTCGTTAAGCGTCTGCCTTCTGCTCAGGTCATGATCTCAGGGTCCTGGGATCAAGCCCTGCATGGTGCTCCCTGCTCCGTGGGAAACCTACTTCTCCCTCTCCCACCCGCCCCCCTGCTTGTGTTCCCTCTCTCGCTGTGCCTCTCTCTGTCAAATAAATAAATAAAATCTTAAAAAAGAAAGAATGAATAGTTAAAGGATTCCTCCCACCCACATTTCTGTGCATGGAAAAAATTAAATATCCTTAATATTATTGTATCAATCACAGACTATTTAGAAATGGAAACCAATAAACACACATTATCAAAATCTAAAGGATTCTGACAAAGTGATATTGGAAGGAAATTTTAGAGCTTTTATTGCATTCCTTAGAAAATAATAAAGAGGGGTGCCTGGGTGGCTCAGTTGGTTAAGCGACTGCCTTCGGCTCAGGTCATGATCCTGGAGTCCTAGGATCGAGTCCCACATTGGGCTCCCCGCTCAGCGGGGAGCCTGCTTCTCCCTCTGACCCTCCCCCCTCTCGTGCTCTCTCTCTCATTTTCTCTCTCTCTCAAATAAATAAATAAAAATCTTTAAAAAAAAAAAAAAGAAAATAATAAACATTGGGGCACCTGGATGGCTTATTTAAGTGTCCAGACTCTTGATTTTGGCTCAGGTCATGGTCTCAGGGTTTGGAGATCAAACCCTGCGTTTGGCTCTGAACTGAGTGCAGAGCCTACTTAAGATTCTCTCTCTCTAGGGCGCCTGGGTGGCTCAGTTGGTTAAGTGACTGCCTCCGGCTCAGGTCATGATCCCAGGGTCCTGGGATTGGGCCCCGCATCAGGCTCCCTGCTCAGCGGGGAGCCTGTTTCTCCCTCTTCTGCTCCCCCTGCTTGTGCATTCTCTCTCTCACTCTGTCAAATAAATAAATAAAATCTTAAAAAAAAAAGATTCTTTCTCTCCTTCTTCCTCTGCCCCCCCCCACCATTTGCGTGTGCTCTCTCTCTCTCAAAAAAAAAAAAAAAAGAAGAGGAAGAAGAAAGATTAAAGACGAATTCATTAAACATTCAACTATGAGAACTAGGGAAAAAAACAATAAAATAAAACCCTAAATGGAGGAAATAATTAATCAAGATGAAAGCAGAAATTAATGGCAGTGGGAAGCCTGCTTCTCCCTCTCCCTCTGACCCTCCCCCACCACTTGTGCTCTTTCTCTATCTCAAATAAATAAATAAAATCTTTAAAAAAAATCTAAATTCAATGGAAAACTTTCTAGAAAAGTGTAACTTAGTAAAATCTATTCCAGAAGATAAACAGTTTAATATACTAAAAATAAGAGAAATTTTAAAAGTAGGAAGAAGTCGGGGTGCCTGGGTGGCCCAGTCGGTTAAGTGTCTGACTTTGGCTCAGGTCATGATCTTAGGGCCCTGGGATGGAGCCCCACATCAGGCATCCGCTCATAACCAGGAGTAGACTGGTCCCTCTGCACCCCGCCCCCATGCTCTCTCCCTCTCAAAAAAATAAATAAAACCTTAAAAAAAAAAAAAAAGTGGGAAGAGGTCTTCCTCTGAGAAAGCATCGAGCCTAGTTTTTTTTTTTTTAACAGATGGGTTCTATCGAGCCTTAAGGAATAACTGTTTCTTTTATTAGCTAAAATACTCCAGAACATAAAGAATGAGCTAAAGCTTTCTAACTCAACCTCTAAGCTTGAAACCAAATCTAGACAAGGGCAGCATGCATTTAGATATATATAGGCCAATGTCATTCATAAAAGATTCAAAAATTTAAATAACATATTCACAAATCAAGTCCAGTGATGTATTAAAAGATAAATGCATTATGTCTAAATAAGATTTATCTCAGGAATGCAAAGATGATTTAATAGTCTATAAATTATCAGATTAACAGAGGAAAAATCAGTAATCTCAACAGTCTCCAGCTTAAAAAAGAACATTTAACATAACTCAGCTCCATTCTTCATTAAACACAAAAAAGCAACAATTTTTAGTAAATTAGGAATAGAAGTAAATTTCCTTAACTTGACAAAGTTTATGTGTCCAAACTCTACAGCAAACATATAAACATTTCCTTCAAAATCTGGAACAAGATAGGATGCCCACTATAACTACTTTTCAATGTTATACTGAAAGCCAACGCAATATGAAAAGGAAAAGAAATGAGAGTTATAAATACAGGAAACGAAGACAACAGTGTCATTGTTTGCAGACCACATGATAGTCTGCTTAGAAAAATCAATGGTTCTAAAAACTACTAAGAAAATTTAGCAAAATAGCTAACTAAAAATCAATATAGAAAAATGCATGGATTTTTTTATATCCCAGCAATTATGAGAAATAGATAAATTCTTAGGAATAAATCTAACAAGAAATCTGAAGGACCTATATAAACTACTAAACTTCAATGAAAGTCATAAAAGGAGAATCAGTGGAGATAAATACCGTGTTCTTGGATTGGCAGACCCAACATTATATAGATGTCAGTTCTCCTCAAATTGCCCATAAGTTTAATGCAATCTTAATCAAAATCCAGTAAGTTTTTTTCATGGAACTTGACAAGCCGATTCTCAATTATGTATTGAAGAGAAACTGAATGAGACTGTAAGAGAACTATCTGATACATTGATACAATGAAGGGGGAATTGCCCTACCAGATAGGAAAATACACTATAAACTTAGGATAATTAACACATTGTGACACTGGTACAAGAATAAGCAATTAGGTTAATGGAACAAATGTAGTGCTCAGAAACAGATACATTCACATGAATAAACTTAGTTTATGAAAATAATGGTATTTTAAATGAGTGAGAAAATACTGCTGGGGTAATTGTCAATTTAGAAAAATAAAACAAAATCATATCACAGTCTCACATCAAATACACAACTCAATTCTAAATAGATTAGAAAGCTAAATATAAAAAATAATTAAAACTTGGTCTATAGAAGTCCTTCCTAAGCATTATGAAAAATCCAGAATCTATAAAATAGATTGACAGTAAATAAATACTTTTGTATAACTGAAAACACATAAAGTTTTTTTTAAATGACATGAGTGTAAGCTTTTATAAAAACTTTTGTACTGTAGGGGAACCTGGGTGGCTCAGCTGGTTAGGCGTCTGCCTTCAGCTCAGGTCATGATCTCAGGGTCCTGGGATTGAACCCTGTGTTGGGTTCTGACAGTGGGATCTGCACTCAGCAGGAGTCTGCTTGAGACTCTCTCTCACCCTCTCCCTCTGCCCCTCCCCACCCCCGCTCGTGCACACACACTCTCTCAAATGGATAAAATCTTTTTTTGAATAGATAAAAATCTTTAAAAAAAATAAATGTATTAAAAAACCCTTTTGAACTGTATACTTACCATATGTAAATTATACCTCGATTTTTAAATTTAAAAAAATTTTTTAATTTATTTTTTTAAAGATTTTATTTATTTCTTTGACAGAGAGAGAGAGCACGCAAGCAGGGTGAGCAGCATAGGGAGAGGAAGAAGCAGGGTCCTCGCTAAGCAGGGAGCCCGATGTAGGATTCGATCCCAGGACCCCGAGATCATGACCTGAGCTGAAGGCAGACATTTAACTCACTGAGCCACCCAGGTGCCCCTACTCAGTTTTTTTTTTAAAAGGAAAGGAAAAACCGTCAGGGAGAAAATAATCACAACATCTGTAATAAATAAAGGTAACATTCAAAATATAAAGAGTACTACAAAGCAATTAAAGAAATTATAAACCAAGAGTAAAAAGGGCAATTGACAGAAGAAATAAAAATGACCAAGTAACATCTGACAAGATGTTCAAATGCACTAGTGATCAGGAAAAGGCCAACACAAGCAACAATGAGATGCCACTTTTTCTCATCTGACTGACCAAAACAAAAAGGTAATATCCACAGTTGATGAGTGCAAGCAATAGCCACTCATGTGAATCACTGAGAACTCCAGAGCTTGAGAGGTGACTTTAAGTTTTCATCAACTATTCTCATCAATGTATCACTTGTTTCTTGCTTTGTATCCTAGATAAATATTTGCACCATATATATATGTATATATATATATATGCTGAAATATGTATGAGCATGTTTATTGAAGCGTTGTTTATAATAGCAAAAAAGAGAGAAATAGCATAAATATCAACGTAGCTAAGTAGACTATGGTTCTATAGATTCATGGAATAAGACCCTATTTATAAACGAAATAAAAAATATGCACATATGTAAGATATAAATATTAGAAAAATGGTCAAGAAGGATATATGAAACTAGCAATAGTAGTTAACCTAGAAAGTCAGTAGAATTGGGGGTAGGGATGGGAAGGAAGAATAATTTTCAGTATTTATGCTACTGCTTACATATTTTTTAAAAATTTCATGAGAATACATTTCTTGTATAAACAATTTAAAATTTGCATAAATGTTTGAAATGACATCCTTATAATAAAAGCAATACATGTTTATTATAGAAAACTTAAAAAATTCGGAGAAGGAAAATAGGAAAATAAAATTAGCCTGTAACCCAGGAATAACTGCTATTAACATTTTGATGCATAACCTGTAAATTTTTTTGATTCACATACATGCATATTTCCTCAGACTAGATTCCTAAATTGCTGGAGGTGTTGATGCTGGATCAGATATAATACACATTTTCTAGGCCTTTGAAATGTATTTCCACAAGCCTTTCAGAAACTACTATTTAATGCCCCCCAGCAGTGCATGAGAGTACCAGGCTCCCAGGGCCCTAACCAACACTGGATATTGTAATTTTTTTTAAATATAAATTTGATAAGTAAAGTCTGGCATTTTGTGTTTACTCCTTGATTATGCATAAAGTTTAGTATTAAGGATATTAACCCTTTGATAGTATGTTGCAAATATACATAAACTTTTTAGCCCCCATAAACAGAGATTACATTTGATTGCCTTTAGAGCTCTCAGTAATATTTGTTGTTTAAACATGCTATTAAGCATGTACTATGTAGTGTGTGTGTGTGTGTGTGTGTGTGTGAGAAATACATCACTCTACATAGAAAAATAACATTACCATCTTGGCTTGTGATCGACTCACATATTCCCTCATAAAAAATTAATTTATTTCAATCCATTAATAATGTTTTTAAAAATCAAAATGCTTTCTGGAAAACTACATCCTTTGGGAAAGCTTTCTTCATGAGAGATTAAAATCTGCCTTAGACTTTTACATGGATTAAATTTTAAATTAGCATAGAAGAATAACAATATGAATCAATTTGATCAAAGAAAAAGTGTCACTAATTATTTAAACAAGACACTTACAACAGGGATTTAAAGGCAAAGAAGCGGATTTCCCTTGCATGTGGATCAAATCAGAAGTATCCCATAATTGACTCTTTACAAGACCCTGCTTCGGTATAATGGACTAGATATTAAAGCTCTAAGTATTTAAAGCTAGTTTCCGTCTTTCTCTAAATGGAGGCCCGTCACTAAGAGCTATTTTACAAGTCTGACACATTAGCTGCATCGTGGGGAAATACACTGGCTCTGCTTCTGGGGTCCGGAATTTCAAGTGCTTTCAATAGTTAAATGGTGTGAAATGGGTAACATTGAACCTGTGAGAAGCAATGAGTGCCTAAAAAATAAAATCCAGATGGGAAAGTTGATGAAAAGGGATATAGATACTGTAATGGTTCTTTCAATGAATTAATTCCAAAAAGAGCCCATACATTTTGTGTGTGTGTGTGTGTTTTAGCTAACCTATTTGTGCACATTTTTTGGGGGGGAACCCTGTAATTTTTCCCCTTCTATTATTTAACATTGTTTGGAGACAAAGGAGCTTTTGTAAACTATTGCTGTCAGATCAAACACAGGAGTAGAATAAGAGGAGTCGTATAAGGAGTATTTTATAACTTTCTTAGAGCAGTAAAGTCAAAAGGGTCAAGTCAAGACCATAGCTCTTCCTCACAGTGTAATTTTCGTCAACTGACTAACTTCTTCAGACTTTGGTATTCCCACCGCGGGATGGAAGTTTCGGTACCTACCACTACAGGACACTATCCAAGGAAACATAATGTGCTTTAAAGTATCAAAGTTGGGGCGCCTGGGTGGCTCAGTTGGTTAAGCGACTGCCTTCGGCTCAGGTCACGATCCTGGAGTCCCGGGATCGAGTCCCGCATCGGGCTCCCTGCTCGGCAGGGAGTCTGCTTCTCCCTCTGACCCTCCCCCTTCTCATGCTCTCTCTCTCTCATTCTCTCTCTCAAATAAATAAATAAAATCTTAAAGAAAAAATAAAGTATCAAAGTTGTTTTGGTCCTACGGCATCTTTAACGGTTCACGTTCAAAATAACTCTGAAGAAGCATGACAGGGTCATGAAAAGGGGTTTAATATTCGACTAGATGTGGATTCAAATTCCAAATTGCCACTTAGTAAATGCACAGTCTGGATCTGATTACTTAATCTCTCAGAGCCTCCGTGGCCTCATTTATAAAACAAGGATAGTAGTCATATCATTAGGGACGTTAAGGGAATTATACAATTCAGTGTCTGAAAAGCTCAAAGCAGAGTGGCTAACTTGGAAGCCCTCAAATGCATAGCTATTATTATTCATAGTAAAACTTGTGTTCACATTAATTTTCTAGTAATTTTTCTTCCCAATAAGCAAAATAAAACTAATTGGTACCAAAAAGAAGTCCTATTTTGATACTCAAATACTGGCCATTCTTTCTCTAGTACAGAATACAGAATATCGGAAAAATATATATTGGCTTCTACCATCCAATATAATGAATGGAATCAAGCCAAAGCAATACCCTCAGAGTGGGTTTTTTAAAGTTCTAGCTTCATATCTTACCAACACCTGCAAGAAACCAACAGCTCCGAGGTACTGCAAGGTTCCATTAGAGTGAGAGTCACACTGGCCGGTGAAGGGGGACTCTGCAGCTCCCCCAGCTCCATTCAGCAGAAACTAACTACTCAAAAGTGAAAGGTGCTGGAGGAGTCAGGATAGGGGTCTGGCTCTGACTCTAGCTAAAGCCCTCCATATTTTCATTACCAACTCCATTTTTATGGTTGAGACCTTGGCTATAGTAAACTCCAGATTGAATAGATGCCTCAAAATATACATCTGAGCCCAGCATTTAGCCTTAAATAACAGTCGAGTTGCCTGCAGATGCATTTTTTGAAATGGGGCATAGAAAAGGTTTAAAAAAATGTCAGGCATCAAGCAGCCTCGCAAATCATTTTTACGTGTCTTCCTGGACCTTTGTTTTTAGCAAATCCTTTAACGGGGGATTGACTCATTTGTGCATTCCTTCAAAGGAAGGATTTTGCAGGTAGCTCTTCATGAGGTCTGCCACTTCTGGGATTTGGGAGAAGGAGAGTTTTAAAAGAGTAGAGATGTTTACTCTTGAGAAGTCATTGTTTGGTCCATGCAGCCATTAGCTCACTAACTAAATCACTGGCAATCTCTGGAGTAAAGCATGTGTTGTGGAGGCCTGTAGTCCTCCGACTACAGTGCTGAGGTCCCACAACTGAGCCGGAGACAGAGTGGTGATGTTTCAGAATCTCATGAGCATTATTAATAAATGGACACGGGTGCCGTGTTAACCTAAGAGCTTCTTTTGTAAACATAAATTTTATTGTAGGAGGTCTGTTTTGAAAGCAAAACCAGTTAAACACAGTGAAATTATTTTTTGTCCCTTCATGTTGAGTTTTTGAAATAAAAACATATATGTAATTTAGATGGCGTGTGCCTCTAACTAAGTTAAAACATAAGCAAATCTACTTAGCCAAAAAGCCAAATTTATTCTCATTTTATTAGGCAGGTGGTGTACATATTAGATGATTTCCCTCTCGGGTTTTACATTTATTTCATGTGTTTTTCTCCAAAGAACAGGAGTTATTCTGTCAAAAGTAGGGAGGTGAAACCTCGGTTAAGGGGATACTGCAAATTCTACCCTTTCAGCAGAAGTAATTTATAGTTTCATAATATTCCAGAGTTTCTCTTTGTCTTTTCCATGACAATTTATGACTGAGCTATTTTCGTGTTTCCCTTACTCCTTGCTACAAGCCTGAACAAATAAACTGTGTGCATATCGGGTCTGTTTCCCCATGCTCGTTTCCAGGTATCATTATTTTTTTCTTTTCCTGACCTCAGGTGACATAAACTGGATTCTGCAATGCATTATTTTAATCCAGAAGGCACGTAATGTGAAACTTAACTAGTGGGAATGAGCTTTTGTGTTATTTTGTCTAAAACTGTTCTTTAAAGCAATCCAGTTGTTAAAATCCAATATTCTAAATATAGAAAAAATGTTTTGGCTGCCTAGAGAATATATATATTATATATATAATATATATATATTTGATCTTTGGTATACATACATATATATATAACTGTATACATTGGAATACCGTATATATATATATATACACATATATATAGACACACACATATATATATATATATATATATATATATCTCATCTTGTGTATACCTAAAGAATGACTTTTTCAGGCATTTGCCCTTGAGTTTCAATAAAGTTTATTATGACATATACAAAACTATGTAAAAAAAAATAATACAGCAAACACGTCTCTACTCACTGCCTAACTTAAGAAATGAAACATTAGCAATAAAATCGAAGCCCTTTTTTTGTCCCCCTCCCCAGTTGCATCCTCCTTCCAATTCCCTAGATGAGGAAATCTGGTGTTTATCATTTGCGGGCATTTCTGTATATTTTTACTGCATATGTATGTATTCCTAAACAATATACAGTAGTAATACCCATTTAAAAAATTTTATATAAATATCATATGGTGTATTCTTATGAAACTTGCTTTTTTCCCTCGACATTTTGCATGTGAAATACACTCACATAGCTCTGACTCGTTAATTTTCACTGATGTATGGTATTACATTGCATGGTTATACTACAACCTATTTATACATTTCCTGTAGATAGACATTTAGCTTGTCTAGTATTGTGTGCTATTATCAACATTGCTACTATGAACATTCTTGTGCATACCTTTTTGTGCATACATGCAAGAATTGTTCTAGAGCAAATCCTAAAAATAAATAGATACTTACTTTTTCTATTTATTGCCAATTTACTCAGCAAAGTGGTAAATCAAATTATACTCTCACCAGCAGGCTCTGCTTCACTATCTTACCAACACTTAGCATTATAAAGCTTTTTAATTTTTGTTAATCTGAAGGATGTGAAATATCTCATTTCTTTGATTACTTAGTGAGGTTTAATATCTATTTCTTTATAAGCTTATATCTTTTGTCCTTTTGGGGGGGCAAGGGTATTACTTGTCTTTTTCATACAGATTTGTAGAAATTCTTTTTTTTAAAGATTTTATGTATTTATTTCAGAGAGAGAGAGAGCTAGAGAGCGAACAAGAGTGGGGAGAGGGGAGAGGGAGAGGGAGAAGCAGACTCATCACTGAACAGGAGCCTGACATGGGGCTCGATCCCAGTACCCTGGGATCATGACCGGAGCCAAAGGCAGATGCTTAACTGACTGAGCCACGAAGGCACCCCACAAATTCTTTATATATCCTGAGCATTTATCCTTTGTTGGTTCTATGTATTACTAGTATCTTTTCCTAGTGTGTTTCTTTTCTTTTCACCCTTTTTTATGGTGTCATTTGGTAAACTGAAGTTTTAATATTTAAAATAGTCAAACTTACCAATCTTTATACTTTGTGTTTTTTGTGTCTTAATTACTATAGTTTTATAATAAATCTTGATTTTTGGTGGGACAACTTTCTCCTCCCTATTCTTCTTCATAATTATGTCCTTGGATTTTGAAAGTGTGCTTATTCCTGGCTTTTTTAACAGTGTGACTTTACTTTGAATATCTATTTCTAGCCATCTGATGATTTCCACAAATGGGCTGAATATATCTTTCCTGATTCTGTTCCTCCCCTAACTCCACCTCCATCCCAATCTTTCTTCTGCCTTCTCTGATTTTCAGAAAAGTGTAAAAAATTATGGTTATCGCTATGTAGATTGCCAAATAAATTATCAGTTGCTCTATAAAGAACCAAGATTCATGGCCCCTGGGTGGTTCAGTCAGTTAAGCATCCAACTCTTGATTTCAGCTCTGGTCATGATCTCAGGGTCATGAGATCAAGCCTCATATAAGGCTCCATGCTCAGTAAGTAGTCTGCTGGAGATTCTCTCTCTCCTTCTCCCTCTCCCACCCCCGTTGCTCTGTCTCTCTCTCTCGAATAAATAAATAAATAAATAAATCTCGAATAAATAGATAAAGAACCAAGATTCATAAACTTTTAATGCTATTTAAAATTTTTGATTCTAAAAGGAATCAAAGAAATTACTGATTAAAACCCCATCATAAATGGTATGAAGATGAGAAAAATTGAGACTAAATAAAATTTCTCTAAGCAATAGGAAACTAACTCATGATAAAGTTCAAAGGATATATGCTCTGGATTTAGGTAGTTCTTCCTCTTACAGATATACTATTCAACCTCTCTAAACTTTGGTGTCCTTATCTATAAAATAATCTCACAAGATTTTTGTAAGCATGAAATGTTAAGTATCCTGCATGATGCCTGAAAGATGGTAGGTACTTGATGTTATTCTCTCCGTACCCTCATCCTAAATCTTCCCCATGATGGTAAGCATAATGCTATGGGAGGAGGTAATGCCTCAGCTAAAACCTGAAGAATATGTAGTAGTTAAGAGTAGGGAAGGACCTTTAGGGTTGCCAGATTCAGCAAATAAAAATAGAGGATGCCCTATTAAATTTGAATTTCAGATAAGCAACAAATAGTTAGTAAAGTATGTCCCAAATATTGCATGGGATTTAAATTTAATTGGGCGTCCTGTATTTTATCTGGTAGTCCTACTGCCTTTTCCAGGTCTCAATTTTCTCATAAGTAAAATGAAGATTCAGGCTAAATTCCTATATGTCTACTCTTGTAATGATGCTGGGCTGTAATGGTAAAATGAGAAAAATCAGCAATATATAGTATGTTTGGGGGCATGTATTGATATAAAGTTGCAAACTGTTCTGTGTTGAGAAGGCCTACCATTTATTGTGAGGTTATTCTTCTACCACATGAATTCATAGCTTGGATGTCTACCATCCTCAGCCCTACTTCTGATTCCATTATTCCAAATTCTGTTACTTTCTTCTTTAGAACCCAAAGTTTCTTCTCCCTCTAATACCAGCAGTTATCAAACTTTTTGGTCTCAGGGTGCTATAATATCTCTCCTCTTTTCATAAAATGACAGGTGTTGTTTTTCTAGTGTCCTTTTTTGGGAAAAATTTATGATTAATTCTTAAAATCGTTTCAAAATTTTGCTTGTAAAAAAGTTTACTTGTATATAAAATTCAAAATATCAGAAATCACTACACTAGATGTTGTCTAAGTTTCTTCCCAGCTTTAACATTCTATGGACTTCGCCATAGACACTGGAGGCATACAGACTCTTCCACCTGACACCCTATGTGACTCTAACACAATTGCTTTTCTCAGCCACATTTTCCTTAATATGTAATGTAGAAAGAAAAGCTCTCACTCTCCTCTCCTGCACTGTTAGTTACTGGGGAGTGAATGAAGTCATGTCTGGAAAGTGCTCCGAGCTCTTAAGAGAAGTACCTAGAAGGGGAGGGAGGTGCCATTACTCTGTATTGGGAGCAATAGTTGAGTTTTTAGGATGAACTGAAAAGCTGAAAATATGTTTAAAGTATTGTTTTTGATTTGCACATCTTCAGTTTGATCCTTAACAACATGTTTGCTATGATTCCAGGAATTCTGTGATCTTAGTTCAGTAATGACATTTTACATCCTTCCCAGGACTTTAAGTACTCTTTAAGGAATGCATGGTTAATGTAGTAGAGAGAAAAATTTTAAATCACACCATATCTCAGAGCCAAAAAGTCCAGCTTTTTATTGGCTTTCAATACTGACCTTAAACAAACATGACCTGTTTTTCTAGAAACACCTGTCAACTTAAAACAAGCAAAAAGGACAAAGCCAGAATTCTTAAGGTTCACTGAATAGCTAAGTCAGACATCATTTCTATTCTTCCAAAGGTTGTGATTATTTGTTTTTCCATACAATTTCTTAGACTAGCCTTTCACCAAGAATAAAAGCTAAGTCTGATGCATCATGGGCAGAGAATTCTTGATCCAAAGCCCCAGAGATTACCTGACTTGATTATTCCACATACTTTGTATTCTCAACCAAAATAGACTTCCTTTTCAAAGAGAATCCAATTTCCAATGGGTTTAACCTAGAAAAACAGCAAAAAGCTAATAAAAGCTCGGAAGCTGGTCCAAGGAAAGCATTGTGGCTGCTACACATTTGGAGGCCTGGTCCAGTGGAGAGGTTTGGAGTAGCTGCCAATTCCTCTAGTGAATTTGCTGTTCTCTGAGATGTGGGATGGGGCACCTGGTAGACTCCTGGCAAATTCTTGTCCAGGAATAAATTTTACTTGACTGCTTTCCCGTATTGCCAAAACTTGGAATAATTGAGATACTGGAGCTGTTAATAGAATCTCTGGAAAGAAAGAAAGATATGGAGATAAATTCTTCTCCAGGTTCTTCCTATTCATTCCTTATCACTTAAATTAGGATCGTGGATTCATATTTTGTGGTGCATCAGAGAACCAAACTTCATTAGCAAAGCATATTTTAAATGACTGGAATAATGTCTACCACTCCCCTATCCATTTTCTACCATAATATCCCACACTAGGAGTTTTTACTTATTTTACCAAAGAGGTATAACTTATAATCACTATTCAAAGTTGAGTTGATTTTTCTGTTACCAGTAGCTGGATAATCTCAGCAAGCATCAGCTAGGTAATGACTTTTCCTTTTCTCCCCATACTTATAAGATCTCTGAGTGCAGTGCTCTAAGTTCTATTGTCAGGCTAAGACCCTTGTACCTACATATATTATATGTATTGTAGTGTAGGGTCTGACTAGGAATTTCTTCTTTCTTTCCTCCTGGGTTTCAAAATCAACCTGTTTTCCTCATTCTCAGCTATATTGACTAAAGACAAGGAGCTCATACAAATTTGGCTGTCAAAGCTATTAAAATGAGGATTGTTTCTTTTTTCCTGGACTAAGGACCAAGTATGTCCCAATACTTCTCTGAGTTCCAGGTTTTTTGCTGCTTCTCCATATCTTAGAAAAACTGATTGCAGCCTCTCTAGATGAGAAGTTCTACCTCATCAGTAAGTTTAAAGCAAACAATTATTAAGCATCATGACCTCCAAGCAGACATCAAATATGAAATAGTAAATATCACTACATCTAGAAATCTATTGAGGCATGGATTGAGGCTACCATGAGATGTCTCATTTCTAGTGCATTATACACGTGGGATCCTAACAGCAGTTAGTGGCTTGGGAGGGCCAAGGCCAAACAGAGAAGTTTCTGTGTTAAATGAACTGAGCCTGTTGGGTTATGATGGGCCTGAAGGACTGAGAAGGACAAATGATTCCAAACCAGCTCCTAAGCTTCATAGAACTTGCCTCTCTGATGCCAAGATGAACCTACTAGATCTCTCCCCTGGACCATAGAAAAAATTGACAACTATCATTATTTAAAAACATAACAAAATTTATTTATTGAAGGCCTACCATGTACCAGTAATTATGCACATGTCATTCTTATGACAACTCTGCAAATTAAGATTTATTGGCCCCATTTTAGAAATAAGGAAACTTGCTTCAGACAGATTAAAGGATTTATTCAAGCTACTAAAAGAACTGGAGTTTAAAATCAATCCTATGGTCTTAGAAGTCCTCTAGTCTAATGGTCTTCTCCATGTAAATAGGGACACTAAATCCCAGAGGAAAAAAAAATGGAATTCCAATTCCATATTGTTGGTAAGTAGAAAAACCTGGAGTTAAAACCCAGTTGGATGGTGCTTTTTCTATCATATTTGGATTCTCCATGATCTGATGACTCTTCAGCTATAGCTTAAGAGGACCAGGATAGACCATATGGTAGACCATAAGACAAAAACTTAAATAGATTTAAAAAGAAGAAATATTACAAAGTATGCTCTCCTACCATGATGAAATGAAATTAGAAATCAATCACACAAAGAAATTTGGGCAACTCACAAATATGGGGAAATTGACACACTCCTTAATAACCAATGGATCAAAGAAGAACTCAAAAAGGAAATTAAAAAATACTTTGAGATGAATGAAAAGGAAGACACTACATACCAAAACTTATGGGATGCAGCTAAAGCAATAGATAGAGGGAAGTTTATAGCTTTAAATGCTTATGTTTTTTTTTTTTTAAAGAAAGATCTCAAGTAAATAACCTAACCTTCCACCTTACAGGAAAAAGGAGAGCAAACTAAACCCAAAGCAAGCAGAAGGAAGGAGATAATAAAGATTAGAGCTAAATTAATGAAACAAAGAATAGGAAAACAATAGAGAAAATCAGTAAATCAAAAAACTGGTTCTTTGAAAAGTTCAACAAAACTAAGAAAACTTTAGTTAGAATGACCAAAGAAAAAAAGAAAATACTCATATTACTAGAATCTGAAATGAAAAAGAATTATAATAAGAATTATAATATGAATAATAAACCTTACAGAAATAAAAAGAATTATAAAGGAATCTATAAACTATGAATTACATGCCCCTAAATTAGATAATCTAGATGAAATGGACAAATTCCCAGAAACACACAAATTATCAAAACTGACTCAAGAAGAAATAGACAAACTGAATAGATCTATAACAAGTAAAGAGACTGAATTAGTAATAATAAAAAAACAAAAACAAAAACCAAACAAACAAAAAAAACTACCCACAAAGAAAAGCCCAGGACCAAATGTCTTCTCAGGTGAATTCTACCAGACATATAAATTAGAATTAAACCAATTCTTCACCAACTCTTCCAAAAAAATAGAAGAGGCGGAAACACTTTCCAAATCATTGTATAAGGCCAATATTAGGCTGATACTATAACCAGATGAAGATAAGACAAGAAAACTATAGATCAATACCTGTTATGAAAATGAACACAAAAATTCTCAATAAAATACTAGCAAACTGAATCCAGCAACTTATAAAAAGAATTATATACTATGACCAATGGGATTTATTCCAGGAATACAAGATTGGTTTAACATTTAAAAAACAATTAATGTAATATACCATATTAACAGAGCAAAAAACAAAACTTCATGACCGTCTCAATTGACAGAGACAGGCATTTGACAAAATGCAACACACATTCATGATAAAAAAAAACACTCAGCAGGCTAAGAATATAAAGCAGGTACTTCAATCTAATGAAAAACATCTATAAAAATCCAAAGCTAACATCCATACTTAATGGTGAATGACAGAAACCTTCCCTCCTAGATCAAGAACAAGGCAGGAATAAGTCTACTCTTGCCACTTCTATTCAACATTGAATTGGTAGTTCTAGCCAGAACAATTAGACAAGAAAAATAAATAAAACACATCCAGATTAGAAAGGAAGAAGTAAATCTATTTGCTAATGGCATGATCTATGTAGAAAATTCTGAGGAACTCACTAAAAACTATTAGAACTAATAAACAATTTCAACAAGGAAGACACATGATCAATTACAAAAATCAATTGTATCTATAATTGTATGTATAATTTACATATTATATAAAAATCAATTGTGTTTCTATATATTTGCAATGAATAATTCAAAAATAAAAAAATTTTTTTTAAAGATTTTATTTATTTATTTGACACAGAGAGACACAGCGAGAGAGAGAACACAAGCAGGGGGAGTAGGAGAGGGAGAAGCAGGCCTCCCGCGGAGCAGGGAGCCCGATGCGGGGCTCAATCCCAGGACTCTGGGATCATGACCTGAGCCGAAGGCAGACACTTAATGACTGAGCCATGCAGGCACCCTCAAAAATAAAATTTTTTAAAATTACATTTACAATAGCACCAAAAAGAATAAAATACTGAGGAATTAATTTACAAAAGAAGTACAAAACTTATACTGTGGAAACTATAAAAATCACTGAAAGAAACTGAAGGAGACCTTAAATAAATGAAAAAAATATCTCATGTTTATGGGCCAGAAGAAATATAATTAAGATGGCAATATTCCCCAAGTTGATCTACAGGTTCAATTCAACCTATATCAGAATCTCAGCTGGCTACTTGGTAGAAATAGACAAACTAATTCTAAAATTTACATGAAAATTTGATGCGAAAATTTCAATCTTGAAGAAGTAGAACAAAGTTGAAGGACAAACACTTCCCAGTTCCAAAACTTACCACAAAGCAACAATAATCAAGATAGTGTGATACCGGCCTAAGGATACCCATGGAATAGAACTGAAAGTCCAAAAATAAATTCATGTGTCTATGTACAAGAGTGACAAGACCATTCAATATAAAGAATTAGACAATTCAACGATTGGTTCTGGGACAACTGGATGATAGCCACATGCAAAAGAATGACGTTGGACCCTTACCTCATATCATATACAAAAATTAACTGAAAATGCCTCAAAGACCCAAATATGATAGCTAAAAGTATAAAACTCTTAGGAGAAAGCATAGGGGTAAATCTTCATGACCTTGAATTTGGCAATGGATTCTTAGATATGGCACCAAAAGCACAAGCTACCAAAGAAAAAATAGATAAATTGGATTTTATCAAAATTTTAAAAAAGTCTTTGTGCTTCAAAGGACATTCAAGAAAATGAAAAGCTAACCCACAGAATGGGAGAATATACTTGCAATCATAAATTCAATAAGGGAATTGTATTTAGATTATACAATGGACTCTTACAACTCAATAATAAAAAGATAAATAACCCAATTCTAAAAATGGACCAAGGATCTGAATAGACATTTCTACAAAGAAGATACACAAATGTCCAATAAGCACATGAAAAGATGCTCAACATCTTTAGTTATCAATGAAATGCAAATCAAAACCACAATGAGATGCCAGGTCCTATCAGCTGGGATGGCTATAATCAGAAAGTCAGAAAATAATAGGTGTTGGTTTGGTGAGACAGAGAGAAATCAGAGCCCTCACACACTGCTGGTGGGATGTAATGTGGTGCATCAGTTTTGGCAAACTGTCTGGAAGTCCCACAAACCATATGTTACCAGATGACCCAGCAATTCTAATCCTAGATATATACCCAAGAGAAATGAAAACACATGTTTTCAAAGAAGCCAGTCACAAAAGACCATATATTGTATGATTGCTTTTAGGAAATGTCCAGAAGAGGCAAATCTATAGAGATAAAAGACGATTAGTAGTTGCTTAGGGTTAGAGCATGTGAGAAATATGGGGGCAAGAGCTAATGGATACAGGGTTTATTTTTGAGGTGATGAAAATGTTTTAAATTGATTATGGTAATCGTTGATGACGCTGTGAATATACTAAAAATCATTGAGTTATACACTTTAAATAGGTGAATTATATGATACATGAATTATATCTTAATAAAGATGTATCAGTGGCAGAGAATATTATAATTAGAGTATTTACTCAAAAATTTTCCAAAAGTTTAAAAAAGTATAAAGAAAAAATGAAAAAAGAAGAAGCTTAAATCTAAAAGAAAAAAAAAAGTTAAATGAGATACAAATCTGAAAGCTCACAAAATCAAGGCTGGCTAGAATCAAATCACCTACCAGGCTTTCATCTCCTGTATTGGAATCTTTATATATATCACAAGGGTTTCCACTGTCAGTTTCAAGTCCTGTGTATCTTCACACTTCTTTTAAAATTTTTGACCAAGAGGTAAAAGATTTAGTTAGCGATAACAATGAGAAAAGAGGGAGAATGCCTTCTCAATTTGTTGGGGGTGCGGCATGAAGAGGGTGATTAAAATCCACAAAGATTTGAGAGCCTGCTCTATGTTTTGTACTAGATTTTGTAGGGAAAACAAAGATGAATGTGTTCACATGGAGGTTACAGTCTCTAGTAGAAATTTGATTAAGTGACCAAGCTATTTGGGCTAGAGAGACAAGAGGGAGGAGGGAATATTTACCTTGAAGTTTTCTGGCAAGTTTGCATGTTTCACAAATTGAAAAAATTGAAAAGTACTAATCTGGACTGGATATGGTTCACTACACTGTGATAGATGACCCATTTTCATTTCTCTGGTCAGTTCGGTCTAAACTTTTAGAGTTTAGACCCTCTAACAATGCAAAAATCTGTCGGCATTATGTGGTTTCTCCTTTCCTCCCCTCCTGTTTTAAATTCATCATCTCATCTCATGTTGATCTCTCCACATCTAAGTGGAGGGCTCAGAGCAGAGTTCTTCCTGACCTTAATGATATCCAGCCCTATCTCCTCGGACAATCATAGTTTACCCTTTGGAGCCCAAATTGGGCACTTGTTACGCACAAGGTTTCTGTTGCTTTTTCTTTTTTTTAATAGAGCCAGTAATGTTTGGGATGACTCTGCGGTTAACTCTGGTCTGACCCTGCACCTTAGTGGTTTTATTAGCTGTGTGTTTGGCTCTGGGATCCTCTCTCTAACTATTGTCGTTATTGAGACTATTTGTGTCTCCAGTGAATCTCTCCTAAATCCCCTGCCGTTATCTGGCTTGGGTATGTGTGTCTAAGAAGTGAGTGCATTCTTGTCTGAAGTATGTCCTGACTGCCTCTGATAGTAGCCATTTCTGACCTAACTTTACTGGGTACTCGGATTGATATGATTAAGATTAATGAGGCTTACTCTCAGTCATGGACCTACTCAAGGATAAACTTGTAAATCCAATGAATTCTGAAGATGACTAGTAACTACTTACCTTTCAACCTTTAGGGGATTTGAAGGATGATTTACAACTACTCCTTTTCCATCCAACAATATCATTAGAAAGATGTCGTGAGAGATACTGCTTCGCAGCCCACAGATTATCCCCCACAAAAAAATGTGCTTTTATTAACAATAATTCATAAATTATAGTTATGTGTTTGTACAAACTCTACCAATGAATGGTCAATAAAGTCATCGCCAAAAAGGCAGGACAACACACACTGCAACTGAAAAGGGTACAATTCTCATGATTACCATGACAAAATCCTTCCTGAATTGGATTTTCTTCAAAATGTCCATGGAGATGACTATATAAGATCATCTACAAGAAATACAGACACGAAAATTACAATATTGCATTGTAATGCAATGTGGAGGGCCTGTCCACAGCTGGCTGCATGCAAATGAGCAGCTTACCTGGAAGGAGTTTAGGAGGATTCCATAAGGGATCCTGTAACAGAAAAGGTGCCATGGGGCCAAGAGGCAGGAATGGTAGGGTAAAGTTGGGAGAAGTGTAAGGCTCCAGATTATGTAGTGGCTCCTCTGTTATTGTATACCTGCTCATTCTGGAGAGCTAAGTCTTCCAGAGACCAGGGTGCTTGGGCACTTTTCCACTAGTTTAACAAATACAATTTCCCTGAATTTTTCCACAGTTATAAATTCATCTTCTTTGGGGGCGTCTGGGTGGCTCAGCCGGTTAAGCGTCCAACTCTTGATTTCATTTCAGGTCATGATCTCAGGGTCATGAGATTGAGCCCTGAGTCGTCGGGCTCAGCTTGGAGTCTGCTTGTCCCTTCCTCTCCCTCTTTGCTCCTCCTCCCACTTCTGCTCACACTCTCTCTCTTTCTAAAATAGATAAATAAATCTTAAAATATATATATATATAAATCTTATTTTAATGACTCAGAGCCATGCCTATGAATGTGAAGGCAACATGACAGTGGAAAAAACACAGGCTCTGAAATCAGCAGACCTGCATTTGAATACTAGTTCCTGCTCTTCATAGCTTCATGAGCTGGGGCAAATTTCTTAGTAGTTTTTGAGCTCCAATTTCTCATCCATAAAATGGGAATGGTAGACTCAAACTGAACAGTGATGGGGCACCTGAGTGGTTCAGTTGGTTAAGCATCCAACTCTTGATCTAAGCTCAGGTCTTTTTCTCAGGGTGATAAGTTCAAGCCCCGCATTGGGCTCCAGGCTGGGCCTAGGGCCTGCTTAAAAAAAGAAACCCAAGGGCGCCTGGGTGGCTCAGTTGGTTAAGCGACTGCCTTCGGCTCAGGTCATGATCCTGGAGTCCCGGGATCGAGTTCCACGTCAGGCTCCCTGCTCGGCGGGGGGTCTGCTTCTCCCTCTGCCCTCTTTCCTCTCATGGTCTCTGTCTCTCATTCTCTTTCTCTCAAATAAATAAATAAAATCTTAAAAAAAAAGAAACCCAAAAAACCGAAGAGTGATGATTTGATAATTAAGTGATACAATGCAGTAGTTTTTCAGTATTTTTCACCCCAAAATTCTTTTTACAAATGAAATCTTATGCAGAGCTGTGTCATGAACAAGTAAAAGTGGAAATGCTCTGAGTTTTTAAAATCGCGTCAGAGCCCGACACTTAGTAGGTACTGTTTAAATGACAGCTGTTTAGTATGAGCCTCACTTAACATGAAGCTTTTTTTCATGTTTATGCTTTTATTCTGTATCTACTTTTAAATGTGGTTTTCTGTCTTGCCATCAAGCTGTCATTTGTCTCTCTCTCTTTTTTTTTTTTAAGATTTTATCTATTTATTTGACAGAGAGAGCACAAGCAGGGTGAACAGCAGAGGGAGAGGGAGAAGCAGATTCCCCGCAGAGCAGGGAGTCTGATGTGGGGTTCGATCCCAGGACCCCAGGATCATGACCTGAGCTGAAGGCAGACGCTTAACGACTGAGCCACCCAGGCGCCCCCTCATTTGTCTCTTCTCACTGTCGTCATTGTACTTGCTCACAAAAGCCCTTCTCCCATCTTTTAATTTGCTACTTCTTTCTAATCAGCTCTGGACTTAGAAACCAGAGAACCATAATTTAGAATTTTGTATAAAATGACAGCAATTGAGTTCTGCATGAGGGCTGTAGACTGCTTATGTGAGTATGATACATTATCACGTACTTTGTCACACAAGCCTTGGTCATTCAGAGACCTTTTCAGAAAAAGTGTAGTGCAGTGGAAAGAATATGAGTTTGGAAGTTAGACAGACCTACGTCTAAATCTTAACTCCTCTATTTGTTAGTTGTGTGACCATGGGCAAGTTACTTGATCTCTCTGAACCTCAGATTTATTATCTTTAAAATACAAAAAATAAAACCTATATCATAGAATTATAATGATTAAATGTAGAAAGCGTATAATGGAGCCCTAGATATCTAGGAGATGGTATATAAAATTTCATTCTCTTTCTTTGCTTTGCCCTTCATTTTCCTTTCTTCCTGGTTTTTCACTGTGTTTTTGAGTAGATTAAATTGCTGACTGGCTCAGGTGCAGTATATGGTCTAATGGCCCAAATTTTGAAGTATGTTAGGAAAGGGGTGGTGGTGAGACCATAGAAGACTGAGATCATGAGAAGCTGCAACATGGAGGATGGCTATAATTTCCCACCCTCATAAAAGAAAAGGGGAAGGGCACCTGGGTGGCTCAGTCTTTAAGCATCTGCCTCCGGCTCAGGTCATGGTCCCAGGGTTGTGGGATCGAGCCCACATTAGGCTCCCTGCTCAGCGAGGAGTCTGCTTCTCCCTCTCCCTCTGCCTGCAGCTCCCCCTGCTTGTGCTCTCTTTCTCTGACAAATAAATAAATAAATAAAATCTTTAAAAAAAAAAAAGGGAAGAAAAATGCCAAGATGATAAGTCAATTTTGTGAAGGCCATAGCATAAAAAATAAATAATGCAAACATTAGCACACTATATGCAGTTGCAAGTGTGGTGCATCCTTTTTCAGGCACTAGTCTGAGCTGTCTATCTTGCCTGCTAATTTGTCACATAAAATCTTGACTCTAGCTGTGAACTGGAATCCAGTTAATTCAAATGTCATCAAGAGTTAAAGGGTTTTGTCTGTTTGAACTCAAGACTTCATAAAGACTTTTCAAAGTTTCTTTTGAGAATGACCAAAAACATATTATAGAATGAACCATGTTTTATCCAATAGTTAATTTAAACGTAAGTCTATAGATACAACTATAGTAATAAAGAATGCAGTTCTGACCTGAAGCACCGGGGGGGATAGCTCTCTCCTGGTCCCGTTAACACCACCTTCTTTCATTGTCTGCCCTGTCTACAGTGCACTGTTTGCCCACCTTCAGTGTCCCATGCTGTCTTATAGTCATCCCTGTTCTACCTTGTCCAAATGCTTTTAGCCAATTGCAGAGAATTTTCAGCTTTTCTGTCTGCAATTGCTCAAAGTTTAGTCTTTAATTATAGTTCTTTTGAACTATATTTCCACAGCACTAGCAAAACTGTTCCACATCTGCTCCTGAACAGAACCATTTAAAGCTATAACATATGAAGGTTCATTTTCTTTTACTGTGCACCCTGCAAAATGCAAGCCACAACCATCCACTCTCTATCTTGTACAGCTTTGGTATCTCTTGCCCTCACTTACTTGTTTGTGTCCTCTCCCCTTCTCTTTCTCTGTTCCTTTTTTAAAGAAAGAGAACAGTTTCCAAGTTGGTACAATCTGAAAAGTCTTCTCCACCGTGCAGAAGAAATGATAGTTCTTATAGCACACCATTTCCTTTCTGGTTGTAGTGAACTAGAGCTGTGTTGTTTAATTATTTCAGGCTCATATCTATATGGGCATCAAAGATCTAAGCACGTTTTACCAAATTATGAAAAATTTCCTAGCAGTTTCCTTTGATTTTATGTTGTTTTACTCTACTGTTTTCTAATTAAATTCTGATCGTGGAGTGAAAGATTTTATAAGACAATTTCTGAGGAAAAGAAAATGACTAAAACTAAAATTGGAGAAATTGTGAAAGAAAAAGGAATTAAGTTAGTTCCATTTAATTCCATTTAAAAACATGTTGGGGGGCACCTGGGTGGCTCAGTAGGTTAGGAGTTTGTCTTTGGCTCAGGTCATGATCCCAGGGTCCTGGGATAGAGCCCCACGTCGGGCTCCCTGCTCAGTGGGGGGCCTGTTTCTCCCTCTCCCTCTGCCTGCTCCTCCCCCTGCTTGTGTTCTCTCTCTCTGTCGAATAAATAAATAAAATCTTTAAAAATATATGCTGGAATTAAATAGAATAAACATATTCCATTTAAAAACATTTGTATCAATTGATTGTACCAATTCCAAGGTACTTTCTGGGGTTCTCAGTGATAAAGAAATGAGATACTCTTTCTTTAGATAATGAGAGTTTTTAAAGGTGTAATGTCAACCTTTTAGAGTAAGAACCCATAAGGTAGGGGCGCCTGCGTGGCTCAGTCAGTAAGTGATCAATTCTTGGTTTTGGCTCAGGCCATGATCTCAGGGTCATGATCTTAGGGTGGTGAGATCGAGCCCCATGTCAGGCCCTACACTCAACAAGGAGTCTGCTTGTCCCTCTGCTTCTCACCCCAGGTCACGCTCATGCTCTCTCTCACTTAATTAATTAATTAATTAATTAATTAATTAATTTTTAAAAAAAGAACCCATTAGGTGATGATGACTCCACCACCACCATCAGCCATTCTTCCTAGTTCCATGAAATCCATGGAATAGTGAAAAGAGCACCAAACTTAGTATCAGGACATGGTTCAAGTCCTGGCTTTTCACTTACGAGCTCTATAGGCTTGGCCAAGTACTTAACCTCTCTGAGCCTCAGTCTGTAAAATGGAGATAACCTACCTTACAAGGATGCTCTGATTAAATTATGAGACCATAAATGTAAAGCAAATCAAATTTTATTCTGAAGTCTTCAATTTCTATCTTCTCTCCCTTGGGTTCACTCATGTGCAGTCCTCCCAGAGGCAGTCCTCTTCGTTCCTGACCCTGCCTCTTGATTCAGTCGTATCCTAGTGTCAAGCCCTTGGAGTATATTACCTCACTGAATCTTCAAAACAATCCTATGAGGCCGGTACTATGTGGATTTGAATCCAGGCACTCTGACAAAGTCTGCATACTTGGAATCATGCTGATTTGAGGTAACTTTCCGGCAGCTGTCAATACCTATCACTCTTGCTGCAGTGAAGGAAGAAGTTTCTGGTAGAGGTTTTCTCTCAGGATGATGCAAACTCAGCACTAGGCAAAAGTCACCGGTAAATCCAGGGGGGTCCTGGGTACCTCGGGAATGGTGGCCTTCTGCATCATGGGAAGGAATCCCAGGAAGGTGCTGGCCTGCCCTAGGACGGTAGGTAGTACCTCTCAGGGCCACTTGGGAGATTTTAGGCTAGGAGGCCTTGTAGACAGCTCGGAGGCAGTAGCACAGAGCTCTGAAATCCGGAAGCCTTCCACAGGCTGGGCTCTGCAGTCGGCCCAAGCATCACACTGAACATCTCCACATGGGCCCGTATCTAAGCGGCCTTTCCTAGCTGGGCTAGGGGGAGGCTTGGGAAGATCTGAAAGGAGAAAAAGAGACTCCAAAGTAAGGACAGCTGGACAGGAAGTCTCCTAGCACAGCAGAGGCTAGTAGCAACAAGGGGACAGCGCTACCCTCCCCACCCCCGGCCCTTCCCGGCCCGCGGAGTGCAAAGACTGTGTCGGCATTTCCATTTTAAGCCCTTCGTTTCATAGGCTTACAGCTCAAGTCATAAAAATTCACGCTGGGCTGAAGTCTGGCATCCACTCTCTTAGCTGTTCTTCGGCTGTGTGCCCCAAAATAGAGATGTTTCTCATTTCAGACATTTTGGGGACTTCTACAAACATCCCCCCAAAACTTCATTTGGTAAAAATAGGCTTCTAAGCTGTTGCTCTACAATGCATCAAAAGCTTGCCTCCATAAACCTACAGGAAACATGTTTTGAAAAAGTAATATCATTCCACCGGAAATATGGATTCCTTACACCCTGAGCTGGGGCGCTGAAAGCGTCGGAATCCACTGTTCGGGTTGTGAGCGCAGAGTAACATGTCACGTGATCTTCACCGCCGCTCACCTCCTGGGGCGGGAGCTGTCCTTGCCCTACAAGCCGTGTGACTTTCCACCTGGAGGCAGCTTTGTAGACGTCTGGAGTCAGCAACTGATTCAGATTTTTACCAGTTATTGGACCTTGACCAACATGTATTTCAACCTCAGTTACACTTTCCTTACAAGGTTGGAACGAACGGAAAAGATAATATAAGTCAATACAGCCTGACATATAATAGACTGACCTTTATTAGTAGCAACTAATTGGTATTTTGGAGATGAGAAGGTATCTATAGTAGTCATTGGTGAAAAGTCCTTTAACCTCTTCATTGTAAGATTTCCACCCATTCTCCTCTTCCCCTAATACCCTTCACTGGCCACTGAAGCTATATAGACATTCAAAATAGTAGGCAAATTGAAACATGAATTCCCAGGAGAAGACTCCCAAGGTTTTAGAAATCGGACAAGTGACGAGGAGCTAATAATTCCACCAGAATGGCAGGGGTGCCTAAGAGCTGTGAGAACTCGAATCAGATGACTTCGCTCAGGTTAAGTAATACTCAGGCAACTTGGCACATTGTAACAGCCTGATCAGAGGGAAGTTTGAAGAGTCTGGTCTCCTGAAGTGTTGGAACTTCGGCAGCTAACAAAGAAGAGCAGTAACAGTAACTTCGGCATACGCCCCGGCTGAAGGAAAGGTAGAGCAGGAGCCGGGCAGCCACCATACGGGACCTCCCCGTCCCAGGGGCAGGTGGTTGCCCCGGATTCCCAAACGGTTGTCAAGACTTGGGGAGTCAAGGCTTATCTCAGGGGTAGAAAGGGAATGTTTGGCTGTGGCGCCTGGGTTGGGAGCGGAGAGAGGAATCCATGGCTCTGAGCCCCAATCCCAAGCTGCCCATATGATATCTAGCTCTGGAAACAAAGTTTCTATCAACAGAGGGATTTTTCAGAAACGTCTTCATTAACAGAGGCACCACTGAAATGTCCATGGAGCGTCTTAGGGGTCGGTCAAACCTGAAGTTTAACTTTTACTTTTTAAATGTCAAAAGCAAACTGCAGATCTACCAACAGTTAACAATTTTACCTACTGCTGTCTAATCCTTTTATCCACTGCAAATTCCATTCCAAAGGGAGTCATTAAGGCAAAGTAAAAGTGATGAATACTAACTGATTAGAGAGGGGAAATTAGTGAGGTCCCATTAAAACTAATGCATTTCTAAGCCCTTAAAGCTATTTCTTTCTTCATATTGTTAAGTTATGCACTCAAAGGAATGCATATAAAATATATATCAGGCAGAAGAATAGTAAGATAAACACTTTTGTACCCAAAACACAGGCTAAGAAAAAGGGCACCATCCATACCACCAAAGACTTCTATGTGTTTCTCCCCCATTTCAAATTCTGCTCCCTCTTCCCTGGAGGTTACCCTATCCTAAATGTCATGTTTATTACTCCTTGACTTTCCTTTAGTGTATGGCTCACTCATGGAGTAAGTATTCCTAAACTATCCTGCTCAGTTTTTTTGTTTTTAGCTTCATAAGAATGGTATCATACTGTATTTATTCTTCTGCATCACTTCTTTCATTCAACATGCTTACAGTATTCACTCATGTTGATATACATGGCAAAGTTCATTTTCACTGCTGTATAATATTCCATTGTTTGACTATACTAAAATTTATTTAACCATTGTCCTCTTGAGAGATATTTGGGTTGATTCCAATGCTTTGCTATTGCAAACAATTCTGCTTTGAACATTATTTTACCTGCCCCCTGGGTAACATGGCAAGAATTTCTCTAGGGATTTCTTTCTTTTTCTTTCTTTCTTTCTTTCTTTCTTTCTTTCTTTCTTTCTTTCTTTCTTTCTTTCTTTCTTTCAAGATTTTATTTATTTATTTGACAGAGAGAGAGAGAGAATACAAGCAGGCAGAGCACAGGCAGAGGCAGAGGGAGAAGCAGACCCCCCCGCTGAGCAAGGACCCCCGATGCGGGGCTCGATCCCAGGACCCTGGGATCATGACCTGACGCTTAACGACTGGGCCACCCAGGTACCCCTCTAGGGATTTATTTCTGCCGAGCCATAGTTTATACATCCTCAGCATCCCAAATCATGCCAAACTGTTTTCCAAATGGTTGTACACCATCGCCGGCAGTGTGTATTTCTTCCAGTTGCTCCATATCCTTTCTGATTCTTGGTTTTATTTGACATTTCAAGTTTTGGCAATCTGATGAATGTGAAATGTTATCCTTTCGTGATTTTAATTTGCATTTTCTTGACTTCCAATGAGGGTAAGCATCTTTTCATATATTTATCAGTCAATCTTATTTATTCTTTTATGAAGTGTTTGTCCAAATCTTTCAGTCAGTTTTATGTGGAATTGTTTGTCTTTTTCTTACTAATCTGTAGAAATTCTTTACATACACTGTATGTTTGTCACTTGATATGTTCCACATATATTACTGACTTGTCTTTCACTTACTTATGCTGACTTTTGATAAGCAGAATTTTTAATACAGTTATTACTATCTTTGTTCTTCTTTTTTACATAATTGTTTCTCACAGGAAGAAAAATAAGCTGGAATTTGGTTCATCCTTAGTAAGTGGCTCTCCTAGTCCCACTTGGATAGTATTGGTTGGGATGAATCTGGAGTTGATTCAGTTTATTTTACACATATTTTTTTCCAAAGCAAGAGTCTGTCTCTAGAGGCCCTCAAAAAGTATGGGCTTTTGCTGATAACTTTCACCTGTTTCTGGGGGAATTCTGCTTAGCATCAAACAACCATCAGAGTCTCATAGAGATTTTTTTGTTCCCGAGAGTCCGTAAGAAATTGTAAAAAAGAGTCTTTACCCTTACTTAGGGTTCATGGTAGTGTGGTAATAGAGAGGGTAATATGGAGCTAACAGACCTGGTATCTAAACCAAGTTCCATTCTTTACTCTCTGTGTAAGCTCTCAGACCCTCAGACTTCTTGTTTGTTAAATGAAGATAATTGCACTTGCTTTATTCCCTTGTGAGAATCAATAAGATGATACAGTTCAAGTGCCTACATGACACACAGCGCTCAACAGATGTTTGTCCCCTTTGCCTTAGGAAGGAGTGTCCTTTTACAGTCAGCCTGTTCAGTCTATCTGTGACCTTTGGCAAAAAACCTTTCTTCCACCACTCTCCCCAAACTTGCATCTGCACATTGGGCATGGAGGAAGACTATAGTGGACAAATAACTGTCAGCCAGAGCTTCTGATTTTTTTCCCCTCTTCTTTAAATACTCAGGAATATTAGCATCATGTGCTTAACCACTCCAACTCAACTCACTCACCATGTTCCATATATTTGTCAAATGAAAAGCCAGTATTATTTTTGCAAGCACAAAATCTAGGGAGGAAGAACACTTATGACAAAGTACAATTGGACATACTGATTTTCATTTTGTCAATCACAATGTTTCACTCACAAATGCCACATAGACTTTCATTTGTATTCTCTCCCCCCACTCCTCTCTCTCTTCCCCCCTGCTCTTCTCTCTCTCTCTCACACACACACATACACACACACATACACGTACGCACACGCATGCATGTACCCACGCCTTCCTGCTTCCTGCACTGATATTTCTTAGTTACCATATTCAACGACGAGTGGCCAGTTATGCCGGGGCATGAATCAGGAGCTGTTGTGGTGAGGCAGAGGTTTTGGTTAAAAGCCTCCAATTCCACCTTCACTGCTCCTCATACCAGAATTTCAGAAGCTTCTAAGGCCTTGATCAGTCTTCCTCCATTGACCTCATCCTGGCTGGCACCAGGGTTTGTGATCTTAGTAAAGGAAGGAGATGCCTTAGCATCTATGCTGTTCATTCTTTCTTTAGTCAAATTTATTTTGTAGTCATGCACACATTCAGGATCTCAGACACTCTGTAAGCCATCCATTCCTTTATTTTACAATATTTCCTGCTTGATCCATTGCACTGGTTCATTTATCACTTTCCCATTCTGAATTACTTTAACAAATTCTTCACTTACCATTCATTTAATCAACAAATTTGCGTTAAGTTTCACTTTTAAAAATGTGCTCCTAAATTTACTATTGCAGAAATCACTGTTACAGTTTTTAGTAACTCATAGCACATTTATCTGTGTGTTGTTGGTATGCATGTTGCTTTTATTATATATGCGTTCAGATACTTCTATCTCATTCTACTTTCATTAATATCAAAGCCCTCCCTTGATGTGGTGATTTTCCAATGTTTCTGTTCTCCTATTCTGTACTCCAGTAGTTCTTTGTATATACACTAGTCTTATGGCATGTATTTTATAGTGCTTTTTTTTAAAAAAGATTTTATTTATTTATTTGACAGAGAGAGACAGCGAGAGAGGGAACACAAGCAGGGGGAGTGGGAGAGGGAGAAGCAGGCTTCCCGCTGAGCAGGGACCCCGATGTGGGGCTCGATCCCAGGACCCTGGGATCATGACCTGAGCCGAAGGCAGACGCTTAATGACTGAGCCACCAAGGCACCCCTATAGTGCTTTGTATCATGATTTTACTTGTGTTGATCTCCTTTCTAGACTGTAAGCGTAACCTAAGTGCCTGCCTGGCCCCTTTCAAAGGTCACTGTCTTCTGATATCCTTGCCAAAGGGGGTTTTGTTTCAAGAAAATAGTCTTGAATCGTCCTCCCTCCACACACTGCTGCCACTGGCCACATTGGCCTCGAGGAGGGGTGATGTAGTGAAAGCTTCGTTTCTTTTTATGGTCCACACCTCTAGTTTCCTTCAACACCATTTATGCAAGGCTGTTATGGATTTATGGGAGTCATAGAAGGGCAACAACATAGCACAACAAACAACTTGAAAATGAACATCACTGTCCTAGAGTCCCCAGGTCAGCCCCATTCCAGAGAATCTCTCAGAAAGAAAGGAACTTTCTTTCCTTTGGTTCTAGCTTACCGGCTATCTTCTTAGGCCCTCTTGTCTCCCTAGCCCCTCTTCACATCTCTGGACATCTCCATCTGGTGGTCCCACCCCATCTCTTTCACATGACTCTTTATAGAAACTCAAATCTTACTCCTTTCTTCCCAGAAATATTCAGCTCTCTTTGTTTAGCACATTGAGGCTGTGCCTTTCTCAGCCAAAAAGTTCCATCAAAGTGTTTTCCTTGACAATAGTGTTATGGACACTGAAAATCAATTTTGCAACCTTCCTATAAGCAGAAGGGGCTGCGATGTGTGTGTGTTTTTTAATAGCATTTTTTCCTAGTGCTACAAATGTGAGGATCTTATTTCACATCATTCATAACATCTTACATATGAGATGGTCTGATTTTGCTATTCCAACCCTTTTGACCTCATTTAATTAAAACACCTGCATTTCAAAGGTATATAAGAAGGAGAGGGGAGGAAAAGGAAAGAGACAAAACTAAGTTTTCTTCCTTAGATGACCAGGTGATTGGTAAATCATCAACTTCTGCTTAGGACACACAGGAGGAGGAGCTTTTTTTGTGGGGAAAGGATTTCAATTTTGAATATGTCAAGCTTGCGGCATCCATCGGGTAACAATACCCAGAAGGCAATAGAAATACAGATGTTAGTACTCAGGACAGAAGTAATTTGTCTCTTGATTTGGAAATCATTAGCGTCTAACGTACCGGTTAAACTGTAGAAGAAATCACTCAGAATACTAAGGAAAAGAGAAAAACAACGAGAGAGCACATGATATAGAAGTCAGTGGATAAATGATGCTCCTAGAAAGAATAGTACAAATGGGGACAGATGCAATAATCAGATGTATAATATAAGAAAATATAAGGAGGGGCGCCTGGGTGGCTCAGTTGGTTAAGCGACTGCCTTTGGATCAGGTCATGATCCTGGAGTCCCGGGATCGAGTCCCGCATCGGGCTCCCTGCTCGGCAGGGAGTCTGCTTCTCCCTCTGACCCTCCCCCCTCTCATGTGCTCTCTCTCGTTCTCTCTCTGTCAAATAAATAAATAAAATCTTTAAAAAAAAAAAAAAGAAAAGAAAAAAGAAAATATAAGGATAAAATACCAGAAGGATTTCAGTAGAAGTCAGGGTCAAGACAAGAAGGCCCACTATCACCACACTTATTCATCATTGTTGTTAACAAATTTTATCCAATAAAAAGATAGAAAGGAAGGAAGGGAGGGAAGAAGCCAGGGAGGGGGAAGGGTTTTATTATTTGTAATATTATCAATATTTGCAAATAATAAGATTGTGTAACTAGAAAATCCAAGAAAATCAAAGCTACCAGAAACAAGAGAGTAATAGTACCCATTTACAAAATAAAAACCGTTTTACTACTACATCTCAGAAATAACCCCTTAGAAAATATAATGGAAAAAAATTGAAATAAATATCGTGCACAATAAAAACAAAATAAGGGAAGAGCTATGTTTGGAAAGGCAGAGGAAAGAAGTTAAAGGGACTTCCATCTTATGGTCCATGTTATAGGTGGTAATTATATCCCACATTTTTGCTGTTTGCTGCACGTGTGTTAGTCCTGAGTCTCCAGTCAAATAACAAGCTCCTAGACTATAGGATCATGTCTTCCCTTTGCTTCTTATCTGAAATCTACCAGAAAGGCTAAAACTATCCGATTCATGCTGGGGTTTTTTGTGCATTTTTTTCAATTTGACTTAAACTTTAATTAGAGACTTGACAGGAGAAAAAACCCACTTTGTGAACTAACAAAAGAAAAATCACTATATCAAAATTATTCTTCTATCTCCCCCCACTGATAACTAATAATGCCTGTTAAATTTCATTGCTTCAACTAAGCACATTTTATAAAAAGACCTTTTAAAAATGAATCGCTAGAATAACCATAAGAACCAGCATTCTCAAACGACTAGGGTTAAGGGAAAGAGAAAGCAAATTCTTTCAAACCAGAATTTCCACTCTCCTGTCATTTCTCTCTCCTCATCTTCTTGCTGGCTGGGGGATTACCTGGTGCAACAAGGAAAATAATTAGTACATCTAATTCATAAGGAAGCGAGGCACAACAAGGAAGATAATTAACACATCTAAGTCAGACAGAGAAAGACAAATACTATATGATCACACTTACATGTGGAATCTAAAACAAAGAAACAAGCAAACAAAACTCATAGAAAAAGAGATCAGACTTGTTACCAAAGTTAGAAGGTGGGGGGAGTAGGAATTGGAGGAAAGTGGTCAAAAGGTACAAACTTCCAGTTATAAGATAAAGAAATACTAGGGATGTGGTGTACATGATGAATAGTTAACTTGGCTGTGGAAAGTTAAGAGAGTAAATCCTAAGAATTCTCGTCACAAGGAGAAATTCTTTTTTCCTTTATTGTTTTTTTAAAACATTGTATCTCTATGAGAAGATGGATGTTAGCTAAACCTATTGTGGCAATCATTTCACAAGATATGTAAATCAAACCATCATATTTCATGCCCTAACCTTATACAGTGCTCTATGTCAATTATTTCTCAATAAATCTGGAAAAATAATCCCAGTAAATCCAGAGTGATATACGAGTAATCATTTGTTAACTTAAGACTTTAAAAACATTTTTTTTACTTATTTATTTGAGAGAGAGAGAGAGGGAGTGCAAGTGGGGGAGGTGGGGAGAGGCAGAGGGAAAGGAATCAAGCAGACTCCCCACTGAGTGCAGAACTAGACAGGGAGCTCCATCTCATGGCCTGTGAGATCATGACCCCTATCGACATCAAGAGTCAGACACCCAACTGACTGAGCCACCCAGGCACCCGAAGACTTTTCTAAATCACTGGTGTCCTTTGCCTCATGGTTGACTAAGTCTAGATCCCTGCTTTAATTAGAACAGAGTCACTTGAGAAGTAAAAATGCCTAAGGAAATTCAAACAAGTGGGGGTGTAATAGTGTTGTATTATGGTTATAATTTGCATTTTCCTGATGATTACTAAAGTCAAACACCTTTTCATAAAAGACTTCTGGGTTTTGGCAATATTGTGTCCTAGAGAACCTGAAAAGTGTTCCTGCTCAAAAACCTTTTGAAAGATGGATAAGATATAATAACTTTCTGCTAAGAGGGTTGATCTTAAAAGTTCACATCACAAGGAAAAAAATTGTAACTATGTGTGGTGATGGTAATTAAACTTCTTACGGTCATCATTTCACAAGACAGTTGACCCTTGAACAACATGGCTGTGAACTGTATGGTCCACTTTTACACAGATGTTTTTATAGTACAATAATGTATTTTCTCTTCCTTACAATTTTCTCAATAACATTTTCTTTTCTCTAGCTTACTTCATCTTTTTTTAATCTTAAGTTCAGTGTAGGTAACATACAGTGTTATATTAGTTTCAGGTGTACAATACGGTGATTCAACAATTCCATACATTACTCAGTGCTCATCATAAGTGTCCTCTTACTCCCCTCTGACTATTCTATCCATCCTCCGACCCACCTCCCCTCTAGCAACCATCAGTTTGTTCTTTATAGTTATAGCTTACTTTATTTGTAAGAATACGGTATATAATACATATAACATACAAAACATGTATCAATCAACTGTTTACTTCATCAGTAAGGCTTCCATCAACAGTAGGCTATTAATAGTTAAGTTTGGAGAGAGCCAAAGGTTACAGGTGGATTTTGGACCACGTGGGGGTCGGCATTCCTAACCCCCACGTTGTTCCAGGGTCAACTGTACATACATATATCAAATAATTATGTTGTACACCTAAAGCTAATATAATGTTATATGACCATTATATCTCAATTTAAAAAAACAAAAACAAAAACAAAGCAGGGGCACCAGGGTGGCTCAGTCGGTTGAGCATCTGACTCTTGATCTCAGCCCAGGGCTTGATCTCAGGGTTATGGGCTCAAGCCCCATGTTGGGCTCTACACTGGGTATGCAACCTACTTAAAAACAAACAAACAAACAAAGCAACTTTCATTTAAATATATAACTGAGTTTTAGGAAAGTAAGAAAAATCCTCAAAGAGGAAAAACATAGGAAGGACTAAAGACAGAGTTGTAAATTAAAGCTGATGCTAGGACTACCTGGGGATGAAGAATCTATCTTATTAAACCCAGGGGACTGAATTTTGTTTTTCTCTTTTCAATTGGTTATGGAGTGTCTTTTTTAAATTAACTTTTTTTTTAGTAACCTTTTTTAAAGTATGACATACACAAATCATAATTGTATACTTCGATTAATTTTAGCAGCATGAACACACGTATGTAAGTAGCGTTTACACCAGGAAACAGACTTCTCTTGCCAGCACTCCAACAGCCTCCCTTATGTCCCATTTAGTCACTGCTCACCGCCTCACGGGAAATCCTACCCTCTAACAGCATCAAATTGGTTTTGCCTATTTGGACTTTGTATAATGAAAACACACAGTATGTACTCATCTGAGTCTGGCTCTTTTGCTTCACATTATGTTTGTAAGATTTATCTATGCTTTTGCATTAAGTTGTAATTCGCTCACTCTCATTGCTGTGTACGAGTCCAGTGTATGAATATATTGCAATTTGTTATCCTTTCTACTGCAGATGGACGTTTGGGTTGCTTTCACTTTTGATTTATAATGAATAGTGCTACTGTTAACATGTTATACCTACCTTTTTGTTAGCATCTGAACATACTTCTTTTCTGTATATACCTAAGAAGGGAATTGCTTGGCCATAGGGTACGTTCCTACATTCCTCCTAACCATAATTGTAGGATGCTGACAATTCAGTAGATACTGCCAAATAATTTTCCGAAGTAGTTGTACCAATTTACATTTCCACCAGCTGTATATGAAAGTTCCACCAAAACTCAGTATTGTTTGTCTTTTTCATTTTGGCCATTCTGATGGGCGAATACTAGTATTGTATTATGCTCATAATTTACATTTTCCCGATCACTATTGAGCACTTTTTCATATGTTTCTTTCATATGTTGAGCACTTTTTCATATGTTTCTTGGAAATTTGAATATCCTCTTTTGCAAAGAACCTGTACAAGTCTTTTGCCCATTTATTTTTTTAAGGTTGTTTGCCTTTTTCTTTTCTTTTTTTTAAAGATTTTATTTATTTTTTTGACAGAGAGAGACACAGCGAGAGAAGGAACACAAGCAGGGGGAGTGCAAGAGGGAGAACAGGCTTCCCACGGAACAGGGAGCCCAATGCGGGGCTCTATCCCAGGACGATGGGATCATGACCTGAGCGGAAGGCAGACGCTTAACAACTGAGCCACCCAGGCGCCCCTTGTCTGCCTTTTTCTTATTAACTTACAGGAGTTCTTTAAGTGTTCTGGACTTGAGTCCACATATATCCAAAAAATATCTTCATTCTTTTTTCCTATTCTGTACTTGGCTTTTCATTGTCTTTTGATGAACATAAGTTTTTAATTCAATATAGACCAGTCTATCAGTTTATTCCATTATAGTTAGTGCTTTTTATGTCTTCTTTAAGAAATCTTTGCTTAGCACAAGGTCTTGGAGACATTCTCCTATGTTTTCTTTTAATATTTTATTGTATTTCATATTTAGATCCCAATCCATCTGGAATTTATTTTTTCTGTATGATGAGTCAGGGGTCAAACTTCATTTTGTTTCAAATGGATATTCAGTTGACACAGGACCAACCTTTTCTACTGCACTGTCATGTTTCTCATAATTTGGGTACCATAGGTTTGCCTGGGTGGCTCAGTCGGTTAAGCATGACTCTTGGTTTCAGCTCAGGTCATGATCTCACGGGTGGTGAGATTAAGCCCCCTACATTGGGCTCTGCACTCAGTAGAGAGTCTGCTTGAGATTCTCTTCCTCAGCCCCTCCCTCCCACCACTTACACACTTGCCCTTTCTCTCTCTCAAATAAATAAATTTGAAAAAAAATAATTCAGGGTCTATTTCTGGACTCTGTTCTGTTCCATTGGTCTATCATCTATCTTTGCACCAGTACCATACTGGTTAAGACTAGTAAGATAAAGACTGGTGTAGGATGAGTTCTTACAAAATTGCAAAACAATAGAAGAAATCCTATTGGGAAACATCAGTAGACCCAGTAAATGTCATATCAGACGCTTCCCCCAAAAACCTCAGATAACAAAATTACCATCTAGAGATTATTCTAAAACATGTTTAAGGTACGTAAAAAGCAGAGATCACAAACAGAAAAAGCAATTTTTTTTGAAAAAGCAATTTTTTTAAAAGACTAAACTGATTTTAAAAAGAATCAGATAGAATTTCAAGGAACGTAACATGTCCTCCTTAAAATTGAGAGTATTCATTGATTCCATGCAAGTGGCAAGTCTTAGTTAAATAAATGATCGGTTTTAACTGTGGAAGCATAAACATGACCCCTGATTATTGCCCTTTCCAACTGCAGACATCAAGCAACCTTCCATCTTTTGTTGTGACATGCTAATGCCAGCAGACATGAAATAAGCAGGAAATATGCTGAATGGGCTGGGCATCCCTATGGATTCATCTCCAGGGTATTTGGTCTGTTTTAAATGTTAAATGTGGCATTTAAAAATTTTTTTATTTATTATTTATTAGAGAGAGAGAGCGCACACAAGCGGGTGGCAGGGGAGGGGCAGAGGAGAGGGAGAAGCAGGCCCCTCGATGAGCAGGGACCCAGATGCGGGGCTCTATCCCAGGACCCTGGGATCATGACCTGAGCCAAAGGCAGTCGCTTAACCGCCTGAGCCACCCAGGCGCCCCTAAATGTGGCATTTTTGTGAAATACCACCAAGAGGGTAATGCTACAAAATGACCCAGCAAATAAGCCCCATCTGGCTGATTCAGGCTTAGGCTGTGTTACAGGCAGCTGACATAATTCTCCATACTTACTTTCCCCAACTTGGATAGTGGAACCAGGATTTGGAGTAAGATTTAAATTCTGGTTGCATTGGTTATTGCTATATCTGGCCCAGAGCGGGCATCCAGTCCCTGAGGCCTCCCTTCTCCTCCCACTCCAGAAGGTTTAACAAAGCCAGAGTCCACAAAGATTGTGCTTTTGCCCATCTGAGTCCTAATGACCCTTAGGAAGTAGGAATGGTAGCAATTTACAATCTCTGTGTCAGTCACTGCACTAGATGATTTATATACGTTACTTCACTTCGATCCTCACCATCACCCTGAGAAAGATATAGACACAGATATAGATGATTTCCCCCAATTTGTTCGCCCAAGATCACATGCTAAATTGTGCCAGGAATGAGATTTGAACCTACGTGTGTTCCCGGTTCTTTCCATAACACTAAGTTGCCTGACTTGTGGCTTATTTCGAGGCTTTTTACATCCAGCTTCCTTCTGAACAACGTATTTTCATAAAATTGTAAACACTGGCCAGTAAGCAAAAGGACTCGGCTGATTTTCTTCTAGGCGGCTTTGTGGTCTTCTTGACCGTCGTGGTTCTGTTGCAGGTCTGGCTGCTCCCCTAGCCTGTGCTTGCTGCTCGCTCTTATGTCAACCCCTCACCCGGGACAGGCTGGATTGATCTTTCTCATGACGCTGCCTTCAAAGCCAGGGTGAGGCTTTGAGAGGGTGGCCAGTAAAAGATGGGATTCTGGGGAGCCATCCCTGCTAGAGCTGTGTTTTCACGCACAGGCACCTTCGTGGAGCAACTTTGGTGTAGTCGTAACGACAGCTAATGAGTACAAGTGAAGTTCAGTTCTTTGTGTAAACAGGGAGAGAGCATGTGTCTGAATGTAATTCCGACTGCATCGAGGTCATTTCGGAGCTGGTGGAGCTCTATTTGTCTTAGGAAATCTCGAAAACTTTTATAGGGAATTCGGAAAATATTTTCAGCCAGCAGGAAAGATAAAATCCCTGCTCACAAAGTACAGGCAGGGGCCCAGAGACCGAACAGACAGACTGCTGTAAAAGGCCCGTTTAATAAGGCATTAAAATGCCATCGACCTGGACACATTAAAAAGAGAGAGAGAGAGAGCAATGAAAACAAATACCATTCAAATAATTAGGATCTTATGCCTGAGGCCAGCCTGGATGCCAAGCAGGGCCTTCCCTGCAGGAATCGGCGCGGGGCCGATCCCCGGAAGGAGGGATCGGCTAAGACAAAGGCGGCTCTGCGCCCCGGTTTTTCCCCCAGCCCGTCGCGACCGCCCGCCCCTTGACGCTGAAGGCAGGGCATTGGAAGTAGTCCCCCTGGCCGACCTCGCGGGCGGCTTTACGGCCCAGTGGCTCCCGAGGGGCGCCGGGGCTCTCGGCGGGGAGGCGGCGGAGGCTGCCCAGGCGCCCCCGGGAAGGGCCCGCAGCGCGCTCCCCACCCCGCGCCGAAGCCAGCCGCGCCCGGCTCGTGCCTTCCCGCTCCGCGCAGGACAAGGCGGCATTTGAAGGCCTACTTTACTGGGTAAATATGCTCCAAACTGGGGTGAGGGTTGGAGAGTGGACATTTGTTTGCGAAGGTAGCTGTGAGGGGAAAAAGCTGTCTTTTCACGAGCTCCTGCAAACACGGAAGCTGCCTGCGCGCTCCTTCCTGCCGCCCCAGCTCCTGAGTAGTGGGAGGCCAGGTGCACGGCGGCCCGCACGCTTCCCCCCCGTCCGCCCCGAGGGCTCAGCCCCAGAAATGTACAAAATAAAGGACTTGTCCTCTTCTTCTTTCTGCAGTGACCCCGTGTGTGTTTGTGGCACCAGCAGGGTGCAAGGCTGCCTGTTGCCAAGCCATGCCTAGCAGGTCTTACTAGAGGAGCGGCATCCCGTTGCGTTTTCAATCGCCTTCTGTCTCTGGTACGAATTGAGAGGGCCTGGTATTTTTCGCCTTTTCGTGCACTTTTAAAAACCTCTCATCTGGATCTGTGTCACTGATCAGTAACTTCTGTTAAAGACTCCAGAAGAGAAACTTGTGACTCTCTGAATATGTTTCTAATGTTCTGTTTCTTCCTCTTCCTGTACCCTTTCCTTTTCTTCCAATAGATTGTAATCGCCAGCAAAGTCTGACAGTGAGAGATGGGAGAAAGGGAGAGAAAGAGAGAGAAAGGGAAAAGAATGAAAGAAATATAGTTTAAGGATTTTCTGGGGTTAATTTGAATTGGACCAGTTGGTTTTGTTTTGCCATACAAAAGAAAAATTCAGGCCTTAGGGCCTAAAACTTTCATTAAATTCAGCTTTGGTGAGTTCTAATAATACAGAGGTTTATTAAAAGCGTGAAAAATGTCATTGCCGAGGCCTTCCCTAGGCAGCGGCCTCACCTCTTGGGTATGACTCATGCTTCCTCCATGGCCGCCTGAGCTGTAAAGTTGTAGGCAGGATATTTAAGGTCCAGTGAACCAGCTCCTTGAATCTTTCTTGCCATTTTGCTGGGATCATGTCCCAATTAGCAATCTTGCCATCCAGAGTGGTAGCCGGACAGCAAAAGCCCGAGAAGGGCTGGGTGCTTACAGCTGTTGCAAATGATTAGTCCAAAAGGGTAGCGTACAATTTAGCACTTAGTCCCTAGCAGTAGTCTGCCGGAGGAAATGAAGAGATCAACAACATGAGAGGAGCACTGTGGCCGATTGTTCCGACCACAGCCACAGGCTTTTCTGTGTGTGCCGGAAATTGACCTCGTCAAAAGCTGAGGATGCAGGCCGGGCAAGCACACTGATAAGGCAGGTGATGATGCTAAATCATCCACCGCTCAGAGCCGAGGAGATTGCTCCATACCTTGCCAATGGTTCCCCCTCCTTAGTCTATAAAAAGCAGTGATTTTTTTTTTTTTTTCATGAAAATGCAGACATGAGCATGGACTGGTACTAATTGGACCAATAGGAAGCATAATAATAAATGAAAATCCCTTTCATTTCTTTTTTTTTTTTTTAAGATTTTATTTATTTATTTGAGAGAGAGAGGGAACACAAGCAGGAGGAGTGGGAGAGGGAGAAGCAGGCTTCCCGGCGGAGCAGGGAGCCCGATGTGGGGCTCCATCCCAGGACCCTGGGACCATGACCTGAGCCAAAGGCAGATGCTTAGCAACTGAGCCACCCCGGTGCCCCCCTTTCATTTCTTACTAAGTATTTTCATGCAGGGCATCTCGTTTGGCCCATGAAGCAAGCCCAGGAGGCTGGTGGCACAGATAGTACCCATCCTTCTCTGTAAAGAGGAAATCGAAGCCAAGGAAGACTGGGGGACCTCCAACAAAATAGTGGCAGAGTTGGGACTTTGTTTCAGGAATAGAGTAATTCCCAGCGTCCCTGAGTATGGCAACGAACTTTGAATGAAGGAGCAGAAAGCTCAACCTGTCTCTTCCTGGAGACACAGCTGAAGATGGCTGGCTTCTCTGCTGGAGGGATACCCTTTCCTAAATGTCCTTGAATGTTGTCCTGAATCCTAGATGAGCCCCAAGCCCCTGGAAGTGTGAGGTGCTCAGAGGGCTGCAAAGACCAGGCCGGATTCTTCCCAGCATGGCCCTCCCACTCCCTTTGGCACTCTATACCTAACTGCTCATAGGCTTTGGCATCTGTTAAAGGAGGCTTAACTGTGAGACAGGAGAAGCAATAAAGTCCCGAAAAGCAATAAAAGGAATTTCCCAGAAAAAAAAAAAGTCTACATCTTTTCAGCATCTAAAATGAAACCTGTGCAGACTGGCATCCCGTTTTGGGGGAGGGAGACATTAATTGAGCTCAGTTTTATCTGTATTATCTCATTTAATCTTTTCTGTAACCTTGGCAGAAAGGGAGCACTTCATTACCGCTAATATATAGGGATAGAGAGCCTCACAGAGCATAGGCATACAGCTAATAAGTGGTAGGCCTCCAGGCCATTCTCTCTCCGCTGCCTCGTTGCACCTCGCCATCTCTGGGAGGGCACGTAGAGCCCAGACCACCACAGTGACTTCTCTAGCACCCCTTAGCCTCCATACTTTTTTTGTTTCTATTTATTTTTTTAAAGATTTTATTTATTTAAGAGAGAGAGAGTGAGAGAGAGAGCACAAGTGGGGGAAAGGGAGCAGAGGGAGAGAGAGAAGCAGACTCCCCACTGATCAGGGAGCCTGACACAGGGCTCCATCCCAGGACCCTGAGATCATGACCTGAGCAACCCAGGCTTCCCTCCATACTTTTTTTTTTTTTTTTTTAAATCTCACCTCTCTTCAGCAAAAAGCTCACAAACATATACCCCAATATATTAATTATTTATAAATTTATTTATAAATTAGACATATTTACCACTGTACTAACCTAGACATTAGATATTTGAAAAGGATGAGATAAATATAAATAGAGGGGCGCCTGGGTGGCTCGGTCGTTAAGCGTCTGCCTTCGGCTCAGGTCATGATCCCAGGGTCCTGGGATCGAGCCCCGCATCGGGTTCCCTGCTCCGCGGGAGGCCTGCTTCTCCCTCTCCCATTCCCCCTGCTTGTATTCCCTCTCTCACTGTGTCTCTCTCTGTCAAATAAATAAATAAAATCTTAAAAAATTACAGAGAAAAAAGTTTCTGTATTTCCCGCCATTACCCTTCTTTGGAGAGAGTCCTGCTATAGATTCAGACAGAGTCCTGAATATAACTAAGAAATTCATGATTGCAGACATTATTCATGGAATTATAGACCTTCAGTGCTACAAGGTTATGAGGAGCTGTGCAGAAGAAGGAAAAGGAGGCTCAGAAAAAGGACGAGTCACATAGCCGGTGAGGGACAGAACTGGGACTAGAACCCGCATCTTTTCACACCCAGTCCCAAGCTCTTTTCACTGCTCTACACTGATAATAAGGAGCCAAAAGCTCATTTACTTGGGCTAGAAACCTCATGTCTCCAGTGTGACAGGCCATAGCTTAATGCCTGAACCTTCGGTGCCGAGTTTGGAGTAAATTCAGGTCCATCAACTGCCCTGAGACAGCCCTTGGCTTTGAGTCTGGGCCACAGAACATGTGGGCCAGGCCGTCAGCACGTGGGGTCTAAGGGAAGGAAGACTGTGCTGTGCTCTATTTGGTGTTATTAAAAGCAGCTCACATACTTTCCATCATTCCTAATGGAACCACGTCATTTTACAGACCCAGCCCTTGCTTCAGGCACCCTAGCTAGGAATTCTTGGTGTAAAGAACAGTGACTCCAGAACGAGTCTCTTCCAGGTCATCCCGAGGAAGAACTCTACAACTAGGAGTTACAAAGGCAAGGAAAAGACACCCCAGCTCTGCCACCCAAGCCAAGTGGGACTTGGGGCCATCCCCCAAACATTTTAAACAGTTGTTCTAGAGTGACCTGGATTATTTACTAACTCTGCTAGTTTGGACCATGCTGTCCCAGGTTCATGGAGAGGATGAGACCTAATGCAGTGACAACCTATCCCCCGGTAAGGTAGAGGGCAACAAGTTCATGGCCAACCTGTGGTGAGTGGTTGTATTTGGTAGAGGCAATGATAAATCTAAGTGCCACAAATTCTTTACTAAATTATATTTGTTGGAGTCTCCCGCTTCCTTAGACCTAAATCTAAGGAAGTTTCAGATTAGAGCATCCTAAGGAACTTACCTACTCAGGTGGGATGGTAAGTGGCTCATCTGCGGCTGTCCCAGCTCATACAGGCACCTGCTAGGAGACGAGGTCAAGCTGAGTAGGGGTGAAGGAATAAGGAGCACCATCATTTCCTAAGCATGCACCCTGTCCTAGGTACTTTATGTAGGGAGCCATGTTTGGGGGCTTCTTGTCTTTGGCTTTGGGTTTTCTCTTCTTAAGGGAGAGACAAGACCAGTCTTATCTTGGCTTAGGCTGAGTGGTCTCCTGTAACAGGGCTTGGGAGAGGGGACAATTTGGAATCCCTGAAAAGGAAAGAGATATAAGGACCTGGAGGGCAGATGCTGGAAACAGCCCCCATCTAGTACTCCTGGGGCTCACTTGCCCCCTAGCAAGCAATTGGATAAGACAACAGAGAGTTGTCGGTGTGAGCAACACACTCTCGATGCAAGCCTACTGGGCAGGAGGGTGTTCAGATAGCTTGTGACCCGGGGAGCTAGCCTATGACCCTACAAAATGAGCCGCAGGAGTGCCCTGCTCTCTCACCACACCAGCTGGCAGCCAGAGCAGGGCAATCAGGCCACACCAAGCCGAAAGCAGAGTCACGGGTGAAGGCAGCCCCCCTTGCTTGAGCAGGCCCTTGTCTTCTGCCTGGGCAGTTCCCTGGCTCCCATCTCTGAACAGCCATCACCCCCGAAGCTCTGCCGCCTCACCCAGCCGACGCTAGCAAGTGCACAGCCCAGGCCCGGGGATTTGCGGACTTGCCACTATGGCGGATACTGCCAGGCCCGACGAAAGACAGAAAAAGGATATAGATGGAAGCGAGCTTTAGAAAACACAATCTGCCTAAATTAGCATGTGTTTGGGGGCGTACACGTAGGGAACTGGAGACTTTGGCTGGTAGTGCCATTTACCAAAACAAAGAAGGCAGTGGGATGTTTGGAGAGCTCAGGTTTGAACTGGGGGGAGGAGGGGGGGCGGAGGCGGGGCTTGGAGATCCTGACATCTCTTAAATGGAAACATCCAGGAGACAGTCTTGGGAGAGGAAAATGAGATAAGATTTGAGATTTGTCAGCATATGTCGGTGAAAGACCTAGGGAGAGTCCCTAGTGAGAAGACATGGCTAAAGCCCCAGGCCTTGAACAACAGCCGCATTAGAGGCCTGGACAGAAGAAAGGGTTTCTAAGAAGGAGAGCCCAAGAATCAGGAGGGAAACAAGTAGGGTGAAGGGGCCCAGAGTCTCTGTCCTCGTGACTGGGAGCAGCAACCACTTCCCCGAGTTCCTGTCATAGCACTCGGGCACGGTTTCGTTGACTCTTTTATTCCAGGCACTTCTATACTCATGACTTATTTTTCTTTGTTCCTTAATGAAATCTTTTAGTTACGGAAGTAATACATGCTCACGGTAACAAGGCAGATAAAACAGAGATGTATGGGGGGAACTATCAGAAAAAATTACTCCTAAACCTCTTAGCCCCTACCACACATACACACACACACACACACACACACACGCATGTCACAGGCTCACGCATCACACGCACACACATATTCCATGCACACATATATGCACACACACAGAGGTTTGTTTTTTGCTTTACATTTCACACAAATGGGAAACCATACCTATTATGTAGAAAATTTTTTTCACACAATATATCATGGAACTATATATTTATATATTTCATTCTCTTGTTGATTGCTATTTAATGATCTGTAGTTTGGCCACACCAATGTTTTTTTCATTCCCAAATATTCTTGAGATCATACTCTATGTTATGATCCTCTTTTTTCACTTAGTATTAAATCAATTCCCTGTGTTATTAAATAGACTTTGTAAATATAATTTCAATGACTACATCACAGTCCAGAATATGAGTATATCATAATTTATTTAACCATAATTTACTTTCTGCCAATTTGGGCTATTAAAAATAATACCATAATGAACATTAAGCTATGTCCACATTTCTGGTTATTTTCTTTAGGATATGAATACTTTTAGAGTCTTTGTCCAAGTTACCAAATTGCTTTTTCTAGAAAGACTATAACAATCTGTTTTCCCACTGGCAATGATTGAGAGGTGCTCCCCACATTTTTTCTTAAGTGTTTATTCATTTGTTAGATAAAAGTGGTATTTTATCACTTTAATTTGCATTTCAGAAGATTCGTGAGGTTAGCTTTGTTCAAGTTCATTATCCCTTTGTAATTCTTAAGAAGAAGCTGATCATGGGCACCCAGGGCCCTCCATTTCTAAATCAGCCCTTCCTCTTTCACCACCTGCCCTACTTCAGATGCTTCTTTCCCACCCTTGGGCTCCAGCACGGCCCTCTCCTTCCTGGGTCTGCATCGCTTGCCATCGGCTCACAAGCCTCTCACTCCCTCCTCGGTCCCAGAGCTGGTCTCCGTCATGGCTTCTGTGCTTGGGGGTGCCTTTGCTCTGCCCCCCTGAGCCCCGCTGCCCTGGAGAACCGAACATAAGCCTAGAATTTTCAAGCAGGCTGCCAGGGTCCAGCATCAGACTGGGGTCAATGCTGACCTTGGGCAGACACAGCCAGGGCCCTTCCTGCCCCGACCTGGGCCCCGGGGAAATGGAGGGCCCCCATGGGGGCCTCACCCGCTGCGACTTTATACAACTCTATCTCTTCTTTTCCTTTCCCATTTTCCTCCTCTCCCCATTATTCCAACTCAGGCTTTAATTTTCACAAATGATACAATTTGGTGGTTTGGGGTTTCTGCAGGAGAATTTCTGTGATCCTCCGAGCGCTGGGACCTGTTTGCCCTTGTTAGACAAGAGGGACTCTGGACACTCTGCAGACCCCCGTCAGGCTGTGGTAATAAGCAGGGGCTGTTTGAGCTGCAAAGTGTAAACCTGGTCCTTCTTAGTGAGACTTCGCAGAAATCCCACTGGAGATTTTTCTGCCCCTGCCCTGTCTACTTTCCTTCATAATGATAAATGGCTGAAAAGAAAACTATCTAATTTCCAAACTGCTCGCTTTTTTCCTCCTCTTTCTTCAAGGAGAGAAAGAAGAACACAGTCACATAAAACAGAGTTCTTCAACGCCTGCTTCTCAGGAGACAGTTCTTCCCCTTTTCATCCCGGGCCTGTTTCTGATCTCTGATGGGCTCGCATTGAAAGCTCCAGGCCCGGCCTCTCTAATCAGCTGCGACAGACGACAGACACTGCAGTTGCTTGGGTTGCCCATCGAAATTGAATTGATTACCCGGCCCCTTTGCCATTTTGTTCGGCACACAATTGCTTAATAGCTGTCACCTTGGCTTTCAGTCCCAGCCGGCTGCAGGCTGACTGGTTCCCATTACTCGGGATGGCCAACGCAAGTTCATCACCTTTACAGGATGTCCCTGATTGATTCCGTATGCCTCCGAGACCTGTAATATATTTGCATAGGAGGGAGCATGGCGTTGTTGGGGGACGGAATAGAAGTCTCTCGGCTGCAGGAACTGCCAGGTTTAGCTGCAGGGCTCGCCATATTTGAATCATTACCAGGGCTTCTTGTCAGGAGTCTGGCCTCTGCTGACATAGCTGCTAATGAATTTGTAAGTTTTTTTTAAAAATACAAAACAACCCAGCCCGTCCTAACCTTTGCTGTCGCCACCTGCTGCCTGGGTGGGGATGGCCAACAGAACCATGCTTTTCCTGCCTGAGCTTGTGCTGCCCTTTTGAAATGACAGTCTCTCCCTCCCTGCTCCCTTCCCCTGCCTGCCAAGCGGGAGAACTGGGGCTCGGAGGGGGACATCTTTCAAGTGAAATCCTTTGCACTGGGAACTACTTCAATTAGACAGCAGGGGGAATGTTAACATGCCCTCCGGCCTTTTAAGTGGGTTTTAATTTTATGTTGTAAGATAAGACACTGCAAGGCTGGGGCTGCTACTTCTCCAGCAGGCTCCATTAGTGGGGTGAGCCGAGGCCTCTTGACCCCCTGAGGCCCAGCCAAGACTGGAAGTTGGTTTGGTTTTTTAACAATTTGTCAGTCTGACCCAGCTTCTCTTTCATTCTCCCTTTTGTTGTTCCAGGCTCTTCTGTTGTTGGAGGGCAGTTGGGTAGCCGAGCTGCAGCTGAGAGCCTAGCCCCCTTTCCCCGAGCGGTCGGGCCTGGGCCAGAGAGCAGAGCCCTGGTTGGGATGGGGGTGGGGAGGGGTTGCTGCCTGTCTATGGCCTCACAGCTGAACAGTCATCTTTTTTTTTCCCCCTACAGTGCAGGGCACTGTAGAAGCAGACACTTTTCATGTGGCAGGTTTCTGGCCCGATGATGTATGACCTGTTGGCGCTACTGAATGGTGCCCTTTGTTCCAGGGTATCCCATGTGCCCCCTTTTTATTGACTTGTTGATTCAGAGGGGCAGGAAAGTTCCACAAATCCCACTGCAGGCCCTGCTCTCTAGCCGTGCCCAGGTGGGGAAGCCCAAGAACTTCATGCTTCCCAGAAAGCTGGTAGGAAGATAGGGGCCGCCTAGAGGCAGGATATCCCTTAAGAGACAGTTTCTTTACCTTGGACTCAGGCAACTGTGTGTCTGGAGAGAGCCTGGGAACCCACATCTAGCTCCTGGCCCTCTGTCTGCGGTTCTAGAAGGTGTGGGGTATCCCAGAATGCAGTCTTCACCCAGAAAGAAAAGAGCAAAGCAGGTGTGAGGATGAGCCCACCCCCTTCCCTATCCCCTAAGCCAGGTTCCGTTAAGTTTTTCTCTGTGACCAACGAACCCAAGATGGGAACCAACAGCCAAGGAGAGAAGGAGCTTGGCCTCCTTCTGCAGGAAGGAGTCTCCCCCAGAGAGCAGCCTTAAAGCCACAGGGAAGGACTTGGGGGAAACAGATGACAAGGCTGACTTTTTACCCAGCAGGAAACTTCATCTTCATGTAGATGAGGGTTTAAAGAATGCCCTTATCCTTGCCTTCTCTTCTCCTGGCTTCCCAGAGCAGCCTGCTGTGGAGACGGTGGGTGACAATGAGCAGCTTTGGAAAAGGAGCGGCAAAGGGGAGGAGGCAAGAGGCAAGGGGTTGTAAGGAGGGGGACCCAACACACCTTCCACACCAGCTTCTCTTCTAATCTAATAGGGTGAACCTGGACTGAATTTCATCTCCCCTTTTTCTACTCCATCTTGCGGCCATGCTTTAGGGATCTGGCTGAGGAGTGGGAAGCAGAGGTCTCTTCCAGGCCTTGATTCCTTTCTCTGGGGTGCAGGTGCCTGAGGAGCTCATACATCTGACCTCTCCAGGAAGCCCCAGGCTCTCACTCCAACCTGCTCTTCAGTTCTTTGTCTGAAGAAGCCACACAAATCCCACCAAGAATTCCCTACTTGTAAGACCACCTCCCCCAAATCACCAGGCTGTGTGTTGACTACGGAAAGGGGACGGATTCTGGTGTACTGTCTGCCTTGCCCTTCTGGGGTCTTTGTGGGCCCTGGAATCCAGACCTGTCATCTGGGGAGTGGCATGAGATCAGAGGTACAATTGTTCCGTTGGCTCTAAATTCCTTGACTCGAGGCTCAGAGGCTCCATGGTATAAATGCTCAGAGGCGCAGAAAAAAATACCAGCAAAAGGGACACTTGAGACCATTGCTCAGCCAAGAAATGACAATTCAGTAGTAAAGAGCATCCACACACTTCACAGTTGTAAAATGGCTTTATGTTCCGGTATGTAAAATAAAATGTCCATGCTATATAACAAAACACTTGGAAGTTCCATATCCCCTGTTGGCTATTGTGTCTTCTAATAAAGTTTAATCTGTGGTGTGTGTGTGTCTGTTTATGTATATATATATATATACACACATATATATTATTTATTTATGTTTTATCTAAACCATTCTTAGTTTTTAACATCAAATGTGTAATAAAAATTTAAATAGATGTCTTTCCAAATACCCCCTCCAGCGTTCATTTTATTAAGTTTATTCGTTTGTAAAAAGCAAAGCTGAATTTGACACGTGGCCTGCATTTGTGAGAGAGAGAGAGAGAGAGAGAGAGATTTATTTATTTATTTATATAATATATAAATAGCTATTCAGCATGCAAAGAGTTTAGTGATTTCCCAAATTTGATTACAGAGTTCACACCAGCCACATGGATGGTCTGGTGATATTCAATGCTAAAGAGCTGGGCTGGGGACTACACGATCCACCTCACTGGAGAATTATCCTCGCTCCTCTGAGCTCACTGGCCAAATGTACTGGAAGAAATGAATGTTTTCTCGATTCTTGTTTTTATTTCTGTTGGGCTTTCTTGCTCCAGAGGCGAGGATTTTCTGGGAGCAGAACAGGCTCTGCCTGGCAAGCAGCTCCAGTGTGGTCGCCTGGGGACGTTGCCAGGTGAAGTGTGTTTCATAATTGCCAGTCATAGGATGCAGATGGTGCCTGAGAGGCCGAGAGTCTTGTACACCAGAGAGAGTGAGAAACTGCACGTTGGGGGCTCAGGGGAGGGGCTTTGTACCATATAAGAAAACCTGAATGATGACAGAGATGCTATTGGTTGCATTTTCCCTCCTCTTGAAGGAAAAAAAAAAATTTTTAATACCCATCAGGTGGCACTTAGCACATGACCTTCTCTGAAAGTCATCCCTCAGACCTCAGGACTCCAGGGATCAATTTCCAGGCCACTGACTGAGCCGTGAGCTCTACTCTCAGAGCACACTCTGTGGCTTAGCATGTCTCAGGGAACCTCCAGGAGAGTGGGCCCCCTGCTCCCCAGACAAGATTTCCAGCTTCCCTTGCTAACAGAAGGCCAGGAACTCAAAGATGTGCACAGAGCCCTCCCACCCCAGCAATTCGAGTCTTCCCCCAACCTTCCCTATGAGAGAGACCTCACCACGTGGCCCCTGAGTGAATCAAAGATTATATTATCAAAACCTCTAAGTATCTCACATGAACTCTCCACTGCCGTCCCGTCCCTGCACCTGTCAAGAGATGTGAGCTAACAGTGGACCCAGGTCCTGCAGCCCAAGTCACTTCTTAGATAATTGCGGTTCTTTCCCTTGTCGTGGCCTCAGCGGCACGTCGGAAGGCGGATGCTCTCCAAACGTGCGCATGCACGCACACGCACGCACGCACAATGCGCGCGCGCGCACGCACACATGCGCACGCACACGCGCGCGCGCACGCACACACACACGCACACATACACGCAGACACCCCGCCCTTTGAAATACCTTCCTGCGTTTCTCGGTAGTGCAGGCCACCCACAGAGGTTAACACTGGATTGACATGGTCCTGGGGCTGTCTCCGGACAGGGGAGTCATCCGTCAGTCCAGTTCTCCACAGTTCCCATTCCTGAATGATACTGTAAGGACGCCTCCCGGGACAGGGAGAAGCTCTGAGAGTAGAGAAACTCATTGGCAGCATTCAGGTGTGGCGAGGGGGGCTTCCTCTCGCACACGGAGGGCAGGCCGCGCTCCCTCGGGAAGGAGGCGGCGGGCCCCCGCTCGCGGACCTGAGCCTGTGAGAGCTGATTGTAGACGCTGAAGTGCGTGTTCCCCGGCGGCTGGGAGCTCTGAGCCGAGAGAGTGGGCAGCCGAGGCATCATAGTGGTGGCGGTGAAGTGGGCGGGGAAGGACTGGTAAGGCACAGTCTCCATGGTCTGAACACTGTAGCTTGTGTACGGGGAGACTGACGTCCACATGTTACAGCTCAGGGGGGGTGGGGGCAAGTCGTCCACCCCAGACACCCCGGCAATCTCGGGCCCCGAGCCTGAGTACATACAGGCTTCTCTTGGGGTCACCTCACTGCAGTAGGAGGGGCTCAGCATCTGCTGGTCGTAGGGAGGGGGAGAACGGAAATAATGATCCTCTCCCACTGCAGGGGGAGCTTCCAGATAGGATCGCTTGCAAGGTAGGTCCAGATGGCGGGCACTGTCTGCTGGAAGACAAAGAAACCTTCAGGAAGAGCCATATTCCACCAGCCCAGGGCCTGGAACCCTCCTTTTGGATGCCAAGATGGCCTACCATTGTCATGCAGGCCTTGCCCTCGCCCCATGTGGCCGTGGCACTTCCAGAATCATTTTAATCAGCTACAGCTTTTAAAAGGTGGCAGCAGCCAAGAAGTGGTCAGATTATGGACCCTGCTCAGAGGCCGCAGGGGACACCACATCAGTGGACACCCAGTGATGTAGTTAGCCAGGCAGCATATAGCTTTCATCCTTTGCCACCGTGACTCTTAGGGATGGGAAGAGGCCTTAATGTGCACTGGCATTCTTAGGTGAGGCCCACCCTGGCCAAGGAAAGTAGAGGCAACTGCCAGGCCGAAACAGGCCCAGAGGCCACATCTGTCTGAATGAGCCAGAAAATTAAAGCCACAATGTTTCTGCCTTAACAGAAACAGCTCCCAGGAAGGCCTTAGCAAGGCAAAGCTACTCGCAGGCACTTACTATTGCTTTTAGAAGAGGAAGTAAACCCTACATGTGTTCAAAGGAGTCCCAGCAGATTGTTGTTATACAGAGTCCAACTGAACAGTGTTTACAAAATTAAGAAATGGAGCTGATACTAAGTAAAAGGTGACTTGGACTTTTAAGGCTAAGCTGATAACGCTCTTTGGGGAAAGATGACATCAGCTGCCCCTAACCACCATATGTATGTGTCTTTCGACGTCCTCAACCATGACTGTCTGGAGTGGCACATCCTCCCCTGGGACCCAGGGACGACCCAGGCCTGAGGATTGGCAACAGCCCACTCAACAAATTGAAGGACACTCGTCCAATGGCTTCACGTGGCCTCCCTCCTTTAGTTTTCTCCAGGGATTCATTCTGGGAGCTGTGTGTGTGCACAGGGCAGGGTGGCCTTGGGGGTAAGTGGACTGAGTTTGAGGGCCTGCACTCACCTCTTCCCTCTGCCCCTCTGGAAGCCTCTTCCCTGAAGAGGAGGAACTTGTTTCTCCCTCTTACCCAGCTCTCTCGTCATCCTTCATTCATCCCTCCTCTCTATCTTCCCTCCAAGTTCCTCCTTTCCCTCAAGAGCATGAAGCTCTTGGACTTGGAACGTGGCCCAGTCACTCTAGGTCAGGAGTGAGCAAACTCTTTCTGGAAAAGGCCAGATAGTAAATATTTTAGGCTCTGTGGGCTGTAACGGAATCTGTTGCAGCCATTTGACCCTGCTGGTGTCACGTGAAAGTGGCCACGGACAGCAGGTAAACAAATGGGTATGTCTGTGTTCCAATACAATTTATTTATGGATATTAAAATTCGTGTAATTTCACATATCATGAAATAACCATCCTTTGATTTTTTTTTCAACTCTTAAAAAAGTGTCAAACCATTTTTTATGGCTCACAGGCCAGACAAAACCAGACAACAGTCCAGATTTGGATCAAGGGCCACAGTTTGCCAACCCCTGTTCTAGGCCATTCATTCTTTTTTTTTTTTTTTTATTCATTTATTTGACAGAGAGAGAGAGAGCCAAGCAGGGGAAGTGGCAGGCAGAGGGAGAAGCAGGCTTCCCGCTGAGCACGGGGCCCAATGCGGGGCTCGATCCCAGGACCCTGGGATCATGACCTGAGCCGAAGGCAGCCGCTTAACTGACTGAGCCACCCAGGCACCCCTAGGCCATTCGTTCTAATAGGACTGGAGCAGAGGGTACCCAGAGCCTTACCAGCAGCTCCCTAGGAGCTAGGTGGAGAGAACATTCTGGATTCTAAGGAAAAGTCTCCCAACTCATTCCCAAGAGAATTTCAGGGGCCCTGAGAGTTCTTCTGGTATAAATGATAATCATCTGTATTATAGATGGAGAATTTTACACCAGACCCGGTACCAGAGCACAGATGCTCAGGGCTCCTCTCCAAAGAAAACGAAACCAGTTCTTTTGCCTGGCTTCCTGGCCCCCAGTCTACATCCACATAGCTGATTTCCATTCACAAGAATGGAATCTCTTTGCAGATCCTGGTATGATGAGGTGGGGAGCCTGTTCTCATGACTCTGGGTCACCCCTGTTTTAGGATTGAGGGTGCTTTGATAAATGATAGCCCTAATCCCCATACCTCTGGACCCTGAGGCTTCAGCCTCCTCCCAGGCTGAGACAGAGTCCACCTGACTCTGTGTGATGTGCCCACCCCGCAGAGGCTCTGAGCAGTGCATATAAAGAACACCGGGCACTAGGCAGGGGTACCAACCGGCGTCCTGGGGACACCAAGGCCACAAGCTGTCCATGAGGATTCCGAAAGCTGCATTAAAATCAAGAATCAACATCCCTGCTCTAAGCTGGGCCAAGGCCTCTAACCCTCCAGGCTTGTTCTCCCAGACCACACGATAACCAGGTGTGTGTGTGTGTGTACATGCTCACATACGCACACACGCATGTGCCCACACAGGCGTGCATGTTCACACATATGATGGAGAGTGTTTGTAGGAAGAGCTCGTCTGACCCTCTAGGGCTTCCGGACTAGGAGAGAGCTACCTCGTCTTTTCAGGCAGTGATAGAAGAGGCTTGAGTCCCTCTGTGCCGGGAAGGTGTTGAGGGGAAGGTCCTGTGGCTCAGCTGCAGCAAACTGCACGTGAGCCCCATTCTCATACTGGTAGTGCTGGAGCGTCTGGTGGGCACCATGCAGGGGGCTGACGTCAGGCTTGGCGGAGAGCTGGGTGGAGACGAGCCTCTGCCTCACGATGCTTTTGGAGATCACAGGATATTCTTTGCTGGAGAGGTGGGGAGGACAGGGACAGGGAGACAGGAAGAGAGTAAAGATACTTGGAGGGCTACCAGGTCTGTGGGCCTGAACCCGGTCTGCGCCCCCACTTACCCCCCCACCCCCGGGCCAGGCAGTCCCACCTCTGCAACCGGGCCACACGCAGGTCACTATCGTCACTGCCCCGGAATCCCTTGGCAAAAGGGTTGTTCTCAATCTTCAGCTGTGTGATCTGTCAGGAGAGGACACACAGAGTCGCTGGGGTAGAGGACTGGGCTGGCTGCTGGCCCTCCTCCCCTGTCCCAGATTGTTCAGAGCTCCCGGCAGGGTCCAGGGAAGGGGCACACCCCAGCCCTCAGCCAGCCGGCCGGCAGCCTCACTGCATCCTCCCGGCGCTCACCATTCACGGCTGGCTCCTTGCTGGCTTCCGTCCATTCTACTCACTGCAGACCTTCTGATTCCGTCTCCTGTTCTCCTACCCCACTGGGCTACCTGCGTGCCTCTAACAGCTTCCCATCTGTGTCACCCCGTCCAGGGCATCTGCCACATCAGCTTCTGAGGGACCGTACTAAATGCAAATCTGTCACTCTGAACGCCTGAATGCCTGAAATCTGCCACAGCCTATGGCCCCTCCTCAATCCCCCCAGCCCACCTGGCCAGTCCCTCGCACGATGTGACAAGTCCCCTGAGAAGGGTTGCCTGGGCAGAAGCAGAGAGACAGGGGAGAGTGGTCTGTGCAGGGATCCGGAGGTGGTTTGGGGTGGTCAGGCAGGGGAGGGGGTGTAACAGGGAGGGAGGTGGACCCGTCTGACCACCGGCTGACCACAGGCTCAGTCTCCGGGCTCCCACACATGACCGTTCCCTGAGCCTCCTTTCCCCAATTCTTTCCCTTTTCCTGGCAGGCCCAGAGTCTGACCTTTGAATCCCACCAGGACGAAGAAGGTTATAGAACAAAATGGCCCAACACTCAAGCCACAAGACAAGCTCCACGCTCTTGGTTCTTATAGTTGCCAGCTTCGTCCAATCCCCATAATGACTTCGCACTGGAGATTTAGGAGTCTGGTCTCTCTTCCTGCTCAGCATTTGCTTTCTTGCTGCTCTGAGGGACAGCCCAGGTGTCCCCGGCGCCTCTGCCTCAGTGCAGGGGGGCTTCCCTTCCTGCCTCCCTACTAGTAGGCACAGAAATGCCACGCAGGGTCAGTGGAGGGGGGCGCGGGCTGGGGGGTGGCTGTACCTTGTGATTCTGGTAGGAGGTCACAGAGATGAAGGAAGTCTCTGGGAACACATGGGTGCAGAAGGCTGTGTTTTTGGAGCCGAAAGCGTTGTTCTCATCAGCCTTCACGATGTGTAGCCGTGGCTGGTACTTGTGCATGGAGTTGAGGATGATCTGGAAGAGAAGGGTCTCTTTCTGAGCTCCAGGTCCTCACCCTCTTGTCTCTGGTCTCAGTCAGCTGGCCTTGGGCTGGCTCTTATCCTCCTAAAAGCCCAGGTTCCAGGGCCTGACTCCTGGCACAGGCCAGAAAGGTGCTATACATAACTTATCTCCCTCAGGTTTCCTACTCCAGCTGCCCCTTCACCCTGCTCCTCCCGCTCCTCACGCCTGCCCTGAGACCTGCCTTTCCTAGAGATGCCTGCCAGGGTATGCAGCATGGGGGAGGAGCTGAGGAAAGTGTCCCACTCCGACTTTTTTCATCTGTTTCAACACTTGCAGAGGTCTGCTGAAGGGGTTCCCAGATGCATCCTGCCCTCAGACCTGCTCAAGGCTGCTCACAGCCCGGAGGGAAGCTCCATCATGGGCTAGAGTTCCAGGTGCCAAGGTAGGAGATGGCAAAGTTCCAGAAATAATGCCAGAGAAGGCCAGAAGCCACCCCCCCCCCCCGCATCTACGGGCCCTGGAGGATGCCTGGGGCTGGGGAGGCAGGTCGCCCCACCAGACCAGGAGAGCCCAGGAGGCTTGGCCCCGGAGCCCTGGGAGTAACACACAGTAGTTCCCGCTCCGAACCTGCCTCATTCGGCCGTGCCCCACGGTAGCGGCTGCATCATGTGCCATTAAAATGTATTTTTTATCGTTGACATTTGCCAGACGCCCTCCCCATTGGAGGCAGGACCAGGAATTTGGGGCATTTTATCAGCACCGCTGCTTTTGTTAACCCTTTGGCTCCTGTCCTGGCTGGGCAAGGCTGTGGTCCTCTGGCCCCATTATTCTCTGAGCTCCTTTCTCTCCTTCCTTTCCTTCTAGGGGTGCCCCTTCCTGGGCTAGCCCTTCTGGCTCCCACCCTTCCCGGTTCCCAGGGATAGGCACGGGGCAAGACTAAATCCCTGAGTGACCAGAGTGCCACAAGAAGGGCCAGAACCAGGCTCTTCCACGGCATGCCCAGGCAGAAGCGTTAGTCTGGGAAGGTGCCGCATTCGGCACACCCTGGGGACAGAGACAGCCCAGAGGGCAGGCGCAGCTGAGGATTAGGTGGGTCAGGAGCTGGGCTGTGGCCTCCGGCCTTCCCTGGGCTCCTTGGCTTGGCTGGGTTGCGCCACCCAGCAGAGCTAGCTTTTCTGCCTTCTTCACTGGCTGTGCCCCCTTCCACAAACCTCTGGACCCTCTCGGGGCAGGTACAGAGCACCCCAAACCCCCAGCCAGGTCCTGCAGCTGGAGACCTACTGCCCAACTGGAGCCTGCCAGATAGACAAACTCAGAGTGGACACAAGTCCTGCCTTGGGAGGCCTCCATGGACATCTGTTTCCAGGAGCCTGGGGAATGGGTCTTGGGAAATGCCTCCCAGTCCCTTTAGGTTACTCTGTCACCCCGCACTGTCCCCCAGCTGCAGGAGTCCACAAAGGACCCAAGTCCCCAGAAGACCCAGAAACTAAATCCCTAGGAGGTGGTCTAGATGCCTCCAGAGTCCCACCTCTGGGCCTTTTCACATGTGGTTCCCTCTGCTTGATCTTCCTTTCCCCTTCTCTCTCACCTTCTAGGGTTTTCATCGCAAGGCCCAACTCTTCCGGGAAGCCTTCCCAGATTACTGGGTCCTGTTGTGAACCCCTGATTCTGAAACTTCCCCCCCACGCATTGTCTACTCGGCTGTCGTGTTGCTTCCTAGTGGCTTCCTGTTTCTGCTTGTCCCTTCAATTAAACTGCAAACGCCTCAAGAGAAAAAGAAAGAGCCGTATCTTTTACTCCTTTTGTACCTCTGGGCTCTTTTACCCCCAGACAGGAACTAGTAAGTGCAAGGCAGGATTACGGGAGTGGGGAGACCTGGCCATGCCCGCAAACTCTCCATCCCTTCCTCTCCTATCTTCCTTTGCTCTCTAGAGACAAGGTAGCCTCCAAGGCATTTTTCAGGTCAAACCTCAAGGTTAAAGCTGTGCACAGACAAGTTCTCCGTGAGCGCAGGCTTGCTGCGGCTCCCCGGCGGCAGAACTAGCTAGCCCTGGCCACTCGGGCTCCTATACGGCGGGGAGAACACAGACAATGGACTGACAGACCTCAGCAGATGCAGGCACCTGCACAGAGAGGCTGGGCTGTCCCTTAAGGACACCGTCAGCCAGGTGACAGCAGCCGCCCTGCTCTTCTGCCACCTGGGGAGGCTTAGGCTGTATCAGTCCGGCCAGAGCCCTGGGTATCATCAACTCCCTGCTCCTCACTCACCTCCAGGTCCAGTCAGTGACCAAGTCCTGTGACTCCATCCACAAGATAAAAGCCTCTCCGTTCCCACTGCCCAGCCCCAATTCTGCCCACCCCCAATCTCTCTCTGGGTTTGCGACAACCTCCTCCCTGTCTCCATCTCCATTTTCACCTGCTACACATCAGATCAGGTCACTCCCTTGCTTAGAACCTTCTAGTTCATCCAGGAAGACTGTCCACTTGCTTTGTATTTCCTCCTCTTGCCTCCCAAGTTCTCCTCCCCTCATCCCTGCCAGCATTTAGAGCTCAGTAAATGTCTTGTATTCATAATGCCACCTTTGATGGTTCCCTCTTGCCCCTTGAGATAAAGGCCAAACTCCTTAGCCTATCAGACAAGGTCCTCCATTGACTGAGGTGGAGAGATTGCCAAACACACCTTCTAGGGGAGGGGCCCAGACTGGCTGGCAGGGAAAACTGGGAAGAGAGAAAGTGCCAGACCTGCAGGGGCAGGAAGGAGCCACTAGGGGGGTACAATCTCAGACACAGAGAAGTCAGGAAGGGTCCAGAAGCTTCTATGGATCTCTGCTCAGCAGCAGCAAGTCTTAGGCAAGCTCTTTCCCTCCAGTCATTGGGGTGCCTATCTGTAAAGGGAGGCCTTCAACTAAGAAGTGGTCCCAAACACCCCTCCTAACTCGGGCAGTCTGGAACCTGGACAGGTGTCTGGAAGAAAGTCCCGCTCATTGAACCAACGCAAACTTAAACTGGCGCCTCAGCCCCGACAGCCCAGGAGAGTGTGAGACCAACTCTGTGACTCACACCTGGCTTTACTTGGAAGTTCCTCAGGCACCACATTCATCTCTTTGCCAGAGTCTCACATTTATGTGTGTGGCAGAGGACGTTGGGCCAAATAGACCAGCCACATCAACAAACCCTGCTACATGACTGGTCCCACCATTGTTCTACAGAAATGGGATTCATTATGCTCTGGCGGCAGTTCAGAAGCCTGTTCTCTTTTAACAAACTGTGATAGCGCCAAGCGTCCATCTCCTCGAGAGATCGCCCTAGCGTGCTCGGTCAGCGAGGTTGAGCTTTATCTGCATTAGAATCACAGAACATTAGCGCACGGAGAGGCAGACCTCAGCAATCATTCTAGTCCAACCGCCTAATTTACAGATGAGGAACAGGAGGCTTGTAGTGGGAACTTGACTTGCCCAAGAGCACATAGCTGGTTGGAGACAGAATCCCGAGAAGATCCCAGATGGCCTCTGAGAGAGCACACGCTGCTCTTAACAGCACGCTCAGAAATTAATGATCAAGGGTCAACCCAACACTGTAAGTGACGAGGATTCACCAGGCCCTGATGTCCACCACAGAACACAGTGTATCTGGATGCTAGCCATACAAGTGTGGCTAATGCCCATTGTGTCATAGATTAAAACCAGATTTTCCCCTGCGTCATAATTTTACTTTCTAAGACTACCTTCTCCATCATCCTTCTTACCCTCTCCAGTCCTGCAAAGAGGTAAGGACGGGGACAGGATTCGTCTACAGCTTACACGGAAAGAGGAGAAACTGAGACCCAGAAAGGTAAGCGATTGGCTGAAAGACTATCCAAACTAGGACTGAGTCCGGCGGCCCATTAGCCAACTCACGAGGCCTTGGCCAGATGTGTCTTAGGCCTCGCTCCCAGGGCGGCAGCCCGGGGGCCCAGAAAGCCTTCTGCTTTCTCTCAGAGACACTGCGGTGTTTACGGAGCATAGCCGACGTGCCAGGCCCTGTGCTGAGGAGCTAAGTACTCTTTACAATGTCCCTATAAAGTAGGCATTATTATTGAGCACATTCGGTGCAGACGAGGGGGACTGTGGCTTGGGGAGGTGAAGGCATTTGCCCAACCTCAGACAGCCAGTGGGAGGCGAAGCTAGCCTGAGCTCCTACTTATACCTGGCTGCGGAGCACCAGGCCTGATCGGGAGTTGAACGGGGCAGCTGTATCTCCCAATGCACCCAGCAAAGGCTCGGCATTTTGTGCAGGGTGCAGCAATGTGGGAGAAAAGAAGGAAAAGAGGGAGATCAGTAGCCCTGGGTCCTCACTGACACGTAGACAGCGTGAGCTTTGGAGGGAGGTCAGCCCCTGGTGGAGGACATGCCTTCTCTGGCTAAATCCCACCCCCGGCAGCAGGTTCCCTCATTCCCTTACTGCTTACCAGCACCCACTGTGCCAGACCCAGTGCCAGGCACAAGGAAACAGGGGTGATTTAAAACCTCGTGGTTTCCTATCTAGTGGGGGAAGTCACAACAGTAATCCAAAAATCAGGCAAAAGTAAGTAGTGAGAAGATGTACTGGACCAAAGACTACATTTATCTTTTTATTTATTCATTTATTTATTTTTAAAGCTTATCAATTTTTATCTTTTTCATTTTTTTAAGACTTTTTTTTTTTGGTCAGAGAGAGGGAGCACAAGCAGGGGGAGGGGTAGAGAGAGTAGGAGGCTCCCTGCTGAGCAGGGAGCCCAATGTGGGGCTCAATCCCAGGACCCTGGGATCATGACCTGAGCCGAAGGCAGACGCTTAACGACTGAGCCACCCAGGCACCCCAAGAGATTTTCCTTCTAAGTAAGGAGTGGGTAAGGGCTTTCAGTTACTCAAAATCCAGAATCCATAAGGAAAAGAGCAATATATTCAGTCAAAAACTTCTGTGTGGGGATACCACTACATGCAAAGTCACAGGGCAAACGGCAAACCGGGAAAACATACGAGCAGTTCTATCACATATATGGGCCAGATTGTCCTCATTTATGCAAAGCTCCTAGAATGGATAAGTGCTCGAAAATCCGCGAGAAAAATGAGCAAAGGGTAAGGACAGCAGTTCACAGAAGAGGAAAAAAGATGTTTAACTTCACTCAGAATAAAGCAAATACAAACTGAGACTACAACCAGTATCTACGGTTCACCCGTCAGACTGGGAAAAGCCCAGAATGTCTCTCCCTCCCGCCGGGGAGGCTACAGTGGTAGCAGGAGTACCCATCAGTACAACTCCGATGGAGGGTGAAACCGCAAATTACAAATCCAAACACCCTTTGAGCAAGCAACTTGCCACACAGAGATACTTGACACGGGTGTAAAATGATATAGGTACAAGTTTAATTGAAAGAGCAAAAATAGGCATCTTCATTTCTGCGATAAGGACTGGCTACATGATTGATGGAACAATCGTGCAATGAAATTCTATGCGGCTATAAGGAAGGGAATTAAAGGAAGCTCTAGGTGAAGGGCATGATCTCCATGCTATACTATTGACAAAGCAAGGCACAAAAAGCATTTATAGTATGCTACCTTTTGCGTATAAAAGAAAGGATTTGAGATTCTGTATTCTGCTTGTATATGCAAAAAGAAATGCCAAAAACAAATTAGTAACAATGGTTAGCTGTGGCCGGGATCGGAAGAAACTGGGTGGATGGGGAACCAGAGGAGAAAAATGGTTCATTACAGACACTTTTTATTCATTGATTTATTTTTAAATCGTGGGACTGTATATTTCCTATTCAAAAACAAGTTTGATTTTTAAGTATAAAATTCTAGGGGCACCTGGGAGGTGCAGTTGGTTAAGCGTCCGACTCTTGGTTTCGGCTTGGGTGTGATCTTGGGGTCATGGGTGGAGCCCCAAGCTGGGCTCTGTGCTCATCATGGAGTCTGCTGAGGATTCTCTCTCCCCCCCTCCACCCCTCCACCCTAAAATAAATAAATCCAATCTTTAAATAGATAAAATCCTAACTGCGGTAAGTACAAGGGCAGAAAGGTGCATGGCAATCTGGGAGCATGTCATGGGGACCCTGAACTGCCTCCCTGAGGAAGGGGCGTTTGAGCTTGCATCCCAAGGCTCACGAGTAACTAACTAGGTAGTCAGAGGAAGAGGTGGCACACTGAGGGGACAACGCAAGTGCCACTTGGTGACCAAAGGGCTGCAGCCTACAGCCCCAGCCTGGAGCCAACCCAGCCTCTGGAACAGTTAGACTTACTATGTTAGAAATCATAAGCTGGTCTTCCAGCTCAGCAATCTGGGAGTCCTGGGACATAAGAGGTGTCTCTTCTCACACACAGACACACACACAAACACACAGACCCCACCCCACTGCAGCCATCGGCTCCCTGCCTCCAGATCAGGAGAAAAGTAAGACCCAGCCATCTCCATGTCCTGCTGCAGGAGGCAGGCCCTACCTCGGTGAGGCCCTCCTCAATTTCCCGAAGCGGCTTCTCTTACCATTTCATGGTTACCTGGCCCAGGACCCTGGGGGGGTGGGAGGGGGTGCAAGTAGGAGGCAAGGGCCGCCTGCCCATCTCTAGACAGCGGAACAGAAGTGGAGCTGAATTGGAGCTCTAAGGCAGCAGGTCAGTCCTGCCCAGCCCCCGTGATCCTTTCTGCCCCTCCTCTGGCCTTGGGCTTACTCCCAGAAACCGGTGGTCATACCCTGAACCTACCCCAAGAAGGAACAGATGGCCCTCCCGGACCATGGCAAACATCCACCAGGAGTTTTCTAAACCCGGTCCTGGAACATGTGGGCCATGTGGTCCAAGGGGTCCCTGTTCCCTGTATGTAGGACCAGCTGCCTAGCCCAGGCTCTCACTGGGACCCTGGACCCTTCTCCTGAGGGAGGGCTGCAAATGAAAGGCAACAGCTAAAATCCCTGACACACTAGGAGACCCAAGGGGAAAAGTCCAAAGCTCATTTGGCTGAGAAAGTTCCTCGAGGTCCGGGAGATTTTAGGGAAAACTGAAACACTGGAGGTGAGCAATGCAGAAGGAAGGGCTTGTTTGGGGGCAGACTCATAGCCCGACATGGCTCTTTCCCAGGCTCCTGCACCGAGAAGCCGGGCAAGGTGATGAAGGGCTCAGCACTCCCACCGGTGCAGGCCAATGAGCAGAAAGCCCTGGTCCACATGGCTTATCTAGGAATCCATCCTCCACAGCCCTTGCCTCATAGTCAGAAGCTGCTCCCTCTCCAGGGATGCTCCAGATAGTTGCAGATCTGACAGCTCAAGCCCTGGGCACAGAAAGACGGGTGGAGAAGCTCAAAGAATACTGGCCTGGGGACAGGTGTGGGTCCAAGACGGCTCCTTTACTCCCAGCCCCTGGGACAGTCACCTCTTCTCCAGGTCCTGCCGCTGCACATAGGGTGCTGTAACCAATAAGCTGCTCGTGCTGGGCAGATGCGGGGGGCGGGGGGGCAGGGGCGGGGAGGAAGATGCTCTGCATCCCAACCCTCTGCAGAGAGAGCTGAGTTAGTATGGGGAGTATCCCTATGGCCAAGGAGAGGTGAGCTCCAGGCAGGCATGGTGAATATAGCCAGGGCTACCCTCGACATCACGAGCCCCTCAGGCAGCCCCACCGGCTCAGACTCAAGACTATATGCGGGATTACAGCAAACCCCTTATGGACCCCAGGCGAGCCACCGGAGAGGCAAGCCAGGCTGGCTCACGCAAAGATCCAGCTCTTGCCAAGCTCTGCCCTGTCCACAGTGGCAGGCAGACACGTGCCTGCCAGCTAGTCCCAAACTCCCACCACAGAGGCCCTCGTTAACCTCTCCAGGTTGGTGCCGTGACCTGGGCAAGCAGAGGAGGCCAGGTAGGAGCCAACGGGGAGCAAAGTCTTGGCCAAGATAGTGCCCAGTAAGACCCAGGAGGCCCTTCTGTCTCTTGGTTAAAAGGCCCCGTGCTCTGGGAGGTGGGGACTTGGCCCACTCTTCCCATTAGATCGGTGGCTCACCTCCACCCCCAGGAGAAGTTGGGGCTGCCCCTTTCTGCCACACACCCCCAGCACCTGCCTGCCTCGCATGGGAAAACCTGGGCTCCTTGCAAAACGGAAAAATCAGGAGTTCATTACACTCATTAAGCTTTCTCCTAGTTGCTTGTTTATTACCAACTCAGAAGAGAACGGAACAGACTCAGAAAATTAGAACTAAGGGCTGCTTGTCTTATATACCAATCAATCAGAAATGACCCATTGCTGGCATTTTCCATGAGGAACTATGATTCACAGGATTCTGATGTGCATGCAACTCCTCAGGAATAGAACTTAGGTATGAAAGAGGCACATCCCTGCACCCCTCCTCACCCCTGCGTCCCCTACCACCAGCTGCACCCTGAGGATTACATGTGCAGCCTGGGCAACTGCATCTAGCAGCCTCTACGGCCCCCGTGCTCCACCCCACCCCACCCTGTACTTCCAGAGTAACGACGGGTAGCGGAGAGGGGCCAGGCCTGTGCCCCGGTGGATAATACCACGTCCCCAGACTTCAGTTTGCCACACACTTGAGCTAAAAATTTCCACATAAAATGCTTTTTGTGGGCCTGCCAGAGCCAGATGGGGAAAGAATGAGCCTCGGCAGCCTGGATGGGGCGTCAGCGGCAGCATCCCTGGGGCTCCAGAGTCTCTCTTATAAGAGCCAGGCCCCAGGCAAGGCCAGGAAGGAGCGGCCACCAGGGCCAGGGCGAGGCCGTCCCTTCCAGAGGGCAGGGGCTGCCAGGCCCAGCAGAAGGCACACACCAAAGAGAGGCTTCAGAACTCATCAGTGACTCTTTCCCAAGAAAGTGAACGTGTGTTTGGCTCCAGCAAGGCCAAATTTGGGGAAACCCAAGTGGAGAGATTTGACCCATCATCATCATCCTTGTCGATAGCTGCCATGTATTTAAAGCCTCCCACGTGCACAGTGCTTCCTGCATATTCTCTCAGTTAAATCTTACAACCACGAAAGGTTTTTAGATAGGGAAACCAGGGCTCAAAAAGGCCAAGAAACTTGCCCAAAGTTACCCAGGCAGCAAGTATGAGGGGAAAGATGTACTGCTGTGGGACTCAGACCCCGGCTCCTTCCCCAGTCTGGCCCCGGCATGTGCCAAAGCCCGGAGCTGGATCCCCAGAGTGGATTCTCCACATCTCCACCCCTACCCAGCCCACCCCCAGCTGAGCACCAGGGCTGGCTCTCAAGGCCAGGCAGTCTCTTTCTTACATGGCCGAAGGGGTCCAGGTGGTTGTTTGTGAGCTTCAGCTTCTGGAAGGAGACCAGCTGCCGCATCCAGTGGGCCCCAGTGGCAGGAGAATCGGGGTGGACATAGAGCCTTCCTGGCATGGCCGGCTCAGCCTTCCCTGCCACCATCCTGCCAACAGAGCAGACAGAACCACAGCGGTTGATTACTCTGGGGTCTGGAAAAGCCCAGATTCCCTGTCCCCTCTGAGAGCAAATCCCCATAAACCTGAGAGGGAAAAAAAAATCAATGCTCATCCTATACTCTCAATGTAAGGCATTGTGAGTGGGAGTGAGGGTCAGAGGAGAGCGTGCTGAGGAGGGGGAGCGATTCTGAATCTCTTTTATTTGCAGTAGAAAGAGAAAGGGAAGTTACAGACAGATGTGTTTATTTACTTCAAAGAATGGGGCTAATCACAAGTATATTGTGCGGAGATTTAGGCACTTCTGTGTGCGTGTTATAGTTTCAATTTTAAAATGTTATAAATTATATTATTTGGAGGGAGCTTCTCAGAGGACCTAGACAACTCTCAAATTACTTGTCCCCGGGCGCCTGGGTGGCTCAGTTGGTTAAGCGACTGCCTTTGGCTCAGGTCATGATCCTGGAGTCCCGGGATCGAGTCCCGCATCGGGCTCCCTGCTCGGCGGGGAGTCTGCTTCTCCCTCTGACCCTCCTCCCTCTCATGCTCTCTGTCTCTCATTCTCTCTGTCTCAAATAAATAAATAAAATCTTAAAAAAAAAAAATTACTTGTCCCCAATATAGTGCTTGCCCCCAAGGAAATTACTTGGTAACTGTCCCCTCAGCCAGAGCCTGCTCTGAATGATAATCCAACCCGAAGAGAGAAGAAATAGAAACATGGCCCTCGACAGGACCTGGCCTCCTCAGCCCAGTCTCTGCTGACCCTACTACCAACCCATTGTGGAGCCCACATCCCAGCTGGCTGCTAATTCATTCAATCCCTCTCTCTCCTTGAGTGCTGTCCTGGGCTCTGGGGACAGACAGGGTACAGAGGAGGTGGCCTTAGAAAAAGCAGCCCAGTGTTTATTTGTCCGGCCCCCGTTTTGCCCTACAACCCACTTGTTTCCCCCAACCCCTTGCCAAGGCATCCTGTCATCCAACCACCAGGCGGCTGCCCTTCACTGTGGATCAACAGCTTAAAGGAAGGGCTCACAGCCAGACAAGGAGCAAGTGGAAAAGCAGCAGAAGATGCCACAGACCAGGCATCTGGGTGCTAACCATCCAATATCAAAGTCCCCCAAGAAACAGCTCCCATCCTCCTCCCCAGCGCGGCCCGACCAGAGCCTATATTCATCCAGTGTTGTTGTCCATCTCTCACCCCACAGCATAGTCACCAGTCCTGTCTGTCCACAGCTGTAGGGAGAGAACAGACTCTTGAAAGCTACCAAACACTCAAACACTGCAACTCATTTCCAGCCCCAGCCCCATCTGCAGCAGGTGGGCAGACATTTGCCAACCCTGCAGCCCCTGCAGGCTCAGTTCCCAATGCCGCACGTCTGGGCAATCACTGGAACTAGCTGGTGAGCCCCTGGACCAAACATCAGGTGGTGGGGTGGGTGTGGTGAGAGAAGACAGGGGATGTGAGGGCCCCAGGTTCTTACCATTTGTTGTCACAGAATTTGTAGCGGTGGTCATCTGCAGGGACGATGTCAATCAGCAGGATATATTTGGTCTTGGGGTTCATGCCTGTGACTTTTACCTTGTAGCTGGGGAACATCCTCCTGGGGGGAGCCAAGGTGTGAGGCAAAGGCAGAGACAGCACCGGGAGAGATGGCACACAGGGGTGAGGGGACAGAAGGCCTTAAGGGACACTGGCCCCTGATCAGAACGTGTGTGAGCTGGGTAAGGCCCTTCCCTCTCTCGCCTCAGCCTCCCCCTACACAAGGGAAGGGCCGCACCAGTTGCTCTGAGCCCCGGGAGTTGTGTCTAGGAAGAGGGCTTACCTGGCTTCCCCAGTGCAATTCCCTCTTCCCCACGATCCCCTAATATTTAGGCCTACTGGCTGTGAGCAGCTAAAGCATAGAAACCCTCGGGGTCATGAGAGAGGATTTCAACAGCAACCTGGCTGCTTAATTTCCCTCCTGCCCTTTGCCAGTCCATATGCAACTAAAGTTCTGGGCTGCCATTAACAGGGGCCAGAGCAAAAGACCTCGAAGTCCCTGTCAGCTGCTTCTGTAATCAATGGAGTGTCTCCTCTGGGCCTTGCCTCTGTGGAAGCCCTCGGGCCTCAAACCAACTCACAGGCAAACAGGAGAGCGCTGCTAGGTCTCTGGATTCCTTTGGGGTGTTTAGCAGAAGTGTTTAACTGTGTGAAGACCATGCCTGGGCCTGTGCACACTCACCGGGGACCAGGGGAAGCCAGCTCAGGAGCCTCATGGAGAAAAGATTCTAGGACCACTGTGCCTTGGCCACACCACTGACAGGTTGTGAGGCATTGGGCAACTTGCTTGGATCTCTCTGTGCCTTGGTTTCCTTATCTCTAAAACAGGGATATTACCACCTATCTCATAGGTTGGTGTGTGGATTCACTGGATTCACTGAGTCCATTTGTGACTCTTGCCGTGGCCCTCACTGCACTCCTCCCTCCACAAACCAGTGGATGGCCGACCTCTGTGAAAATGGACTCACCAAAAAACAGGAAGTTTTCCAGTTTCCACAGCCCATGCTAAGACTGTCCAGGACCCTGAGGCTCAGTGAATATTCTAGAGAAGGGCTTCCCCAGACCCCTCAGCACACACACAGGAACAACAACATGTGCACACACCCGCAGGGGCACAGCTCTGCCCCTGGTCCCCAGGTCCCTGACACTGGACCTCCCCAGAGGGGCAGACAGACCTTCCTCACAATCCTCTCAGACACCCCCACCCTCTCCTAGCTGATCTCCCACAAAGGTGTTTCCCCCAAGAGAGAGGCAGGATCCAAACCTAACTGAAGACACTAGGGCATCAGGAACCAAATCCCCTGAGTTGGGACAGTGCCCAGACTGTCCCCTCAAGGAAAGCCATCAAGTGGTCCTCTGCCTCCTCACTAAGCTGAGAGAACCTCAAGGGAAGCTGTCCTAGACACCTCAAACAGGTGATTGCAGCCCCCCATTTTGTCAACAGGGGTTCCAGCTTACCTGGACAGGACAGGGCTTCCAGAAGGGATCAAGGCCTCCTCAAGCCGGCAGACCCTACAGCAAGCCCCGGCGAGGACCCAGAGGTGGGAGGTTCAGTTCTACCCCTGGCCCAGCCCCCATCTGCTCGCCCTCTCTCTTGCGGGAGGAAGGGCCCGTGAGAGCACTGCAGTGGGCCAGGGACGTGGGAGGCGTGTGGCCCTGTGTACGCACGAGCGCATGTACTTGAGTACACAGTGGAGTGCGCATGTGTGCACGTGTGCCTGCCTGGAGGGAGGAGGGAAGTTCTAGCCGCAAGTCTAGGGACTTATAAACCGTGTGGAAGAATTTGTCTCAGATGTCAATTGAAAGCATTTTCAAATGTCCACCCCACCCCCTCTCCAGGAATGGGGGAAGTGAGAGGGCTCAGGAACCCGGTACCGCCTGCTCACCAGCCCCTGCCCGGCCTGGGGGCACAGCTGGAGCCTGCACCACCCTCTTTCCAGGCCCAGCCTCTTCCCTGATAGGGCTAAAGCTGAAGCGGGGAGGGCAGCAGCTGCCTCACCTCCCCTCCTCCCTGGGGGAAGGCCAAGAATCCTGTCCCCTCCAGACCACCATTTTGTAACCGCTACAGAAACTGCCACAAGATGGGGCAGCCCTGGCTGTGCTTGGGCTGACCGGGCACCAGTGCCCTGCACTTAGCCTGTTTGTCCTGTAATCACTTCAGGTGGCAATGGCAGAGGGCAGATATGGCCACCCCCCAGGACAGTATCTACAAAGGGGGCAGGAGAAAATGTCTCCCTGCCACTGGAGTAGTCTCCCTAACCTGGGCTGAGAGGAAGGTCAAGGACCCTGCCCCTCCCCTTCTCCTACTCCCTACTACGCTTCGTCTCAGCAGCTCAGGAGGCCAGGCTGACACGGGCTAAATGCTTTCTAGGAGGCCTATAAGCAGCCTGTGCTCAGCTCCCCAAGGCACGGTCCTGTGATTTGGCTTCTCCTAGAAGCTGACCACAGCTGACCACAGTTTTCCTGACGGAAAACACCCTCAGGGAGGTTTTGCCAGGAATTGGCGCAGGGAAGGAAGGTATCCCCCAGCCTCTGCCTCCGCTGCCTACCGATTTCTCTCTTCCCAGGGCTGCAGCCCTTAGGGGCAGGGACAGGGGGGATGGGATAGCTGGTCTGAGCCGGGAGTTCAAGAGTCCACTGCTCCAGGCCGAACTACTCAGGTTCAGGGAGCGCCACTGCTTTCACAGGAATAGGTATCTCCCTATCTGTCAGGGGTCCAGTTTGGTGACTGCTTCTGAGAACACGAGCCTTGGGGACCCTACCATTTCCCCACCTGCGGGGCTCCAGTAGAATGCAGGGCACACACGGGTTGGGGAAAGGCTGTGTGTGCAGGAGAAGCACAGGGTCCATGCAGCCTGTCAGCCTCCCCTCCCCGCTGAAGGCATCTGCCCTTGGTTCCAGAGGGGGCTAAAGCTGGAGCCCAGAGGCCCAGCAAGGGAGCGCTCCCGGGTGGGCGTGACTCCTGCCACCAACGGCAGGCTGGGTCTGGGAGCTGTGACCTCCTCGGGGCTCCCCTACACCGGGAGGCCCTCTCTCCTGAAACCGATGGAAGGAGGGGGCGCGATGTAAATTGTTTCTGTGACTCAGGACGCAAATGTACCTGGAAACCACCACTGTGGGGGAAATGAACAGCTCAGCGGGTCGGGGAGGGAGGGCCAGGAAGAGAGGTTAGGGCTCTGAGCCGCCTGGCTCCCACTCTGCCCGCCACGGGCGCTGGCCGGGAATCCCGGGCTCGCCTGTCCCGGACACCCCGCGGCCCCCCCACCCCCAGCCCCGCGCCGTCGAGCCCTCTCCCCCACTCTCTCCCTGCGCCCCGCGGGCCTCCCGTCTGCGTCCCTGGCGCCCCCTCGGGGCTCCGGGCCCCGCAGGCAGAGGGGCGCTCCGGGCGCCCGCGGAAACGGCTCCGCCGGGGAATAAACAAGCCGCCCGCCCCGCCGCCCGGGAGGAGATGAAAGCCGGGGGTTTCTCCTCTGATCATGAAACAGGCTCTGAAAGGGTGCGGGCTGGAGCCTTATCTACTTCATACTCGGAAATGGTTTTAGAATGAACTGCTAAGATAAGCTTCCTTGGACGTTTCTCGGCGTGGGAGGCTTGCGGGGCGCGGGGCAAGGGATTCGGGGCATTGTGATCTTGGCAACAGCCCCTCAGATGCTCGCTCGCTGCTGAGGGGGGACGTGCAAGTTCAGCTGGGCTCAGACAGCCGCGGGGGGCTGCCGGCTCCCCGGCCTAAGCCCTCGCCAAATTCCTGACCTTGACCTACGCGAGCCCCTCACCAATCCAGAAGGGGGGGTGCAGGGATTAAGCCGGACCTAGGAGACCAGCTAGATTCTCTCCACCTAGCCAGGCCACCAAACCCCAAACCCGAAGGCACCCGACTTTCTCTGGGGGCCCGGAAACCCCAGGAGCAGCTAGATGTGCCTTCCCTTAAACGTAGGCACAAAACCAAATCCAAGGGGTGAGAAGGCCGGAGAGGGGCTTCGAGGGGGGGCGGGGGTTGGTGGGGTGGGAATGCACACAAGAGGATTCTCTTCTGTTTCTTTATCTGGGTGGTGCCATGATTGGGGGTACTATTTGTGAAAGTCTATAGAGCTGTACAATTAAGATTTGTTCATTTTTCTGCAGGAATGTTCCACTTCAATAAAATGGACATTGAAAATTACACCCGTGTGTATATCATATGTGTGCGTGTCCACACACACACACACACATATATATATATATATATGCACACCAGCAGCAGAGCCCAGAGTCTGAAAGGAACCGGTTGCAGGCAAAGGATGGGGGTCCACAGAAAACCCCACCCTTCTTCCTATCCCTAGTGTCTGGGAATCTTGAGAGACATTTCTGAGTATGTTGGGAAGAGGTTAAGGCCCATCAGCCAAGGCTCAGTTTCCTGGGGGAGCGGGGAGCTGTGTTGCTGATGCTGCCTATACTGAGACCAAACCTTCTAGAGCCTAATTATTTCTGAGAGCAATGGCAAAGCTTCATAATTTATTCCCACTTTACACACACACACGCACACACACACAGAGTTTTCTAATTCACTCAAAGCATTTTTAAGAAATATTTTCCCTGAGGTGGGGGGCAGGAGTGAGGGTGTGTGGAATGAATGCTGTTTTGGAAGATCAGTTGCTTCTCAGATTCTTTTTTAAAGACACTTCCTTCTGATAGACTTTTGCTTTCAGAAAATACTTTAGAAAGAGATCAAAGGACTCTCTCTCCAACCCACTTTCCCAGTGTCTTCAACCCTTACTTGTCTTATCATCCACGCCACTGGGTTCTGACGCTCTGTATACAGAGCAAGGGCAATTGGCTTTGAAGCCCCGGATTAAGCTGGGCCAAATCCTTGCCTCAGAATAACAAACAATACAGGTTCAACAGGAGTTCTCATCGGTAGTTCATTTTTCAAACGCAAATTCACTGTCACTAACACAAGCAACATTGAACTCAACAGGCTATGAAGGCTGATAGTGGAGATTTATCTGGTGGCAAAACCATGACCTAGGAGGAGAGCAGTCAAACGGTTAGGAAATTTTCATTTTGGGGAGGTTTATATTTAAATTTTTGTGGAGCTCGCTTTTATCTATGTTTGGGAGAAAATGCAGTTTCTCACATGTTTCAAGCTTGGCAGGGATGTGAAGGAGGTAGAGACAGGAGGGGTCTGCTCGATGCAGTGAATGGCTTAAAACTTGTGAGTTCAGGAGACTGAGAGGGACAGAAACTGGCTGGGAGGATTCTGGCCCATTTTACACCTGACATCAGGGGTTACTGAGCATTCAGAAATTGATGTCTCCCAATGTGATTGGCATTTTATTCCCCAGATCAAATGGTTTGAGAATCCAAAGCCACTATCCAATGAAGGGGATTATTCTCTCCTCGGCCTTAAGACCTTCAGGGCTTCAGGCAAGAGGCTTGTGACCAAAGACTCAAACTAGCTTGGGAACATCCTGGGTTCCCCTTTTCCAGGGCCTGCCTCTCCCTCAACCAGACAGCAATGACCATGCCCCTAACCAGCCAGGGTCTCTAGAGTAGAGCAACAACCCCACATTGAATGGCCTTGTAAATAAGCCATAAGGGGAATTTCTCAAAGTTGGGGTTTTGTTCTGGGGGTGGAGTATCATCAGCTTGGCTTGTGTAGACTCGGGAACTGCCTAATCTTGCTTCTATCTATAAGAGCCAAGTGCCTTCCCTTCTCTGGGGTCAGGTTTACGTTCCCCTGGTTCTCCTCCAGCTCACGCAGTCTAGGAATCTGTGATTCAAGGTTCAGGAGAAGGGTCCAGGCCATCTGCTAAGAAATGCAGGTGTCCCAAGAAGGGTGCTGGTAGAGACACAAAGAAGAGAACTGGGAGTCCACAGGATGTTGAAGAGCAACCGAGCCCAAGCAAAGCAAGCTGCCTCCTGAGGCTGCCCAGGCGAGGGAGGCAGTAAGGCGGAGGGGGCCACGGGGATCAGAGTCCTGAATTTGGTCTCTGAGGTCAGTGAGCAGCTATGCAGGAGGAAAGAGGGTCTGTGAGAACAGTGGGGAGGGGCGATGAGGCTAGTGACTTTCTTTAGGACTAGACCTGTTGCACGAATAACTTTCCGCCAGAGAAATGAAAGGGTGTGATGAAACCCTAATTGGCCAACTTCATCACAGCCATTTAAAAATTATTATCATCATTCCCTGAGGCCCATCTCTAAGCCTTCACTAGGAATCGGGCACAAACATCTGCCTGATGTTGGTACCTATGGAAGTGTATGTGTGTGTGTGTCTGTGTTGGGGGGAGGGAAGGAGGAGGACCCATGCAGATGCAGGAAACCCCACTGAGGAGAATCACAAATGCCTTTTGTTTTCAATGCCAGAGGCCAGGCTTGCCCCAAGAACATGCTGACCATTTATTTTCAAAAGACAAGGTTATTTCTGCTGCCTAAAAAGGGAAATTCTGAATCTTTCTCTCTCTTCTTTCCTTCCCTCCACCCCGGCAGTCACAAGAAATAAATTCCCCCTCTTCACACCTATAATCCACTCAACAATTTACCATAAGTAGCTCATAGGACCCCTGGTTTGAGTCTCAGAGTGCCTGAGAAAGGAAGGCTGGCAGGTAAGTCTACAGTCACCAGCTCTGTGTTAGCCAACACCACAGGAAGCTTAGAGATGTGCTCAAGTGCACTCAGCTAGGAAGAGGCAAGGCTTGTGACACCTGGCTCCCCACAGTCCTCAAGGACTATTCTAAGCGGCACCCTCTACCAGGTTCCCTTCATGCATCCTCCTTCCCCATCTCCCAAATGCAGCAAATTCAGGCCCTGATATCCCCCTGCTTCTTCTCCTGATAGAGGCTCCAGGTGGCCTTGCCACCTACCAGGCTGGGGTGGCCAAGTGGCCAGACTTTACCCCCAACAAAACAGAGGAAACCTTGCAAGTCCTGCCAGGGAAAGGACACGAGGGACCACAGGACTACTCCACTACACACTGCAAACTACCAGGTTTTTTTTTTTTTTCTTTTGAACAGCCCACCGGTCTCTGAGCAGTTCGGCAGAGTTCTTTAAAAAGTAGAAGAAAAATGCTAAGTGGATGCCAGACATTTCTCTAATTACGATTAATTTTAGCTAGCATTTATGGCACGCTTACATGTGCCAGGAGCTGTGCTAAGTGCTTTGCATACAACCGTATGTATGGTTTTGCAGAGGGGGACGAGGAGAGGGCAGAGACCCTGCAGCACCTAGCCTGAGGGTTGCACAGAGGCAAGCAGCTGGCCCTTAAGGCTTCACCACCTTATTCCTTGGAAAACCCAATCATGGGCCCATGGCCAGACAACAGCACATTTTCACACCTACCCTGTTCCCCTCAGGGATTAAAATCAAATGGGAGTAGGTGGGGAAGGGGTAGTTTCTACACCTGAACTTTCCAGCTTCACTATCTGCAGCAATCCCCCTTCACTGATAACTGCTGGCCTAGCCCCTCCTGCCCCGCCCGCCCAAGACTCCTGGCCCCATTGAATCTCTCTCCTCTCTCTTCTCGCTCTCTCTCTCTCATCTTGCCCTGGCTGCATCTTCCTCCTCTCACGCTTTCCTCCAGGCTCTCTCCCACAGACACCAGCGCATTTTAAAGATGTTTCCACTTTATAAATCATTATTCTGGCAGCCACCCGAGAGTTGCTCCCTAAACAACACACCGGGCCCTTTCCCTTGGCTGAGGGGCGGGGGGGGGGGGGGGGGGGGTGCTGTCAACAGAGGAGCAGCACCCCTGGGATGAGAGATCTGGGGTGCACGCTGCCCCGGAAAATTATGGAAATAGGAAAACACAGGTCCCCTCCCTCCATCTGTTGAGGGCCATCTCCGGGTCCCCAATCAATGCAATCCTGAGAAACCAGGCAGGTCCCCAAAAGGAGGAGGACAAAGCAGGATAGTGCTGGAACCGGGACCTCCGACGTCGTGATCCTTATTTGCATTTTATTTGCATAGTGCTACCCCTCCCTTCCTTCCCTCCCGCTGGGCTTCCTAGAGGAGGATTCCCCGGGTGAAGTTCTGCGCCCAGTAGCAAACCGTGGTAGGATGCGGGGCTAAGGCGAGAGCGTCCAAGGGGATCCCCATCTCTCCCACCAGTCATCTTCCATCCCCCAAGTAAACGTCCCAGCGCTGACCTGCCCGCCTTGGTGATGATCATCTCGGTGCCTGCCTCGTGGAACTTCTTCCAGAGCTCCTTCTCATGCAGGCCCACCTTGATGTTCTCGATGGTCTAGGGATGAGAGGGAAGGGGACTTTTGTCGGCCTGGGCCACGGCTCCACGAGGAGCCCTCAGGACGGAGAACACAGACTCAAGGAACTATGCAGAGTGCTGCCAGCCCCGGGACCGTTTCGTTTCATAAAATTATACTGTACCACTGGTAAATTTTTCAAAATGTAATCAGTAGCTGAGACCCACTCCTTCGGAGTTGCACCTATTGTGGTACGCAGAGGACACATCCTGACCGCGACAGGGTAGATGACACACTACACAAACATAAACACTCCACGTGGCGGGACGTAGCCACAGACTTTCGGACAGACACAGGAGGGACACGCGCACCCGCAGACGCTACGCAGACCCATGCCGGCCGAGGGCGTGCACAGACGGATTCCTTTTATTGCGATCATCAGGTTATCACTGTGACCCTCTGAGCGACATCCGCGCGGCCGCTCCCCGCTCTCACCCGGCTGGGATCCGTTCTTCGCTCCCGGTGCCAGAGCTTTCGCCCCCGACCCCCGCCCTCTCGGCGTCGTCGGAGCTGGACACTTGGCCCGGGCTCGCCCCGCTGCCACAAGGGTGCCCTCCCCCGCCTGTCCCAGAGTAGCCCCGAGGGCGCGAAGCCGAAGAGGGACGCAAGGCAGAGAGCGCGAGCCCTGCCCCGCGGAGGAGAACACGCAGTCCGGGACGCAGCCAGGTCCCCCGGGAAGCGAGTCCTGTCCTCTGCGGGGCAGACTGGCACACGCAGGCGGCCCTGCAGACAGACCGACGCCCGACCTCTGCCCGACGGCCAGCGGGCCCTACCTGCTCCGCGGCGGCGGCGGCGGTGGCGGCGTCGGCGCCGGGGCCCGGGGGGCTGCCGAGCGCGGCTCCGCTGAGGCCCGGCGCAGCCAGCGCGGGCTCGGGGGCGTTGGCGGCGTTGGAAGCGCTGGCCTCGCCCAGCGCCGAGCCCGGGGCCCGGAAGGCCTCCTCGCTCTCCGACAGGCCCTTATCCTGCAGCATCTCCTGCGGGCACAGCACACACCGAGTCACATGCCCGGGTCCACACTCGCCAGAGGCCCCACAGCCCGCTCCAGCCCGGCCGGGGGACTTCGGGCCCGGGAGGGAAAGGCGCACGTGGACACCGCCCCCTTCTGAGCTGCGGGAGGGAGAAAATGCGGAGGGTAGGACCGTGGCCTCCTCCCTCTGGGTTCTGAACCTGGGAGGGTCTGTGTGCGGTTCAAGGTCTGCCTGCTCCTGGGTGTGGGGCTGTGTGATGAGCAGGCCTGGGGGAAGGACCGCCCTCTCGGCATTGCCCCAGCTGCACCCCCAGTCCCTCCCTCCTGCTCGGCTCCAGTGGAGCCTGAGGCCTGGGTCTCTTTTCGCTGTTTCCTAATAACTGGGGTCCAGGCCCACTCTTGGGTCAGGGCAGCCAGGACACTTCCTGGGTAGGCACCAGAGGACGGCCGGGCCAGGAGGGCAGGGCCCAAGCTCCTGGGGCTCCACACCTGCAGAAAGAGCCTAGGGCTGGGCAGTCCCTCAGGCCCTTGCTCACCCATCTGCCCTAACCCACTCCCTTAGACAGCAGTCAGGTAAAGCCTTCCTGAACCAAAGGCTTTCACTCCTGCACATTCCCACTCCCACAGACAGCTTCTGGGTCCCTCACACAGGCACACACAGCCTCACACCCAGACACAAGCACCCACACAGAGCTTTCTAGTCACTCAAGCAGCCACACTCTCCTAGGGCAGCTCTGATTCAGGCCTTGAACTCAGCCAGGGGCCTCACAGCCTTGCCCACACATTCACATTCGCTGGCTCACTCAGTCACACTTTAGCTCCAAAGGGCTCTGCTTTGGGGCAAAGGACTGAGACCCTTCCTAGCTAAGGACCAGGCCTGTTGGGTGGGTCCAGGTCACAGGCACAACCTAGTCCTGCTCCCAGGCACAGCCGTCCTTCCGCAAGTGTCCAAAACTATTCACCAGCCTGCCCCAAGTGCCTGCTCCCTTCTAGAAGTTGGTACTGAGATATCAGGCTGAGAGCCCAGGCAGCAGGACCTGCCTTTCCTGCCTCCATCATGGATGCACCCCTGCATTATCTCTGCTTCTCCTTTCCACCTCCCTGCTCTTCTCCCTTCTTTGGCACCTGGTGGGTCTTTCTATGTGCCTGGCTGCCTCTCTTCCTGTCTTCTTTCTTTTCTCTCCTGGGTCTCCCTGAGCATCCCAAGGCCCAGGCCTCTGACCATCCTGCCCACTGGCCTCCCCATCCCAGGTCCTAGACATTGGCTCCCAGGGCCTCACAAAGTAAACAAGCCAAGTGCAACCCAGGGAGATAAAAAGGGGCCTGGGCGAGTTGGGGCTGGGAAAAGCCCATAAAGATAAAGCTGACAGCCCTCCCAGGCCTCCAGCCACAGGCAGCAGGAAACAAGTCTTGCCCGGCATGGCTAGCGCCTGTACCCGCCTTGGGCCACATGCGGGTTCCGAGCCAGGCCTAGGAAACCCGGAGCCCCCCCCGGCCAAGGGGACACTGCTCGACGAGGGGAGTTGCACGCTCTGGCCCAACACGCTGGTTCCAACTGTATCTAGGGCCAGCGGGATGGGCCGCCGCGATCGGCTGGTCCCAGGTGCGGCGGACCGCGGGGCCGGGAGGACGCGCCGCCTGGCGCAATGCTGTCTTGGCCACTGGGTCCTCTACGGGGCACTTGTCACACCAGGAGCCATGCAGGGCCGCAGTCTGACTCACGCCCGGCGCTCTCAGTCCTGTGCACGGAGCACGGCCGCGGCCGGCATCCACTGACGCCAGTCCCACGGCTCCGATCCGAGACGAGGGCGGCGTGCGTGGTGCTCTCCTTCGCTTCTTCCTTTTCTCTCGGCCCCGGAGACACATCCCGACATCGCGACAGCTGGCCCTCGCCCTGGCTGGAGCTCCCCGCTAGTTTCCTTTTCTTCCCTCCCGGCTGGCCCAGAGTGGCCGCCCCCATGGTTCCCCTCGGACCTGGAGCCCCGGCGCGAACGGCACAGCCGGGTTCCGCACCAGCTGGAGCCCGCGGCCCGCGCGGCCCGCAGCCTCCGCGCTCGCCCCTCTCGCGGACCCCTCCGTGGACGCGGCCCGCAGGCTGGGCGCCCTTTCGCTCGGTCCGTCGCTTTCAGCCAACTCGTTTTCTAAGAAGAGCATTTTACTTTTCACTCTAGATTACTGGTGGTATTTTTCTCGCACTGGGGGAAATTAACATTTTGTATTATTTTAAATATTTTAATTATCTCTATTATCAGAGCAGTATTCTGTTCAGTTCAATGACATTAAGGATATCCTAGCACATAAATTATTAGTACTTTTAATTTTTAATACTGTAAAATTAAAGTACTGGTTTGATTTGTTAATTCATCATTATTAAATATGTTGTTACTTTCCTGCCACTGCTCCATCATTCTAGGGCCTCCTGGTACCTTAGTGATACTGTTACTAATAGGTAATTATTAGATATCGTATTCCAATAGGTCATTATAATCTATTGTTATTTTAATTTTTATTCTGTACCCCTAAAATGCTTCCATTGCTGGCTCCTCGGTCTCTGTATTTTGTCACAGTTTCAATAACTTGTTATTTACCATTACTTGTAATATTATTGTTCTCAATATTGATGTTAATTTTCTTCACATCCTTATAATACTTCTTGTTAGTCATTTGTTTTGTTAGAATTGTCCACAGTATTCCAGGTATTCTTCATCACATCGTTACAATATCTTGTTACTTTGTCATTATTTGTAATTACGATCTTAATTCGCTGGCTATTTTTCATCACATCATTACTCCTTGTTACTTTGTCATAATTTGTGATATTGCTGTAGTTCCTAATACTCTGATTATTTTTCATCACATTGGCACGATACTTCTTATAACTCCACCATTATTTATAATGTTGTGGGGACTATCAATACCTTGGTAATAAATTGTCATATTATTCCAGCAATTCTTGTTGCTCTCTTTGTTTGTATTAGTATTGCTCTAAAGATTTTGGTTATTATTTAATAATTCACTATAGTATCAATATTAAATTATATGATAGTATTCCATCACTACTACTAATATTAGTATTTCCCTTAATAGTATTTTCAATTGTTCACTTTTTTCCTACAGTTTTGTCATTTGTTACTATTTCCTATACTATTATTATTGCTTTTAATACAAGGGTTCTTATCACATTGTTCCTATATTTGGAGTTACTTTGTCTATAATCCTTTTAAATCTGTGATTACAATTTTCACTTGGTTCTGAAAGTGACCACTATTTTACTCTGGTTTTAAAGTGTGAACACTGTTAGTTTTGCCGCTTAGCCCTATTTCTTTGGTAATTGTTCACATTCTGTCTTGATCATCTATAATTATTTATATATAATGCTCCTTGCTTTAATTTTGACGAGCCTGTTGCATCAAAGGCTCTGAAGTCCAGGTTTCTGATCACACACTCCCACATGGATATCGCTGCAAGTACCCGGGCCCTCTTCTTGGCCTTTCTTATTCTGCAAACACCAGTTTCAAGACCACCGCTCCGCTTGTCACGGCTTAACCTTGTTCCTTTGGCGCTGGCGCTGTCGTTTCTTTGCCTTTGGGTCCCCAGACCCAATTCATCCTGTTATTCAGAGGAGATGAGGGCTCGCGCCCCAAAACACTGGGAGTCGGGCCGAGGCGGCAGCCTGATCTGCAGCACATCTCGTCACCCTCCTGCAGCCTTGAGGGTCCCTGAGGTTCTTACACCGGTTCCGTTACTCGTCTCTTTTCCAGTTCATCCTCCTCTGCCCTGCAGCCTAACCCTGGGCTCAGGGTGGCCCCTGTCCCGCACGCCCGGCTCACCCCCAACCCCGCGGGAACCCACACTCACCCTAAATGCGCTGCCGCATGCGGAGGCCCCTGCGGCCCGAGGTCCACTGCAGGCTCGGGTCCGAGGGGCACGGGACGGCCGGGGCACCGACTCGGGGCCGCTGGGTCAGTGTCCCGCTGCCCGCCGCGCCCTCGGGGCCGAACACATCCCGGCTCTGGAGCGGGCCCTTGATCTCCGACGCTGCACTTTGGGGCCTCAGCTCCCTCCTCCTCCCTCCCTCCCTCCCTCCCTCCCTCCGGGGCCGCCACCCCCCTGCGCTGACGTCGCCGCTGTCAATCAGTCTGCGCCAGCCGCCCCCCGGGGAGGGGGGCTCTAGGGTCCCCTGGCTCCGCGGCCCCAGGACCCCGAGCCCCGAGCGGGCCTCGCGCTCCCCCACCGCGCGGCTTGGTGCCCTTCCTGCGGCCCTTGGGCCCCGCCGGCCGGGCCCGGGCTGGGAGCCCCGCATGGTTTAGATTAGAGGGGCGGGAAGAGAGAGAGCGGCCGGGCCGGGCCGGGCCGTGCGGCTCGCACCTAGACTCGACAACCAGGACGGCACGCCCGCACCGGCGGCGCGGCCCGCACACTGGGGCGCGGCGCGGCCGGGCCTGGTCGGGCCTGGGCCCCCTGGCAGACAGCCGCCCTCCGCCGAGCCCCAGGCCGCGGGCGCCCGCACAAACCTCCGTCCGAGACCCGCTCCCAGCCGTGCGCGCAGCGGCTCGGTAAGCCCGCGTCCCGGGGGCGGGCGCACGGCGCCTCACAGCCCCGCGCTCGTCCACCGACCATGCCCCTCACACATTCTCACACCTACGCGCTCCGGCCCGCGCGCTCCTGCTCCCGGGCTCCCCGCGCGGGCGCGACGGCCAGGGCGCGGCCCCTCCGCTCACCGGCGCCCTGCTCGTCCGGGCCTGGCGGGCAGCGGGCGCTGGACCGGGCCTGGCGCGCCTCGGAGTCGGCCGCGGAGGTCACGGGTGAGGGCAGGCCCTTCGTCAGGCGGGGAGGGGGCCGAGCGGCCGGGGCTGGAGCGGCGGCAGCGGGGAAGTCCTGGGCCGGCTTCTGAATCCGAGCCGAGGCCCGCGCTTCAAGGTGCCAGGGCTTGGCAGAGGCTCTGGGGGAAACTGCGGCGAGCGCCAAGACTCCGCCAGCAGCCTCAAGATCCCAGAAAGCTCAGGAGGAAGTCCGATGCCTGCTGCAGTCCGGGGAGCTTAGACCACTGCGCTGGGAGCGCTCCGGCCTCTGTGCCTCGGAAAGCGAGGCCCCCCCTCACTGTCTAGACCTCCCTGCCCGGCCTCTGACTCTCCACTCCCTCTGTCTCCACTTACCTCTCTTTCTCTATGTCTGTCTGTGCCACGCCACAGGACCCTTCAGTTCGACAGGCAGACAGACCCATGTGGACCTTAGCCCATGTCCAAGGCTCACAGCCTGTCACATGCCCAGAATACTGAGGCGAGGCTAGGTCTGCCCACCAGAGTCCCCTGTCAATAATCCCAGATTAGCCTCTTGGTCCTCAGCATGGGCTGCATCCCTCCCTCCACTGGTGTCCCCAACAGTTCCAATCAGCCTCTGTTCCTTTCCCGACTTTTACCTCAAAATCAGATTGAAGGGAACAGGACAGGGAAATTCCTTCCCTGGATGGATGTGTCCCTTTTCTAACGCTAGCAATGGAGAGCCAGCATCAGGACCTCGCCCACTACCCTGCACTCCAAGGTGGAAGCAAAACACCAACTCAGAAAAGCCAGCTGCTGTCAGGAGCCTGGACCCCAAGTCCACAGGGCCCACCGCTCAGGAATCCCTATCACCCTTAGCAGTACCAAATTCCGCTACCCTGTCTTCCCTTCACAGTTTGTCTCATGGAGTCCCAAACCAGGAAGGGGAAGTAAGGTCTAAGGGATGGAGAAGCTTAATCCTCCTCCAATCCTGCCTTCTCTGGGAGCGGAGAAAGGAAAGGCCCTGGTGTTTCAGAGATGCCTGGGGAGTCATGTTTCCTGTGTTAGGGAGAACTGGATGACAGTCTCAGCTTCTGCTCCCAAGCCCCCTCCCATGCCCACTCCAACAGCCTGTAGGGAAATCCCTTGCAAATAAATAGTGCACAGACGAACCAACCAACTACTGTGTGGGATGGTGAACAGGGAGGGCAGTGAATCACCAGGTGCCAGGGGAAGACTACATTTAGGCCAGACTCGGGAAAGAATTGGTTGACAATCATTGGAGGAAGTTCATAATGAGAGCATCTAGAGTTGCTCTTTAAACAAACTAGAGTGGAGACTGTCTGTAAGTGCAAGGCTTTCTGGAGACTCACAGGAGATACTCCAAATCAGTATCACCTAGTTCATGATGACATGGAGAAATGAGATACAGAAGGGACAGGCAAGGGTTTGGCAAGGAAAAGGAAGGGGCAAACCAGCCAGCAAGTAGAGAGAAGGGGAGGTTATGTATACACATTCTCTGTTAGTAGAATGGACTTCTTTGCTTCATTGATTCTAACACACACAATTTCTTTCTACATTTTGACATCTCTGAAATAGGGATACATTTTTTTTAAAGATTTTATTTATTTATTTGCTTATTTGACGGAGAGACAGAGAGCACAAGCAGGTAGAGGGAGAAGGAGATGCAGGCTCTCTGCTGAGCAGAGAGCCCGACGACCTAGGGCTCAGTCCCAGGACCCTGAGACCATGACCTGAGCCAAAAGCAGAAGCTTAACCGACTGAGCCACCCAGGCGCTCTGGGGATGCATCCTAGAATCAATGGTAGTTTAATTCATTGCAGTGTTGGAGTTTAATTAGTATTTTTTCTTCTTAGTGGTACATAAAACAATTGATAAATGGCCTATGGAGAAAAGAAAAAGACCAGTGGTTTGTTTGTTTGTTTTTCCAAAACAGATTTGAGGAGTTCAAAGTACAAAAACTCTCCTAAACTAGCTAAGTGAATAGTTGACCATCTATCACACAAACTTGGGTTGGCTTAGGGGAAAGCCCTCAGGTTTGGTGTCAGGCTTACCTTGGTTTTGAAACATGGCTTTGAATCCTGGCTCATTATTTAGCAGCTGTGTGACCTTGGGCAAGTCCCTTAACACTTAAATAAAATGGAGATAATCACACCAACCTACTAGCTTATTGTGAGGTTTAAGTTAATGCATGTAAATCCCTGGCATGTGGTAGGTAGTTAATATGTTAGTTCCCAAGTATTTCTTTTTTTTTTTTTAAGATTTTATTTATTTATTTTGACACAGAGAGAGACACAGCAAGAGAAGGAACACAAGCAGGAGGAGTGGGAGTGGGAGAGGGAGAAGCAGTCTTCCCGCGGAGCAGGGAGCCCAATGCGGGGCTCGATCCCAGGACCCTGGGATCATGACCTGAGCCGAAGGCAGACGCTTAACGACTGAGCCACCCAGGCGCCCCAGTTCCCAAGTATTTCTAAAATTTATTTTATCCCACCTCTTTTCCAAAAGGGCTTGAGATGGTTTATAACCATCTCAATGGTTTATCCCACCTCTTTTCCAAAAGGGCTTGAGATGGTTTATAACCAAAATAAGCTAATAAAAACACAAGTAAAAAGATGAAATAGGATTAAGGAAAAAGGAGTAAGAATACATGCTATCACTAAGTGTTGACAAAGTTGCTGTAATTGAGAGCAAAATCTGGCTTATCAGCAGCAGGGCAAAGTGGTCGTTTTCCATTTCAGAAATGTGGAAACAGTATTTCTTTGGTGAAGGGTGAGGAATAAACTAGCTTTTATTTATTTATTTTTTAAAGATTTTATTTATTTATTTGAGAGAGAGAGAAGGGAGAGCACAAAGGGAGAGTGAGAGGGAGAAGCAGACTCCCAGCTTAGCAGAGAGCCCTATGCTGGTCTCCATTTGAGGACCCTGAGATCATGACCTGAGCCAAAGGCAGACGCTTAAGTGACTGAGCCACCCAGGTGCCCCCTGGCCCTAATTTTTAAAGTAGTTTCTCGTGTCAATTTTTATTCATATGTCTGTACGGTGTCTTACCATTTACAAAGTGGTTTCACAGCTACTCTCTCATCAGATGCTGTATTAATTCCATTTTATCTCCATTTGATGGATTCATTCATCCAAAGTAATATTTATCAAGTGCTTACTATGTGCCAGACATACAAAAAGGAAAGGCCAACTAATTGGTTAGTTTATTAATTCTATTAGTTAGCTGATTGGCTAACCAGTTACTAAGCACAAATTCACTAATGAATGACCTGCAAACTTACTAATTAATCACCTAAATAATCAACCCCAAGGGGAGCAGGGATTACAGGATAAACTGGAGAATCCCAGTCAGTGCAGTAAAGTGGCTTGCTGGGAGGCTGGGGGAGGTTTGGTTGAAGATGACTGGAGCTGGCTCCATACTGTGGTGAAAACCAAATTACAATTTTTTTAAAAACCTAGGTTTTTGGAGTATTTAATAAATACCAACGTCAAGATCCACCCCAGACCAACTGAGTCAGAATCTTTGAGGATAGGATCAAAGTTGAAAATCACTGCTGTATGTCCATCATGGAAATCCCGTTGCTTGCTTTCCTAGTTTCCCTTGTAGCTGGGAGAGGTCACGTGATCCAATGTTGGCCAATGAGGCCTAAGCAGAAGACTGGTGGGAGGAAGGTCGGGAGGGAATTTTTTTGCTCTCTTGATAAAGGGGAAGGCATAATCTTCTTTTCTTCTAACGATGAGATCTGTGGAATTCTCACCCTCTAGAGACCCTGATGCAAGGACGAAGGCCAATATACTAAGGATATCAGAACAAAAAGAAAGAACCTGATGGCATCAATGAGCAGGTAAACCAGTGCCAGACTGCTTCTTATAATGTGTGAAAGATAAGCCTATTTCTTGACATCACTGTTAGTCTTGGTCTCTGTTACTTACAGCCAAATACACTCCAGAGACATGGGTAAAGGTCCCAACTCCTTGTTGAGTGAGTCCTTAGGCACTCCATCATGAAAGATACATATCTGAATGTTTGTGTGTGTCCTTGTGTATTTGCACATACCTTCTTGTGCAAATCCAGGACACAAAATCCCTCTCTCCACACCCCCCTTTCTAGCCATGCTATTTAGTGTGTGCTATGACCCAAGGCCTGGGGTCCTTATTAAGTCCCCCAAAGGGAAAGGATGGGTGAGGCAGCATGGAATTCACTTGTCCCCTGTGGCTTTATCCCACTGTGTCCCCAGTAGCCCCAAATCTTGGTTCTAGATTTTCCAGCCCACATCCCATTAGGATTCTCAAGCTCAGAATAACTGGGGTGGGAGCGGGAGCTTGAGCTTGTTCTGGAAATTGGAGGATTCAGCAACGGGAATGGGTAGTAGGTGGCAGCTGCTGCAGGTGCTTCCCCTCATACCCCAGGTGCAGTCCTGCTCACCTGACCTCTCACCCTGGCCTCCCAGGCCTTCTCCCACAAAGAGAATTAAGAAACTTGCAGTTAGAAGAAATTGAGGACTGGGCTGGCCTGATCCCTGACCTGGGTGAAGTAGGCTGGTCTGAGCCTCCTCAAGCCTGAGGACAGAGGCAGTGGTTTACCATTTACCCGGTGAGTCCTTCCTATAACTCTCAGTTGGGGTGCTACAGAGGTAAGGAATGAATGATAAGATCTGGGTTTTGCGTAGTCAGGGCTAGCAATCTAGGCCTTCTGTTCCAGAGTCCTTAGCCATAGGTGGATTGTCTGCCGAGCAGACTTCTTCCCCCATAACACTACCCGCTCCGGCATTGCCACTTCTTTCCATTTCCTCCAATACGACTGCTCTGAAACACACGCTTATTTTACTACCTGTCTGAGGAAGCTATCTCTACTAGGGTTGGCTTGGGTAAAAAATATGCCTAAGTCAGAGAATTTATTTCATTATCCAATCCCCATTTTCTTTCTTCCTCTTTCTCCCCTCTATTCTTCCTAAGCACAGACTATCCAAACCTGGGTCCTTGGGGTTTTTTGAATTTGGGTCCTCTGAGGGTTGTTTTTGAATGAGGGGCTGAAACAAATTAGGACTTAGGATGAGAGAGTATGTGAGCGATCAGCAAGTCTTTGGAATTTGAAGTTAAAAAACCTGAATTCAGGTCCTTAGCAGGCTGTTTACAGAGGGACCTAGAACATGATCCGCTTAAAGCCTGTTTCCTCATCTGTAAAATGAATTTAAGAATAATAATAGCCACCTCAAAGGATAGTAGAAAGGATGAAGTGATATCACATAGAAGTGCTTGAAGGGCTCACAACAATAGCTTACGTTTATTGAGCACCTGCAATGTGCCTGGCAGGATTCTAAGAGCTTTAAGTGCTTTCCCTCATTTCAACCTTACCAAATTATCAAGTGAGTACTATCATAGTCCTCATTTCACAGATAAAGAAATTGGGTAATATGCCCAAGGTCATACAACCAGGAAACGAAGTCAGGATTTGAACCCAATTAGTCTGCATCTCCAGTGCCCATGCTTTTAAATATACTGCTCTATGGTCATTTAACCTAACTAAGCTCATTTCATTTGTTAAACAAGGGTAACAGTACCTCCCCTACAGTATTGTTGTCAAAGTGCCTGACACAAAATAATCCTATTATTACTGTAAATAGAACTTGCCCAAGGTCTCATGGTTAGAAAAGAGGTCATTGGACCTCTAAGATTCCAGAGCCCAAGATTCTAACTATCATTATTGTTCATTTTCTAAAAAATAAAATACCTACCTAGAGACCAAAGACTTAGTCATCTCTCTTTAGACTCCCAAAAGAAAGACATAGTACAGGGGCACCTGGGTGGCTCAGTTGGTTAAGTGTCCAACTGTTGATCTCAGCTCAGGTCTTGATCTCAGGGTTGTGAGTTCAAGCCCCACACTGGGCTCCACACTGGGCATGGAGCTTACTTAAAAAAAAAAAAAAGGCAGACTGGCATACTTCATGGTCCCAGGAACATCATGCTCTGTCTCCCACTGACCCCCACCAAGCTGGCCACTGGAAGACTCAGCAGGACTCATGGAAATGGGCTGCTCATTCACCAGGACACGCTGGTGGTAGAATGGAGAGCACTGTATACAGACTCTACGGCAAGCTTTTCTTATGCAAAGATGGTGCTGATGGCCCCTTCAGCTGGTAACACCATCTTGGCCAAAAAAAAAGGCAATGTTCACTAAACCAGGCACGAATGGGGATAAGGATAAATGTACTTTCATCCGGAATAAAATCCTCTATAACAGGCCTTCTTCCTTGCTTCCAAGATCCATAAATTCCCTCCATCTAGCTAATGTTTGGGAAGTGCCTCCTAGCATCTAGCTTCAACCCGGCTTGCTGCAGTTGGTCCGTTCCCTGTCTCTAAGGAATCAGAGGCATTCTGGAGCTCTGTTAACTGGTCAGACCTTCCCAGTAAGAGTTGCCATTCCCTCGTGTCAGTCACCAAAGCTGGGTGGATGGAGCTGTCCAAGGAGCCCCGAGCCTAAGAGCTATGCCACACGGGCACTGAACAGGGCACAGACCTTGGTCTGCGTTCCTGGGAGGCAGGGCCTGAGGCTATGGCTCCCCGAGAATTCAACAGACCCTAGAAGGGGAGGGCAGGAAGGAGTCCCTAGGTTCAACCCCCCATGTCCCTGCATTTTCTGAAGTTCCTCCTTTGAACACGTCCCTTTATTTATTGGGCCTCATTTAACCTCAGCCTTGTCCTCCTGAGATCATTTATTTGGTAACTGTCACTCAGCCCTGCTGTGGCATTAACTTCATAATCCCATTGATTTCCTCCAAGCCAGTTGGGGGCTTTCTCGACATCTCCCTGGGTCGGTAGGGGCTGATTCCCAGTTCTGGTCATTACGGAGGAGGAGGCCCCAGACTGGTATGGATTTGCCAAGAGGACCATCTCGGCGTTCCTTTTCCACCCTGGCCCTTCCCAGGCTGCGGGAGATGGATTTGTGGAGACTGCCTTGGTTGCTGAAGTGTGAGGTAAAGCGGCCAAGGGCCCACTACCACCGCTGGGAGCTCCCTGAGTGGCTACTGAGGCCGTCCTTCAGCTCGGAAGGCCTGGGCTTCACCAATCGCAGCTTCGCTTGGCCCGGAACCCCGCCCCTCTCTGCCATCTTGGATCTGGAGGGTTAAGGGGCCCAATCAGCACAGGGGAAGCGGGTGAGGGTGGGCTGAGGCCGCAGCTCGAGCCCACGTGGCCACCGACCTGTGCCTTCCCGCCACCTGCGGTGGGGGCCTGGCCCCTGTCGAGCTGCAGCTGCAGCTCCCAGACACCACCCCAGCCCGTCGCCAGGGGATTAGTGTCCAGTCTGTGGGTTGGGACAACCTCAGTGGGGGTTGTCCTGGCCCAGACGAAGGCTCCCCTTCACCCTTCCCCAGAGTCCAGCTTGGGCAGAGGGGATTGTGCTGGGGGGTCTGACAGCCTGGGGTGCTGATCTCTCCCAGAGCTGAAGTGTGGGGTGACGGGAGTCCCCCTCCCCACCAAGCCTGAGCCACATGTGCTGGTAAGTTCATTTCCCCTTGTTTTGCAGAACGGGCTCAGGGATTGACCCCAGGAGTGACCCCAGTGTCAGGAGGCATTAATGATCTCCATACGGGCAATAAACAGGCAGACCGGCTGGCTTGGTGTGGAGGTGCCCTGGAATGGGGCCGCCTTATTAGCCTCACATTCGCTCATGGGTAGAGGCTTAATTAGCAAGGGCTCCCTCATCCGTCTCCCCTCCCCCAAACATCCTTGAGCTCAATGGGAACATGGTTGGAGACACTGGAGTTCTCGGGCTGGTTCCTTTGCTCCTCATGGGCCTCCTCAAGAGGCAGACTCTTGAGGCGTCAGATCAGCCATTTGTCTGCCTCTAACAGGACTTCGGACTTAGTCCTCCTGATAGTCTCGTTTTTAAAAGCCCCCAGAGGTCAAGTCCATGCATTCTGAGTCAGTTCACTTTTTTGTCTGTAAGAACCCAGGAACAAGAAGGCCTTACTCTTCTTTAACTTAAATCTCTCCTGACTATCTGAGTTTGAGTTTGAGCCCATTTTTTCCAACGGGAAATTTCCCAAGGGAATAAATAGATAGTTACCAGCCTGTATGTGGGTGGGAGGTGGGGGGTAGGGGAAAAACGGCCCTTAGAAACTGCCTAAACTATTAAAAGCACCATCTGTTGTATCACATCTCCTCCAAATCCATTTCCCTTGGGTTGGTTCCTTGTTCTAGGTGTGTGACTTAACCTCTTTGGGCTTCCATTTTCTTATCTGTGTAGTTCATTTAAGATTCACCAAACACTATATGCTAGGCACAGCGCTAACTGTTAGAGAAATGAAGCAGAGGAAACCCAGGCCCTCCTTGAGGTGGAGTTCCCAAACCAGTGGCGGAGACAGACTTGTAAACAGATGCAGTAATAAAATGTGCTCAGGGTTGTCATCTAAGTCCATATTGGGTATGATGAGAGTACAAAAGAGGGAGTTACCAACTCATCCTGCCTTGCTGAGGAAAGTTCCATGAGCAGATACGATCTGAGCCCATCTTTGAAAGACAAGTATGTATGGGATCCTGAGGAAGAATGTGAAAAGGGTATTTCAGGAAAAGGGAAGAACCTGTACAAAGGCACAGAGGGCATGTTTGAGGAGCAGCAGGGCTGTGGTGGTAGAAAATGAAGCTTTGTGGGAAGGTGAGGCTTGGGAAGGGCCTTGTAAAGCATGTTAATAACTTTACCCGGACAGCCGAGCTGTTGCAGGACATTGAGTTCCACGGAAATAGCACTAGGGCACTTGCGAGCCAGACAGGCACTGGGTGACTCTGAGCCTCACGGAGGAAACAATTAAACATGCGCAAAGGAGATCCTAAGAAGGATCCTGAGAGGCAGAAAACGTCGTGTGCATTCTTTCTGCAAACTTGCTGGCAGGGGCACAAGATGAAGCATGAAGATGCTTCAGCCAACTTCTCAAAGTAGTGCCCAGAGTGGTGGAAGACATGTCTTCTAAAGAGAAAGGAAAATTTGAAGACATGGCCAAGAGTGACAAGGCTCATTATGAAAGAGATATGAAAACCTGCATCCATACCTCCTAAAGGGGAAATAATAGGGAAGTTCAAGGATCCTGATGTATCCAAGAGGCCTCCTTTGGCCTTCACCTTGTTTTGTTCTGAGTATCGTCCAAGAATCAAAGGAGAACATCTGGGCCTGTCCATTGGTGATGTTTCGAAGGACCTGGGAGAGACATGGGATGACGCTGCTGCAGATGACAGGCAGCCTCACTAGAAGAAGGCCCTAAGCTGAAGGAAAAATAGGAAAAGGATATTGCTGCATACCAAGCTACAGGGAAGCTGATGCAGCAGAAACGGGAGTTGTCCAAGGTTGAAAAAAGCAAGAAAAAGAAGAAAGGCGAGGAAGATGATGGTGGAAAAGTTAGTTCTAGGGCAGCTTTTATTTCTTGTCCATAAAGCATTTAACCCCCCTGTACCCAGCTCGCTCCTTTTAATGAAAAAAATTGTAAGGCCGTGTAAGATTTGTTTTTAAACTGTATGGTGTTTTGTTTTTTTAATAGAGCTTACACACTACCGAATGTGTCTTTAGCTACCCTTATCCCTGTGGTATTTTCAATAGCTACTAATCTTGGCAGGAGCAGTATGGGCATGGAAATTTAAAACAAGTTCCTGTTGGTGTACAGCCCAAATCAGATATATATGGGGATGATAGTTTTTTCATCTTCAGTTGTTTCTGATGCAGCTTATATGAAATAATTGTTTTTCTTCTCACTCTGTAGTTGCAAAAAAAAAAAAAGTTGCAGTTTTTTTGTTCACATTTTTTTAAAGATTTTATTTATTTGAAAGAGAGAGAGAGAAAAAAAGTGTGGCTCATGATCGGGGGGCCGGGGGCAGAGGGAGAAGGAGAAACAGACTCCCCACTGAGCAGGAAGCCTGGGTGCAGGGCTCAATCCCAGGACCCCAGGATCAATGACCTGAGCCAAAGGCAGAGACACTTAACCAACTGAGCCACCCAGGCATCCCTGTTTTCTTGATATTCTGAATGCTTCTAAGTAAGTACAATTTTTTAAAACGTATTGTCCTTTTCATAGGTCTGAAATTTTTCTTCTTGGGGGGAAGCTATAGTCTTTTGCTTTTGCCCATTTTGGATCACATGAATTATTTACAGTATTTATCTTTTCATATAGTTAGCTGATAAGAAGCTTTTGTCTACACACCTGCATATAACGAGGGTAATAAAAGTTGAAATCAGACAGAAACAAAAACCAAAAAAACCACCTCTATCTAAGGGCAATGGGAAGCCATAAAGTGTTTTTAGGAGGGGACAGGGCTTGACTGATCAGACTTGTATTTTAGAAGATGACTAGTGCTGGTGGGTGAGAAGATTTTGAGGTGAAGAGTGGCAGCAGGGAGACCACTTCTGAAGGCAGGGAAATTATTAGAACAGTATTTAGAAGAAGTGGAGTAGGAAAGAGGCAGGGCAGAAGTTAAGGACGTTTCTGGGCAGAAATATGATAGACATTTGTCATTTTCACCCCTTGGGTCCACTCCCCTCTCTCACGTTCAGAAAAGCTTATAGTTTTAGGGGAAAGAATCATTCCCACTGAGTATTTTGGTGGGACTGTCAGTGAAGGGGCTCTGTCCATCCCCAGCCAAGACCAAGATGCTTTCTTCCCAGAATTCTAATCTTGAGCATAATGGCAGAAAGAAGGAAGGAATGTGAGTTTAATCATCCTCTTTGGGCCTCAGCTTCCTTATCTATACATACCATTTAAGATTCAGCAAACACTCCATGGTAGGTAACATTCTTATAGTACATTCTTCAGTCCTCATGCTCTGAAGGAGTTACTCACCTGCACCTACAGCTTGGCTCCCCAGAACTGCTTCAGCCTCCATCACTTCTCAGCCTGGATCTTCAGCCTTTCCTGCAAGTTGGTGAGTGGATCCGTCCTTCCAGTACATCTCCTCTCTGCTTAAGCCAGCCAGAGGTTCATTTCAATCATGACAAGACTAAAGTTGGAAATACAGGAGCTGAAGATTTGGAACACATCGATGCATGGTGGGGGTTTTTTATTGGCAGTTGATGAGGCCACTAAGGGAGAATTCATAGAAAGAGAAAAGAAGGAGACCAAGAAGAGAGTCTGGAGGGTGTGGAAAAGAAGAAAGGACACCGGCAGCGCAACCCAAGAAGAGTCCGTTAGAGTTGGCCAAGACAAAGTGCAGTCCTGGCAGAAAAAGAACGTTTTCAAAGCAAAGGAGAGGTCAACAGTGTGAAATACTGGCACGAGTGTCAAGGAGGAGGATGTAAATGATTAGGGAAGGGGGGCAATTTGAGGTCACTGGGGACATTAGGGAGAGCAGATCAAGTGCAGAGGAGAGGCGTCTACCTGCTTCCCAGACTGTAGGAGGATCAGTTGAGCTGGCTGTAGTAAATGAGGAGGGGCCGCCAAATAAGAGAGGCAGGAACTCTGGTTTCTCTGGGCTTCTGGAAAGAGCAATAGTGCTAGCTTTCTATATCACTCTTTTGCACAGTGACTAAAGTTTGCCAGCAAGCCCCTACACACCACTGGAGCCCTCACCCACCCAGAGGGCCTGTCCTGGGGGGCTCGGTCTCAGACTCACTTAGCAGCCCAGGGGCCCCGCTGAGAGGCTGAAGACAGCCCTACCATCATCTACTCCTGCTGCTTTAGAGTCAAATATCCTCCTTGTAGAGCACCTGGCAATCACAGCCAGATGCGAAGGAAACAAAAGAGATAAGCACTGTCGACATTTTGCCAGATCACCTTCTTTTTTTCTTTGCTTTTAAAAAATATTTTTATAAAAATTATGAAACAAAATAGATCTAGAAAAGTCAGTCATCGGCTTTGCAGATGAGGGTTGTTTTGATGAACACCGTTTGTGTAAATTTAAGCATTGGTGCCCAATTTTTATGATTTTTCAGGATTTTCTTTTTTCTCCTTAATATTTAACCCATTACTTACACTCTTGACTACTTGTAAGAGCAAAGAGTTGGAACAGCAGAAATGTTACTAAATTAAATTATGGCCACTTACCATAGTGTACATATGGTGTGACTGAAATTTTGCAAACAATTAATTATGTCTGCAGGGACCCACAGCCGGGTGTGATTGGTAGTTGTCTCAGACAGGGTAAGATTATGGATGTTCTTCTTTATTTTCTTTGGCTTATGTTTTTCTTTGGTTTGCGTGTAAATTTTTTCTATAATGAGTATGTATTCCTATTTTAATAAAAGAAATAGGAACAATAATGGTAACTAATAGCTAACTGTAAACAACATATGCCAGTCTGCCAAATGCTTGATGTAAGTTCCCTCACTGAAAGCAACAACACAACCTAAACATTATCATCCACTTTTTACTTATTTATTTATTTTAAAGATTTTATTTATTTATTTGATAGAGAGAGAGAGAGCAGGAACACAAGCAGGGGGAGTGGGAGAGGGAGAAGCAGGCTTCCCGTGGAGCAGGGAGCCCGATGCGGGGCTCGATCCCAGGACCCTGGGATGGTGACCTCAGCCGAAGGCAGACGCTTAACTGAGCCACACAGGTGCCCCACTATTATCCACTTTTTAAGATAACCTTTTTACTTTAGAATAGATTTACAGAAAAGCTGCAAAGATAGTACATAGAATTCCCACATTGCTCACACTACTTTCCCCTATTGTTAACATCTTACATTAATATGGTGTCATCGTCACAACTAATGGATTAATAATGTACTAATATAATTAGTACATTATTTTTAACTAAGGTCCACACATACTTAATTCAGATTTCCTTAGTTTTAACCTAACATCCTTTTTCTGCGCCAGGATCCCATCCAGGATATCACATCACATGTAGTCATGTCTCCTTAGGCCACTCTTCGCTGAGACCCTTTCTCCAAGTTTCCTGGGTTTTGACGACCTTGACAGTTTTAACGAGTGCAGTCAGGTATTTTGTAGAATGCCCCTTGATTGGGGTTTGTCTGATGTTTCCCTCCCAACCAGACAGGACTTAATGGGTTTGGAGGAGGAAGGCCTCAGAGGTGGAGTGCCCTTCTCATTGCATCCTACCAAAGGTTTATATTATCGAGATGACTTTTCACTAATGATGCTGACCTCGACCACCTGGCTGAGCTAGTATTTGCTAGGTTTCTACTAGAAAGTGCCTCTCTTATCCCCTCCCCTGCAGTGGTTGGGAGGAAGTCTTTGTGCACAGCCCATGCGTTAGCAGTGAGGTTATGCTCGCCTCCTTGAGGGAAGAGCATCCACATACATTATTTGGAATTCTCCTCAATTTATTTATGTATTCAGTCATTTATATCAATATAACCTCATGGATACTTACTTTATAGTTTGAGTTAAAATCTAATTCTGTGTTATTTATTTTGTCACTCAAATTGTTCCATTTCTGGCCACTGGCTGCTCTTTCTCTGGCTGGCTTGTTTGTCCCTTTGACATACCATCATTATTATCCAACTCTTACAGATGAAAAAACTGAAGTCAAGAGAAGATGAATAACAGCCCCAGGGTTATACTGCCAGTCAGAAGGGGTCTCCTTCTAGCTTCCGGGCAGAAAGTATGACCACTATATCCCACTGCCTCCTCTAAAAAAAAGTATACACGCACGTGTGTACTGATATAGTTGACCCTTAACACGAATTTGAACTGTGCAGGTCCACTTATACATGGATTTTTTTTCTTTGATAAATACAGCACAATAGTCTAAATGTATTTTCTCTTCCTTACAATTTTCTTAGTAACATTTTCTTTAGCTTACTTTATTGTAAGACTACAGGATATTGTATATATAACAAGCAAAATATGTGGGGGTGTCTGGGTGGCTCAGTCAGTTAAGCGTCTGCCTTCGGCTCCGGTCATGACCCCAGGGTCCTGGGATCAAGCCCCACATCGGGCTCCCTGCTCAGCGGGAAGTCTGCTTCTCCCTCTCCCACTCCCCCTGCTTGTGTTCCCCCCTCCCTCTCTATCAAATAAATAAATAAAATCTTTTAAAAAAATATGTGTTAACTATTTATGTTATCTGTAAGGCTTCTGGCCAACAGTAGCTTATTAATAGTTAAGTTTTGTATTTGAGGCAAAAGTTATTGGTAGATTTTTGACTGTGCAGGGGTGGGCACCCCTAGCCCCCATGTAGTTCAAGGGTCCAAGGGTCACATGTGCTGTAGGAGGTTAGTCTGGGGAAGGAGATGCTGGAGCAGGCTCTGTATAGTTGGCCCAATGCAGGTTGATTAGCAGCATGGTTGTGAGGTGATGAACACTTACACCCACAGCTGATGTTTCGGAAGTATTCATATGTTTAGTTCCTTTTGAAGTGATTTTGCACATTTAGATATCATTAAACATTTCTGTCCATGTTTTCAAGGTGTTTTAAATCTACTTTTATTTATTTATTTTTAAAATGACTTTCAAAAACACTTTATTTATGGATTTGTGTATTTATTTATGAGTATGAGTAGGGGGAAGGGCAGAGGGAGAGAGGGAGAGGAAAGGGAGAGAGAATCTCAAGCAGACTCCGTGCTGAGGGCAGAACCTGACACAGGGCTCAGTCTGAGGTCTGACTCATGATCCTGAGGTCATGACCTAAGAGGAAACCAAGAGTCGGATGCTTAACCGACTAAGCCATCCAGGTGCCCCTAAATCTACTTTTAAATTTCTAATTTTTTAAAAAAGTTTTATTTATTTATTTGACAGAGAGAGACACAGCAAGAGAGGGAACACAAGCAGGGGGAGCAGGAGAGGGAGAAGTAAGCTTCCCGCTGAGCAGGGAGCCCGATGTGGGGCTCGATCCCAGGACCCTGGGATCATGACCTGAGCCAAAGGCAGATGCTTAACGACTGAGCCACCCAGGTGCCCCTCTAATTCTTTTGTAGCTATTTCTTCTCTATGTTGTGTATATTAACACAAATTTGGAATAACTGAAATGTCCAGTAATAAACATTAATTGGAACAAAATTAAATATCTAACAAAAATTGGTGGGAACAAACTAGATGTTCTCTCCCACACACATGCATGAATAGAAAACCATAGCCAAAGATTATAGATGAAGAGAAATTAGAAAAGTTTTGTAAGTGGGAAAAATTTTTTCCAAACTCCTCAATTCCTAAAAACTTCTGGACTTCTTTTTTTTAAAGATTTTTATTTATTTGAGAGAGAGTGAGAGCGAGAGATATCACAGAGGGAGAGGGAGAAGCAGACTCCCCGCTGAGCAGGGAACCTGATGTGGGGCTCGATCCCAGGACCCTGGGATCATGACCTGAGCCAAAGGCAGACCCTTAATCAACTGAGCCACCCAGGTGCCCCTAAAAACTTCTGGACTTCTACATGGCTGTGTAGGAGTTTCTGTCTCTGTGTGACAGCTATAAAAGAAAGCAGGATCCTCAAAGGAAGGCTCCATGTGTTGCCCAGCACCATGTTGCCGCCACTTCCCGTCCCCTCCTCCACGCTCCAATCATACCTGGCTGTTTGTGACCCCACAAGGGTTATCCTCCCGCCTCCTGCTGGCCACCTGGGGAACCCCTATGTCCACACACAGGAGACTACTCTGTGGGTTGGTGCTGCCTGACCTTTGAGTTTTCCAAAACCAGTCACGCCCTTCATCTCCCTTGACCCTCACAGCAACCCTGTGAGGGAGGCAAGAGCAGGAACCTGTGCCCAGAGGAGAAACTGAAGAAACTGAGGCACAGACGTTAAGTGACCAAGTCAGAAGCAGAGTCAGCCAGAACTAGAACCCAAGTGTCCCCCTTCAAATCCAGTGTTCCTCCCTGACCCTTGCTGCAGCTGATCTCTGCTCTGGACACTCCTCCATGGGAGATACTGACTCAAGACCTTGCCTGACTCTCATCATGCTTGGGTTGGTGCTTGGGCACCTCTTCAAAGGCAGTTGTCTCCTTACATCTGCCCACATGGGAGGAGGCAGAAGAGAGCAGAAGTGTCCCAAGCATCTCCCCTCTGATGACAATGTCAAGACCAGGACCAAAGTAGGTAGGACAAAAAACAATGCCAGGGTCAACACTGTGGGGTCCATAGGTACAGCACCACAGAGCCTAGACCAGGGTTTCTCGACCTGGACACAGGCTGACCTTTAGGGCTGGATGATTCTTTGTTGTGGGGCTGTCCTGTGCATTGTAGGATGTTTAGCAGCATTCCTGGTCTCATCCCCACCCAAGGTAAAAATAAAAAACGTCTCCAAGTATTGCCAAATGTGCCTTGGGAGTCAAAAAAGCACCCCTGTTTAGAACCACTGGCCTAGATTTTTCAGGACAGTGTCTACCTTGATTGCATTCTTTTCCAGAAATATAATTTATTCAGTATGTAACTGGGACTTGATTTACATACCTTTAAGGGACTTCTCACATCAATCAATCCACAAATTTTTTGTGAGGAATGATGTCCTTATTTGGGATTTTAAAATATGGTCACCATGGCATGTTCTCAAAGAGAGGACAGTTTCCTCTTCTGGGGGAAGGACAGCAGCTAAGGCCTGAACTCTTGCCTTCCGCCCAAAGTCCTGGCATCCTGGGGAGGAACCTAGCCAACTTTGGGAAGGGCGTCTAGTGGCTGCCCCTGAGGTACAGAATGATCGCTAACTGTGTCATAGACCTTTACTGAATGTTGTATCCCCACTGCCACCAAACATCCTCCTGTTAGGCTGGGGCTTTGCCCAAGGAAACAAAATGGCTGCGTGCAGAGTAGAAAGTGCTTATGGGCATGGTGACCCTCACACCCACCGTTCTCAGCATGGGGAATGTGTTCACTAGGTTTACAAGGTTAGTATTGAATTCTCAGGCCAGAGTAGCAGAAACACTGTCTAATCAAAGGACCGATATGTTTGACCCAAGTTGCAGAACTGCTTAATAAAACCTTTACCCTTCTGGAAGATGGTGGGATTTGGGGACAGGGAGCTTTTTTCTCTTTTTCCCAGACCGGACCAAAAAGTCAGGAGCTTCTGAAGGGGGAGAGATTTAAGTAGACAGGGGAAATTTTGGCAGATAGGCTGAGATTCTAGGAATGGAGAGGAAGGAGGGGTTGGCGGATTCTCATTGGCCAGAGGTAGATAGGTGGGTGGGTTGCCCTTCACATGCCCTTCTAGTTCAAAGTCTTCTAATTGGCTGGAGACAGTGATTCCCACCTATGCCTGAAATGGAGATCCAGTCAAGCACTTTCTCTAAACTTACCTGATATGAAGATTTACCTGGGACACTTGTTAAAAATAAAGATTCTCAGGCCTTTTCAGCAATTCTGAGTAAGTCAGGGATGGGGCCCAGATGTTTTTAGTACTTGGTACAAGCATCTCAGGCAAGGAAGCGCAGGGGACATGATTTCTTATTCTTTGCCCTCGGCACATCCTTTTCATCCTAGCTCATCTCTCTTTGAGAACTTGGCAAGCTGTGTTATAGCCTTGGGCCTCCTAGAGGGCGGAACCTGCCTTATGGACTTACCAGTGCCAACCAGACGCCCACACTGGGCTGGTGTTCAATACCTATCTGTTGTCTAAATAAGTTCTCAGATAGACTTCTCCACATGCAAGACGCATATCCTATTTTTATTGAAATAGAGGATGTAGTACTCAGGGTCCACAGCTTCATAGAATTTTCTTTTTTGAAAGGATTTATTTAATTATTTGAGAGAGAGAGAGAGATTGAGCGCAAGTGTGGGAAGGGGCAGAAGGAGAGGCAGAGAATCCTCTAGCAGACTCCCCGTTGAGCACAGAGCCCGACAGGGGGCTCAATCCCAGGACCCCAAGATCATGACCCCAGGCAAAGTCAAGAGCAGGCTGCTTAATCAACTGAGTCACCCAGGTGCCCCTAGAATTTTCTTTTTAATCAACTTTATTGAGATATAATTTACATACAATAAACTGAACCCATTTAAACTATTAATTTGATGAATTCTGACAAACGTAGACATCAGTGTAACCATGACCATGATCAAGATGCAGAATATTTCTGTCACCTTCAGGAGTCCCCTCCTGTCCCTTTGCAGCCAATCTCCCCTCCACCCCAGCCCCAGGAACTTCTGGTCTTCCTGTCACCATAGATTAATTTGCATTCTCTTGAATTACATGTAAATGGAATAGTATAGTATGTATTCTTTTGTGTCTGGCTTCTTCCATTCAGCATAATGATTTTGAGATTTGTCTATACTGGTGGGTAGATCAGTCCTTTTTATTGCTGAGTAGTATTCCATTGTATGGATATGCCACAGTTTGTTTATTCAGTCACCTTTTGATGGGCATTTGTATTGTTTCCAGATTTGGCTATGGTAAATAAAGCCTCTCAGACATTTGTGTACAACTCTGTGTATGGACATGTTTTCACTTCTCATGGAATTTTCTAGGACTAGGGTAGAGTGGGGACATCAGTAAAACCCCTTCCCTCATCCCTTAAGTCAATAAACTTTTATTTGGACAATGATGTGCTAAGCCAGCACCACAGGCCAAGCAGGACAGATAGGGTTCTCATGACCTTTTCGGGGTGGTCAGCATTTTGGCAGAAGTATCCTCTGCAGAGTGAGCCAGCCCAGCCAGGGAGACCAAGAGGGCCTTGTAAATCTTCAGACCTGCATTCCACCAAGAAGGCTTCATTTGGAAAGCAGGTGTGTGAGGGAAGGTTTTTAATGCTCAAAGCAAAAGACTTTGTAGCTAAATTATCATTTTTTTCCCCACTAAACACCAAGGTAGATTTCCCTGAGAGGTGGGAGTTTCTGCTAGGAGGAGAGAGAAATGTGAACAGACCCTTGCAAGAGAGAGTGAGCCTGGGCAGGGCCTCTGGACAATCAGAAAGAAAGGTGTTTTCATTTCCCAGGGCCGCCATGACAACTCATCACAGACTTGGTGGCTTAAACTATAGTCATTTTTATTCTCACAGTTCTGCAGACCAGAGTTGGGAATCAAGTTGCAAGGAGAGCCACACTCCCTCTGAAAATTCCAAAGGAGAATCTTCCTTCCTCATTCCAGCCTCTGGTGGCTCCAGTTCTTTGGCTTGTGGCAGAATAATCTAATCTTCATATGGCTTTCTTGCCCGCGTGTCTCTCTTTATGTCCTTTCTCTTGTGAGGACACCAGTCATTAGATTTAGGGCCCACTCTAAATCCAGGAGGATGTCACTTTGAGATCCTTAACTGAGCCTATCCAAATAAGGTCCTATTCACAGGTACCAGGGGATAGGACTTTCTATATCTTTGGGAAGGGGAGACACTATCAAACCTACTAGAGAAGGTGAAATATCAGTAGTTTAAAAAAACTCTGGCCCATGGGGCACCTGGCTGGCTCAGTCGTTAAGCGTCTGCCTTCGGCTCAGGTCATGGTCCCAGGGTCCTGGGATTGAACCCCACATCGGGCTCCCTGTTCAGTGGGAAGCCTGCTTCTCCCTCTCCCTCTGCTGCTCCCCCTGCTTGTGCTCTCTCTCTCTCTCTCTGTGTCAAATAAATAAATAAATAAATAAATAAATAAATAAATAAAATCTTAAAAAAAATAAAAACAAAAAAAATTAAAAACTCTGGTCCAGAAACTAATAGTAATAAAAGTCAATATTATTAAGAGTTTCCTATGTGTCAGGATCTGTCCTAAACACTAGCCATAAAATATCCCATGTAATCTCGGCAATTCTGAGGCACGTAAGATCATTAGCTTCAATCTGACAAAGGAGGAAACCATGTGTGGTACCAGGAGCTTCATGAACATATCCATGGTTACATGGATAAGCAGTCCAGCCCCAGAACCACTGCCTCATTTTACCTGCAGCAGGTATGAAGTGCATCCCGGGGCAGGCTCTGCCCCTATGGTTCTTGGAGCTCTTGGACATTCTTTAGGGTCTGGGAAAGTTGGGGGGAGGGATGTAAGCAGTGGGAAGGGCCTCTCAGTCCAGGCCTGTGGGCTTGGAAAGGGGGCAGAGGTGGTAGGTGAATCTACTGCCTGGCTGGTTCTGTCCACCAGTCCTGTTCAACCTTTGAGCCTGGGGACTGCCCCTGAGGTAGAAGGACCAGGCAGGAACCAACACACAATCTCGGGAACAGAAGCTGAGGTGACATCTCAGTTTTGAAACATGCATCTCAAGAGTAGGGTGGGGAGCTCAGTGTCTGAGGTGTGGCAGGAATGAGGATGCTCGGGGTGTGGCTGGCCTGCAGCTGGGGGGCTGCTTTGGGAGTCCCATCCATCTGGGGCAGAGGTTTTCCGTGCCTGGGAGCCAGGTTAGGCTGGGCACCCATTTCTTGACCTGATATCTAAGAATGGGCTGTGTAAAGTAAGATTCTGAGAGCATCACAAGTAACCAGCTAAAAGGTAAAAGAGAAGCAGTGGGTAGAAGGGTCCTTCCCCTGGTTCAGCCAGGGCTCCTTCCTCCCACTTGAAGGATTTATACTCTTCTCTTCCTTCTTCCTTAGTGAATCCATCTATTTTCTTCAGGTAACCAATTTTGAAGCCTACCCACTACCCAGGCGAAACCAAGAAAAGCTAAGAACCAGTAACTGACCAACCCCTACTCCAGTTTGCAGATGGATGATCCAGCAACGGTCTGTGAGCTGTTCTGAAGAACAGCCAGCACCAATTCATTACTAGGCATATTACTAGGAGTCAGTGTTTATTGATCCCTTATGTGCTAGGCACCAAGCTGAGTGTTTTCATGCATTCCCTCTTTAATTCATAGCTACTCCATGAGGTGAGATTGGTTTCAAAGAAATTGATGCTCAAGCAAGGTAAGGTCTACCTGACTCCAAAGCATTTGCTCTTGTACCTGATGTGGTCCCTGGACCAGTAGCCTTAGTATCACTGGAAACTTACTAGATATGCAAGTGCTGGGGCCCCACTTGGACGTCCTGAATCTGAACTCTGTGGGCAGAGCCTAGTAGTCACCCTCCAGGAGATCCTCATGCATGCACAAGTTGGAAAACCATTGCCCCACATTATCCCCCTCCCTGAAAGATTCGGGTGGGCCAAAATAATCTCATTTTCTTTTGTAATAGGCTGTCCAGACTGGCAGACGAAGGAGATACCCTGTGTCTGGAGTGCAATAAAGCCTTTGGTCTACTTCTTAAGACATCTTTGAGGACAATGTGGGAAAATGTGGAGGAGACTGGTGAGGAAGGAGGCAGGACAAGACATGATGATGAGTTACTCCAGATACTCCAGAGGCACAGGTAGGACGAGTGGCAGTTAGATGGCCGTACCCCCAGAGTACAAATCTGGCAGGAGGTCTCTACTGAGGAGCCACAGAGTTCTGCCGAGTTTGACCTTTCAGTCAATGGTGTGGAAGATGGTGTAATCCAGTCCAGTAGTGTCACAGAGCTGGGGAGATGGCAAGTACACTGGATAACAAAATGAAGACCCAACATGATCTTGACCAACCAGAAACAGACATTAAGTCTAAAATCGAGCATGTGGTCACCGCATATGGTTGTGTAATCTGTTCCCTCTCCAAGTGCATCTTGTAGGTTGAGGGACTAAACTGGAGCTGAGGGGCGCCTGGGTGGCTCAGTCATTAGGCGTCTGCCTTCGGCTCAGGTCATGATCCCGGAGTCCTGGGATCGAGCCCTGCATCGGGCTCCCTGCTCTGTGGGAAGCCTGCTTCTCCCTCTCCCACTCCACCTGCTTGTGTTCCCTCTCTGGCTGTGTCTCTCTGTCAAATAAATAAATAAAATCTTTAAAAAAATAAAAATAAATGGGAGCTGAAATGAAGGCACGCCACTCAATTTTAACCACAGGAAGAGGAACACTTTCTGAAGTTCACCTTGAAGGTATTTTTAGAACTTGCAGCTCTGCTCTTTATTTTTTTTAACTGAGGTAAAATATATACAACATAAAAATTGCCATTTTAATCATGTAAAAAATTTTTAATTGTGGTAAAACATTGATGATGTAAAATTTACCATTTTAATAATTTTTCATTGTACGGTTCAGTGACATTAAGTACATTCACATTTTGTGCAACCATTAGCAATATCTATTTCCAAAACATTTTCATCACCCTAAACAGGAACTGCACCTATTAAGCAATAATTCCACATTTCCCCCTTCCCTCAGCCCCTGGTAACCTCTAGCCTCCTCTCTGTCTCTTAAGAATGTTCCTATTCTAGATATTCTAGATTCTGTGGAATCCTACAATATTTGTCCCTTTGTATCTAGCTTATTTCACTTAGCATAATGTCTTCAAGTTTTATCCATGTTGAAGAACTTCGTTTCTTTTTATGGCTGAATAATATTCTCTTGTACATGTGAACCATAATTTATTTATACATGCATATGTTGATGGACACGCAGGCTGTATCTACCTTTCAACTATTGTGAATAATGCTCTAATGAACATGGGTATGCAAGTGTCTGTTTGAGACCCTGTTTTCAATTCTTAGGGGTATATACCCAGGAGTACAATTCCTGGATCATGAGGTAGTTCTTTAGTTTTTTGAAGGACTGCCGAACTGTTTTATACAGTGGCTGCACCATTTTAGGTTCCCAACCGGTATGCAAGCATTCCAGTTTCTCCATATCCTTGCCAACACTTGATTGTGTTTTGTTTTGTTTTAATTCTAGCCATCCTAGTGGGTATGAAGTAGTATCTAATATGATTTTGATTGGAATTTCCCTAATGATTAAAAATGTTGAGCGCTTTTATTCATGTGCTTTTTGGTTATTGGTATATCTTCTTTGGAGAACTATCTATTCACAATCCTTTACCCATTTTAATTAATTAATTAAAAAAATTTTTTTAGAGAGAGAAAGAGAGCACGTACGCTCTGGGAGGGGAGGGGCAGAGGGAGAAAGAGAGAGAAACTTAAGCAGACTCCATGCTCAGCGCTCAGTGGAGCCTGACGGGAGCCTCCATCTCACGACCCTGAGATCATGACCTGAACTGAAATCAAGAGTCAGATGACCTGAGCAAAATCAAGAGTCAGATGCTTAACCAACGAGCCACCCAGAGGCCCCTCCTTTGCCCATTTTTAAATTGGATGTTTGTCTCTCTGCTGCTGAGTTATAGGAGTTCTTTATATGTTCTGGATATTAAACCCTTATCAGATTTGTGATTTGCAAGATTTTTTTCCATTCTGTTGGTTGCTTTTTCACTCTCTTGATGATGTCTTTTGATGCACGAAAGTATTAAATTCTGTGAAGTCCAATTTATTTATTTTTTTCTTTTGTCACTTGTGCTTTGGTATCATATTGAAGAAACCATTGCCAAATCTAAAAGTCATGAAGATTTTCCCCCCATGATTCCTTCTAAGAGTTTTACAGTTTTAGCTCTTAAATTTAGGTCATTGATCTATTTTGAGTAATTTTTATATACAGTATGAGGTAAAAGTCTAACTTCATTATTTGCATAGGGATGCCCAGTTTTTCCAGCCCCATTTGTTGATAAGACTGTCCTTTCCTTATTGAATAGTTTCAACACTGTTGTGGAAAATCAATTGACCACAGATGTGAAGGTTTATTTTTGGGCTCTCAATTCTACCCCACTGGTCTATACCTCTATCCTAATGCCAATGCCACTGTTTTAATCATATTAATTTTGTAGGATGTTTTGAAATTGGGGAACATGAGTTTTCTTCTTTTTTAAGATTGTTTTTGGCTATGTAGGGTTCCTTGAAATTCTATATGAATTTTAAGATGTTTTTTTTTCATTTCTGCAAAAAAACAAAAACAAAAACAAAAAACCACCATTGACCCATTACTTTTTTTCTTTTTTTTTAGAGAGGGAGAGAGGGGTGGGGGAGGGACAGAGCGAGAGGGAGAGAGAGAATCCCAAGCAGGCTCCACACCCAGCACGGAGCCCAATGTGGGGCTCTATCTCACAACCCTGAGATCATGAACTGACCCAAAATCAAGAGTTGGACACTTAACCGACTGAGCCACCCCTGACCCACCACTTTTGATTAAAAAAAAATGTCAGTGTCACTGTCCACAACGGAGAGGTGATGTGGCTAAACAGCAGACCCCATAGAACCAATTTAAGTCAACAGTGTTTCATGGCTACCAAAACCAAGAGATGTTGGGTTCTAGTTAAACCAGTGAAGGAGGAGAGAGACCCCTGTGTTCTGTGCTCTACTCACTGAGGCTCACATTTTTCTAGAGGGCTCTTGAGACTATAGATGCTGCCCCCAGGGATAGAATAATTTATTATTATTATTATTATATTCTCACTAGTATTCTTATTAATGGAGAGCAGTTAAGGAAGTTGGAGAGATGACTGGGTGGGTTAGAGGAAGGGGTGCATGACAACTTTCAAATATTTAAATGGCTCCCCCTCTGCCTTTCTGTCTACTCTTCCACTTATAATGCAAAAGCTTTCCTACAGATGAATGAAGACAAACAGACGATCAGGAGCCAGCCCAAACTGCTCTGTCTCTAACCATTGGGGATGTTTTTAACCATTAGACTAGTTCACATCTGGAATAAGCTACCTATCTTGGGTAGGGAGGTGGTGAGTTCCCTGTCACGGGCAATGTCCAAACAGAGGCCAGGTGATGGATTACTGATTCAGTATGGCAACAGGAGTTAATGACCTCAGAGACTCTTTCAATCATGGAGCAGGGCTTATAAAAAAATTTAATCTGAGCATGTGGCCACCCCCTCCTACCAGGGCATCCTCTCTGTGACAGCTGCTGCAAGGGGTGCTGGGAAGAATCTACTTGTTCAGGTGATGTTTTAATATCACTTTAAAGGGGGGCAGGGGCTCCTGGGTGGCTCAGTGGGTTAAGCGCCCTACTCTTGGTTTCAGCTCAGGTCATGATCTCAGGGTCATGAGATTGAGCCCTGCATTGGGGAGTGGAGTCTGCTTGAGATTCTCTCTCCTTCTGCTCTGCACCCCTCCCAAATAAAATAAATAAATAAATAAATAAATAAATACTTTTTAAAAATAAAAATAAAATAATAAAAGGGGGCAGGGTAATGTTCTGGGAAGAGCAGACAGACAGGTTTGAATCCCAGCTGAATCTCTAGTACATAGAGCCCTGGCAAATTTCTTAATCTCCCCATGTCTCAGTTTCCTAATCTGTACAATAGGAAAATTATTCCAACGACAGCTGGCCATGCAATCTGTTTGTTCCTTCCCAGTTCTGGTGGCACCACAACCCATAGGTCTATCCTATCTTCTGGCTGCAGGGGTGGGCATGTGACCTGGCCTGGCCAATTAGGGTTGCCTTTCTTCTGTCCACTGAGTAGATAGGTGACCTTCATAGGAACCAGTCAGAGTCTCCTCAAGTAGTTTGCTCTACATACAGAGAGCAGGCCCCTCTCTTCGCCTGGTATTGAGGGCTATAAAGGACATCTGGGCTTTGGATGCCTTGTGTATCTTTCCAGCTGTGTGGGCAGAATGTGCCTGAGCCAATACAGAGGGGAGTCAGGTTAAGAGCTGGAGCTAAGGGGCGCATGGCTGGCTCAGCCGGTAGAACAGATGACTCTTGGTTTCAGGGTTGTGAGTTCCAGTCTCACATTGGGTGTGGAGCCTACTTTACAAAAATTTTAAAAGAGCTGGAGCTAGTGAGGGGCTAGCTCAGTTGGAAGAGCCTGTGTCTCTTGATCTTGGGGTTGTGAGTTTGAATGCCACAATGGATATGGAGATTACTTAAAAAAATAAACTTTTTTTTTTAAAGAATTTCTTTATTTGAGAGAGAGAGAGTACAAGTACAGGGGAGGGGCAGAGGGAGAGGGAGAAGCAGGCTCCCAGCTGAGTTAGGAAGCCTGACGTGGGGCTCAATCCCAGGACCCTGGGATCATGACCTGAGCCGAAGGCAGATGCTTAACCAACTGAGCCACCCAGGCTCCCCCCAAAATAAATAAACTTAAAAAAAAAAAAAGAGCTGGAGATAGTGAGAGATAGCCCAGACTAATCTGACTCCCTGGATCCAGCTATGCCTAAAGTCCACTCCTGTTTTTATCAGTTATGTGAGCAATAAATTCCTTTTTTGGCTTAAGCTAATCTGAGCTGGGCTTCTGTCAGTAGGAGCCAAAAAAGGCCTGACCAGTATATTTTTCTGCAGGGCAGTTGTGTGGATTAAAAGAAATCATATTGCAAAGTACCTAGTACCTAGCAAGCATTATGTGAGAGACTAACAAGCCTGCCTGGTTTTCTGGTGTAACCATACCGACAATAGTTGCAGATGGGAATGGACTGTTTGTGCGGGTGAATGAGGGAAGTGAGCACATGATCACAGCTGGGCCAAACTGTTTCTCTGGGTTGTTCTGAGGAGAGCGGCAGGGCCACTAAGCTGATTTCCATAGCCAAGCTCCCTGTCCCATGAAGAACCCCATGTATGGTAGGAAAGAATGAAACCAACATGCAAAGAAAAACAAATGAGAGAGGAGAACAAGAGTGGGAGAGTCCAGGACATGTGTGTCCCTGGCTGTCAGCATTCTGAAGACTGGCTGCCCCCTCCCCTGCACTTCTAAGTACCATATGCTCCAGTGAACTGCTCCTTCTCTTCAGCTTGAACTGGATTTCTGTCCCATGCTACAGAAGGATTCTTGACTAATGTGCCTCTGGAGGCCAGCTGAGGTGAGGCCATAAAAGACCCACTGGGTCAGCTCTGCAGCTGGGATGGTCTGTCCCTCATTCCTGGCATGGGAAAAGCTAACATCCTTTCCTGTCAAGCAGCTCTCACATCCAGGGTCTGAGGCAGCCTGGGTCCTGGAGGGGGACAGACAGGACTGATGCAGGGCACTGCCATCAAGTCTACTGCCCTCTCCAATTGCCACCTTTCAAATCCTTGACTAAACTGTTCCCTTGTCTATCAACAGTGTCCTATCTGACAGGTGGGCCTATTGTAATGACTGCATGGTGAATAAACTTGCCTCCCCCACCTTCTGTCTAGCTTAGGGAAGAGGTTCGGTCCCCCCTCACCGTGGCTGGTGAGGGTGAGAGCATGAATGGTCTGGGTTGAGCCGCCATGACAGATTTGACAGGTGGAGGCAGAGTCCAAGCTTGGTGACACTCGGGGCACCCCTCTGAGGCTTCACCGTACTCTACCCCGGGTGCCTAGCACAATGCCATCCATGCCTTCATTCATGTGTTACTCAATGAACATTTGCTGAGCAGGTGCTAAGTGCTGGGCACTGTGCTAGGAACAATACAATGAATAAAACAAAGCTCACATTCTAATGAGGGGAGACAATAAATAAAGTAAAAAATGCATAGTGTGTCAGATGTCAGTAATGACAACAACAATCAAAGAGGAGAGTGGAGAGGGTGAGGATGGGTTACAATTTTGTAAAGCCTAGCCTTTCTAAGCAAGAAATTGGGGAGCAAAGAGGAGCATGCCTGGCATATTCCAAAAATGGCAAGGAATTGCTGGTGGGAATATAAAATGGTACAGCCACTTTGGAAAACAGTTTGGCAGTTTCTCAAAAAGTTGAACAGTTACCATTTAACCCAGCAGTTCCACTCCTAAACATCAACTCCAAGAGAAATGAGAACACATGTCCACATAAAGACTTCACATGAAGGACCACAGCAACATTATTCACAATAGCCAAAAAGTGGAAACAAACCAAATGTCCATCCAAAAGACAAATGGAGAAACAAACTGTGGTATATCCATACAGCGGAGTATTATTCAACCTTACAAAGGAATGAAAGCACTGATACATGTTACAATGTGGATGAGCCTTGAAAATCCTACATTAAATGAAATAAGCCAGCCACAAAAAAACCCACAAATTGTATGATTCCATTTATATGAAATGTCTTGAATAGGCAAATCTACGGAGACAGAAAGTAGATTATTGGATGCCAAGGGCTGGGGGCAGGGGCAGTGACTGCTAATGGGTCAAGGTTTGGTTTGGGGATGATGGAAATGTTCTGGAATTAGATAGTGGTGATTGTTATACAACCTTATGTTGTAAAACCCACTGAATTGTTACACTTTAAAGGGTGGATTTTATGGTATGCAAATTATATCTCAATTTTTAAAAAGAATGAAAAAAACCCCAAAAAACCAAGGAGACCAGGGCCTCTGAGAGAGCGAGGATGAAGCCCGGCATACAATAGTGTAGAAGCTGTTTAATACCTATTTGTTGAAGTCATGTAAAAGCGAGAAAGTTAAACTCTTCGTGGCCTCTGCCTTTTTCACCATGGGGAAGAGACCTCTGGCTCCCCACATGGTGAGAAGCAGGCTTGGCTAGTTCTGGTGTGTGAACAGGTGAAGGTTCTCCGGCACATCCCTCCTGCGGGGAAAGACCGATGAACTCTGGGGAGGAGCCACCTGAAGCAAGGAAGAGCCAGGTGATTTAGAATGAAATCATCTCAAGCTCCATGTTCGGCTTCCCTGGGCTCATCCGTCCTTCACGTTTCCCATTTGTGGAGCCCGCACCGGGCTCTCTGAACTCAGTGGTCCTGCCTGTCAATAGGGGAGAAGGGAAATCTCAGCCCTGGCCCGGGGCTTACGAAGCAGTGCCTTTGTGTGATGGGGCAGGGGACTTCTGGGCCTCTGAAGTGAAGCCTTGGGACCCAGGCCAGAATCTGACCCCCAGATGCTGAAGGAAGCTGCCAGCGTGGCATCTGGGGGAGGAGACACCGCAAGTTGAATGGGCCCCCACAGCATGGATCCAAGGGAGGGAGCCCTGGGAAGGGTCAGTTGCCACCAGTGAGGTGGGAGAGTGTGGAAGGTTTGGAAAACAGGCATTGTCTGGAAAAACATTTAGGAGGTCAGCATGCAAGGCCATGGGAGGGGGCCTGAGGACAAGCTATATAGATGCCACAAGCCAGCCCAAGGCTCAGGCTCAGCCAGGACCAGGGCCCAGCCTCCATGTAAGGAAAGGCAAGGTGGGGCGGGGGTGGGGGGGGTGGGGGGTGGGGGGTGGGGTGGGGTTGGTGTGTGTGCAAGGAAAACCAGGAACCACCGTGAGAGGCAGAGCAGGGCAGGGGGATCAGGGACCAGAGTCTACTCCTGGGCCCTCGGGGAGGATAAAGAGTATACAACTTCAGGTTGTATAACAATCACCACTATCTAATTCCATTTTGGTAAAATGCATTCGTCCCTTAAACCTTAGGACAACCTGGTGGGGAGAGGGGGATGCTCTCATTACTGTTTCACAGGTGAGGAAACACTCTGTTCAGAGAGGGGGAGCCACTTGCCCCAGGTGACCCAGCGGAGGGGTGGCAGAGCCAGGGGGACATCAGGTCCATCTGACTCCACAGTCCAAGCTCTTCCCATTCTGCCCCCTGGTAAACCAAAGAATTGAAAACTGCCCCCAGTGGGGCACTCGGGAAGCCACCTGGCCTTCCAGCCTTATCACAGGTCTTGGCTCCACTGATTCCCCCCTAGGTGGTGGCCGAGGAGAAGATGGGGTGTGGTGGGGAGAGGAAGGCGTGGGGATGGGGTCATGACCCCCAGAGAAGGGCTGGATGAGTCCCAAGCCCTGGCCCCAGCACTGTGGCCAGACAGCGAGGAATTTCGGGTTGGGGGTTCCAAGGAGACCCTCTAAGGAACCAGTTCCTCTCCTCCCCAGGTCTTGCTCCTACCTCCGCCCTCCTGGACCTACCTTCCTCTCAGGGCCATTTGCCCTGAGTAAGTTCACATCTTTTCCTGAGCTGGGGATGGCGCCCCCTTCCCCACACAACCCCAGCATTTTGCCCCTGCGCTCTTGAAATGTGCTCCCATCTTTCCAGGTCACCTCTCCATGAAGTCTTCCTCATTTTCTGGCAATGTTTTGTATGTGCATTAAACATCTTCTCTGTGCCAGAAGCCCAAACCCAGCCCCAAATCTCTGGCCTGAGGAGCTGTTCCCAGCAGAGAGGGATATACCAGGACTGTGGGAGCCCAGGATTGGAGGGAGGAGGAGTCAGATAAGGCATGATGAAGTGAAGGACTTTTGGCCTGAGCCTTAGAATATAATGAAATATTCAGAGGACATGGGAGAAGGGGCAGAAGGGCATTCCAGGCAGAAGGAATGTGGGGTTGCCCTATCTTGGAGGATGACCAGCCCAAAGCCATTTATTCTCACCTCCCTGTGAACTTGCCATGTTCTTTTAAAAAAAAAAAAATTTTTTTTTTAAATTTTATTTTGGGGGCGCTTGGGTGGCTCAGTTGGTTAAGCATCTGCCTTGGGATCAGGTCATGATCCCAGGGTCCTGGGATTGAGCCCTGCATCAGGCTCCTTACTCAGTGGGGAGCCTGCTCTCCCTCTGCCTCTCCCCACCTGTTTGTGCGCTCTCTCTCAAATAAATACATAAACTCTTTAAAAATAAATAAATAAAAGCTTTTATTTTTAAGTAATCTCTACACCCAACAAGGGGCTCAAACTTACAACTCTGAGCTCAAGTGTCCCACGCTCCACCCACTGAGCCAGCCAGGCGCCCCCTGCCATGTTCTATCCTATGCCTGCCTGTGGGCAACCTGGAGGGGACGGGGCCATGCTTCCTTGGGGCCCCACAGGGCCCTGAGAGCAAGGAGCTCCAGGGGAAGGTTGGATGAGGCAAATGGGGACCGCCTTGTGTTCAGTCCCTCCTCCTGGGTCAGCTTCTGAGCCGGAGCAATACAATTCCCCACCCTCTCTGTGTGGCAGTCAGGGAGCCACGTTTCCTCTTGCCCTTTGCAGAATAAGTAGACACAAGGCCTTTTTTTTTTAGAGATGAGGACACATGAGGTTCAAGGGGTCAAAGCCACAGAGCGAGACGTGCAACTGGAATTTGAACTCAGGACTCTGGCTACACGAAGTCCGTGGTCATTCACTTCCCTCAGCCTCATTGCCTGGCAGCAGGACCTAGCCAGAAATTAGAATGGAGGCACAGGACGCAGGCTTGGATCCCCCAGAGGCAACAGTCAGGAAGGTTGGGAACAGTTGAACTGAAACAGGCCTAAGGCAGGAGGGGCAGGGACTCTGGGCCACAGAAGCCAGAGCCCTAGGTTCCAGGCCTGGACAACTCCAGATCTCCATCTAGTGGTAGGAGGTCGCCACTGCCGCGTGGCCCAGGGAGCTCGCAGGTCCCACTGAGCAGTCAGGTCACCAGCAAACCACCCTCCAGGAAGAAACACCCGTTCCCTGGGCCTGGGTTCTGTAGGAGAGAGAGGAGGCCCCGTCAAGGGACATGTCCACTGGGGTTCATGGCCCTCAGGATTTCTCTGCAGCAGAACAGTCCGCTGTGGGGGCTCTGTCCCCAGCCACAGACACCCCAACACACAGGCGCTCAAGTCTAGGCCAGCTTCCCCAGGCTCAGGGACTTGATAACCTATCACCCCAGGAGGCCAGGTCTCATTGGCCTGTGCTGGCCTCCAGGGCAGGAGGGGTCACCGAACTTTGGTTAGGTGCCCAGGACAGAGGGGAATTGGCTCTGTCTCTAGATGGCCCCCAGGACCCCATCCCCAGGAGCCCCTGGGCTCCTCTCAGGAGGAGAGCAGAGAAGCAGTATCCACTGTTCTAAATAGCATCTCAACCAAAACCAGCCTCGTGCTAGGTACTCTTATCTCCAAGGGGAGGAAGTGAAGGGGGAGGGGAAGTGATTAGCCCAAGTCACTCATTCATTGAATACTAACTATAGAGCATTGTGTGTGGGCACCTTACCCAGAAGGGAGGAGGTCAAGGGGAAGCTTCCGAGAAGGGAGCAGTAGGCCAAGTTTTGAAGGAAGACAGGAAAAGATCCCAGGCAGAGGGAAGAGCGTGTGAGTGTGAGAAAGACATGAGGCAAGATGGGCAAGATTAACCTAGACCTGGGTAGGTAGACAGTCAGGGTAGAGCCCTGGGGTGGGGTGGGGGGAATAGGGGGGCAGGGTGGGGCTCGTAGGCAGAACTCACTGTCAGGTTGAGGATTCTGGACACCAAGATCATGGGAAGCCTTTATTTACTTTTTTTTAAAGATTTTATTTATTTGTGAGAAAGATTGAGCAAGAGAGAGAGCACAGGGGAGGGCAGAGGCAAAGGGAGAAGTAGACTCCCTGCAAAGCAGGGAGCCCGATATGGGGCTCGATCCCAGGACCCTGAGATCATGACCTGAGCTGAAGGCAGACGCTCAACCGACTCAGCCACCCAGGTGCCCCCTTGGGAGGCCTTTAAATAGGGCAGTGACCCCTTCTCATCCATGTTTCAGGAAGTCTTGGCTAGCAGGAACCGTGGGTGGGCAGACCTGCTGGGAGCCTCTCAAGGGTCCCGGGTGGAGAGGCTTGCCCTGGAGTTGGGGTGGCAGGTAAAGTTGTTACTCAAGGCAGGGGCTCAGCAGCAGCAAAGGCCCAGAGGCCAGAGGGCCCCAGAGCCTCTCAAAAATAGAGCATCACCCAGCATGGCTGGAGAGAAGGGTGGAGGGCTGGGAGGGCTTGGGCGTGGAGGGCCTTTAGTCCCCTTGGGCTGCTATAACATAATACCACAGACAGGGTGCCTGAGAAACCACACGCATTTATTTCTCACAGTTTTGGAGGTTGGAAGTCTGAGATCAGAGGGCCAGCAGGGCCAGGTGAGGAACCTCTTCTGGGTGGCAGATGTCTCATCACATCCTCACATGGTGGAAAGGGGAAGGGTCTCTTTTATAACAGCACTAATCCCATTCATGAGGACTCTGTCCTTGTGACCCAATTACCTCCCCAAAGGTCTACCTCCTAATACCAGCACCTGGGTAATGAATTTTGGGATGATACAAAAATTCAGACTACAGCATTCTGGAGTATTTTCCTGCAGAGGCAAGTCCTCAGGCAAGATGTACACCCTCCCTGGGACTCAGTTTCTCAGGACAGAAAGGAGCCCCTGTTGGCCCTCAGGGGCTCTCTGTGGCCAATGCCAAGTGGACTTGGAGCAGGGGCTTCTGGGCCTGGGCAAGTATATCCTGGAGGGACCAGGTGTGGGCCCTGCTTCCAAAGGGTGTCCTTCCTTCCTTCCTTCCTTCCTTCCTTCCTTCCTTCCTTCCTTCCTTCCTTCCTTCCTTCCTTCCTTCCTTCCATTCAGCAAATGCTTTACACACGCCTGCCATGTGTTTATTAAGCAGTTTTAGGTCGGGGGACCTAGCAATAAGCCCAACAGACACCAGCCTCCCTTGAGGGAGCCAATGATCTCATAGGAGACAGAGACCTTAAACAAATATATCCCTTCCCAGAGCAGATGTGGTGATGCTGAGGGGTGGGGTGGGAATGGGCTTGGTTCCAGCAAACTGGGGGCTCAGGAGAGCCTCAGAGAGTCTGGAGAGGTGGTTTCTCTGTGGAAAACCACCAAGTGTCTTTGTGTAGGCATATCTCTGCGTGTTTGCATGCATGTGCATCCGTGTGAGTGTGCAAGTCTGTGTATGTGTGTAGGTATATCTGTGTGTTGGTATGTGTTGTTAAATGAGTGTGCCTGTGAGGGGGGGTCCATACATGTATACATCTGTGTATCTGTGGGGGGAGGGTATTAGCACACTATGTGTGTCTCCATGGGTGTGCAAGCATGGCTGTCTATAGGAGGAATCTGGGTGGGTGTCTGTGTGTGAAAGGTAGGGTGCCTACTGGGTGACTTCTAAGGGGTTTCTCAGAACTCATGATATCAATAATAAAACTAGAACTGCCATGAACACACCAGGACAGCTGTGAGAGGCCAAAGCTGGAAGGGTGGACAGCCCCTCGAAGAGGGAATAAGACCCAAAGTTGGGACAGGGCAAAGAAATGGGCCAGCCAGACCAGGGCTGAATAAGCACCAGTCCCATAAGAGCCAGCTGCATGGGGCTGGGCCAAATGCCTGGTGGGACTCAGAAACCCCAGGTTCTGTAGAGCAGGAAATCTGAGGCGTCCAGGAAAGAGCACAGGCTAGGGGGGAGCCAGACCTTGGTGTGGCTCCTGACCTGCTTCTTAGCAGCTGTGTGACCTCAGGCATGTCCAAGCCTTGGTTTTCTCCTCTGTAAAATGGGAGTAATCATACCCACTGCCCAGTGCCTAGAACTAATAAGAAAATGCAAGCCCAGTGTGAAGCACACAGTAGGGGCTCTACAGCTCCTCCCCTTAGGGCCTGAGGATATCTTACGCTCTTTGGGATGGAAATCAATAATAAGGAGAGCAAACCTGATCCATGTCTGAGCTAAGCCCTTGCTAAGTGACATCTCAGGTAACCCATGGACACTCCTGCTATGGTTTCACACAGAAGTCTCTGCCCCCACCAGGGGTCCCTGGCAGGCCCTGCTGGGCTGATGTGAAGCAGGGAGGCCACTCTGGCCCTGGTCTCCTGCATTAGGCTCTGAGTCGGCCTGCTGCTTTCATGGAAATGCCTTCAGCTGGGCCAGAGGGTGTTTGCCCAGACTCCCTGCCCTTTCCCAGCCGTGGCTGACTTTACCCCTGATCCCTTATCAGCTCACATTTCCAAGGATCAGGCCCATGGGATTTCAAAAGACCTCCTCCTTTATTCACTGGCTAGCCTGAGGCATCTCCTTTTATTTCTCTGAACCTCAGTGTCTTTATCCCTGAAATGGGGATTCATAGCCAACACCCTGCCAGTGAAGGTTCAGTGGGAGCCCATGGGTGCAGGTGCTTTGAATAAAGCCTTCCACACAGGTAAGGAGTTAGCCTCTTGGGTATCCCAGATGTGGGGGGCATCCTTCAACATGGGCATTAGAATGTCCCCCCTTGGTGTCCCCTGGTCTCCTTAGGAACTCAACACACTGGTGCCAGGTGGCCAAGTCACCCTCCACCAGTCTGTGGCTTGCCTACAGTTTGCTCCAAGGTGGAAAGTAAGGGAGGAAATAACCACGTCCCACAAGGGTTTGAGGCAGCTGGAACCAGTCACTTCCCCGAGAACTTCAGGACCTGGAATGCACTTCCCCAGTTGTGAATTCATCCTGGCCACCAGCCCTGCCCCCAAACCAAGCACGCCAGCAACAACAGTACCCCTCAGGCTTAGGTTCCTCAAACACTAAATAGAAGTAGAGGCTCTGCCTCTTGTAGGAAGTAGTTGAGGTGCGGGATCCCTGGGGATTGGACCCAGGTCGAGGGGTCACTCACAGATCCAATTGATTTTGGCCCAAACCACTTATTCTCAGGAAGAGGATTCTGGGGCCCAGAGAAGAAAGTCACATTGTCCATGGTCTCACAGCTGGAGCCAGAGCTTAGCCTCCTACCTACTCCCCTGCTAGCAGTAGATGAATGTGTAGATAACTATTGAAGTACCAAAGGTTTGATCCTATCCTGCGTGTTAGACATTGAAGAGGAGGGAGCTGGAAGCCTAGTGCAGGGAAGACACCTGGCTGGGGTCACAACAAGCTGGTGACTGTATCCTGTTGGAAATCACCCTAGCTGGTGTGGACTGGGCTGCTTTCTAGCTATGTGCCTTTAGTTAATAATAAAGGAGATGATCTCCCAGAGTGCCAGAGCTCATCCAGGAACGTTAAGGGTCAGCTGGAATCAGACTTCCAAAGCCTTCCCCCCACCCCAAATCAAAGTAGCAATCTGGCCTCACCTTTCCCCTCCCGTTCAAACTTGACCCAGAGCCTTGGTGGCTTTTAACCCAAGGGAGAGATTCTCAGGCTGCCGGCTGTGCTTTCCCCATTCCCCACCACCTCCCACTGGAATAATGCAGCCCCAAAGCTTCCCCAGGGCTTCTGGAGCCCAGGAGTTACAGCAGGTCACCAGAGCAGCTCCGCAGGGCTCGTCCCAGGGGCCCCATCCTGTACGCCCCCACCCCACACCCCCCCGCCCCCGGCCCAAGACCGCAGTGGAAACGGTGTGGAGCTGGAGGAAGGAGTTTAGGCTGACTTCTGGGCGGGAGGAGCACTGGATCCCGCCCTTCGGCCGCTGAGCTGCCTCAGCCTCCTATCCCGCACCGCTGCACCGTCCAGTCGGCCCCGCAGGCCAAAGCAGTTTGTCGGGCATGCGGGGGACCCAAGCCCATACCCCCGCTTGACAGGCATGGAAGGCCAGAGTCGGGACCTTGGGAAGTCCCCAGCCCAGCCGGGCACACAGAAGGTAGCCGGGTGGTTTTTCAGCCAGGGTCTCGCAGGTCGGGGAGCTGGCACCCTAGGACAGTCCCAAGGGGAAGGAAAGAAGCCTCGCTCGTGGTCGTGTGTCTGCAGCCCCACCACAGCCCCATTCGGCCTCTGCGGAGCCTCTTGGTCCCTCTGGTGCTTGTACCCGTCTGTAGGCCTGGAACTACGTCAGTCGTGGCCCTGTCTTCATGCCCATCTGTGGATCTCTGCGCCCACCTCCTGCTCTAGCCTGGGGCCGGCCGGCCGGCCGCGGTCTGGCCCCTGGCCTGGAGCGCCATCTCGTGGGCACTTGGGGAGTTGTCGCGGCTCGCGGACGGGGCAAGCAGCGGGTTTGCTTTGGGCGGGGAACTGCGGAAGGTACCCAGGGGAGGAACCGGGAAAAGAGCAGCGGCCGTCGCCTCCGGGAACCGGGTGCTTCGGAGTGGGGGTGGGGGTGGGGCGAGCAAATCTGAGCCTCCGAGAGCTCAAAGGGAGCTCCAAGAGCAAATCAGAATCCCCGAACCCGACGTTGACATCAACGCATTCACCGAGGGCTGACCAGGCTGCACTCCCGAGGGCGCTCTCCGGGGAGTGCCCGGAGAGGACCCGGAGCTCAGGTTCCTTTCCCTTTGCCCTCTTCCCTCTGCTGTCCAGTCCCTAGAACACGAGCGCTCGGCCCCTCGCCGGCCCCTGCCTGCTGGGCTGGTGCTCCAAACGTTGAGATCCAGGTCGGCAAAGGAGAGGAAAGAGTGGGGTTGGATTTGGGGTACTTCCCAAAGCTGGGAAGAAGGCAGGCTCAGCGTTTAGACTTCGATCTCATGGAGACTCTGTCCCTCGAACCATCCAATATCCGGGAAAAGGGGGGGTGGTGGGGAACTCGAGCCGAGGCATTCACCTGTGTAGGTCCTGGGCAGCAGGAAGCCGAACGTTCCCCTCCAGCTTCAAGGGATGCCCTGAGTGGGCCTTCACGGTACGCGGGAGAGGCGGACCCCAGTTCAGCGCCTCTGGGTGGCGGGCGGGGCCAGGCCACGAATGCTGTACATTTCCTCCGCCGCCGCGTTTGGGGTGGGGGGGAGGATAGCTGGAGGGGCTCGGAAGACGGTTAACCTAAGAGGAAGTGAGTTGCTCTAGGTCTCGAGATCCGTGCTACTTCGCCGCTAGGGGTCTCACAGAGCCCCCGCACCCACGTCCCCTGGGATCCCCAAGATCCCGTGAGTCACACTCACCATCCCGCACCCACAAGCACAGTTCCCTCTCTGACCCCACAGTCTCAACGCACACGCCCCCGCAGCGAACCCTCAATTCCCATCACCCCAAACAGACCCTCCACACATATCCGCGCGCGGGCCATTCTGCCGTCTAGGGCCCCTGGTGCCAGGCCCAGAAGGGTTAAGAAGGCCTTGGGGCACCAGAGCGGCGGGATGCGAGGCGCCCGGGCTAATTGGCGATCCGGGGAACAATGAGGGATGTGAGGCAGGGGAGGCGGGTAGCTTAATTGGGCCAGGGAGGGGCCTTGCCTTCGTCTGGGGCAAGGCCCTGCTGCTGGCCGCGCGGTTCCCGCAGCCGAACTCAGGTTCGCTGCTGCGACCCAGCGGAGCGCCGCGAGGGCGACTCCGGGAGGAGACTCGCCGGTGGGGGAATGGGGGACGACTCCCCAAGCCGCACTCAGGGCCTGGGGCCTCTCGAGGCCCTGCAGCATCACTCCGCCCCATCTGGGACGCGGCAACAACCACGCGGCGAGAATGCGGCCGCAACGAGGCCGGCCACCGTGCCTAGCGTTTGCAGCGACCCTCCTCGAGATCCCCCCTCTGCACGCGGCTTGAGGTCGGTGCTGCCCCCTGGTGTCAGCCGAGTGCTGAGCACTCGCCGCCTCTTGCCCGCTTTCCTTCCTAGACGTGCAGTGAGAAGCCGGAAGAAGTGAACGCGCCCCTGCTCTTCGAATTTTTGGGGCGTTTTGAGCCCAAAGCGACCTCGAATAAGCACACTGCCACGAGGGATTCTACTTGAGCTGAGAAAGGGGTCTCTCTGGCCCGCCCCGTTCCTGGACTAACCCTTCTCTGTGCTGCCTGCGGAAGGTCAGAGGCGGCGAAGAAGCTGGCCCCCCTCCCCCCCACTCTCTGGGGGCTGGGACAGCCTTCTGCGCCGATTCACTCTCTCACTGGCCAAGCCCCTCACCGAATTCAGCGTAGCCTGGGTCCAGCTCCCTCCCTGGGAGAGGCGGACATGGTTCTCTTTCCTTGCGAGTGTGTTGGCCCGCGGAGGTGTCCAGGGCACTTGGAGGCCTGGATACTATCAATTCCAACTCCACCTTCACCCTTCCTTCATCTCACCATTCCTGGTGTTCCTGGTGAGTTGGGGACCCGTGCTTCCCGCCCCGCCAAGTGCCCTAGGTGGGCAGGCAGCGTGTAAGTCCGGGGCTGCACGGACTCCCAAGGCTTAAAGAGGAGAGAACGGGGAAGGAGGTGGGGGCTCAGTGACGCATAGATAGACCCAAGGGTGGGTTAAAGGAGTGACGGCCCATCTCCCACCCCTTCCCACTACCAGGATTTGGGGCGGGAGACACCTGTCGGCTGGATGAAGCAGAGATGAGCTCAAAGGATGGGAGGCAGCTGTCCTTGCAGAAGTAGGCGGGGGAGGGGGCGGGGAAGAACGTGCCTAATGGAGACTAACACAGTGGGACCCCTAGAGATTGCCCCGCGGAGCCCGTTATTATACCAGGGAAAACTGAGGCAGGAAAGGTAGTAGCCTACTGACCCACACTCCCCACACCCCCGAGAGATCTAGATGAGTTACACGGGAGAACTCTCAGGTTAGATTCTGCCACTCCAGTCAACAACCCTGACAAGGAGAAATGTTTCTTTTTTCTTCCTTTTTTCTAAGTAATCTCTACATCCACCTGGGGGTCCGAACTCAGAACCTCCAGATCAAGAGTCGCATGCTCTACCGACTGAGCCAGCCTGGCGCCCCGAGAATTGTTGCTTTTTGAGGTCCGGGAGGCAGAGAGATGGAAAAGGATTCTAGGGTCCGCGATATCGGGTGCACCACGGCCAAGCTCCTCAGAAGGGAGAGAGGGAGTAGGGTGCAGCCATCTTAGCAGCTCCGCCTACCAGAGGCGCTGAAAGGGGATGCGTTTCCACCCTGGAGCCCCAGAGACGGAGCCCGGAGTCCCGGTGCGGAGGGGCTGGGGCGGCGGCCCGAGGCGAGTGGCCAGCAGAGGGAGCCCGGCCCCTGGCCTGGGAGGCTGCGGGCGCGGGAAGCGCGAGGGGGGCTCGAAGCGGCTCGGCGCCTCCCGGCCCAGCCCGCGGCCCTCGCAGGCGCCGCCGGGCCTCGCAGCTCCGCCGGCCGCCCCAGCCCGCTGCCGCCCCCGGGGTGCAGCTGCCGCCGAGCAGGGGGCGCCCAACGTTGTGTCCCCGCCTCCAGTCCCTCCTTACGCGCTTGCTGCGCCCCTGCCCCACGCGGCCCACAGAGCGCACAGCGCCGTTCACTTCGCATTGCAGCGTTTTATTGTTTTCTCGCGTTTTTGTCTTTTCGTCTCGCTCCGTAGCGAAAAGTGAAAACCTGAGGTGGAGCCCGCGGGCCGGGCGAGCAAAGCCCGGGCGGAGGGGCCGAGGGGCTGGCGGGGTGGGAGTTCCTCCGGGGGTCGGGGCTTCTCCCGCAGCCAAGGACCCCCCCCCCAAGCCCTGTACAATATAGATGCTCATGTAAAATGAAAAGAAATTTTAAATGCTATGAATTAATCTCTAGATATTATGTACACAGCAATGTACACCTTTGAATAAATTAATACCAATTTGCATATTCTGGGAACCTTAAAGCTTATTTACACAAATTACCATTTATTTCATAAATATCTTTTTTTTTTTCCCTGGGGACTCAAGGCAGAAGTGCCACTCCCTCCGCTGACCCAGGGGTGGGAGGGGCGCCTGTCTTTTTGGGGGAAGAAGTGGGAGGACTAAAAGAACAGGTCCCTCCCAGCTCAAGTCTACACTGACTTCAGTCTTCACTGAGCCCAGCATCCCTCACTGCAGATTCTCAAGCGGTCCAGGCCCAAGGCTAGGGGCTCTGGGCTTCTCTCCGAGGCTCCCATCCCTGACTCCTGCACCTTCTGGCTCTGGAAGAGGCCGCTGGGTGGGGCGATGAGGCCTGCCCACAGCGCCGGAGGACCCAGAGGGGCCCCTGGCCAATGCCACCTTGCCACTGGAGCAGATCTGGACCATGACCAGTGGCTCCTAAGCGACTGCGTTCCCGGCAGCTGGGTTCCTTGTGAGGCCCAGGGAAATGTCCCAGGCCCTGGCTGGCTGGTCGGGCGGGCCTCTGTTCCGGCTGCTGCAGCCCGCTTTCGCTCCTTTATGTAAATAAATACCCATTCTGTGCTGTACACGTGCCAAGCAGCAGGGGCAGGCAGCCCGGGAGGTCTGCGTGGCAGCGGAGCCGCTGGGCAGCCCCCTCACTTGGGCGACTCCCTGCCGGGGGAGAGGGCTCGCTGGCTCTCCAGCCCACTCACCAGTCTCTGGATGCTCTGCAGTTCACTGGCCGCCTCTTTGGCTGGGCCACTGGGTGACAGGGCACCCCGGGAAGGGGCCCCAACCTTGCGGAGAGCCAGCTCCGGCAGCGGGCTGGGCTCGCGGCTGTTGCCGCCGGCAGCCTTGGAGCCCTCGGCCGCCAGCCCAGTGGTGAGGAGGCTCGCGCCGGGCGGGAGCGTTACCGGGATCTGGTAGGGGCTGAAACGCAGGCGGGGCCGGGCACTGCCCAGAAAGTGGCTCCGGGACAGGGAGCCGGCGGCGGCGGCAGCTGCAGCCGCAGCACTGGTCGCTGGCAGAGCAGAGGCCGCGGCCGCAGCGGCTGCCATGTACGTGTAGGGGTAGGGGAAGAGGCCTCCGAAAGTGGGCATTGGGATTCCCTGAAAGAAACAGAACGAGACGAGGGTTAGGCATCCTGCCTGAGGTGTTCTGAGGGGAAGCTGGGGGCTGGGGGGCGGTCTACCAGCACCCAACGGTTCTAGGAATAGAAGCCCAGAGCTCCCAGAACTGTAACCCCAAGCAGCACAGGTAGGCACGAGCCAGGATGCTGGGGCCAAACCCCGTTAGAAGGGAGCCCACTTCGGGTGATGAGGCAGAGGTCTGGCGCCGTCCAGCTCTGTGCCAGGTATTACAGCACGAGTGAGGGAAAGACAGGCCAGGTGGCCCAACTAGGCAAAGGCCTAGACGGAGGAAACTGGGCAGGCACAGAGCCAGGTGGCAAGCCGGCAGCTTTGGCTGTCTTGGGCGGTTCTGCTCACTTAGAACAGTGTCCTCCCCAGCCCTGCTTTCTGCAGGTGCCCCCCAAAGGACTGAGGAAGCACAGGCAAGGGAGGGGAGGAGCTCTGTAAATTCTCCTTTTACCTGCCTGCCTGCTCAGGGATCTCCTGCCTGGGCCAGGAGAAGAGCATAGATGCCAATCCGCTTATAAACTGGCCTGGATATTCTACAGAGAACTCCTGGCGGCACCTCAGCGGCAGCTGAGGAAGGAATTCAAAGTCTGCCTGTGGAGAGCACAGTAGCCAGGAGACCCTGGATAAACACCGTCTGAGTCCGTGAGGCCCGACTTTTGGATTATCTGACCTTTGAGATAATGGCTCACTCCCCAGAGTATGAAGGTATGGGGAGGAGTGCAGGGAGCTGACTGCGCTCGGCTTCCAGGGAGCCTCGGGCCTGGCTCAAGCAGGGAGAAGGAAAGAAGTAGCTTAGTCAGGAATGAGAAAATATCCTTCCCGAGAAGGTCAAGCCCTGCTGGGCTTTCAGTCCTGGCATCTCAGGTGGGGAGGTGGGAGGGAGGCTTCAGACCTCCCCAAAGCTGGCTCTACCTGATGGCCAGGGCCAGGCTACCCTGGCACAGGAAGGTGACCACTAGCAGGATACCCAGTGATGCCTCCTGAGTGCCTACTCTCAACCTGGTCTTGCACCTGTTGCCCAGGCTGTACCTAGAAGCCCTGACTTCCCCATGACCCATGCTGGGGAGGAGGCATTCGCATACACACAGAATCAAGGATGCACATTAAACCTCCAAGCCCTGAGCTCCATTTTCCAGAGGCTGCCTTGCCATCTCAGAGCCACAGATACACGTGATGTGAGTGCTTCCCTCACTCCACACATCCCTGACACTGAAAAACCCATTTCAGAACGCCCTCCCCCACTTCCAAAGTATCTGCTTCTGAACCAAAGGAGCCTTCTGAGACCTGAACTCCTATTTTCCTTCCCTTAAGATAAGATCTCAAGGGTTCAATTTGCCAGAAACCTCAGAGGGAAGAAAATGAATGTAGAGATTCCAAATCTTTCCACAGGGAATATTCCACCCAAGCAACCAAAGAGGCCGCTCTCCCTGTTGGATCTCCGTATTTTGCTGCTGGCCAGTTTCATAAAGTCTCCCCTGGGAGCTCAGAATTTCAGCCTGGGCCTGGGGAACTGAGCCCCTCTTCCCTGAGATGTGTGGCTGGAGGAGTTGGGAGACCCAAGGTGGGGGGGCGGGGAAGGAACAGTCCTGTTCTTTGTCAGGTCAGAGGACTTTCTGGAGGGCCTGAAAGGCGCCAGAGGCATCTGAGAGGTGGGTCATTGTGGTGGTCGATTGTCCAGAAAATATTGCAAATTTTCCTACTCCCTTTTTCCAGGCATCTAAGCCTTTCGGGGACTGACAGTGGGCCAAGAGTTTTTGTTTCCAAGAGAAGCATCCTGAGGCCAGGAAAGCGGACTTCACAAAACCCAGAGGCAGATCCAGTCTGTCAGAGGAAGAGTCTAATGGGTGCCACTCGGTGCTGGAGGCATAGGGAAGGGACCCCCAAAGAGGGTCAGGGACTTGTCCAGAGTCACACATGAGTCAGAAACAGTGCTCTGGCCAGACCCTAGACCCACAGTCTTAGTCTCCCTGCATCTAGGTGTCCTGGAGAGTGTCCATCGGGTCTTGCCAGGACAGAGTCATTGCCCGCGGGAAACTCAGAGCCCCCGTGGCACCCTCGGGCCCTATGCCCACCTCGCTCTTTCTCCCTCCAGATCCCGGGCCTTACCTGAGATGCCAGCATATGCTGGGAGAGGTGGAAAGGGAAGGGCGCAGCAGTGCTTGCGGCACTGGCCGCGGGACCCAGCCCGCCTGCGTCCAGCCCGGTGGCGGCCCCTGGCCCGCCTCCTCCACCACTGCCGCCGCCGCCCGCCACCGAGGCCAGCAGGTGACCCATGCCCATGGCGGAGAAGGCTCCGGGGCCCATGGCGAACTGTCCCGGGTGCAAGAAGAGCGGCTGGCCGGCCCCCAGCGGCCCGAAGAACTGCTGCCCGTGCAGATGGCCAGAGAAAGCCAGGCCCGGCAGGTGTCCGGCGCCCAGGGGGGACGCACTGTCCGTCTGCACCACCAGCGGCGCCAGGCCGGGCTCCTTGCCCTCGCCCGCCTCCTTGCGCCCGTCGTCCTTCCGCCTCGCTTCGGCGCGCTCCTTCTCTAGGCTCCGCAGGCCGAACGGGCCGTCCCCGCCGCTCTCGGCCGGCTCCTTGCCCCTCTCCGGGCTGGGCCGCTCCCGGGCGCGCTCGGGCTCGGTCAAGCGAGGGGGGCTGCCGCTGTCCAGGGCCGGGCTGCGGCCTAGCGCCGGCCCCGCGCGCTCCTCGCTCAGCCTCTCCGGCTCTGGGTCGCTGTCCGCGGCGCACGACTTCTCCTCGGCTGCGGGGAGAGAGGGCGCGCGAGGTCACAGGGGCCCGGGGGGAGACAGACGCGAGGCCTCCCCCGGCGTCTGGGCCGGGTCGGAGAGATGGGAAAGGCCTGCTCTCGGGGAAGCCGCGTCCGAGGAGCTTCTAGACCCTCGTCGGGCAGGGGGCAGCTGCAGGTCACCTAATCTCAGGCCCCGTATTTAGAGCTGGAGACACGGAGCCGTGTAAAGGAAACTCACTGCCAGAGTCACACAGCGCCCGGGGCCTGGCTCGGAGTCCAGCCAGATCGTCTAGCTACGGGGGACCGCCCCTCCCAGGGAAGGCCTGGGTCGGATGCCCCGTCCCAGACGCACTGCTGACGGTTACCCGGTTACCCGACGCTGAGCAAAGAGCCAGCCCGGCGCCTTGAGGAGTCCCTCCCTTCCACCCCCCCACCTCCACCCCCGTCCGACCACCCGACCCTCACCTCGGGTTCGATGCAGGCGCAGGGGACTAGGCGCTGACCCCGGGGAGGGTGGCGGTTCCCGCGCGGGGGCAGGGTCGCAAGACGAGGCGTCCGACTCCGCGCCGTCGCGCTCGGGCTTGCAGTGTTCCTCGTACAGCCGCAGGGACGGCAGCGTTAGCTGCTTCCTGGGGATGAGCGGAGGGAGCGGGTCAGAGGCGCGTGCACACAGCCCCGCGTCCTGCTCGCCTAGGCACCCTCCGTGGAGCCGGCTGGCTCACCCCTCACCTTTTCTCCCGCCGGCCATTCCCGGTGTCCCGGAAGCCCTTGGCAAACGGGTTGTTGTCGATCTTCAGCTGCGTGATCTGCGGGGGGGACGGAGGGGGCGGCGCCAGGTCAGGAAGCGGCTCCTCCAGCCTGGCCTGGGGCACCCCGAGGTCAGAGGAGGCCGGCCCAGAGGAGAGACCCGCGCAGGTCCGCTTGGTACCCGCCCGCCTGGGATAGGACGCTCCCAGCTGGAGAACGAGGTGAGGCCGGCGGGCCTCGCGGGAAGCCACGGGGGTCTCTCCTCCAAAAACTTTATTCGAGGCATATTCTCTTACCTTCTACACACAAGCCCAAAGCTGTGCGCAGAGCAGAGATCTGCCCAAGCATGCACCCAGGGCCACTCGGTCACTCAAGTTAAACAAACCGGGCATCTGAGCAGGCGCGCACAGGGACAGCAGAGCACACGCAAGTCCACAGCACAGGCACAGATCACACCCACGGGCCCACGCACACGCAAGCACACACAGACAAAACAAACAAGTGCCCACAGAACCAAACGAATCCGCACACCTCCACACGTATCCAAGGCGCCCAAAAGGTTGCCCGCATACCCGCATACACATCGTCTCACAAAGACAAAAAGAATGACGGGCAGGGCACTTGGACACTCTCTGGAGAGGGGTACACACGGGCACAGGCCCAGAGGGAGTGCTTCTCTGCCCCTCTAGAGAGAGAGTGTAGAAAGGCAGCAAGAAGAAAAAGCCCTTTAACTTAGAGGAAAAGTCTCTAAACACCTCCCAAGGGGTTGGGGCCTGGTCAGATGCGGGGGGTGCTTTGGGAAGCTGTGTCACCTGTCCCGCCCTCTGGCACCCCCTGGGAGAGTGAAAACTGGGCCCTGGGTTCCTATCGCTGGTTTCCAAGCCGCCAGGAAGCCAGGGCAGATTGCCTCAGGCTCCCTCTCTTCATTTAAATTCCCGTCCCTGAGCCAAGAAATAAACGAATAAAATGTAAAAATGTCAGCGCGGTCCCGGAGTCTCTGCTAATTGCTAAGTAAACATCCCCACCCCAACGAGCGCCCAGCTGTTCGGGCGCCCGGGGAGCCTGTGTGTACGTGTCACCGACTTGGGAGGGAGCCTGGGGGATTTCGGTGGGTGCTGCGTTTACGGATGCAAGACTTGGTGCTGGGGAGTGAGCTGTGAGGGCGCAGGGTGGGTCCTGGCGGCTTGGGGCAGATGTGAGTGATGGCTTGGAGCCTGCAGGTGTAAGGGGGCGTCGGTGCAGGGCCTGGGCCCGCTGCCCACCCAGCGCACCTTGTCATTCTGGTAGGCAGTGACCGCAATGAAGTCGGTCTCCGGGAACACGTAGGTGCGGAAGGTGCTGTAGGGCAGCTTCAGGATGTCGTTGGCTCTCACGATGTGGAAGCGCGGTTGGTACTTGTGCATGGAGTTCAGGATCGTCTGTGGGGAGGGCGCGGGTCAGCCGGAAGCCCCCAGCCTTTGGCCCCAGCACTTCTACTCCCTGGGGACCCAACCTCTTTGCAAGTCTCTGTCTCTTTCTTCGTCTGCCTCCAGCACCCCCTCCTCTGTGATTTTCTCCTGTCTTCTCTGCCCCTTTTCTTGCCTATATTTCTTTTTCTTCTATTTTCTCCTGTTTTCTTTATCGCAGTTTCTCTTTCTCCACTTAAAAAAATTACCCCAGTTGAAAGCAGAAATAAAACAAAATAAAAACCCCATAAAACTCCACTCTTAACCTCTCTTCCTGGGCTCATTGCTAAGCCCCTAGTAACTCCACCGAGAGAAGATGTGGACCTTCCAGGGGCTCAACAACTGCCCTACCTCTGAATGGGCAGTCCCTTTTGCCCCATCAACTCCCCCCTCCCATTCACTGGGGGCCTGGCTCAGGCAGAAACGGAGAGAACCCCCAAACTCCCTCCTCCTGGTGGGGCATCTGCCTGTGGGAGGAGGGAAAGGAGTCTTAGGATGTGAAGGGGGCTGGTTTAACTTTTGAATCTCCTAGTTTGGGGGGGAAATGGGGACAGGGGTCAAGGGGAAGGGCGAGGAAAAGCTGAGGTCGGGGGCAGGACTTCCAAGCTCAGCAGTTAAAGACCAGAGGCTGCACAAATGAGTCCCGGTCGCACCTGCCTCCCGCTGGGCTCTAGGAAGAGTTTTGGCAGGCCTGACCCCAGCCGAGATTATGAGCAGCCTGGAGCTTACCGCCCCACAACCCCTTCATTCCCCAGGCCTGCGGAGCCCTCGGGACCCAGCGTCAGCCAGCACAGGCCACAGGGCAGTGACCCGAGCAGGGGCACTCCGAGGGTTCGGCCAGCGCTCCCCTCCGGGGAATCCCGCCGCCTGCTCTCCCGCCCCCACCCCCTGCGGCACCGGATGCGCAGTATCCGACCCCCTTCCCTGCGCCCGCCCAGCACTCACGAAGCCATGCTTGTCGGAGATGTTGTTGGTCAGTTTCAGCTTGTGGAAAGCCACAGGCTTGGCCATCCACTGCTCTCCCGTGGCCGGGCTGTCCGGGTGGATGTACATGCGTTTGGGCATCTCAGGGTCGGCCTTTCCCGCCACCATCCAGCGCGAGTTATGGAATTTATACCGGCAATCGTCAGCGGCCACAATGTCCATGAGCAGGATGTATTTGGCCTTCTTGTCCAGGCCGCTGACTCGCACCTTGAAGGGGGGAAACATCCTCCTGCGGGAAAGGGGAAGGGGAAGACTCCATGGAACCCGGTTTTATGTCTGAGGACCCCACTCCCGGGTACGCACCACTGCCAGGAGCTTCCCCATCTGTTTCCCTGCTGTCGCTGCTTTGCCCCCATCTCACTGCCTGGGAGACCCCACCTGTGGTTGTTATTCCTGGGGGATCCCATTTCCGCTTGTCAAACCCTCTCTTACTATAGGGTTTCCCATCGGCCCTATCCTCAGGTCTGGTGACTGTCTTTCTCCCTCATCCCAGATGAAAGCCGATGTCCAGGAAAGAAATCCAGGGCCCCCTAGAATTACACCTGCTTCTTTTGAATCTCCCCAAAATTCATTCAGGGGATATGCCCACGGGGACTGAAACTCCCCAAAATAAAACCAGAAGATGTCTGCTTGGGGAACTGGGTTACAGCCGAACAAGAACCTTAAGTTTCGGGGGAAGAGGGTGAACCTGAGGCCTGGATTCTCGGTGGCTGAGTCGAAGGGTGGAGGCATGGGGACTGTGATTTTCTTCTGGCTTTAAGGCCTAGAGCGGTGTGTGAGCAGGGAGCTCCTCGCTCCGTGGGCCCGGACAAGGCTCCCAGCCCAGGTCAGGCAGCAGCTGGGCCCGCTCGGGGCTTACTGCCGGATCGGAATGGCGGGCTGGAATCAGCTGGCCAGCCTGGGCCTAGCATGGTGCGAGTCTCATTCTGGGTTCCAGGGTCAGAGGACAGTCCGGGAGATGCTGCACCTCCCCGGAGCTCCGAGAGCCAGACCCGGAGGCAGGAGAGCGAGGCGGCAGGGCTGAGGAGCCGCAGCCGAAATCTCGGAGATCCGCCCGGGGCCGAGCCTCGGGGCCTCCTCGGCTTTGGGACTCACAAAGGTTGGGACTATTCTTTAGGAGCGTGTGTTCGTTTTATTTCATTCGGGAGATTTTGATGGTTCAGTTTTAAAAAATTCGCTCAGTGCCAAATGAGAAAAGTCACCTTGGATGTCTGTGGGAGCTAAGCGTGGCGCCGGGGCCCGGGCCGGAGCCGGAGCCGGGAGCCGCGAGCCGCGAGCGGCGGGCTCGGCGCTGGTCGGTGCTGTCGGGTGCCCCAGCCCGCCCGCCCGCCTGCATGCCCGCCGGCCAGCCAGCCGCCCTACCTCCCAGACTTGGTGATGACCATCTCGGTGCCCAGCTTGTGGAACTGGTCCCACAACTCCTTGGCCTCCAGCGTCACCTTGGGGTCGTCCTCCACCTCGTCCTCGGGCTCCAGGCTCTTAAGCGAGCGCAGATGCGCGGCGGGCGGGTGCGGGCCGAGTGCCGAGACGTGCAGCCCCGCCTCGGCCGCTGCCGCCGCCGCGGCCGCCGCGGCCGCCGCCCCCGCCAGGCCCGGGTCGGGCAGCGGCTTGGCCAGCGCGCCGGGCGGCAGTGCGAGCGCCGGGAAGAAGGAGGGCTGCGCCGCCGCCAGGAAGGCGGACATGGGAAAGTCGGCCGGCCGTGGCGCGTGGAACGGGTGGTAAGCCATGGCGCTGGCCGCCAGCGCCGGCTCTCTCATCGGGACATCCGGCCCAGGCGCCCAGGGGCCGGGGCCGGGGGCGCGCGGCTCGGACCCCCGGCCCGGGCGGCGGCGCGCGCGGAGGAAGGGCGACTCGGGTGGCAAGCGCAGCGGCGGCTTCTCCCGGCTCCCCGTCCGGCGCACGGCGAGGGGCGCTGGGCTCTGGGCGCGGGGGTGGCGGGGGCTCTGAGCGGGGCTGGGCTGGGCTGGCCCGCTCCGGCGCCGGGGACCACGCGCGACTGGTTAGATCTTGTCGTGATCTCTGGAAAACTGTGACTATCTCACATGTCCTGCCCTGCTCGGATCCCCTGCGCTAACGAGCCAGGCCCCCCTTGATTGCTGATTTTACGCTTTTTGGACCAATTGTGGGTCTCCGGGGGCGGGGTTTTGACAGCTCAAGCCAAGCTCCGGCCGGGAGGGGGGGCCGGGGAGAAGGTGTCGGAAGCCTCAGCAGTAAGAAAACATGTCAACAGAATAAAATATTAACCAATGACGGGCCAGCGGGCCCCGAGACCCCTCCCCCTGCCCCGGCCCCCACCCCGCCGCCCGCGCCCGCGGCTGCCTGCGCCCGGACGGGAAAGCGCGGCGGGCCGACCCGACCCGCCGAAAGGGCCTGAGGCGGGGGGCGCCCGGGTCCCAGGGCCCTGGGGAAGGACCCCCAGCCGCACGCCGGCTCCAAGTGCAAAGCATTGACACGGCCCCGAGAGGAGAGGGGGCGCCCTCCTCCCTCGCCCGGCGGCCCGGCCGCTCTGGCCCGCGCCCCAGCTTGGCCTCCGACCCCGCTCTCCGCTGCGGCGCCGCCCGGGGCCCCTGCACTCCGGCGGGGGCTGGAAAGAGACGCCGGTGGGCGGAGGTCCTGGAGCGGAACCCAGGTGGCGGGAGCCGGTGAGTGGAGCGGTGGTAGAACCCCGGCGGGGCCGGCGCGGGCGGGAGGGGGACGCGGCCTTGCACTCGGGAAACGCGGCTACCCCTGGCCCGCGCCTCCCCCTCACAGGAAGACTCGGGAGGAACGTGGAGTTCCCGGCAAGCCCTGAACTCAGCCCAGTATCTGTCTGCGTCCCGGATCCGGTCCTGAGCCCTCCGACGGCCCGGAGAACCGGTCCTCGGGGCTAGGAAGGTGAGCGCATCTCCCGCCGAGCACAGGGAGGCACGGCGCGGGCTGATCCCGGTTCCCAGATTCTTGAGCCGCGACCCAACGAATTTTCGCCGCATCCGGTACCGGAGACCCAAGTCTCCCTCATCCTAAACAGCGGCATCGTCTCTCCGCTCTCCGCCACGTTCTTACAGTTTGTTTCCGTCTCTCCGAAGCGTAGGTCTCCCAAGTTCAGTAGTTCCGAGCAACGAGTGTGAGGGTCGGAGGGTCTGCGCACACCTGTGGTTGAATCCACCCGCCCCCCCAGTCTTCGTTCTTCAGGAACCCCACTATTTCCCCCCGCCCTATGGTGTGTGTGTGTGTGTGTGTGTGTTGTGCCCAGTACGGCCGTGCCCACTGTGCGCGCGTGAGCCGCAATTTAAGGAGGGCGCCCAGGGAGTGAAGAGGCCACACACCTGCCTTGAGTCGGGCTCGGGCGCGGACACTCAGACTGATTCCTGGTGGTCGTGTTCTAAAGGACAAGAAGGACCACATAACTACACATGGGTGACACTCCTGCCCGCACAACCTATATAAGTGCGGGCGAGTTCGGCTGGCGAGGGCCCTGTGCCCGCGTGGTAGACGCGTACAGCCCACATCCAACAGTGACCCAGGCAACACTGCCCATCCGTTGCGCACACCCAGTCACAGGGCACCTTGTCGCTGCACACTCGGACCTGGCATGTAAAGCCTGACGGCTTGGAGCAGTGCGGATTAGGGACGGGCCAGAGCTGTTTGACCTCCGCGACCTTTTTTCTACTTTTCCAAGCCAGTCCCGGAGCCCTCGCAGCTCCCTTACCCGGCTCGCGAACGAGCGCCGCCCCCACAGAGTTTCTCTTCACGACCCTGCTCGTGGCTGGGTCGGGTCGCTCCTCTCTGAGCGCCTCCTCTCTGTCCAGAACGAATCTTCGACTCCGCGCTGCGCAGTCTACGCAGAAGGGGCAGGATCCGTTGCAGCTTTGCACAAAGTCCTGCCGGCTCCATTTAGGCGGGATATGGCCCCTCAGGGAGGGACGTGTGTGGGCAGGTTTGCGCAGTGGGTGAGGTGACCAGATAATAGGGCAGCGTTCCTTAGCCAGGAATCCGGGGACGGGCTCTGGAGAATCCGTGAATACATTTGCAAAGTCGTGCGTGTACACATACTTCTGTGCCCATAAGAATGTGTGTACACCTAACTGCAATTTGGACATTTTCTTGGGAAAGGTCCGTAGCTGGTCCAGGGGTCCAAGGCCGGGAGAGTTCGAAACACGCTGGCCTGGGTTGTTTGCCGGAGAACCCCGGCGCCGGTGCATGGCTGCATTTGGGGACCACGATCCCACCTGGCCACAGCCACTGGGTCACCGACTTGCCCTCCCGCGGCCACAGGCTCTTTCCGGCCAGGCCCCTGTCGTCTGCCCTGCCTTTCCGTCCCGCAACCAACCTGAGATCTTGCTACAGGCGCTCTCAAGATTCTGAATCTACCCCCCAGCCAAACTCTCCACCGAGGAGTATCCTTGACTCCTCGAAAACCCACGGAGGGGAGGCCCAGGAGGCCTCGGAGCGGCGCCTTGAGGCTCCCAAGCTCCTGCTCGGCCCCTCCCCCACCTGGGTCTACCCCTCTTCCCCTTCCCGGGAACAGGCGCCTCTAGGGGGGTCCCCGGGGCTGAGAGTTCGTGTCTCTTTAAGAGGCCCCGGGGGGCGCCTCGCAAGCCGCCCGGGGCTGGAGGGGGGAGGGCACGGGCGGGGGCGGCTGGCGCCAGGCGGCCGAGGCTCCACAACAAAGCTCCGGCCCCTGTCACTTCGCATCGGCCGGGCCCCGCAGACGGGCGGGGGACGCGCGCTCAGCTGCCCCTCCCTCTCCCAGGCAGTCCTGGGTCCGGGCGTCGGGCGGGCGCGGGCCTCCCGGCCTCCAGCGGGTGGTTGTGCGCCCCCAGTACGCTCCGCGATTCCCGCAACAAGGAAATCGGGCGCGGGGGTGGGGGGGGGTGGCGGCCTGGGCCGGGTGGTGCCTTGGTCCTGAGCCTGGCTGGGCCGCCCGCCCGTCCTTGGCCCCGTAACATTTCGCGGGGTCAAGGCCACTGTTGGGACCTTCCCGGGGTTGGGCCTCGCCGGTGTCTTTGCTCTGTGTGACTGGGCGTGGACCTGAGTGCGCCCGCGTGGATGGCTTAGGGTATATGGTCAGTGGCACAGGGGACGTGCGTCGGGTAACGGGGCGCTGTCGTGAGACGAGTACTAAGGATATGATTGTGCCCGGGCTAAGCTCAGGTGACGTGTGTGGCCTATGCGTGTGACCAGCAGTGGAGGTGCCACTGGGCGCCTGTCCCCATCTTGGCGCGTTGTGTGTGTGTGTGTGTGTGTGTGTGGTGGGGGGTGCGGGGGAAGACACAGAGTTGCTTCCCAGCCCCGCGCTTCCCGGCCCGACCCGCGCCTCCCGGAGTCTTGGCGCCAGCCAGCCCCGTTTAGCGGCCGGGCCCGGCTCCCCCGCGGTCCCGGCTCTGGCTGGGGTGGGGGCCGCGGCCTCGATGACCCCGGCCCGCAGCGGCCCGGCCTGTCCCGTCCACTTAGACAAATTGCGGCTGACAGGCGCGCAGTCTCTCTGGAGTCGCCGCCCGCCCGACGCCTCCCTCCCGACCCAATTACCCCGCGCGGGGTCGGGCCAAATGGCTGGGATGGGGGGCGTGGGGAGAGCGGGAGGCGCGACCTCTTCACGGCCCGCGTGGTGGCCCCGGCCTTGCTCCAGGAAAGGCGGCGGGGACACTTTTTCCGGTGAGGTCCCGGGAAGTGCCTGGGCAGACACGGCCCGTGTGGCCCAGTCCCCAGTCTTCCAGGCTAATGCGAAGACGAGGCCCCTCCTGGCCGCTCGGGTTCAGGACCTACCCTGCCTTTGAAGGGGGTCGCTTTACACCCGATGGCGAGGTGCGTTGGCCGGCAACCCAGGGTGCGTCCCCTCCGGCCTTTTGCCGACTTCCCCAGAGTTTTGGGGGCCCTATAACCCTGGGAGCTCCAGACTATTAGCTGCTCTGGGGTCTTAGTCCCTTGGTGGCCGCTGTCTGCTTGGGAGCAGGGGTCGGCCCAAGTGAGGTGTACGTGTGTGAACCTGCGAGCGCGTGGACGTGCACAGCTGTGAAATGGTTGGGTGTGGGTGCTTGGGATCACGGCGGTGAGAGCAGGTCATGCTGTTGCGGGGCTTGAGAGAGGGGGCAAATCTCTTTTTTGGGGGGCAACTCTCTTAAAGGACCCCTGAGACCAGCCCACCTGAGAGAGAGGGGGCGGGGCTGGCCTGCGCGCGCTCGCCAGGATCTGGATTCGCTTTCCCAACGCTTTCGCAGGGAGCGGCCCGGGATTTCCTGGCGCAGCGTCGTCGTCCCGGGCAGCGCCTCACAATCAGGGTTCCAGCTGGGTCGTACCCGCCCTCCCTTCCCCGAGGGAGAGCTACCTGGCCTGTCTGGTCAGCCTCGGGGCCTCCAACCAACCTTTTGCCTTTTTAACCGGTAACTTCCTCTCTGCTGGCTTCAGCCTGGTTGCTCTTCTTGGCAGGACGTGCACCTCTCCCCCTATTTTACAGATGAGGACCCCGAAGCCCAGAGGGGCAGTAATTTGCCACGCAGCTACCAGTGGCAGGGCTGGGATGGGACCTTGGGACCTTAACAGAGAGCAAGGCCGTCTCCACTCCTTAGCAGCTGGTGATGTCACCGCGGTCCTGACTTACACAGCAGGGCAACACTGAGATTTCAGGGCCCCACCGTCAGGCTGGGCTCTTGTTTTGAATACAAGACAGACAAGACACTCTCTCCCTTTGCCCCTAGAGTTTCCAGCTGTAGGTCTGCAGGAGGGGGCCGCCTTTCCAAGTTACACAGGGACAGGGAGCAGCTTCAAACGTCAGCCAGGGGCTGGGTCTGGAAGCTCTTAGGGGTAGGGGATGGAGATGAGTGGGATCAGAGTCTTGGATTGTGTGGGGGCGCAGGACAGGGAGGTCAGCACAGAATCCCGCCCTCGAAGGGAACTGGGCGGAGGCATAGGAGGCAGCAAGAAGCAGAACGAGGTCAGATTAGCTGTGTGACTTTGTAACCCTGGCCAAGGCCCAGGCCTTCTCTGGGGCTCCGGCTTCTCATCTGCAAAATCAGGACCAAGCGGTACTCTCTTAAGTACTTTCTAGTTCAGAAATTCTCTGGTCTGTGCAAATCAGAAAAATCAGCCCTTGAGAAACCACTTCCAACCCCAGCCTGGCAGCTGCCTGCCCTGGCCTCTGCTTGCTTCCAGAGCCCATACTACTGTTGGACAGAGCGCTCGTGTGCCTGGATTTGCCTTGGGACCACTGGGCCTTCTCTCAAATCAATCCCAGACATTGCCCTCCCTCCTTGAGCTGCCACCCCAGCTCCCATCAGCCTCTTCACAGACCATGAAGATATTTTTTCCTCCATCAAATTGAGAGAAAGTCCATGGTAATTTGCCCTTTGAGCAGGTAGCACTGTGAGAATCAGGGAGATCACATGGCTTCCTCAAGGTCACTCGGTCAGGCCACAATTAGATGCATGTTCTGATGGCCTCCTAGGTGATGGCATCATGGAGGTCTGCTGGGCTGCTGGGGGGGGCGGTGAGGTGGAGATTGCCCTTGGTGTTATCTCTAGAGGATAGGAGGCTGGCTGCTCCAGGGCCAGTGGGCAGTAAGGTCCCCCACCCAGGGGCCTAGATCTCACTTCCAGCTGATTACAGGCTGTGGCAGGGTCCATAACCTCCCCAATTAGCCAGGGGCCAGGCCCAAGGCCTCTTTGATAACCTGAGCCCTGTGGCAGCCGCCATGGGGCCAGCTTATCTGGCCTTTCTTATCCTCCCCCTTCCCCCACATACTCAAAGACTTGCCCTGGCTGTGAGCAGATGAATAACCAGATTGTCCTGCAAGCTCAGCCGGCAAGTCCAGCCCTACACCCACAACTTTCCCTGACTGGAGGAGGCCACAGATGTTTTGCACCCCCTGGAGGGAAAGGGCTGAGCCAGGGAGGACTCCTGACTCTAAGCTCCCAGCCAGTTCCCTGCATGGTTGGAGAGAGCTCCCGGCTCTCCATCTTTGCCCCAACCACGAACCCACGTGGAGGCAGAGGGGCTCACCTTTCCTAGAGCTCTGGACCCATCCCCAGGGGCAGCCTGGCAGCACCCCTCTCCCTGACCTCTTTTGGACAGAAACACTGGTCTGGCGGGGGGTTGGGGCTGTGCCAGGCACATCAAGGTCTCTGATTCAGCCGAAATGGGGGAAAAGCTGCTGCTAGTCTGGCAGCCCCCAGGGGCCGTGCCTAGACCTGCTTACGTTCCCAGCATGCCTCTCTGCAGCCTGTGATTCCTTACCTACCACCATTGCAGGCCCCAGACGGGAGGGACTGGCTTCAGCCACCCTATCTACGTAAGGCCGTCTACTCAGCCTGCAGAGCCCACTGTGATTCAGGTCCCGCTTCGCCCAATATGCCCAACTGACCCGGTGGCAGGCACTGACGACAAAATCTCCTCTCAGGTGTCATGGGGTGCACGTGAAGGGGGCACAGACCCCAGGAGCTACTCTGGCTCCATCTGGACGGTTGCATGGGAATCCTGGCTTGTGAACTCAACTCTCCCGAGGCTGTTACATTAAACTTTACCCCAAACCACACCTGGCTCAGTGGGTTTTCTTCAATCCTCCCAGGCCCCTCTGGGTTCTCAGGGAAGAGGGGGGACTGGGGCTCGCATTAGTCTCCTTCCTGCTCGATACCCCTTTTTGCTCCTCCTGTTCCCATCTCCTTCCTGCCTTTCAAGTCAGGTCTGGAATTGGGAAGGGGTGGGAGAGCAAAATCAGGAACCTGTCATCCAAGGTTCTAGCCAGGATTCATGAGACCTACCTACACCTGACCATCCTTCCACCTTCTGAGTTGGAAAAGAGAAGCAATTACAAGGTGCCTGCCCCAAAGATAAGGCTAGCATCCTCAGGAGGCTCTCTGTCCCCCAGCAGCCCCCCACCCCCACCCCCACACATGTCAAGGACTGGACTGGCCCTGACTGCTGCAGCCGGTGTGCGGGGCGGGGGGGGGGGGGCTCCTGGCCTGTGTGGGGCCTCTTGAATTCACTGGCTCTGGTAACCAGCAAGAAGTTTGGAGAATGAATTTAAATTCGGCCCTACCCAGATTGCAGAGCAAACATTCTCCTTCCCCTTCCTACCCCCTCACTGACCCTCCAATCAGTTGCTCATGTCGAGGCAAAGGGTGCTGGGAGCAGGGACACACGGTTGGGTCCACAGGACTCTGCTCGGGGCTTGGAGAGGACCCTGACCACAGCAACACAGGGATGGACACCAATTATAGCGTGATTTATTGGACAAGACATGCACTTTTTGACAGGGCCTTAGTAACCACGGTTTCCTTCACTGGACAGTACAGGACCAGGGTAAAAGGGCTTACAGACAAGAACGACAAATCCTTCCCATGAGCCAAAGGGGAAAGAAAAGAGGAAGGGGGGCTTCTCCTTCCTTCCTCCCTCCTTCCCTAATACTCTGGGCCTCAGTTTACCTCATGCCAGAGTGAGGTTGGCCAAGGGAAACTGGGCAGTGCATCTCATAGCCAGGAGTGGGCTGGGGCTGTCCGCTCAGGGTCAAAATGCCCAGCCAGGCCATCCGCGCTCTCCCCTTCCAGGCCCCCCGTGGGTATGGTTAGAAAACACAAAAGTGGATCCAATGCAGGACATCATGTGCAAACGGAGGAGGGGACAGAGCTTCTGCAGTCTCCTTCAGCCAGGGCCCCGCTGATGGGGGACAGAGGTCAGAATGCGCCAAGGTGCTTGGGAGAAGGGGCTCTTCTCCATCCGGGGAGGGTAGGTGGCTGTTGTCACTAAGCTTGGGGAAGGTGGTTGGTGAAAGAGAAGCAGAGACTGAAGGGTAGGACCAAGAGGGGGGCTTCTCCCCCTCCTTCCAGCAGGTGAGTGGGCGGGCCAGTCAGAAGCAGGTTGCTGGTACTACGGGAAGCCAGTAGGGAAGAGGCTGAGGGGCTGACTCTCATTGGTGGGCAGTGGAGATCGGTAGCCATCGAAGTTTCTTGGGATGCTGCCGCTGGTAGAACCTGAGCTGTTACTCAGTGTCTCGATGCTTCCCTCTCGCTGTAGTTCTGTAAGACAAAGGAGAGGACCAGGCCTGGTCAGAGCGGGGTCTGGGGGAGTGGGGCACACCCTGGGCCGGGCTGTCTGCCTGGAGGCACCTTCCAGAGGGGGGATCCCCACCTGCTCCCCAGATGAGCCATGCAGCAGCTCCGGTCACAGGGAGTTCAGCCGAAGGAGGGAGAAGCTCCCTTGGCTGGCAGAGTCCAGTTTTAGGCCACAGTCTTTCCCTCGTTGTGGGAACCCCTTTAGGCCAGAAGTCTGGCCACCCTGCTGATTGGTCTGGACCACACTGCCATACATGGGACACGTGCCCACACCTGCACACATACTCATGCTCAGCCAGCATGCTCCCCGATTCCGGAAGTGGCTCCGGTCCTGGATCTACAGGTCAGGCAGGCAGGAGAAAAGCCAGAACACGGCAAGGACTGCAGCTTCCCTGCCTGATCTGTCCCTACCTCTCCTCCCTGGCCCTGCCTGCTCCCCAGAGCTTCCACCCTGGCTTAGCAACTCACTTGCTCACTCATTCTGACCCACACAGTCTGCCTGCTGGCCAGGCCACCACTCATCTCTGGCACCTCCTGGAAAGTATCCTGTTTCCCTGGAGGAGGGAATGCCTGGTTGGAGAAGGACCTATTCCAACGGAGAGAAGGTCCCTGCTTGCCTGCAGTGCCTCCTTTCTCCCTTTCTCTTAGCCCCCAAGTGTCCTGGGGGCCCCTCGGAATGCAGAGTTGCCCTGGGAAGCAGGTGGGGAGGCTCCCATCCCCTCTGCCGCTCCTTCCCTGGCCCTCCCACAGCCATGCTGCCATCTTGGATACAGCAACTGGTCCTATCTCATTCAGTTGTGGGAACTTTAATTGCTCCCCAACCCCCAATCTCTTGACCTAAGATAGGTACTGGGGCAGGTGGGTTGGGAATAGACTTCCCAATGTATGCATGCTGCATACGAGAAGAAGGAATTACTTCTTGGCTTTTGCAAGTGGCTAGTTCCTATCCCCTTTCAGTCCCTCAGAGTGGGCTCTGAGATGTGGGCACACACATCTCCGGGAAGACTCTGGGAGTGTACCCCAAGCCAAGATGTGGTGATCTGCAATTTCTCCTTCTCCAAGGTACACTCGCCTGGGACTGAGAGGGTCTTGCCCGTCCCCCTCAGGAGCTCAGGACCTCAAAGCAAACTTGAAATAGCAAAGTGTGCTTGAGTGTTATACTTGTCTGGTCTGGCTTGAGCCCTTTATCTCCAGCCTGCCCCCGCTCCCAGCACCCGCCGCCATATGCATGCAGCACAGCTAGCTTTGGTTAGGGGAGGAGTCATGGCCTTCACTCTTGGTCCGGCCATCGGCAGCCAGCCAGGAACTAACCACTGACTCCCCAAAGCACAGAAGCTGCCCAGCGGTAGCAGCCGCAGAATGGGATGGGAGAGTCTGTGCTGCCCTACTTCAGAGCAGGCGCCTGGACCCAGGAGTGAGGGGCCTTCAGGCTGCACCAGCCACATCTGGAACCTCGACACTGGAACCTCGCAGCAGATAGGGGGCAGTGGAAGGAGGGGGCTGTGGACACAGGCTGTGGGCCCGATGATGGTCTCAATCTCCAAGAGGCACTGGCTTCCCTTTTGGGCCAGAGACCCTGGGATACGTCAAGAGTTATCTAGATATGGACAGAAAACAGGGCAGGTGGCTACCGCATGAGCTCTGTCTTCCCTGCTCGTTCTCTGGTCTCACCCTAATTTGGGAGTACAGACCCTGTGCCAAGAGAGGGAGAAGATGGGAAAGCAAAGAACAGACCCTGGGATTTCTACGCGGAAGTGTCAGACTCCAAGAAATCTTCCTTCGTTCCCCTCTTTGCCCACAAGCAAGCCAAGGAGTGTGTGGGGGATCCCGGAGGCCCCGTTTGATTTCCGAGACCCTTGCCCTCATGCACAGCCGTCCTGGCACTAGGGGGCGCTGACAGCAGGGCCAGGAGGGCAGGAGAGAGGCGCACTGGCAGGAGCAAGGAAAGCAGGGGTTTCCTCAGGATCTGGACACCAGGCCCAAGCAAGAAAGCCCCAGATGAAGGAGCAGGAAAGGCCACTAGAATGGGAGAGGCTGGCCCCTTTCCAGAGCTGGGGGACAGGCCCAGAGTTCTTGATGAAGAGTGCCGACACATCCACGCTGCCAAGGAGGCGGAGGAGACTGGAGCCCAGAACCAAGCACGGCACCCCCGCTGCCCCTTGGCACAGGCCCAGAGCAACCCCCTCAGCAGTCTCAGAGGCCCCACTCCGTAAGTCTGAGTGGACGCACCTCATCCCATCATGTGATAGCGCAGGGACAGTGGCCAAAGGAACTTGCTGCTCTTGGGGGCCAGGTATGGCCTGACCGGCCCGGCTCCTATTTTCTCTCCACCCATCAGGCCTGGGGTAAGACGGGAGTGGGCAGACTCCCCCCTTCTCCCCCGCCCCCCCCGCACTTAGGCCTTTGATTCCACCTAGATGATTTCAAGAACTCCCTACCGGTCTCCCGACCCCCCGGCACCCCCCTCTCCAACCCGCCATACCAAACCCAAGTGGCTCATCTGCGACACAAACCTCATCTTGCTTTTCCTTTGCTTAAAAACCTTCATTGCTCCTCGAGTCCTCAGCATCAGATCTAAAGTCAGCACTACAACATGGCCTTTCACGACCTGCCCCCAAGACCCCACCTCACTAATGGCACGTTATTGAATTCGAAGCACCAAAGTAAAATGCCCTTGTGCAGTTTTGGGATCTCTCCAGGCTGCCTCAGGCCCCCCGGGGGCCTGTGCTTACGCCATTCCCTTTGACTGAAAAGCCCTTCCCAGGCTCGCCTGGCCCCCAGAACACCTACTCATCTTCCAAAGGTTAGCACAGGTGTCCACGCCTCTGTGAGCCTGTCCTGTTGCCCTGGCAGCACCAGCCAGGCCCCGCTGGGCTCCGTCCTCCCTCCCGCCCCAGGCCCTCTAACTCTGCACCGTCTGTTCACGTGTGTGTCCCCACACGGGGGCAAAGCCCCTCGGGGGCTGCTTCTGGGCCTTATCTCTGTTTCCCTCATGCCAACCACAAGGCCTGGAAAACAGCTGGTGCTCAAAAAACATTTCCTGAACGAATGATGTGGTAAGGAGAGGCGGGAGCTGCTCTTCAGCATGGACTATCAATAAGAGAACCAGGGGCCTGGCTGGACCGGGCACTTTTCTGTATGCCTTCTATCACCCCCCTTCTCTCTTCTGAGACAGAACAATGAGTGTGTGTGGAAGAGGAAGTGGAGGAGGGGTGCGCACAGGTCCCCCCCCTTCGAGTCACCCCGGCCGCCCAGCCCTAGGAGCAAGCGGCAAATGGAAATGTGTGGCCTTACCTTCCTCCATCCCGAACACCTGCTTTGTTACTGTTGGGTTGCTCACGGACGCTGGGCTGTTGGCATTGTTTTTTTTTTCCTTTTTTTTTCCCTTTTGAAAAGAAAAGCATTGAGGAATCTTTTTGGAAAAGATATGGACAACGATTGAGAAGTACACTGATCTCCGCAAGCAGGTGGAGAGGTAGCTAAGGAGGTGTGGGGTGTCACGCTGCGGGGAGGGCAGGCTGGTGGCGAGATTCTGCAGTCAAGGACAGTGACATGCATGTGTAGGGCGGTGGGGGCCAACCCGTCTGGAGGGTCCCAGAGACTGGTCACTGTGGTGACGGAGCTGAGAGCCCCTCCGGCGTGGGGGTGGGGAGAGAGAAGCCGCACACGGAGCACGAGGGCGGAGTGGGAAGGGAGAGAAGGGTGCTGGCAGGCACCCCATGCGGGTGGGCTGCCAGGAGAGGGAGAGGAGACAGTGGTAGGCTGCAGAGTTTTGGGGGACACCTCCAGACCTTTGGACTCAGGGGCCCAGCTTCTGGGCTGCTGCCCTCCTCCCCCAGTCCCGAGCCCCCAGGTCTGGGCAGCTCTCCTACAGCCCAGGTGGGCTCGTGGGGAGAGTCTGGCAGCTACCTGCCAGGGCCGCGGGGGAGAGCTGGGGGCTCTGTGCAGGGGTGGCTGGGAAAGCACACCCCGCAACCTCTCTACTTGGGAAGAATGCAGATTTCGCTCAGTGGGAAAAAGCCAGCTCTAAAAGAGGTTGCTCCCCAGGCCTCAAAGCACGGTAGGGGATGAGGACTAGTTCCCAGCCAAGGGGCTGGGCTCAGAGAGAAGATAGCTTATTGTGCCCTCACATCCTCCAGTGACTCTGTGCACCCGGGAGTTGGGTGCTCGTGTCCCCCTCTTGCAGACAGCAAAACCAAGGAAGAGTAGGAAGCCACCGGCTCTGGCTGTGCAGTCCCTCTGAGAGGGAACTGGGGCAGCTGCAGGCCCCGGGATGGAGATGTCGGCAACTCCGGGCATCGCTGACTGGCCCGCAGTGCTCCCTGCTGGCTGTGACCACCCATTCCCAACTGCTTCTCATTGGGAAAGGGGCCTGCTATCCACAGATGCCCCTCGATGCCATGGCCAGGGTGGGCAAGCCACAGGGGGTAGGGGGACAACGGAAGGAGCAGCAACTACGAGGGAGGCACGAGGCTCTCCTAAGTGAAGGAAAGAGAATGCTCAATCCTCAGGTGGCCCCCACTCCCCATGGAGTCTGGCAAAATTCGAAGGTGTCAGAGGGGGCGTGGAGGTGGCTGCCCTCGTTAGGGAGAAGCAGCTCTGGCTCCCTGGGCACATATGCAAAGGGAGAAGTCACGGTTAAGTCTCTGTGAGGAGGCAGGAGCACGGGCTGGGCTGTGCAGAGTGAGGGAGTCCCTCGGTGGCAGCTCCCTCCCTCATCCCACAGCTGGATACTGCAGCCCCTGTGCAAAGGCAGGGGCGTGCGGACTGGCTCCTGGGAGCCGTGGGTGGGTGGGTGGGTGTGGCTGAGCCCGGCAGGGTGCACCGCGGGGAGAGGCAGAGGATGGAGGCGGACGGCGCCCGAGACAGCATCTGGGGGCCTGGGCACGAGGACACCCCCGCCCCCGTGGCCTTTCCCTGTGGAGTGATGGTCCCCAAGGCTGCTTCGCCCTTGAGGTTTTCCCTGGGGCTGTCCGCTCCCCTGGGTACAGACCCTTTCCTCCCTCGAGGCTGCCCCACACGGCAAGACAGAGACTTCCAGGGACAGGCTGGATGGAAGCCTCTTTTCCCTCATGAGTCACTTTACTAAGTGCCACTGTCTTGGTTCCCCCACGCCCTAGGAAACGCTGGGGACACAGGGACTAGGTGAGCCTTGGAGAAAGCGGGGGAAGCCCAGGTGGGCAAGGGGCCCCCAGTGGGAGGTCAGGAGTGAAGTCCTACTTTGGGCTTGACTGTCTCCAGGCCTCTTCCAGGCCAGATGGCAGTGGGGACAGCTGGCCAGTCAGAGACCCTGAGGGAAGCCCCTTTGGCGTCTGGTCGGTGGGGGGCGGGCATCGTGGAGAGCCCGAGGCTCAGGACTCAGAGGGAGGCCCGTTTGTGGGATCCAGCGGGGTCAGTGAAGGCAGTGCCGTGCGTGTGTTTGGGAGGAGGGTGCCTGGGACCCCTGGTTCGGCCTCCAGGCAGCCCGGGGACTTCCTCCAGCACCGAAGCACAGCATCTACCGGCGGCTCAGCAGTCAGCTACGTTCTGTACACTTAGAGCCTCGCGATGCTGCTCATTAAAGGGATTAGCGGAGCATGTTTATTGGGCCCTGGCTGCAACCACACACCCCAGCCCTATACTAACCACCCAAGCGGCTATGGGGCGGGGGGGGGGGGGGGGAGCATTAGACCTCAGGGCAGAGTCTTACCCTGCATCCACAGCCCGCTTCTGGCAGTGGGAAGGGAGAATGCTCCCCCCCCATCCCCCCATCCCAAGGCTTCAAGGGCCCGGGAAGACGGGAGGGGCAGTGTCTGCCCAGAGTGGGGAGGCAGTTTAGGGAAATGGTTGAGAGCCTAGGCTCCAGCCTGTTGCCACGTGGGAGACTTTGGGCAAACATCTCCTGTGCCTCAGTTTCCTGTGCACAAGGATAATAATGTTTGCTTCCTGGTGTGATTGTAGGAATTAAATTAAATAATGTAATGCATGTAGAGTGCATCACAAAGTGCTTAAAGCTTCCAGCCAGCAAATGTGAGTTACTACTATTGTTGCAATTGTATTAGTGATTGTGATTATCCATAGGATCCTCTGGGTCTTCCCTCTCCAGCAGGTGCCTCTGCCAAACAGGCCCCTATGAGCGGGCCTGCCACTGGAGCTTGGGAAGGATTCTTTGTTTTTAATCAAGAAATGGCCTGCTGAGGAAGATGGCAGATATGTGTTTACAGCTTTTCATTTCCCTCCTTGCCTCTTTGTAAATACCCTTTTCCAAGCTGGAAAATAAATTTCCAACCCTGCTGACATGCATTGATTTTTCCCTCCTACATCTACCTTCCCCATGGGCGGGGCCTGTGGTTAAGCCCCTTGCCTGGGTTGGGCTCAGTGGTACCCTAGGGGAGCGGGTGGCCCCAGAACACAGAGCAGCCAGCCAAACTGCCCCATCCTGCCCACTGCCTGGCTCAGAGGAGGTTTGCAAAAAGAAATAGTTCCAATCCCCTTCTTGGCTGGGGAAGGAGGTGGGGGTGGCCTCTGACTAAGAGGTGAGAGATTTTCAGAACTTCTCTGGATGGAATATGGGGAGAGGAGACCAGGGGATCACGGGACTGCTGCCAAGTTCAGCAGATGGATCCAAATGGGGTCTGCCCCAAGCAATCCACTTGGTCAGCCAGGGGCCTGCTGGGATCTGCTGGCTGGGACCAACCAAGCAAACTGGGACTTGGAGAGAGAAAGGTGAAGCAGGTAGGGGACTTGAATGCATCCTGTGGGGCTGAGCAGGACTGGCAACCCCCTCATGCTGGGATCCTGAGAGACGGCCTGGATGCCAATCAGGAGGCTGCTTGCCTAACACCAGTCCTGGCCCTGGACACTACTGCTCACTCCTCTAGAGTGAGGCAGAGACAGAGATGGAGTTGGCGAAAAATGTTTCCAGAAACCCCGACAGCCCTGTCAGAGCCCACACTCTGGGCTGGAGCCAGCCTCAGCGTTGGCCATTTTTAGGAGGATACAAGGGCAGCAGGTAAAGGAGGTGGCCTGTGGGGGGCCTTGCTTTTCTTCACACTCAGAAATGCCCACCTTGGAGGCCGCCCGCCTCCCCGACACACCTCCCCGCCCCGCCCCGCTCCCAGCCTCACCCTGCGCTGTGGGGCGCACGCACTCGGGCAACCCCACAGGCTGCAGAGCTGACAGAGATGCCAACAGACCAGCATGGCGGTCTTGGGAGGATGGGGCCGGGGGAGACAGAAGGATCGCCCTTCCCTTCCAGCAGGGCCTTTGTTCCCTTCCCAGGCATGCTTGTGGAAGGAAGGAAGGCAGCGTCTTGAAGCTGAGGGGCCGAGGATGAAATGGCTCCTCCACATCCAGATAATAGGAATCCCGGTTTGGGCTGATGGAATCTGGACGTCGAGGAGAAACAGGACTAATTCGGGCCTGGTTATCTCCAGACCTCACACCTATGTCTGAGTGCAGAGCCCTGGCCCACTGATGTTACATTCCGCTGGTGCCTCACCGCCCACAGCCTGTCAGCCTGAGGGCAGCCACGCACCTTCCTTCCTGCCCGGAGTCCCTTTCCACCCCCAGGACTCCCACAACCGTGCTTTTTCTCCCCCTTGCCCAGCTCTCGTCCCGGACCCCCACAGGTACTGAGGCCCAGAATGTCACAGAACGAGGCCAGGACCACATGGTCTGCCCTGCCCTCCACCCCTCAGCTCCGGACAATGAGGGGAAATATCCAGTGCTCTTGGCTCAGGAAACCAGGAACTGCTTCCCTTGGCCATTGGGGCCATGCACGTACCTAAAAACCTTAGGGTTTAGGGGGAGACCCGAGGCCTAGAGAAGACTTTGGGTCTTCCCAAGCATCCACTGGAAAGTTGTGGTCATTTGTGGAAAGTTGTAGAAAGGATGACGGTTGAGGAGATTAGGCAAGCAGACAGCCTCCATCCAGGAAAACTGGGTGGCCTCCATCCAGAAAAACATCCAGTAGGCACATCACCTCTCTTCCCCATCGCTCCTTCCCCCCAGTAGCCAAAGAGGAACCTTATTCATGACAGCAGGCCATTAATATCATGAGGTAGAGGCACAGAGGTAGCTAGATCCCCAAATTCCTGGTGGGGCCAGTAGGGACAGGGGTGTGGCAGGAGATGAGCATGCTGGAATGTTGGGGAAGGGAGAGTAAACATAGAAAGAGAGGGGGAGGGAGGCCTAACGAATGAGGAGGACTCCGGAGGCCCCTGTTCAAAAGACCAGACTCTCACCACATCCTACACCCCCTCTCCATTGGAGCTGGCTGTGTGTGTGTGTGTGTGTGTGTGTTGGGGGCGTGGGGAGTGCAGTATCCGAGTTCCAACAGAGCAAGCAGCTCATGGCTCAGCCCGATTCCTTCACAGCCTTTGAACAGCTGATGAGCAATGGCAGTCGGTGGGGTATTAGTTGGAGGGTATGCTGGCCTGGTTGGGGGTGAGAGCCTTTCCCCAGGTCACCCCATAGAACAACCATAATAAGGAACCAATCCCAGGTAGGGAAAGACTTGAACCAGAAATGCTGCCACGCTCCACCCCCAGGAAATCCATGTTACCTAAGCCAAGTCTGGGCTTCAAAGCGGAAGAGAGCAGGATCCCCCACCCGGACCACCTCGCCCAGTACCCCGTGTGCAGTGACCCTCTCAGTCCGCTCTATTGCTCTAACTTTAAATATTGACCTGTCACAGCCTATTAGACATGGGGACAGCAAAGGCTGAGCGGACCAGGCTCCCGTTTCCCTGGTTTTGAGGTATTTGGCAAATCTGGCTGAAGCTACACTTCGGGAACAGGCCTGCACCGAAACTCCCTGCAGGTGGCAGGAAGGAAGAGTCCTGTGGTAGGAGGCTGAGGGTTCTGTCACAGACAGACGTGCTGAATGACCCGCGCGAGTCCCTTCACTTCTCCTCTGCTTCAGCATCTGTCAGGCAGGAGCGGAGGGGCGGCTCCGGCAACCTCACGGGGTGTGTGAGGCTCTAAAGGGAAAAGGGTGTGATGGGGCTTTCGGAAGCAGAACACACACGAACACATGGAGTGGCCCGGTTAGAAAATCAGCGTGGCCACCTCTGGTGTTCCAGCAGGCGGAGGCCCCCAGAGGAGAGCTCCTCATGCAGGAGGGCCTGAAAGGGTCTTTCTAGCTCCGGGTCACGGCACGACCCTGAGGGCCGAGTCTTGGCAGACGCCATCTGAGGTAGACACGGGCTGGGCGGTTCGGAGATGGGTCTTCGGTAGAGAACGCCCAGCCAGGTGCTGTGTCATGAGCTCTTTGTGTGTGTGTGTGTCTGTGTGTGGGAAGGATGTGGGTGCTAATGAAGGCCCTGCAAACATGCCCACTCAGCATGGCTACGAGGAGGACACGGCGCTTGGAAAGTCTCCTGTGGAAATGGTGCTTGGCAGCTAGCCTGGACCCGCCTATCTCCTCCAGCCCAGCCTTGAGGCTCGGGAGACCCCACCGAGCTCCCAGACGGGGTCTTCCCGAGCTGCCCTCCAGGCCTGAGAGACAGCACAGGGGTCCGCAGACCACAGGAGAGATGCAGCTCCTTGAACTTTGCTGGCCTGACGGGCCAGAGCCACATCTGGTTCTCATTCGAATGTCCAAACATAATTAAATTCTCTATGATGCAGCGGAAGAGTTTGGTAAGATGTGGCTTTTCCCCCCTTTCCATCAAGGTTAAGAAATCAGTCTCTCATTCCACCAGCCAGCCGACTCATTCTCCTCCCTGCCACTGGTCTGTCCCATTCTAGGAAGCAGAGGCCCGTGCTCTGATCTGATTTCTCGAGCTGACGGGGCCGGGGCCAGTGTGGGCTACACGGAGCCCCTCTCCCCCAGTCTCACTTACCCACCTGAGAGGATTAACAGCTGAGGCCAAAGCAGCAGGCTGGGGACTGAGCAAGTTAGTGCACTGTGGGTTGGGCGGGGGTGGGGAGCTGAGCCGTTGTACCCAGGCTGTTCCGTGACAAACCAGTGTCCTTGCACTGACTAGATGCAAAGATCCCCTCTCTGTAGGTCCTCACAATGGGAAGCCCTTGAGAGTCTCCAGAGTCTCTGGCCTGGCCCTCTGGTCCCTCTGTGGGAAATGGAGCTTTCCATGGTCAGGGAGGGGTGAGGCAGTCCCATGTCTACCCCCCTCCCCGGAACCTCTCACTTTGCAGCCTAGGGACGGCTGCAAGGCGGCACCGTGCCCCCGGCCCGCCTCCACATACAAAGGAGGGAGGCAGGGGGAGTGTTGGAGGCATGGAGAAGGCCAAGAGCAGCAATGAGCCCTCTCAAAGAATCCCTGGGACCTCCATGTCTCACATGATTTCTGGTCATTTCTGGCCTGTCAAGGCTCTGAACAGGCTAATGGGCAGCAGGGTCCAAGGTGCAGTCCTCGGAGATGGAGGGCGGCCTCCTCAACAGAAAGGAGGCCCACTAACCAGAGGCTTCGCTACCTCTCCTCAGCTGCCTGTCCAGGACTGCCCTGAATTCAAGCAAAATATCCTCTAGATGGGATGCTTTTTCTAGCGTCCCTTCCCGAGTATCTTCTGTTTACGGCTTTTTTTTTTTTTTTTTCTAAACTTAGGGATTTATGACTTTCATGGTAATGGGTTCCATTCTACTTCCTCTGTGCCTATTTTTCTAATCTTTGTGGAGGCTTTCTTTACAAGAGTTTCTTAGTAAGTCAGGATATTTTTCCTTTTGAAACAAGTTGTCCTGCAAGTTAATGACTTGCGGTAGGTGTGGATGCTACCCAGAGACAAACAGGGGCTGGGAAGGGGATAACCAGGGTACAGCAGGGGAGAATCTTCTAGATTAAATAGAGCTGTGCAGAGGTCCCTTTAAGACCCTTGGCCAAGTCCTGTCTAGTGCCCTCCTGATGTTCGCAACATCCCTATCAGACGCCTAGGACCACTTGCAGGTACACGTGGTGTTTCCATGCCAAAGAATGCTCAGTGCTCACCCTGGGGACAGGTGCACACACACACGCACGCACAAGTTGGTGTGAACCAAACAATCCCAACATTGCTGACCTGGCTCTGAATAGGAGTAATTCTGTGTATCTTTTTCAAATGGTAAACTTTTGTTTAGTAACGAATTTACTTAATTTCCTGGTGGCATCGGTACCAAGGCCACGGGTCTGGTGCCTTCACATCCATGAAGAAGCCTTTAAGGAAACTTAAGCCAGTTCTTAGCCCAGGCACCCGAGGCCAAGCCTAGCCAAGAGAAGGGCGCGGTGGGGCCGAGGTCCCCACTGTCCCTGCTGGGGTCGCAGCCCGTGCTTGGGAACCCTCGCTCCCCCACTGGGAGGGCAGCACAAGTCTCAATTAGCTGCCGTGGAGCCGCCTGTCCAGGGCAAAATGCTGAGCGGATGCTGCCTCTGCTTTGTGCTCTGTTCACAGACCGGCTGCTGGAGCCGGGGCTCTATTCATTATTCAATTCAGCTGGCTCAGACGAGCCTTTCCATTTGCTCCTCCAGGAGGAATAACAAATCTAGAAATGCAATTCCATTTTGGTGTATTAAGATATCGATTCGCCTGGCGAGGGGAAGTGCATTCGTTCTGTCAGCCCTCCCGTGGGCAGGAAGGGGTTAACCAAATGTTTATCACAAGGCTGGCTTCAGAGTTGAAAGTAATGTGATCAGTAATGAATTTTGTGTTACATTAGGTTGTATAAATGGACAGACAAGCGCAGACAACAAGTGGCCAGGAGTCGGGGCTAATCTAATGATGTAAAAATAGAGACAGCACCAATTATACTAGGGGCCAGCTCCAGGCTCCTGCAGGGACTGCAAATGAATAGGTACAAATCAAATTACTCACTAATAGACGCACTACAAGAGGGGCAGTCAATGGTAAATGCATTAGAGCCTAGTGACCTCTCTGCTCTGCACAGCAGAATCCGAAAATTTGACTTCCATCTTAAAAGTGGGGGGCAGGGAGTGAGGTTCTCAAAGAAACTCTCGTTGGGTGAGGAACAGCAACTACGGCGCCCCCCAAACCAGTCCGTTGCCAGAAGGTACCTCCTGTCTGTGCTGACCTCTTGTCCTCAATTCAAGGCCTCCTGAGAGCTTGAGCACCAGGGGATGGGGGTGCGGTGTAAGGGAGCAACTTCTGGAGGGACAAACAGAGCAGTGGGACGAAGCCTTGCACGTAGGCAAAGACAGGAGGTTACATACCAACATACTTCACAGCCACGTGTCTCTCAGGGGTGGTGTGTTTTACAGCTACGTCAAGGGCTGTGTCTGTATTGAAAATAGAATATTTCTTTAAAGAGGATCACAACGTGGACCTTTCAGAGAGCAGCAAGTGCTGAAACCAAAGCGAGTAGGTATCAAAAATCTGGTTGGGCCACGGAGAGCCCTGCAAGAGGTTGTCGTGGTCTGTTCCACGGCGCAGCACATCCGGGCTTTCACGTAACGCTCACTAGCCTCGACTACTGTCACCCTTCCCTCCGTTCCTCCTGCCCCGTGCTGCCTACATCCATGGATCATGGAGACATGCTCAAAGGCAGGAACCGTTTGCTCACATTCAGCTCTCTGTGGCTTGGGGAGAAACACAGTGTGAAACCAAAACATCTCCAAGCCTTCCGAGGACCCAGCCAGGCCCAGATGGAAACAGGACCCTGCTGGGCTTAGTCCACACTCCCCCCCCCACTCAGTGCTGTAAGCCCAGCACTACCGCACCCATCAAAGTCGAGACGGCATGCTGGTTCTGGCCAACTGGGGCCCAGAGATGATGGGAACATGCCAGCAGAATGAGCACAGGGAGGGCACAGAGTGGAAAAAGTCACCCGACACAAATGAAGCAACTGGATGTTGATCTTCCCCAAACTGAATTAAGCACATGGAGGGGTGGGATAGCAAGCTATCAAGCTACACTAAATACTACGTGGGGGGAGTTGGGGGAGGTCTGTGAAGCCTGGTGCTGGGGGATTCTGCCAGCAGATTAAAAAATTTATGCTTATGCAGTGGGCCTGCAGGTGCCTGGGGGCAGGGGTGGGTTCAAAGAGAAGTGGGCAGGAAGAAATCACCCAATGTCAGCGGTTAGGTGGCTGATTCTGATAGAGGTACTCGGCACTGCCTCCTTCTGCTACGTTCGGTCACATTGGCATGGCTTGGCGGGGCCCTGGATTCCTGAAGGGTCAGAGGGTCATTTCCAACTTCACTTCCTGTGTGTATGTGTCTCTCTCCTCTGTTACCAGCCATCAAGCCCAGGGGCTGGTCCGTACACTGCAGACCACCTCCTGAGGAGGCAGGAGGCAGAGACAAGCGCAGAGGGGAAGATGGGTATTTAGCCATCCATGACTGTGTTCAACTTTGTTCAGATCTCACACCTCACAGAAAGGTCAATGGTTAAAGGTGAATTCTTTGGCAGAGGAGGAAGAGCAGAGAGAAATACTCCCTCTTGTTAACCATTTACCTATGTTAATGTCTCCAGAGGAGGGCCCTTGTCTGGGGGTCCAACTGCCCTTCCCCACCCTCTTGTCCAGGCCTCTTCATTTTCCACAGGAACTCCTGCCTCCATGTTGGGCCAGTACCCGGAAAGGGGATTCTGAAGGTTCCCCAATGAAGTCACACTGGCACTTCCTCCTTGTTGACAGGAATTGGAGTGCTCTGGTTAAAGAATTCAGAGTAGACTGGGCAACTGAAAACTGTGCAGAGGAACTGCTCAGCCCTAAGCTCCCATTATAGCTCTGCCTCTGCCTGGGACTTCTAGCAGTCTTGGGAGACGGAGAGGGAGAGGGGGGGAGAGAGAGAGAGAGGAGGGAGAGGGGGAGACGGGGAGAGAGGGGAGAGGGAGAAGGGGAAGAGTGGGGACGAGAGAGACAGAGGCAGAGAGAGAGAGGGAGACGGGGGAGACAGAGAGAGGGAGACGGGGGGGGGAAGGGAGAGGGAGAGAGGGAGAAAGAGGGAAAGCGGGGGGCGGGGGGGGGAGAGAAACGGTCTACCAAGAATCAGATTTGATAACTGGCTAGACACTAACAAGTGTGTCCTAAACATGGTAATTTTTCCCATTGCTCTGGCTGGCTCTCATTTACCTCTCGGGAGCCACAAAAGCCCATGCAGTCATTCAACAAACATTAGCTGGGGCTCCGCTTGGCTCTTGTTCCCAGTGCTGGATGCTGGGCAACGAGATGGCTGGTGGTTGGAGGTAACAAAGGGGAATCACACTCTGTCCAAGGCACCAGAATCAGGTTAAGACATGCAGTATGGGCAGTGTGGCTGAGGGAGGGGCTGAAGGGACCCCCCAGGGCTGAGCCCCCCCTGCCCCCCCCGGTGGCACGTAGAACAGAATCAGACACTGCTTGGTAAAGGAAAAGGCAACAGACACTACTTGTCTGGGGCCAAGTGTCCAGTGAGCAGGTGGTTCAGAAGTTCAGAGGAGAGAGAAAGGGCATTTGGCTGCATGGTCAGGGAGGGCTTCACAGAGGGGGTGTGATCGGAGCTCGGTCTAAAAAAGTGACTGGGCAGAGAGGGAGGGCGGAGGGGACTCTAACAGAACCAGGTGAGCAGGGCACGTGCTGCGGATGATGGGATGGTTTTGACAGGGGAGCGTGTTTGTGTGAAGGTGGTGGTGGTGGTGGTGAAGATGAATAAGAATAAGGGGTTATTGTGGACAAGCGAGTGGGAGAGCAGGTTGGAAAGGAGGGTGAGGAGGACCTGGAAGAGCCTTGAAATCTCACTGCAGGAGCCGAGGTGGAAACGTGTGGGCCCTGAGCACGTTGTGAGTAGGGCAATAGGACGACAGAACAGGCCCTGAACGTAAGAGCCCCCTTCCTCTTCTGGGGATCCCCTCTCATTCTGACTAGCGGGTGGGAGTCATTGAAATACCCTCTGATCAGGTGAGACTGTTGGGATCTTGAGAAACTCCTCCTAGACATATCTCTCTCTCTCCCTCTCTCTCTCTCTCATCCTGCTGTCAGCATTCTTGGGCTGTGTGAGCAGAGTCTCATTATTTAATGCTCCTGGGCTTCATTTCACTTCTTGTGAGGTTGCAGCTCAGGCTTCTTAACCTCAGCGCCCACTTTTTGGATTATGTGAATACATGGCAGACAGTGTAAACTCCTTTAGAGACACTGTGCCTCTTAGACCTGTTTTTTCTACATTTCCTGAGTCAAGTTTATAAGAAGTTACTTTCCTTCTGTTTTGTGTGGATCCCAATTTCACAAATCTTTCTCATGGACAACTTTTATCATTTATATACACATGCACAACCTTATTCTCATTTTTCTAGCAATAACTAAAATAACTAGTATTGTAGGCCCTTGCACAATATTGCTTATCCATGGAGAATATAAGCTTTGTGAGCACTCCGTTGGCTGATGGGTCACTAAAGGGCCCCCATTATCTTGACCTGGTGTAGAAAGAAACATCTGCAGCTGGGAGCAGGGTTGGTTGGGCACCACTAGGTGTGTGTTAAATCCCAGACGGAGGGTCACAGCTAGGACCCACAGGTGTGGGAGATCTGACCCAAGGAGCCTGAAGACCCACAGGCATGGGAGTGGGCACATCTGGCCAGGACTGGAAACCACCACCCGGGTTCAGAGCGCCCCCCACCCCCGCCCGGAGCAATATCCTCTGTCCAGTAAATCCCTGCAAGGAGGTTTGGTCCGAACACCAAGGACAACATAAGTAGGGCTGCCCCTGAAGATGCTATTGCTATAGTCCGTGGGACAGACCCTTAAGGAAAGAACTATTCTGATACCAGAATGAAGAAAAGTCAGCTAATTCCACTGTTTTATAGAGGCTGGGGTTCCAGCACCTCCTCAATATCTCATTTTGATCCTGTATTTTTTAGTTATGATCTGACTTCAAATCTTCCATCTTCCCTCCACTGTGAGTCGGAGAGAGGAGCATCTCCCTGGCAGTGTTGCGATGATTAAAGGACATTTCCGTGGCTCGCCTAGAGTCTAAAACATAGAAGCCACTTGGGAGACGTGGCCATTATCGTGGAGAGGAGTCAGTGAGAAGACAGATGCAGTGCTCCGTACGGCGGCACAGCGTCCAGCCCCTAATACACACGGGGAGCAGACGTTTCCACTTTGCCTGGTTTCTCCCGCCCGTGGCGTTGGAGAAGAAACTGAGCCAAGGTGGGAGAGGAACCTGCCCAGGCTTCCCCCCATTCCTTGACGAGGACTTCCAAATGCCGCTGAGAAGGGAAAAAACCAACATTCCTCCCAGTGTCAGTAGCTGGGTGCCTGGGATGGAAAGGACTCTCGGATTCGGCCTTTCCTATCAGTGGAAACTAGCGAGGAACAGGCCATCTGACACCGAACCGAGACACAGATGGCCACCCCCCGGTTCACAGGCAGCAGCGGCTTCCCCGTCACCCTCAGCGGCAGCGCTGTGGCCGCCCACGGCGCTGGGCTCTACGTCTGGGGGCTCCTATGTCTCTGGGGACCCTCAGCAATCATGGCAGCTGGGACTGGGCAAGCTGCAGTTTTGTCTTCACATCCTGAAAAGACCCATCGGATTCCTGGTCCAGCCCTGCTATGGGTGGGCCCGCGTGGGCAGCCGGAGAGAGGAGCCAGAGAGGGGCACACCCACAGTTTGGCCCTCTCGCCTCCTCCGGAGCTTTCACCTCTTTGAGGGTAGGAGCCATGCCTTACTTCTTCCCTACAGTGCCCAGCCCAGCGGGGAGAAACCCGCAGGTGTCCACAGAGAGCCTGCCTGCCCTCTGCGACCACGGAAGAAGGTGCAGGCCCGTTGAGGAGGTCACTGAGAGAAGACATGAAAAGCATTTTGCAGACATACTGTAGAAGGAGCAAAATTCCGGGGCCCGGGGCCCGATTCGGTAAAGCAAAGGGAAGGACTTAAGCGACAGGCTAAGTTACTTGGATGAAAGCGTTTGCCAGAGAGTAGAGGTGCCTAAAGGATAAGAGAATTAATTCACTGCCCCGTGCCCACAATTGTCACCTGAGCATGTGGCAACTTGAGATGGGACAGGGCTAGTATGGCCCCTACTGGAAATGCAGCTTTGGCACGAAAATGTTCCCAGCCCTCAGCGGTGGGGTGAGCGGGAGTTCCAAGGCCCACTGGAAGAGCTAATCCGAGAGGGAGGATACAGGGACCAATGCACTGGGTTATTTGCTTTGGGGTACACATCTGGTCAACTCCAATAACAATAGCTAACACTTATTATTAACATTGATTTCTACAGTCCTGAAATGAAAGATGGTATTAGCATGAGGCCGCACGCAAACACACACACACACACAAAATGCTCTTCGTTCCTCTCCTGCAGAACATAGGTGATCATCAGGTATTTATTCATCAACTTATTGAAACCTTCCTGTGACCATTTAAAAACTGTGTGCAATGTTCAAAATGTGCTTTTCACGTTAAGAAGGAGAAAAGACACAAGCCCTTTCAAGAAGTAAAAGTAGTTTCTGACAAATCTTTGGAAGAGCATTAGTTGAAAATAATCCTAATAATTAATATACATACAGGAAAACCGAGGGGATTTGGCCGAATAAATTAGAGCACTGTTTTCCAAACTGACGTATTGTGAAATCAATTTAGTGGGTCATGACTACGCTCTTAAAAAAATGTAAGAAAACAGAAAGTACTAGAATGCACTGCTTATAATACTGTTTGTGAAAGTTTTGTATGTTTGGGTAAGGAAGTAAATGTATGTCTGACAGAAGGCAAGAGGCAAAGATTGAGTCTGTAGTGTGATCCCCTAGAGTAACTGTTTCTGGACAAAATAGTCCGTTGAAGAGATTGTAGACAGAAAAAGATGAAGCCTTTTTCCTACCTTTAGTGCTGTGATTATAAAAGAGAAACGGTGTTCCTGGGGCTGTAGGAAGCCACAGTCAGGGGGAAGAGACAGTCCCTCTTGACCTTGAGAGCTGACTTAGTGAGCTCTTAAGAGTCAACAGCAGCAAAAGGAGGCTGCCTGCCACAGAGACCTGTCAAGCTGATCGGGGCTTGGGAATGAGTCCCGGGGCTTTTGCCGTTGGACGTGGGAGAGCGCAAAGAAGAAAGAACAAGCTTTAGCTAAAGATGGAAAGAGTTAAAGTCTAAAGAGAAAATGCACTTAATATGTATCCAGGTGTTTATGAAGATTTGTTGGTATTAGGTTATATCTACCTAGACACAAAACAACTGGAGTAAGTACATGTTTTGCTTATTTAAAAAATTCTATTTTTCTAGAAAAGGCAATATTGAAAGGAATGTCTGCTAAGCAGGAATTAATCAGGTTGTTTTGAGGGGGGCGACAGACAGAGGAGGGGCTGTGGGAGACAGCATTCCGGGCAGGAGCAGTAGGTGCAGGGGGCCTGGCGGGCAGAGAGAGCACTCGTGCTCAGGGACCCTCCGGGGAGTTCAGCTTGGCTGGAGCTCGCAGAGAGCAACAGGAGAGGAGTCTGGAGCCAGGGCAGTGGCTGGTCACGAAGGGCTTCGTACACAGTGAGATGGGGTGGACCAGGAGAAGGCCGGGGTTGTGGGAGAGGAGTGCAGCTTTTGGACATGTGGAAATGTCAGTAGGTGCCTGGATAAATGGTTCTGGAGTTCAGGAGAGAAAGCCAGCTTGGAGATTATTTGGAGATAGTCAGTTTAGAGGTAGTAATTGAGGCCCCAGAAGCAGAGGAGAGTGCCCTGTGCTGACTGAGGGTGAGGGAAGAGGGCCAAGATAGGGCTTTGAGAAATACACTTAAGGCCAACGGGGAAGGAAAACCCAGAAAAGGGAGGGAGGAGAAGTAGCCAGAGGCAGAAACAAACCAGGAGAGCGAGGTGGAAAGGGGCTCTGGGAGAGCACCTCAAGATCGCAGGGCATGGCTCACGGCGCTAAAGCCCCCGGCCCAGTGGTGACTTGGCGGGGGGGGGAGGGGAGGAGGGGGGGCATGCAGCTGTTGTGGTTGCGCAGGCTCTGGAGGCCAGGACTGTTCCTCCTCAGGAGGAGAGGGGGAGCTTGTTGTGGGGACTGGTGGGATCTGGGCGCGTGCAGTCAAGAGATTTCTTGAACAATGACCACCATTTTCTCTCTGAGGGTGAGAGACAAGATGGTGGGGTAAGAGACCTGAGGAGAATGGGGGAGTCTGAAATACTACCCGTGCAGAAGGCAAGAGACTGATTTCAAAACGATGGACTGAGCACATGTGCCATATTAAAAAAAAAAAAAAAAAAAACAAAGCAAAGCAAAAATGGAGGGAAAATATTAAAAAAGAAAACAAACTCATAGGGGACCAGAGATCTGTGGAATCTTTAAGAGAAGGAAACCAGACCAGAAGCCATAGCAGGAGGCAGGGGCTGCAGCAGAACTGCTCACATCTAGGCTGAATGCAGAATTCACTCACTCAGCAAATAGTGACCACAGGCCTACTATGCGCCAGACACTGTCCTAGGTGCTGGTTGCTAGTTTCTGCTGCAAAAGACGAGCACAAACCGAGAACAGGAGGAGGGGCTACTGGAAAAATAGAGAAGGCTTCCCCTGGCTCACTGGAGAGTAGATGCCAGAAATCTCTAGAGGCACCAATCTGAACAGCTTGTGATTCTCCCTCAGCAAACCTAAGTGTAAGAGCAGAACTGGACTGACCTTGATTTGGAGTTCTGCTGAATGGGGACAATGGAAGGCTAACAGGGCCAAGGGGCGTGATGATATTGCAAGACAGCAACTCAGCCAGTTATTTCAGAGCAGATTTGCAAATTACACGTGTGATCTAATTAGACTAACCGGTCAGCAGCCCCCACAGAGGACAGAAGTAACACCTGCCTCCTAGGTGAACCGTGTTTTAAGACGGATAAGATAGAGATCTTATTAGGATGCGGGTGCAGACTCAGCGGGGCTGGGTGGGGCCCGAGACTATGCATTTCTAACCAGCTCCCAGGTAGAGATGGTGCTGTGGGTTCGCAGACCACTCTTTGAATAGCAAGGTCTTAAAAGGTTTTGCTTTACTTTGGGGGGATGGCTAACTTGCCCATGGTACAGCTTACTGGTGAGGAGCTGGAGCCAGCTGATGGCGACATTTTCAGGAATTCAGCTAGCCAACTGACACCGTGTTGATGGCTTGAAATTGGCCGTAATGCGAGTTTTTATACTATAGAAATGTCCAAATGCTACCAAGCAGGGCCTTCCTGCTTCCCTCTGGAGAGCTGGTTGGTAAACAATTCCCAGACGTCACTGCAAAGCCTGTATAATAGTGGGGCATGCTCTAGAGTGGAGTTTGGTGTTGGGGGTCACGAGAGCATGCTCCATTCAGACCTCGATAAAGAGGCCATCGGTCGTGGTTGCGGGACTACACAGGGTGCCTGATGGAAGGCGCTACAGGACTGACTTTCTCGGCTGCCTCGGAGTACCTGACACAGGCAAACACGTAATGTCACCTTATCTGTAGGTCCTGTGAGCCACCGAGAGGAGCAGGGTGGTGGGGAGATAAGAGAGGGACGGGCTGCTAAGGCAAAGGGTGGCTTGCTGGAAACTCGCATCCAAATCACACCGCCTGTCCCAGGCCATTTCTGGGTGTGCTGGGCTGCCCCTCCGAGGCCCTGGGCCACACCAAGAAGCCTGGCACTTCAACTGGAGTTGCACAATGGGACAAGTGATTCTCAGCAATGGCAGAGGGGAAATGAGTTAATTTCCATAATATCTGCTTTACTTATTGACCTTTAAAATAGAGGTAGATTTTTAAAAATTGATACATTTAATATGGTCAGAAAACCCCAAATGAAACCCTTTTGGTGACAGTTTGGGGAGGAAAATGAAATCCCTCTGCTCAAGAAGGGCATCTCTTATTTTCTGACCTGTGGGTCATGCAGTTTTAATTTCCTCTCTCATCTCTTCTTCTTCTTTTTTTAATTTCACAAACCTGCTTAAGGCCACAAAGACACTCCGGAATCCCCCAGCTGTCTGGCCGATGAACTGCTGCCGGGTTTGTTCAGGCTACTGTTTGTGCCAGGCTGAAGTTCTCCAGCTCTGGCCCAGCGGACCTTTACATCTGTTTGCTGGCTGACACTGACGGGCTCCAAGGGCTGTCTGAGGGGAGCTGCCCCAGAGCTGCGTGAGCCCCAGCGAGGGCAGCTCCTGGGGAGTCTGGCGACACCAGGCCCTGGGGCATGTGGCAGGGGCTGGCAGGGGCCCCAGGGGGGCAGGGGGAAGGTGGTGCTGGGGGGAGTTGCAGAAAGGGAAAAGCTTCCCCCCTTCCGCCAGCTTCCGAGGAAAGTGGGCTCAGAGCCCGCCTCATCTGCAGAACAGTGGCACGGTGGGCTACCATCCCCGAGTTGGAGGACTGGATGACGGGGACAGTGGTGGCGTGCACACGTCTGCGCATGTGTGTGCACGCGGGAAGGGGGCATGACTGGTCGCCGCTTCCAAGGGCCACATCTCCTCTCTCTCCAGGGAAGCAGGGGGTGTGGAAGGGGGCTGGCCCTCAGAGAGGGCTGTCCCCTGCGGCCTGGTGAGGCACTTCTCTATCCCCAGGCCCACTCCTTCTCTCCCCTTCTTGAGTCCATTCTGTCCATTTGCAGGGTACCGCGCAAGCACCGTGGGCGGGCCCAGAGCTAGCGCTGCACAGGAACACGAGGACTGAATGGGAGGGAAGAAGAGAGGGAAGGGCTTAAGTGCCAACTAGCTACGGGACGGGGAGGGTCCACACGGAAGTGAGACGGACGTGTGATGACGTCAGGCAGTTCAAGTCCTGCCCCAAGGGCTTGCCTCTCTAAATCTTGCTGGCCCTGATTTCCTGCCCCAGGTTGTAAGTTTCTCCTCGCCGGGATCCTCTTTCCGGGTAGGCCGGTGCAGCGGGGGCGGTAACGTTCACAGTAAAGAACCGGTCGCCGGTCTATAGAGGCCTCGGGCAAGCGAGAGCGGGAAGGCCCACGGCCAGGATCTGCTCGACCCAGCAGGAAGTTCCTGTCGACCTCAGGAAGTGGGGAAGAGGCCTGCTGGGCGGTCTTTCTCGGGCCTAAAAGCTGGGCTAGAGCATGCACAGAGATGGAGGAGGAGGAGGTGCTTCGGGGAAGAGGAGGCAGAGGCTGTACTGTAACTGCGTGGAGATGGAAGAATCGTGGTCTTTCCTAACTGCATGCTGTGTGTGTGTCGTGCACATGTACGCTGCTTGCTGGGGCAGGGCTCACCCATCTTCTAAGGACGTCTTCTGACTGCTCTAGGATTCGAGAAGCTGCCCGGGCTCCGGCGGCTGGGCCCTCTCACAGGCGGGAGTGCAGGGGCAAAGGCAGCAGGAGAAAAAGCAGCCTGAGGGCTCAAACCAGCCCTGCCTGCTTCCCGCTTGCTCCCTCCAGGCCGGCAGGCCCCACTGATGCTTGCTAATCCACACAGCCTCAGGCGTGCAGGAGATCTGCTGCCTCCACGCTCCGAGCCTTAGGGCTGCCAAGGTTGTCCCTTCCCTTGGAGAAGGTGTCCTTTCGGCAGCCGCATATACGACACAGTTGCGCTTATCACCGCATTTTTACATGTGTTATTCCACGTAGGAGGGGTCACCGGGGCCCGGTGCACTCCTTCACACAGGGCTCTCCCATACCAGAGACTTCCAAACTGAGGGCAGTCAGAGTGCGAACCAAAGAAACACACGGTTAGAACAAACGGACACCGTCTCCCGCCAGAGAAGGCCTACGCCCACACGGGCCCGTCCTGACCGCGTCAGGCTGGAAGTGTGAGGCCACCTTTACCTGTTCCGGATCCCACCACGTCCCGGCTCGGCGACTCGGCCATGGCATCCGCGAGCCGCTCCCGCAGGCCTTCCTCTGTGTGCTCCATGGAGGACATGTGCCGCAGCCCAAAGCCCTCGGGCCAGCTCCCACACACCTCCAGCAGGGTCACGCTCCGGTCAAAGGTACCTGCGGCACACACGGGACATCGACCTTGAGTCCGTGCTTTGAGAGAGCGGCCCGTTCTTCTGTGCACCCACCACCAGCTCTCCCCACCCTACCCGCACCCCGCGGGGTCCCCTTCAGCGCTTCTCCAGGCTGGACGCAGGAGACACCACCACGACACCCGGGTGGGAAGGCAGAATGAAGCAGTGCGTGCCACGGGATCAGACAGGGTAGGCTTCCAGAAAAAAGACCTCAGAAGTAGGTCAAGGGCAGAGCACCTCCTTGCCAGGTTCAGCCCAAACACCTCTACTTTTCTTTCTTTGAGGCAATAGGGCTTCCCTAACAGTTCATTTAAAAAAGGGGCTACGGGGCTTTTAAAGCTTCAGAAAAGTTTTCCATACCAGTCCATCCTCTGTAGCAAACCTCCTCGTGTTACATCTGAGGCTCAGAGAAGTTACGACCCAAGATCCAGCAGCGGGTTTGTGACAGACCTGGTTCAAGAACTCCTATCACCTGATGCCTCAATCTAGAGCTCGTTCTACTCTGCCGCACGCAGTCCCCTAGCTGCCCAAGGACAGACGGACAACGGGGGCACCATTTGGGGGATGCCAGCAACAGCACTGGGTGATAGAATCTTCAGCAAAAATTGTTCCTTAACCCGAAGCCGCTCTCCAATTCCAAGACGTACATGGCACTCTGCTCAGTGCCAAGATGAAATCTTACATGCAAGATCACTTCAAAGTCTAAATTTAAATTATTCTCCTCTATTATACAGCAAGTCTTCTGTGAAAGCTTATTTCGTCTACTCTCTCTTGGAAGGAGATTATCGTCATGCTCTGTTGCTTTAAGCACATACCATTTTCCCAGTGATTGGGTAACTGAATCCACTGCATTTATTGGGCTAGGTTCCTGCCAGCACCAGGAAGATGGGGAAAAAATGCAAATGCCAGTGTTTCCTGAAGTTAAAAGTACGCGCAACACACACTTTTTATCAGGCCTTGCTTCTCCTCTTTGATCAGCCGTCAGAAACTATCTTCCCTAGGCGGTCAGGACTGGGCAACGTCAGCACACACTCTCTGCCAATGACAGGTGGTAATAGAGAGGGTGCGAGCCCCAGCCCCGGCGGGCGGCCCTGCCTCTGATTATGGCCAAAGCACTGAGGTGATAACCGTTAGTAAACACTCCGACAGCCGGTGACTCCATACATCAGCAAAGAGGGCCAGATAATCCTGAGCTCTTCGGACCAGACAAAGGCCCTTGGCCCGCCCGCTGGGATTTATATGTGTGGCAAGGGTCACCACCGGCTCCTGAATGTCATCAGCCAAGTTTGGCTTTGATTTATCTCTTGCCTAATTGTGGGGTGGATTCCTGGTGCCGGGAGGATGGGTAACATCTATAAATGTATCTCCCCAAGAGAGGGAGGCCCACCTTGGGACTGGGTTGCTGGTTGCGTCGGCTTGTCAGGTGGGACCCAGGAACGGGGAGCTGCCTGATACCACCTTCTCTCTTCATCAAGTAGGGTCAGGATGGATCTGGGGAGCCAGGCGCTGGTAGTGGGGGTGGGGCGCTCAAGCGTCAGCCCTCCAAGGGCCTCAACCGGGCAGCCCCGCCTTGGCAGTACCAAGCCCAGAGCCAACCCGAGACCAGCATTAGCAACAACTCAAAGGTGCCCAGGCCCTAAGGACACACAGGGACTAATGACATAAGCTAAGCTTTTGATTCCACTCCCCACTCACTAAGTGATGTTAGGCAAGTCCCTCTATCTCCTTTTTCCATCTCTGAAGTAGAACTAATAAGCCTGCCTCGAAGGAATGAAAGATTAAGCCAGGTTCCTGCCCGGAGCCTGTGTTCTCCTTCGGTGCTGCCCCACTCTTAACCGACAAGATCAAGAGCTGTAGCATCATGGTGACTCTGAAGAGTCTGCCTGGGACATGTACGCCTGGTGATTGCCAGATGAGGGAATTAGTAATGAAACATGGACACTCCTCCCCCTTGTACCCTCAGGGCTGCCGTGGCAGCTTTCTTATGGACAGACATGTCTCAGAGTCTGCCTCAAGAGCGGGGACGCCCTTACCTTCTGTCACTTCACAAGAGCAGTGTGCCTGCCCCTAAAAGGTGCTCAGTCAGAGTTAGTACACGCCGCTCTTAGAGGTCAGGGCAGCTAAGCAGATAGCGGGGCCAAGAGGAAGAAGAAAACAACATAAGCCAGCAAGATGTTACGACAAGAAGGGTTCAGGTAAGAGGGTGGGCCTGGCCTACAACAGACAGCAAAGGCCAGCGGAGCATGTGGTATTTTAGGGACAAAACAACAGCAGACAGGAGAAAAAGAAATCATGAGCTGGTGGAGAATGGAAATAGAGCTGGACTGAAATGTAGGCTCTCAACACATATTAACTCGTGGGTCTGGGCAAGTTCTTTACCTTTCTGAGCCTCTGATTCCGCATCCATAAAAATGGAAAACCAATACAACCCTATAGGGTTGTTGTGATAATTGCACTAGATAAATACACAATCAATCCCCTGGCACATAATGGGTGTGCTCTTGTATATGTTAATAATAGCAAATACGTACAACTTTATACCATTGGAAGCATGATCATAAATGTTGACGATCACAACAATCCTGAGAGGTAGAGTAGGTACTACCTCCAATTATTATGGGAGAGGAGCTGGAAGCTCAGAGAGAGTAAACGGCAGGCTCGAAGTCTCTAAGTGACAGGCCCCTAATTCTTAGCTTGGAGTTCGTTCTATTGGTTTACACTTTGCTTCTCCTGGCTGCATCTGCAGTGGAGAATTGTTATTTTTTTTTAAATTTAATTCATTAACATACTATGTATTATGAGTTTCAGAGGTAGAGGTCAGTGATTCATCAGTCTTATATGATACCCAGTGCTCATTACATCACGTGCCCTCCTTAATGCCCATCACCCAGTTACCCCATCCCCCCACCTCCCTCCCCTCCAGCAACCCTCAGTTTGTTTCCTAGAGTTACGTGTCTCTTACGGTTTGTCTCCTTCTCTGATTTCATCCTACTTTATTTTTCCATCCCTTCCAGTGGAGAACTGTTATAGGGAGAAATCACCTTTATCTTTCCTAACTTATTCTGCGGACTCTTGTCACCTTCAACCGATACCTTTAAAAAGTCTTTCCCACTCCCCACCAGCCCAGCTTCCTTGGAGTATCACCATAATGCTGATGAGTCTCCTGTCTGTTGGATGGCACACGGGAGGGAAAAAACACTGATGGAAGATCTAATCTGTTCTCTCTTCACATGGGCATTGCTAGGAGGGTGCAGGTAGGAGGCTGGGGATACAAACAGTGTCCGGCAGGGGAGCACTGGATCGTCTCTACTGTCCTGAGAAGTCACAGAGAGGACCTATTGTGCTGGAAGGATCCCCCCAGAGGCTCTGCAGTGCCCCCTTCCTTGTCCTTGCCTTCCACCCCTGCCAGTGCAGATGAGGACAGCAAAGGAGCTCATGGACTGTCCCGGGCCCAGAGTGAGAGAGCTGCAGGCGTGTGCGTGTCAGCAAGGGCTGGGGTTAAGAGGCCAAGCCCTTGGACAATGAGGTCACCTCTGCGCTCTTAGGCGACTGTACATCGTGCCAATGTTGTCTGCACGGCTATCATTCACCGGGTCGGCCCCGAGACACTCCACCAGATGAGCCGGCCCTCTGAGTCCCATTACGGGAGACAGGGTCAGTTTCAAGGGGAGAAGACACTTAGCGCAGGCTGTTTGCAAAGCACAAAATATACGTACTTAGATCTTTTGCTGAAGCAATGCTCTGCGGGTTGCAAAGCCCCCTCATATTATTTCAATTAACTCACACGTTCCTCAAATATTGATTAGCGTCCACTATGATATGAGTCAAGCATGGCACTGAGATACAGAGTGAGCCCCCCCCCCAAAAAAGTTCATGGTCCTTCACAACACTCTGGGAAGCAGCAATGGTCACCATTTTACAGATCTGTATTTTACTGAGGCTGAGGGAGAGAGGTGAGGTAACTGAAGGGCACGGGTTTAGGTGTGACAGTCTTGCTCTGAGGCTTCTTGGGAGCCCCTTCCTTTAGGCTGCCTCCCACCTTATTCTCTGCACAGCATTTTCTAAGATTTGGTTCAAGTCTCACCTGCTCGGTGAAACCCTGAGTGACCACGCAGGTTATAATGAGAGCTGTTCCAGAAAGTCTGTTTGCACGGCAGGTTCTTTACCTTTCAGGTGAAGCTGATTAAAGTTCTGAACTTGCCCGAAAAATGTATGTTTGCATACATAAAATTATGTAAGCAATTTCATAGAACGTTGTAAAGCAATTATGGTTCTGTATGGTTCTCTGAAGTCCATCTTCAGATCCCAGGTTAATGAGATCAGTTCCATGGGGTCATTCCCATCCTGCCTTGTGTTATTCTCATGATCTGCTCTCCAACCTAGTGTAGAAGCTCCTCGAGGGCATGGATTCCTCCATAATCCATCAGTCTGTAATAAGTACAGGACTTTGTGCATCATGCTTACTCAAAATATGTTTGCTTATTAACTGATTAGGACCATCTAAGAAATCAGACAGTCGCTTTGGAGTCAATACCCTTTGGGTAGGATCCCGGCGCCTAAACATCTAGGGCCAGGATTGGGAGGAATGAGCTGGATGTAGGCAGAAAAGGGAGCTAAAATTAAATAAGAGGAAGGAAGGAGGTTATAAGTGAGCAGAAAACAATGTCACGGTATCACTCTGCTGCCTTCTGTGCATTTATTTTAGATTGGAGACCCCGGGAACTGGAAGAACCGAACCACCTGCCTTGGATGGCACAGAGAGCCAGGCTCATACAGGTGAGCTTCCCGAATCCTGCTTTCCAGCTTGGCATCCTATGTTACACTCTTTCCCCAGAGGAGAAATGGGTCAGGTTCTTGGGTTTCACAAACCCATTAAAGACATGCTGTGACAGCTGGTAAGCCTGCAGCTCCTGGGGAGCCTAGGGGAACACGTGCTCTGTCTTTTGTATACCATTGTTGAGGGGCAACGGAGCCTGAGGGAAAGAGGGGGCATGGGGGAGGTGGGGTGTTCCTCCGAGCTGATAGTGTCTAATCACACCCTAGCTATTTAGGAGACTGTGGCACAGCCTTCCCTGTGCCTCAATTAGGTTTAGCCCAGGACTTGGACTTCGATGACAGCCTGCTGATCAGATTTCCAGCCACTTGCGAGGCCAGGTAGCAGGAGCAAAACTCGTCATTAGACACAAGCCCTTCTGGGTGAGAGCTCACGACAATAATCACGTCCACGAGAGCTAAGAAATGATTCCAGGCAGGATGGAAGACACCACCGGAGAGCCTCCTTGCCTGTTCTCCAAACTAGCTCACTCAACAGAGCTGGGGACTAGTACTGTGGGGGAGAGCTCCTCTGCATTCCAGGCTGGTTCACATTAGCACAGGCTGAGGACATTAGCTTTACTTGGTTACCCGGATGTGGCCACAGGCATATTTCACTATGTCAATATGCACTACGTTGTGACTAACGGAGATTGGTTCGCTGTGGGAAGGTGAGAGAATATGAGGAGCCTGTCTGCCCCTTTCAGTCCCTTAGGGTGGTTCCCAAGGTAACCATGATCCCACGCCCACAGACATGGTATACAGCAAAGGGGCCTAGACCCCGGCAGTCTTTTATGACTCAGATTATCTAATGGTCACCAAACTTGTGACAGTGTGCCACCTTTATCCCATATTCATCCATTTGGCTGTGGGGTTTGGGTTTTGGGGTTAAGTCATTTTTATTTTTCAAATTAAATTAAATTAATTACTTTTTTTAAAAAAAGATTTTATTATTTATTTGACAGAGAGAGAGGCAGAGAGAGAGGGAATACAAGCAGGGGGAGTGGGAGAGGGAGAAGCAGGCTTCCCGCCAGCGTGGAGCCCAGTGCAGGGCCTGAACTCACGACCCTGAGATCAAGATGTGAGTGGAGATCAAGAGTTGGATGCTCAATCGACTGAGCCACCCAGGTGCCCTGGGGTTAGGTCATTTTAAAGGATTTGGTACTCCGCTGGGGCGCCTGGCTGGCTTAGTCGGAAGAGCATGCAACTCTTGATCTCAGTGTCGAGAGTCTGAGCCCTGTGTTGGGTTTAGAGATGACTTAATATATAAAACATGAAAAAAAAAAGGGAGGGATTTGCTCCTCCAGGTAAGAAGTAAATTGAGTAAGGAAAGGTACCAGCAGCAGAGAAATGCCTTCGCTAATGTTGGCAAGCCAGGAGATGCTGACGTGCCAGATGTGATGATGTTATGGCACATCTGTTCTCATAGGCCCTTGGGGCCATGGCTGGGAAGGGATTATTCATCATTCATCATAGGTCCACGAATAGACCGCCCTGTGTGGCCAACATATCAAGGGGTCCTAAGCCAGAGCAGAGGAGTCAACAGTAACTGAGACACCAAGATTTCTTTACAATTTAACAGAAGAGTTGTTTTGGCAACTGCTTTCACAAGTGCAGTGTATGATCACAACTCATACTTTAAAGAGGAGGAGACAGATCACAACTCAAGATACCAAGGTTATAACTGGACTTCTCCCATTAACTTTTCTGGCCACTCCAGGTCTTAATTTCCCCACTTACCACATGGACAGGAAATGAGTGACTCCCACATAAGAGGTTCATCACACCAGCATGAATAGTTTCAAATGTAATTAATAATAAATACACTAACAGAGTAATGGTGAGATGATGTTTGATGTATCCAAAGGTAAAAGGTACCATATTTCATTTTCCACGAACCAGAAAACATAATTAAGCATTCATACCATACGTGGTTTTCTTTGTTGTTGTTGTTTTTTCTTACTTAAAGGTATATGATAAGCAGAAGACCTGGGTTCACATGCCATCTCCTGCTATTTTCTCACTGTATGACCTTGGGAAAATCATTTGGCCTCTTTGGACCTTGGTTCCTTTACCTGCCATAGTGGGCTGAATCGCATTTCCTCCCAAAATACGCTCACCTCAGAATGGGACCTTCTTTGGAAATAGGGTCTTTGCAGATATAATTAAGGATCCAAGATGAGAGCATCCTAGAGTTAGGGTGAGTCCTAAATCCAGTGACTGGTATCCTTATGACAGAAAGGAGAGGGAGGTCATAGAGCGAGAAGGCGGCCATGTGAAGACAGGCAGAGACTGGACTTATGCTGTGACAAGATGAGGAATGCCAGGAGCCACCGGAAGCTGGAAGCAGTAAGGAAGGATGTGCCCCTAGAACCTTCGGAGGGAGTGTGACCTTGCTGACAACTTAACTTTGAACTTCTGGCCTCCAGAAATCCGAGAGAGTAAAATTCTGTTGTTTCCAGTCACCAGGGCTGTGGTAATTTAGTATGGCAGCCCTAGGAAAGGAAGACACTTACAGAACAGGGAAATGAATATCTGCCTTCCAGGCTGTCGTGAGCATCAAAGCTGCACAGGGCCACCCGAACCCAGAGGACTGCCTACCATGGGACTATGTGAGCAGCTCTTCAGAGGGGCACTAGGATTCTGTGAAAGGCTTAGAAAGTGAAGACGGTGGTCTGGGGACACCTCTAGGCCGGAAGGCAAGGGCTAGATGAGAGACACTGGTGTGGGAACTCCATTAGTAAAACTGAGTGGTTCTGTGTGGGCCCTTGATGGGGATTCCCAGCACAGAAGTGGGTGTGTGGCCCCCACTTCCCTGAGGAGGCCTGCAGGGGGCACAGGAGGGCAGGGCAGGTGGCTCTTAGCTCCCAGGTTAGCTCCCTTCCGGCCTCATGATCTCCTTACCTCTCCCTACATCTGCGGGGGATGTTTTGGCTCCTGAATTCTTTAATAAATAAACAGGATCATACTCAACATGGGTAAGGATAAAATGAGATGGACTGTTGCTGGTGGGGAATATTATTGTTAAAAACTACCTGAAGGGCAATTTGGCAGTTTGTACTAAGAGCCATTTAAAAACATGTCCAACCACTGATCTAGGGATCCACCTCCAGAATTCTAGCCCAAGTAAATAAGACGCCAATAAACCTTCATGCATAAAGATGCCCCTTGCCACTTTAACACTGCCTTAAAATAGGGTATTTGTGAGGTAAAGCATACTTCCTTCTTGCAGTAGAATATTAGGTGGTCATGAAAAATCATTATTATAGGGGAAATTCTTTAAGATACAATGTTAAATAAAAGAAGCAAAACAAAACTATACAGTTAGTATTACTGAGCAACGTAAAGGAAGCAGAGAAAAACATTTTTAAAGAATTCACGACGAAGTATTAATCATGGTTGCCTCCGGGTAGCTGGGTTATTGGGGACTCTTCTGTTACGTTATACCTGTCCATATGTTTCCTGAAACTTTGGCAATCAGTATAAAGCAAGTGAACAAACACGAAAAAAAAGCCCAGAGAGAAAAAACGTCCCGTGCCAGAAACACGTGCGCTGGGACGCAGACAGTAGCCCCCTGAGGAGCAGTTGAGGGGACGGCCTCCCCTGAGCCTGCTTGACATGGCTGGGGGTAGAGGGGGCCTGCAGCTCCCCGGCCCGCATCTGACTCCTCTCCCAGTGTCCGTGGCCGGCCGCACGCGATGTTGACTCATCCTGTGTACATCTGACATATTTCCTTTTAATTTGTGTCAGGAATGTGCACCAACCTGTGTGTGTGAAAACGGCAGAAACAATTCGACCTCTGTACAAATTTCATATATCAGATCAGAAAGGACCAGAAGAGCAATGCTGGAAGAAGTCCATTTTTAAATCAAGCCCCTTTACCTGTCATCTTCGTCCTGCCCGGCCACCCCAGCCTTCAACCTTTCGATAAACAGGACACGGCTTGCTAGGAGACACCCTTTCCTGATTGCCAAGGAATGTCTGAGCCCCTCACACATCATTAGGAGGTCATTGAGCCGGGCCCCTGCCTTTTGCCTGGGAGCACAGGAGATCAGTCATCACTGCAGGGCCCAATAAGGAGAATTTCGATGGGCTCCCCACTCAGAGCAGACCTGGAGGTGCCTCAGACAGAAGAGCTTTCCAAGTCAGGCTGACACTGGCATTTCCCAGACAGGATCCCAGAGACCTTTTCCTCCTCTGCTTTAAAACAGACACCATCAAGATTTCTACCCCTCCAAGTGGGAAGAGAAGAATCATTTTGCAGCTAGACTACAATGAAAATATTCCCTGCAGGATGCTCTGCCCTGCTTCTGAGGGTGGAGAGAAAATTTATACACGGCGCTCTGTTACAGGATTCCTATGGCAAGGCTCAGAATACACCGCAAGACAAACTGTATCCTCGGAAACCTAACATCTCCTTTTTATTCCAACATCTCCCTGAATGGAAATAACTTCACAGAGCTGTATCTCTAAACAAAAGTAAGCACACAAACTGGGCTTTCTAGAATAGGCCCGCTCCCAAATAATTAGTCCTGCGATCAGATCAGATATCGGGGAAGGCAAGAGAACTAACATTTATTGTTTATTGTGTGCCAGGCATGGTCACTTTGCAATACATTACCTCACTGAAATTACCCCAACAAGTCTGTGAGGTTGGTGGTGCTAACATTCCCATTTTACCGATCAAGCAACTGAGGCCGAGAAAAGTAAAATTTTGCTCAAGATGATGATGTCAAGGCTACGATCAAGATTCTGATTCTAGGTCCAAAGCCTGTACTTTCTCCACTAAAATTCATGCCGAATTTTCATTTTGAAAATACGGCTGCAGGACCAGTAAGGGGGTTTCCAGTTGAGCCTTCCTACTGCAGAATTTTTAAGTGGTTCTTGCAGTTGGGCAGTTGGGAGGCAGGACAAACAACCCAACCCAAATCCTGTGTTTGTCTTAAAAGAGATTTCAGTACTCTACAAAAAAGCCAAATTTGAGGCTCTCAACTGAGGAGAACTTTGAAGTCTGAAACCTGGGGCTAAGAAGTCTTCTGTTTTTATTAATTAAAGAAGATGTTTCAAAATCATGAGATTTATCACGATGACTGGACTTCAGATGTGAAACTCAATATACACACAGACATGCATGGCTTGTCCTTTTGGGTTATTTTTGATCTTCCCTGAGGATCTGCATTTCCTCAGATGAGACCTCTCTGCTTCCTGGGCTGGCTGACATGTCTGGAGGCCCAATTTTGCAGGCCTGGGCCGCTGCTGGCCTCAGGAATTTCAAAGGCCAGGGAGAGAAGGGTGGGCAAGGTGGTTCCTACCCCCGTTTGTTCCTCTATGCCCCCAAGGCAGTAGCTGTGGGAAAGAAGGGAGGAACCCACTCTGAGCCGAAGGAGGGTCCTGGATGCGCCTGCAGGTCCCGGAGTTGACTGGTTTGACGCCCTGCCAAGTTTTGGTTTTGTTATTTTGGTAGTCATCTAACCACGTGGGCTTTAAAATGGTGCTCCCAGCTTGGGCGAGAGACATGTCCATTTGTAGCATGTGGTCAGCCTTCCGTTTCTCGCGGCCATCAAAACCTATCAGCTCTCACTCCAAGGGGCAAACCTGAACCAGATTTTCAGCCACAGGGGTCTTGGGAGGAAGATTTGTGCCTGGCCTGCCATTCTGACACAGGGTATATTATATAACAGGATTCCTACTTTCCAGGCCCTTACAACAAAGCTGTTCAGCAAAGCCTTGGCCTCAGGGCCTAAGAGGAGCAAGATAAGAAACAGCACTGTTTGGACAATGGGGGACACCCACTGAAGCTGGGGTGGTTTGGGACGGTTTCCATCAGTCATCGTGGTTCGACGTGGGTGGAGGACATTCCACAGTAGGGGGGATGTCTGAGGACAAACACGAAGGCAGGGATGTTCCTCAAGCAGAGGCAGGAGGTGGAGTCCACTGGAGTGGAGGGTCCCTCCTGAAGAATAATACCTCACGAGGTTTCTCAGAATCGGTGCCTATTTTCACATACTTATTTCCTTTTGACGGTGGGACCACAGCAATTTGTACCATGGGCAGGACAGATACTGTTGGTTCCATTCTGTAGATGAGGATCCTGAGGCCCCCGATGGGGAAATGACTTGCCTCATTCACCTTCGTTTCTTTACTTTTTTTCTCTTTACTGAAGTATAGTTGACTGTCACCTTAGTTTTTTGCCTCCCAGGGTAGTTGTGGAACCATCTGTGAAGGTCCTCAGTGAACAAACTGGCACTACAGAAATATCATGGCGGCCTGAGGCAGGCACCGAAATGGGATCGCAGGGTAGACTGGTGACTTACTTTGCTGAGATCCTAACTAGTGCTGGCTTGGGCCCCATTGTCCTACAAGGACTTCCTTGACTTTTGGCCTCATTTCCTGGCCTTGCGGCCCGTGAGGGTGGGCGTGGGGGTGGGGTTCAACACGGTTATCACTTGACCTTATCACACAAGGTGTGTCCATGGCTTGTTCCACACCTGAAACAGTGGGGGTGCCTGGGAATTGTCATTTCCTGCCTCGACATGTCCAAGTGTTTGTTTAGCCTTGACTGGTCCCACTGACTCATCATCAGCCCGGGCATGGAAACCAGGGAGGATGTAGGGAAAAGTGGAGAAGCTGTAGGAACACACAGTGGGATCAATGAGGTGTAGAAATCCTAACAATGACAATAATCCCTTACACTGCACCCTGCTTTACCCTTTACAAGGTGCTTTCACTGCCTTAATCCTCACAACACCCTTAGAGAGGAAGGCAAGGCAACTCTTACAAGTCCTGGTCTCACAGCTGAGGAAGTGAGTGCAGGGAGTTACATGAGGGGCAGAGATGAGTTTGGAGAACCCAGTCCCGCGTGCTACACCTCTGCTAGTCCAAGTGTGGGCCACTGGCCGGCACAGCAGTGTCACCTGGAAGCCTGGGAGAAATGTAGCCCCTTGCAGGCCCTGCCCCGGGCTTAATAAAGCAGAATGTGCACTTAAATCACTTCCCAGGGGGTCGTGTGCACACTAGAGTTGGAGAGAGCAGCTCATGCTGTATTCCCCTCACCCTTCCGGTGAGTATATCTGGCTCTCTCTACTCATTTAAAGACCAGGAAATTGAGGCCCAGGGAGAGGATGGGACACGGCCTGTGACAGAAGCAGGAGCAAACAGAACCTTGGTCTTGCAAAGCAGTCCTGGGCCCGCTTAATCGGGCTGACATTCAACTGCTGTGCGCCTTGCTTTTCCTCCTCCCTCCCTGCCCCACAAGTTCAACCCTCAAACCACTCTCAGCTGCCAGGCCCTTGGCCTCTCCCCTCAGTTCCCGCCCCGTGTTAAGTGTTAACACAAGTTCTAGGGCCTACGGTTAACACTCTATTAAAGCAAACAGGGAAGCTGAGACCTCCTGCAACCGGGGAAGAGCCAAGTGGGGGTGCGGAGCACCTGGGGGCCCCCTGGCACAGCTGCCGAGGGGCAGGCCTGAGCTCAGCTGTGTCTGCCCTGCCCCCCGCTCGGAGGCCCTACTGCCTTCGGGAGAGGGCCAGGGACGCCCTGCTTACCTGGGGAGGAGACGCTGCAGACGCCTTGTAAAATGCCCACTTCATTAGTAAGTGTGGAAAATGCCCAAATAACTGTGTTAAGCTGGTTATGATTTTCCCTGCACTCACTGGTCTCCCTGGGTGCCAAGTTTGGCACCTGTGGGTAAAAGCGATTCCTAGGCCATGGCTGGAGCTTGGGGCCAGGATTCCCCCTCCTCCCCCCCACCCCCCATTTCTACTCCATCGAGGCCAATCAGGATGTTATTCATTTCCCTAGCTGAGACGCAAGTTCAAAGGGGCCAGGAGAGCTCCTTGGCCTGCCCCTGTGTGAGAAATGCCAATCTTTCCCATGAGGAGGAAGCAACATATTTTGTTTCTGCTACACTCATGCAAGGAGCAGCCCAGAATGAGTGTGTGTGTGTGTGTGTGTGTGCGTGCGCACGCAGAAACCTAGCTTTTTATCTTTGGACCTATGGTACATAATGGATTCAGAGGAAGATCAGAGTCATCCATAAGGAGAGAGGCAAAAAAAAGCCAAGGCGCCAAGAGGTCCCTCGCAGGGGCCTGGAAACCTCATGTTACTATCTCAGACAGACACGGACCTGTCATCCAACCTTGAGTTAGGGCTAACAGCTGAACAAAAGAATTTCTCATTGCGCTTCATTTGAGTTTTAGAAATGCATTTAGGGTTGAAAAGCTACTTAGAAGAGCTTTCTCACATCCCTCAGACTGTTTAAAAAAAAAAAAAAGTAAATAAAAACCAAGTGTATTTGTTGTAGAAACACCTACCAAATAGCTCAAAATGAACTTGCAAATTCACCAAAACTCTCCTGGGCAAGCCATTAACCCTTTCTGGACTGGACCCCCCTTTAAAATAAAGAGGCCTGGATAAGACCACTGTAATCTTCAAAAGTAGGAAGTGACTCTTCTGTTGTCAAGATCCAAAATGGGTGGTGGTGCCCCATTTACTGAGTGAACCATCCCCCCTCCTTCTCGCCCTGCCTGTGGGGTCCACCTTCAAGGCCCAGCGGCAGTGGGCCTGTGCTCCGACTCTAGCTGCAATCCCTTCCCTCCATTTAGTACCTTCTTATATCTTATTTTAAAGACCATTGTGAGATGGGGGTAGGGGGCAGATCTCTTGGACAAATGAGGTGGTTATAAGGTCACTGAGCTCTCTATTGGTAGAAAGAACACTTGATTAAGAAGGGGAAACTGAGCGCTAGTTCTGGTGCTGGTGTGTTCTAGCAAGTCACCTCCTGGCCCCTCAGTTTTCTGCACTATAAAAGAGGAATAATAACGCTAGTTATTAGGGGCACCTGGGTGTTACAGTCGGTTAAGCATCTGACCTAGGTTTCAGCTCAGGTTATGATCTCAGCATCGTGGGATCGAGCACCACGTCAGGCTCTGAGCTCAGCGTAGAGTCTGCTTGAGATTCTCTCTCCCTCTCCCTCTGCCCCTCCTGCTCATGCTCTTTCTCTCTAAAAATAAATAAATAAAGCTTTAAAACAATAATAATGCTACTTATTATTACTGCTAGTTATTTATAATCCTCAAAATCATGCTAAGATTCAAATGACAACATGCATGATAGAGCCTTTAAGACTATGCTGTGTAACGGGTATGTAAAGTATTGATTTTACCCTTAGAAGCCAGATGGCTTTATATTGGTGGGTCTCACCATTTCCCTCCAGATCCTTTGAGACTTAAGGATACTATTTAAGCTGTTTGGCTTCTGGAGGTATGGGAATGTCCACACAGCCCAGCACACCGCTCAACCCTAAAATGGGAATGTGAAGTTACCCATCGTGTCTTCACTGGAGCTTTAATGCTGCACAAGACACTTAACTGCTACCCTTCAGGGTCAAACAGAGCTTACCCTGAACTTATTCTGATGTCCCAGAGATATCGAAGGACCAACAGCCTGCAGCACAGATCTTGCCACATAATAGGTGCCTAATGGGGGTGCCTGGGTGGCTCAGTCGGTTGAACGTCTGACTCTTGATTTCAGCTGGGGTCCTGGTCTCGGGGTTGTGGGATCGAGCCCCGCGTCAAGTCCCACGCTCAGCGCAGAGTCTGCTTGTCCCACTCCCTTGTCCTCTGCCCCTTCCCCTGCTCACACACTCTCTCTAAAGTAAATAAATAAAATCTTAAAAAAAAAAAGGTGCCTAATAAATGTTTATTGAGTGAATGAAGAACAAACCTTCACTATATTTTGATCTGAAGTGTGTGTCGTGGGTCTGACAAGGAGCGCATAACGGCATTCCCCAGCCACCTGACCTCCAGGCGGCAATGCCCTTACATCTCTCCTTCTGAAATAACTCCAGAAAGAAGGGGTCCCTATGCTCCTTGGAGACACACTCCTTAGTATTCTCCTCAGCAGGTACCTTCTCCCTATAATATTAAAAGAAGTATAATTAATATCTCTACTTATCCTGGAAAGATAATGTCCCAAGATCAAGTGCTTAGGAAATATTATTTATCCTGACTATTCATTCATGACAATGTTTGAATTTCATAGATTTGCAATTTCACAGACCCTCTGAACCACATGTATGCCTAATAAAACACCTTTAGTAGAGACAAAGCCCTTATTTACAAAATTGATCCTGAGAACAGTTGTATTAAACATGCCTCATGATGAGGGACTGTGGGCAGTGTTAGGTCTCAAACATATAAACAGGTAGAGCCAGCTCTGGCCTTGGCAATCACCTAAAAATGTCTTCTTTGTCTACAGATGGTGCCTCTTCCAAACTTCTTTAATAGCTTTTTAACATATGGTGGGTTTTCTTTCTTTTTCTTTTTCTTTTTTTTAAATGCTGGATCACATTCAGGCCCGTTATTCCACAAAATGGAGCAGCCAATCAGACTGTCTACACCAGAGGGCAGTGAGGATGCTCTAGTCCAATAGCTTTCAGAAAAGCAGTGCTAGACCAATTATCTGTCTAAATGCAGGATTTCCACTGGACTCCTGAATACTCAGACAGTTGCTCAGAAGCTCTCCTTTAGATCAGTGGGTGAGCACTTCCATCTCCATGAATCTGAGGAGAGCCACAGAACCAGTGGCTCAAAGGATGGGGACTCTCCAGAACTTTAGGTGGAATCTGTCTGTGTGTCGGGTGGGAGGAGGAGGTGTGGTTTGTATAGTTGGAAAGAGCTCCCAGGTTATTAATCAACAACCTCTGATCTGGAGCCTCATTCCCAGATTTTCCTAATGGGAAGAATCACCTGGGGTGCCTATGGAATGAACGGATTCTCAGGCCCTTCTCCAAGATGATCCAGTGCAGCGGTTCTGGGATAAGGTCTGATTCTTACCTGGGAATTTGGGGAACCACTGCTCTAGAGCAGCAACCCCTCAAATCCAGCCTTATGGAAAAAGTGTCCATCCTCCCCGATCGTGGTAGCTCAGCCATAATCACGTGGTCCCCTGCGGCAATCCAGATACCACGAAGGACAGCCGACTGTGCTGGCAAATTGCTGACTACTCCCCATGCTTCCTCCTCCTTCCCTGACCACCCCCAAGTCTCTCCCGAAGCCTAGCTTTGTTCCCTTGCTCCTCAAATGGTCATGCTTCTAAGGGTTCCACCCTTCACCCCCTTCTCTTCCTTCTCTGTACCTTTCACCTGGGTGAACTCATCCATTCCCATAGTTACAACTACCACTGACCTCCCCCACTGCACTTCTGACCCGGTTCTCTCCAGGCCTCTGAATCCACTCATGTCAGACCAAACGTACTCCACAGGCACCTCCGACTCACTATGTCCAAAGCAAATTCGTCGCCTGACTTCTCTGAAACTTCTTCCTTCTCAAGATTCCCTAAGTGAATGGCAACACTGTCTTCTCAGTGGCCTACCCAGACTCCCCCCTTTCCTCACCCCTACTGATCAGGAAGTCCTGTGGATTTTACTTCCTAAGCCCTGTCCAATCTGTCCCCTACTCCACTGCCACTGAGCTTAGGCCCTCCTCAGTTCCCATTGGGATTATTCCAACAATCTTTATACCAGTCTTTCTGTCCCTTAATATAGCTTCTCTTCACTTAAGTCTTCTTAGTGCCACCAGAGTGACTTTTCCTACAATGCGAATCTGAACATTTTACTCGTTTATCCTCAGGATAAAGCCCGATCTTCTTAGCACCACCGTCTATCATCCAGCCCTGGCCAGCTCTCCAGACTCTGTGCACACCATGCCCCACCTTGTGCTTTGCCCTTGTGCCTCTGAATGGGCTGCTCCCTCTGCCTGGAATGTTCTTCTGCCCTAGCTAAGTCCTATTCATCCTTGAAGACTTAGATCAGCTGGGGGAGTCTACCACCCTCCTTCTCGGTCTGACTTAGGTCTTCCAATAGGCCCCCCACAACACCCTGGCTTACCTTCCACATAGCACCCTGGTCTAGTCAACTCCACAACAAACACTTACTGGGTGTCTGTTACGGTCCAGCCACTGTGCTGGGTGCTGGCAGTTTTGGAAAAGGGGACAGACTGCAAAAAGGAACAATAACGTATTTTCTGGTCTATCTTTCTCACTAGATTGTAGGTTCCTGGAGGGAAGGATCTGCTGCTGTTTTGTTTTGTTTTGTTTTGTTTCAATCTCTGTATTCCAAATGTACAACATGTTGCCTCAGTTCTTGGCACTTAGCAGGAAGGAAAGAAGGGAAGGAAGAAACTGAGGTTGTCTAGCCTGGAGAAGAGATTAAGAGAGCCAAGATTCTAGTACTCAAATATCTGAAGCACAACTTTATGGAAAAGGGAATAGATTTATTTATTCATTTTGTGGCCCCAGGGGCCACACAGGACACACAGAGAAAAGACAACGGGCTGGTGTATTTCAGACCAACATGAGAGGAAGCACCAACTGACAGGACAAGCTGCCTCATACTGCGGACTCAAGACTCAACCCACGCGCGCTCTCCTCCATGAAGCCTTCCGGGGGTCCTCCGGGCAGGGAACGGTCCCTCTGCTCTATCCCCACAGCAGCTGCACAGCCTCTAGCATGCGTACGTGACTGCAGTGACCCATTCTCCTGACTTCCCCTCAGCTTTGTGCTGTGAGTGTTTTGCCTTATTTTTGTATTCATGTTGCCTTAAGACGCAGTACAGGAGATGGTTAAAGGCTCAGGCTTTAGGGCTCTTACACTTAATAGTTGCATAATGTTGGGCAAATTAGTCACCTCTCCTGGTTCAATGAATACCTCTTTAAAAGGGACTAATAAAAAATATGAAGGCTTAAACGAATGTGCTCAGCACCGTGCCTGACACACAGTAAATGCTTACATGCACTACCATCCTGCTGGTCCTCATCACGACTTGGTGAAGTTCCTCCGTTTCACAAAGAAGCTGAGGTATAAAGAGACTTCTCATCAGGCCACAGAGCTGGACCCTGGGGCCAGGATTTTGGACATCTCAGATAGTATATTTCTTCCAGGCTTAAACTTTTAAAGAAAGTTTTCGCCCTGATTTTTCAATCATGCTGAAATGCGCTGACAATAAAAGAAAGTACTTTCTTCTACAACGGAATACAAATGTTCTTTGTGAATTCCATCACCTCTTCCAAAGGAATTATCTTATCAATCAGGACAGAAGCTCAGAGCTCACAGGGGCTGTCGAGAACAGTGCTTCTCGTCCTTTTCACTCTATAGACCCTCTAAATCAATCCCTTGACTTCAAAGAAGATTATGGCACGACACCACCATCACCTTCTAAGTAACAATCACTCCAGCTAAATGCTGAGAAAGTGTGATGCTCAGGTGCATGACCAAACCAATACTCCTGGCCTCACAATTCACTGACCTCCACACACCAATGACTTCACCTTCATTCCTGCAACTCACTCACCTGCAACTTGCAATTGCCTCTTCTGGTATTTGAAGCAAGAAATCCCACATCTTGATCATGAAACTTCCTATTTTTTCTATCTCCCTCATTTCCTATTCTTCCTAATGATGCTTTTCCACCTCATTGAGCCTGCTAGCCCCTGGAGCCCTTCCCTATCATCCCAATCTACTGGTTCCCTCCTGGTGACACTTCTTCACTGTCCATCCCAGTATTCAGGTTCATAAGTCCAATAACACCCTCAACCCCCGCCTCCCCCCCCACCCCCCGCCACCGCCATCACTGCTCCCCCCATCAACCTGCCCCTCCTGCTTTCCCAAACGCATCCAAGATGATCTATCCACCATCCAGCCACCTGATTCCTCTGCTCCCGCTCCTGGGCTGCTGGGCTGTGCTGGAGAAAACCTCATACTTGCATCCACTGGCACCATGACAAATGTACCAGCTAGGCCCTCCCTGCTTCTCAGCCACCGCACCGCCCCCCACCCCACCCCGCCCAACCCATTCATTCCTGGTCAGCTCCCTCCCGTATTTCCTCTTCTTCTCAACCCCCCCAAACCTGTCACAACTCTCTCCCGCATTCTCAGCAGATGACCTGCCAACTGATGGCCTTTGGGATTTCCTTTTTAGTTCTTTCTTTTAAAGATTCAGAAGTCCACGTATCTTAAAAGCAGCCATGTAGGAGTGACAAGCACAGATCACAGCCCCTGAAGAATCACCCAGTCAGCCAGTCAGGCATACTGGAAGTGGAGTCTCCTCTGATAAGAGAAAGCAGCCAAGGGGGTGTCGGCTGGGAACCAGAGAACCGCTCTTCCCGCCTTTAGTTCCCCACTGAATACATTCTGGAAGGTTTTTGATTTTGCCCTTGTCACTTCTATTCTCCATCAGAGAGCTGCTGTTGTGTGAGGCTGAGTGGCATCCTGAGGTGGGAGAAAAAGATGATTAGAGCAGGCGAGTGAGCCCGTGCCCAGGCGGATGGCTTATAATCCAGAAACGACCCTGTACTGCCTCCAAATGAGAAGGGACAGGGCAGTCAGCATTCCTGTGAGAGCTGCAGGCTCGCGCATGCGTGTGGATGGGTGTCTATTTCAGAGTTATCCCAGAAGTGAGGAAATACCTGTCCAAAGGGGCAGAAAGGTGCGAGAGTGACGCCTCCACGCCTTGCCATGGTTGCCAGGCCTCGTGACGACCTGGCCCTGGTTCACGCGTCCAGGCTCATCTCTCCCCCTCCTTCCCTGTGCCTTGCAGGAAACATGAGGAACCTCATTCTGTTCCTCCAGTGGACTATGCTCCCTTTCATCTCTGGGCCTTTACATCTTTGTCTTGCTCACCCCTTGATGGCAGCTTAGACAGAACTTCTGGGGCGCCCTCCCCGACCCTCCCCTAGATGAGGCCAGGTGCCCCTGCTACATGCTCCCACGGCAGAGCCCCCTGAAGCTACATCCTCACAGTACACTCCATGAATATTGCTGATGTGTCTGTTTCTTCTTCTAGAATAGAAGCCCCACGAAGGCAGAGAGAGCATCTGTCTTGTTCTCTATCGTAGCCTCAAAACTGAGGACCTACTTTCTCTAATAGCTCTATACTGATCCCAGAAAATCAGGGGGTTTAGATGTGGACAGAACACCAGTGTCGGTGCACAGAAGGAAGAAAGTCCCGGTGAAGATGAAGCTGGGCCCAAGAGGGAACCAGTCCTGACAAGACCCAGAGTCAAGAGCTACAGGTTTCATGATGCACTGGCCCCAACTCTCAGCACAAGGTCCTGGATGAAGAGGTCCACGTCTCTGATAAAGTAGAAGCAACTGGTAAGAGTTGGCCTTTGAAGACCAAGGGGACTTAACGTCAAAAGACGATGTGGGCAGATGAACTTGGGTGCCTCTAACTAACAAGGGCTTATGTGTTCCAGCTCCTTATGGGTTCCAATGAGACTCTCCGACTCAGTGGCAGTGCCCTCTGAAATTGGAGTTTTGTGCTGCCCAGCCTGCTGCCCAGGCTCCTGGACCTAGTCTCCTGCTCTCTGATCTTATTATGGACACTCACCTGTCTTAGCTCGCCCAGGACCTTCTTGCCAACCAGATTTCATCTGGCCAGCTATACCAAAGCCTGCATCCAGCTGGGCCCTCAGTCCTGATGGAATGAGCTGGCTTCCCCAAAGACTTTGTGGCGGAAGAGAAAGTTGGATGGGGCGGGGGCAGGGCAAACAGAGAGGGTTCCCCATGGAGGCTGCAGAGCTGAACTGAGCAAAGAACATTGCCACAGATTTGTTTTGCTTGTTCCAGGCAAAATGCCCAACTGGCACTGTTTTCGGAAGAACTAAGCTGCTTTTGACTTAGACTGAGGATAATCACAAGTTCCCGGAGTATACTGTTGAGAAGGGACCAGTCGGGAGAGACATTTGATCACACTCAGATCTGGTAGGGGAGTGGCAGGGGCATGTTGGTTATCTCGCCATCCAGTTGTTTGGCAGAAACTTCTGCACACTTCCTCAACCAGTCCTTCTCAATGGGGGCTAGGGAGGTTTCCAAATATACAGAGGCACAGGTCTGATTCCAGATCATAATCAGAATTTCTGAGGCATAAGATTGGGGCCCGGGCATGTACTCTGGGACACTCCTTGTTGCTCTAAAGCCATGACCAGATCTCTGCTCCTGTCCAGGTCAGCGTGTCTGCCTTGGCCAATGTGTTCACAACGGAACATGGCAGAGAGGGCTGACGGAGGCATTTGGTGCCCGCCCTCCATGAATCGACCCACCTCCGTGGCCTGGCAAGCTGGTCAACTAGGATGAGGTGGTGACGAAGAGCTCACTTTCTTGGAGGACGCAGGAATATTCTCAACTTCCTTTAAAAGGAAACCTGTTTATACAGTGCATGGATAGAAACCGCCAACCATTCACTGTGCTTCTCTAGGGTAGCGCTCATCTCTGTATGCTCAATACTATAATGGGTGATCAACACGCACTTGCTAAGTGAATGAGCCACCGAGACCACCTTCGTTTGGGGGTGGGCTCTCTGCCGAGGGGGGTGGCTGGCCCCATGAAGATGGAAGGATGGGGAAACTCAGCAGTTGGGAGATTCCTAGACTGCCATCCTGCCCACTCATTGTGCCTGAGAGTCAAGAAGGAAACATTCTTAAGAACCAAGCTCTGAACCACCATGGCTTAGGCATGTTCTTAGACACCTCAATTCCTTAAAACTAAAATACCATATTCTTTCCATTTAGGAATTGTTATCCAAATTGGCCCTAAAAGGAAATGTTCACTTGTGTCCCATTCCTGGCTGCTAAGTTTAAGATCTTGTGGATATCACAGAGAACAGTCCTGAGTATCTGGGAGGATCTGAGAGGGCAGAGAGGAGGCCAGCCTGTCTTTGGGTGCTGAGTCCTCATGCCGTGGGGGTGGCTGTGAGAGCAACAGTTGTGGCCTCGGATCCAGTCTGCTGTCATGGGTTCTGTGGCAGGCCTGCTGGCCTCCTGCAGGAAGGGAGTATGATGCCAAGAGCCCTGAACTTGGGAGTCTGGAGGCCAGAATCCACTGCCGCCTAGTTGAGTGTCTCTGCACAGATACCTCGCCTCTGTAAGCTTCGGTGTTCTCATGCATCGTATGAGGGTAAGATATCCACCCTCCCTACTTGAGGGGTTGTTGAAAGAACCAAAGAAAATAGGAAGTGTATATATACTTCCCGTCTCTGTAACTTCTGAAGTGATGCATTTTTATAAAATACCAGGATTTCCTTTGAGGACACTGCCTGCCCAGAGGTCCTCCCCTGCAGCTGATTTCTCTCCTACACCCCTTCTCGCTCCTCACTGATGCGGACTTCTCTTCTTTGCTTCATACAACCCGCAGCTTTGACTCTGGTGGCCCGAGACTGTACCGCTCCCTGCCCCTCCTTGTCCAGCCGTCCTCCCTCCCCGCCTCGCCACACCCCTTATTCCTCCAAGAGATGAGCTCCTGACTTCTGTCATAAGTCACGCAGATGATCCAGCAAACTGGCCTCTCAGTTCCTGAATCTCCTGACTTCTAGCGCCCCCCTCCTTTGCCTCTGCCACTCACCGCAATGGCCATTCCTGTGATACAATTAATAGCTGCAAACACGGTCACAATCTGTTGCCAAATTATCCCACCACCACCTATCCTTTTAGTACCACAATTCCAACAACGCTTTGACCCCACCAAGGTCTCTAATCCACTGATCCTGCCTGCCTTGGGTCCTTCTCCTCCCACCCTATGCAATTGTTTTATTTTATTTCACTTTTAAAGATGTATTTATTTATTTGGGGGGGGGGAGAAAGGGGGAGGGGCAGAAGGAGAGTCACAGGCAGACTCTGTGCTGAGCACACAGCTCAACAGGGGGCTCGATCTCATGACCCTGAGATCACGACCTGAGCCAAACCAAGAGTCGGATGTTTAACTGACTGAGCCACCCAGGCGCCCCTGCAAGTGTTATATACAATCCCTCACACACACTGTACCCCTCTTTCCCTTTGCTATACTCCCCTGGTGAAATCAAAACCTTGTTAATCTGCCCACTCCCTGTCCCCACGCAGTTACTTGTAGCTGGGAGAAAAGCACACCATGCTAACCAGTCTTACTTCAAATTTATGATCACTAACTGCAAATGGGCTTTTAATGCTGCCCTCTGATCACATTTCCTCAGTCCATTTGCTCTCCCGCTCTCCTGGCCAGTGACTTCCCATACCTTCTCCATCACTCCCGTGTTCAGCTGAGGACGTCGCTTGCACTTCATCAAGAAAACTGAAGCGATCAGAAGGAGATTTAAAGTCCTAGCACTGCACCTACCCATCCACCTGCATCTGAGTACATATGGTCTCCCTCCCCCCACCACGAAGGCCAATCCATCCACCCATGCACTAGACCCCATCTCCTCTTGTCAGCATTATGCCCGTATTTCCTCTATTAAAAGAATGTCTTGACCCCACCACCTTCTCTCGCTACCGTCCCATTTCTCTTTCCCTTAAAATTCCTTGAAAGAGATGTCTGGACTCACTGTCTACAATTTCCTTCCTCTCTTTGAACCCAATCATGGCGTTGCCCCCACCTCTCCACTGAAACCGCTCTTCCAAAGTTAATGACCTCCATATTACTAAATCCCACGGCCGCTTCTCAGTCATCTGACCCGACCCATCAGCAAATCGAGTCACTTGGCTCTAAATGTTGAGACTCCCAAGTTCACAAGCAAAGGCTTGGTCGGGCCAAGGACGGATCAGAGAGAGTGCCCAGGGAAGTCCCAGTCTGTGCTCCTTCAGGTCCTCCCTTCCCCGTCTTCCTGCTGTGGCCTTATCGCCTGGGTCTCAAGTAAGCCGGTGCCTGGGGGATCTACTCAACTCACTAAACCAAAACCTTTTCTTCACTGGATTTTAAGGTATAATCCAGGGATGCAGGAGAGGAGGATGCTGGCAGTGAGGGCAAGGGGCAACTGCCAGCTGTGCAACATGGCTGCCAACCATCAGCTTCTGCAGGCTCCACAGAATGACCTTCCTAGGAGGTCACACGTTGCCTCTTGAATGGACCGTAATGAAGTCCGAAAGAACATGAGAAAATGGGAGAACCTGATGGCTTTTTGCAACTTTTTTTTTTTTAAACCAAGATGTTAAACTCTGGCTCACTGAGAAAGAGTATGAAGAGGGAGGGACGTGACTGCCATGAAGGACAGAAGCGAGGGTTCATTTAATTTGTTGTTTTTCCTTTCTTTTTTGGTAAGGGCACCAGACAGCCTTCCCATTTGAGGACTGATAAGGATTTGCCTTGGGACACTGAAAAAAATAAATAACTTTTCTCGGTGTCACAAGGGAAAATGTATTCTTCCTGGGAAATGGGAAAGGCATTAGTCAGGGTGAGGGCAGAAGGATCTACTCCCACGTAGGCTGGTTTGCCAGATCCGGTGGTGCCAGATCGCCTCCCAGCCCAGAATGGGCCTTCTCCTCTCAGGCTGGGTTTAGCCTGACACACAGCTCCCAAAGCCCCTACCTCCACTCGGCAGCAAACAATGCCAGAAAAACATCTGCTACCCCCTAACCCTCCACTTCCCAAAAGAAATGATTAAAAAGTTAAAGAAACACTTCCATATGGAAGAACCCTAACCCAACAGGTCACCACAAAGATACTTCAAACACAATAAAACAGGAAGAGCTAAAAAAAGCAGAGAAGTTCACAGAACCCACACAATCTTTTATATGGGGGGTGGGGAGCCACCCTGAGTAACTTTACACAGTTCAGAACACCATTTGGCAGTTAAGTATGTCCTTAATCTGCTCAATTTGCTTATTATAGTAAAGGTTTAGGAGAATTTGAGAGTGGTGGCCAAAAATACTGCAATAATCTCTATTCCTAAAGTAAACTCACAGAGTGAATTAACTTCTTCAACTGAAATACTGTGAAGTTGAAGTCCCTCCCCCCTCGACGTAGAGACTGTCCACAGGGAAGCCACGGTTTCTTAAAAGCAGAACCACTTCAGTGGACTTAGGTTATTCATCCCACAAGTATTTATTGGGTGTCCAAGACAAGCCAGGTCCGGTACTAGTCACCAGGAAACAAAATTAAGTGTAACATTGAATTCACCTTCCCGGTACTTACAACATAGAAGGGATACTGTAGTCCCTAAGTTAGAACTCAGACCTTCCACAGAAGGAGGGATAGAGTAGAAGCGGGGGGAGAGGCCACCCGGCAGAGAGTGCAAGCTTTGGAGTCACACAAATCTGGCTGCTTCCTTCTTAATTGTGCCACAGAAGTGTGATGTGGAGCAAGGTCCTCACTGAGCCTATGGTTTCCTTAGCTGTAGAATGGGGATGGAAGGAGCTTCCTTGCAGGGTTGCATAAGAATGAACAGAAATGAGGTGCCAGGGTGGCTCAGTCGGTTAAGTGTCTGCCTTCGGCTCAAGTCATGATCCCGGGGTCCTGGGATGGAGCTCCACACTGGGCTCCTTGCTCAGCGGGGAGCCTGATTCTCCCTCTCCCTCTGCCTGCCACTCCTTCTGCTTGTTCTCTCTCTCTCTCTCTCTCTCTGTCAAATAAATAAATAAAATCTTAAAAAAAAAAAAAAGAATGAACAGAAATACACATAGGTATTCCACCGATTGTTGATACTAGGGAGACTTTTTCCATCTCTAAAGCCCTGTGAAATGCTGAAAGGCCTCAGCTAAGAACCCTGTAGATATTTAAGGCCAGAGGAACAGGGAATGGACAGAAAATGACCTCTAACGAGGGAGAGCAAATAAGAAAAAGGAAAAAAAATAACACCAACAAAAAAGTCCCCCCGGTATTTAGTTTAGGTGGACTAGAAATAGTGATTTTCTTTGGAGAGTAACAAAATCAGAGGCAGTTCACACGGAGTTTGGCAAATCAAGGGCCAAGGGCAGCCTGTCAGGAGCTCCGCAGGACGATGACGGGAGCTTTTTCTTGCTCCAAGGGGAAGGCCTGGGGCTGAGGGCGCTGGGTAAGGCTGAGCCTCCCATCCGGGAGGTTGCAAGCTGACTTCTTTGGCTACCTCCCTTGGGCCTTAAATTGCTTCCTGAGGCGAGGACCTGGCTAATGGTTTATTAACAACAGGAAGAAGCAATTACCTTGGAGAACACGGAGTCATATGCCCCACCATTAGCCGGGAACACCGCACTCTCTACCAATAACCTCCAGAGATATATGAACCAGTGACTGCCCCCACTTCAAGAGTCTGACACCCCTCTCCTCCCTACTCCACCCGGGTGAGGTGATTTTAAACAACGTGTGGCAAAGGGAGCCCGAGTTGAGCTCTGAGTTAGGAAAGTATAAAAGTTACTTTGGGTTCTGCTGCTGCCTTTTCTGTGTGACGTTGGGCCTTTTTTGTGAGACCCCCGTCCACTGTGGGCAAAATGGCGTGACGTGTTCATGCCCCCAAGCTACCTTCCGCCGACAGAGGAAAACTCCTTGTGGGTGAGTGAAACAGAGCATTAGCACAAAGTACTCAGGCCCGGGAGTGTGGGCAAGCCAGACCTGGAACACACACACGGTGTACCTCCAAAACTCAAAGGCCAGATTATCCATCCGTTAGGGAAAAATTGGCAAGGCTGCTGCCAGGGAAGCTGGGTGTGGCAGTAGTGGGGGGGGTGGGGGGGGCATAGGTGGCTAAGGTTTCTAGAAAGACCTACCAAGAATGGGAGGCAAGCTGGAAGCTCTCTATAGGAGGAGGCTGACAAAGACAATGGGAAAGAAGCCTAAGGAAATGCGGGCTGTCTGTTCTGATATTTAATATCCGAGAACTAAAGGCAGAAGAGGTGCAAAAAGCTTAATAGTATTTGTAGTTCAAATTAAAGCGTTCAAAGCCCCGTTATAGAGCAGGGTAATGTATGCAATGACATCTGGGACTGTAATCAGCAAAGCGCTTTCAAGAGCTGCCAAAGCAAACAGCCAAATAACAAATCCACTTTACAGATCATCAATCTGGTCCCAGACTTGCCAAGGTAAATAGTACAAGGCTGAAGTTTGCTTTGCAAACCAGGGAGCTGGGAGTTTAGCGAGGCCTTGATCCAAAGCAGCACGTTGGGGCAAGGCCCCTGGAGCCTCGCTCGCATCAGGAAAACTGACAAGCCCTGCATCTGAGCAGGACACAGAGAGGAGGTGGGAGTCTGGGCAGCCCCCCGGCCCCCGAGGGAGGTCTGAAGACAGTTGTCAATCTGGGCAGCCACCACAGCTGCCAGCCTAGGCGGTGACCTCTCCAGGGCCCACTCTCCAGCCAGTCTTCCAGAGCCTCGGGACTCTGGCCAGACTGGAGTTTGTGGGCTTCTGAGAAGAAAAAAGAGCCCGAAGTTGCTTTTCCTCCCTTTCTTCCAGTCACTATGAAGGGCCATGAATTCCCAACACAATGATTTGTTTAATGTCTGTTTTCCCTCCCAGACTGGGTGGATAGCTTCCTGACTGCTTGAGCTTCTCACTGGGGTACCCCGGGGCCCACTGCAGAGTCTTGTCCACAGGAAGCCCCGGTCAATATCTGGTCGCTGAGGGGGCAGATGAACGAGAACTACCAAGTACCAAGTACGGAGTACCTTGAATGTGTAGGGCTGCTGGTCTAGGTACGCGGTTTAATCCTTAACAGGAGCTTTATGAGGTATTATTACTTCCCCCCGTTTTCCAGGCAAGGACACGGAGGCCCAGAAGGGCAAAGAGTCATTTAATTAGCCTTCCTTCATCACATCAGTAATAATTAATTAGCACAAATCACTGTTGGTGGGGACATGGCTGCTCAGATGGTCCCTCCTTGCGTCTTTGCATTTCTCATTGCATGGGATTCAGAGAAGCAACTAAAGAAACACCTGTCAGAAGCCCGGCGAAGGAGACCAGAGCCTACTCTGCTTATTTCTTATTATGTCAAGGATGTAGGGCAAGAAGAGCTATTCTAGGTGACAGCGAAAGAAGAGGTATTTCCAAAAAAATCCAGTGCCTTGACTGGGGGCCTCTTGGGACCCAGCCCTGGGCAGCAGGGCTCGGCACGCTGGGCCAGAAGGGCTTGTGCCCCTCTCCACCTCTGCGAGGAATTTGCTGAGCACACACAGGCCTGAGGATTTTAATGACTAAAAGGGGGCCTCCCAAAGGGAGGTTTGCCTGTGCCCACTTGGTGAGAGAAAGAAACGGGCTGAAAATGCTGTACGTCCACAAGACGAGGTGTCTGAAGAGGAACTCTGTGGTCTGTGCTGTGACACAGCTGGGGCCATTAGAGCTTTATTCTTTTGCTGTCTTTTTAAAGTTTATTTATTTATTTATTTATTTTTAGTAATCTCTACATCCAACGCGGGGCTCGAACTCATGACCCCGAGATTGGGAGTTGCACGCGCCACCAACTGGGCCTGCCAGGCGCCCCTAGAGCTTCACTCTTGAGTGAGCTCTTGCACTGGAAGCAGGCTCTGTTTCTTTCTACCGACTTCTGCCCACCGACTTCTGCTCGGGAAGCCCAGAGTGCAGTAGAGGTTGCAGCCTCAGGAACTGGGGCCAAGTCCCATAAATGGGTCAGGCGTTTACTGGGCACTAATAAATACCACATGCTGTTCTGAGTTGTCCCTGTGACACTTACTTTTCAAAAATTACAATTCAAAATTCTTGGTGGCACCTTTGCTCTCTATGACCTGTTACATTTAAGGCATTGGCTCGATGCTTGAATACATTCTACATTAACCTTACAATAAAACTCTGTAACGTAGGCGTTATCATCCCATTTTATAGATAAGGAAACCGAGGCTCAGGGAAATTACACCACTTGCCCAAAGTCATCCAGCTCACCCTTGTCTCCCACATGCTTTTCTGTGACTTCCAGAAAGGAACGATCCCCACATTCTCTTTCCCTGAACAGCCTTCAATGACAGGAGCTGGGAAGCACTTTGTCGATGCTTCTACTGTATCATGATCATCTGTATGTACATCTGTCTGCCCTGCTAGATCCTGAACATCTGGGGGGCAGAGAGATTGTATCTGATTACCGTTCTGAATCTCTAGGGCCTGGGGTCCTATAATCGGCATCATGGGGGCCCATCAAATCATATGTTGAGTTAATACAAATGAATGAATTGATGAATGCATCTATGTATTCTGACCTCATTTCTCAATCAGGGAGATAAAGCACCAGAAAGGTTCGGGAACTTAAAAGAGCTGGATAGCTAGTCTAGTGGTGGAAGAGGGGCTCTCAGGCTCAGGAGGAAGGAACTGCGCGGCATGCGTGGGACTGGCCAGGGCTGGGGGGCGGCAGGGAGTGGGCCGAGAGGAAGGAATGCTACCGGGGATGATGAGGCAGACGCCCATCTGTCTTCCCAAATGCCTCCAGTTTGTCCTGGGCCTGGCTTGAGGTCAGGGACAACTGTTGCCTGATGGGAACCGGTGCCTTCTGAAGATCACAGGTGGAGATTAGCGGCCGGGCACAAACCCCTCTAAAGATGGAGCTTTGGCCAGAGCACCAGCCACAGCAGCGGGGGCTGGCGGCTCCCTGAGCAGTAACTGCTCTTGTTCCCCTCACTGAGATTTTGTTCTGAGGCTCACGCAGGCTGCCCCCTGCCCCATGCCCACCCAGGTCCAGACACAGGTGTGAGGCGGAACCAGGGAGACAGGAAGAGCCCGAAAAAGCACCCTGATGGGACGCTCCCTTGAAGAGACACGAGGCTGCAGGGACAGAAGTTTGGGGAGTGCTGTGCTTTAGAAAGAGCACTGCACTTGGGGTCAGGAAGCCAGGATAGAGTCCTGGCTCTCTCACTGCCTCTTACTTGCAACGCGCCTCCTCTGTGTAGGAGAATAATTCCTACTTCACAGGGTGGTTGTGGGGATTCATGAAAGCCACGAATTTGAAAAAAACTGCAGAATTAGAACATACTCTTCACATGAGGTTTCTTTTTCTGCTGTCAGGTTGTTCTCCCTCCTTTTGCTCTGTAGCCATAAGCCCTATCAATCAATCAATTTGCTCTCACAGACCCGGTGAGCAAGGGCCCGGTCCTGCTGGGGAAGGAAGCTCATCTCTAGCATGGTGAAGGGACGGGAGGAGAGGACGTTGGTAGTCAGAGCAAGAAGTTCAAGGCCTAGAGCATTCTTTACCTGAGAGCCACGCGCTGCTTGGCTGAAGCTGGGCATACCTGAGGCCGACTGTCCTAGTGAGACTCTGCTCCAGGTGGGTCACCAGGCAGAAGTTGCTCAAAGAATACCCTCTTCTCATGCCCCACTAAACTCCAAAGAGAAGCCCATCTGGGTGCCTCTCCACAGAGCCTAACGGGGGCTACACTCTTCAGAGAGCCAACCAACGGCCTAGCTCCAGAGCCGGGTGGGCTGGGCAGCAACTCTCCAAACTTGTCTGAGGCAGCCTCACCCTACTCATGGGAGATCAGGATGCACATGCCAAACCAGAGACACATATGGAGAAGATTAGTCCAACATGCTAAAGAAACAGGCCAGCATAGGATGATACATGGAAAAGGCCGGTTTGGTACAAACCAAAAAAGTACCCCACCCAAACCCATCACGGGTTCAATTATGGGCAGACAAAGCTCTTGTGAGCACCAGCGATGAGCTGAGGGCTCAGAAGGGGACTCACTTTGGGCCGATAAGTACACCTGCTGTGTGTTGAGTACACGCTGATAAGCCACAGCAGATGCAAAGGACAGAAATGTGTCCTCTGTTCATGGATTTCTTGACAAGAATTCCCCTTTTCACCTTCCCTAACTCCTAGGCGTGGGATGTAAGAAGGGTTATATCGTTTGGACCTTTCCTTTCTGCCAAGGTGGGCAATAAGGGAACTCTAGCAGAATGGGAGGGGGGCATCTGGCTGCTGTCCAGCCCCTCCTTGCTCCCAAGAAGACTGCAGAAGCTCTAGTGTTCTTACCCTGTCAGAGACTCATTCAGGGAACAGGATGCGGTGAAACAAGCCAATGGGGGCTTGCCACGTTCCCACCAACAGCGTCTGAACAAGCGCTACAAACTTCAAAGAAAGTCAGTGGCCACGGTTAACCTGCTGTGAACTGACCATCTCTTCTGCAAGAGCTCCTTGGGCAGTTCTGTCTGCTCCATCCCCCCCAGGCTGTCATCCAACTCCAAACACGAGCTCATCTCTCTTCTCCAACATTGACTCTATTCATTTGTGAATATCTCCTTGACTCTGTAGTCCCACTGCCTCTCCAAATACGTTATCGGATTCCATCAGTTTATCATCATTCTCCCTGTCCTTCTCCAGGGACATGCCTAGCCCAGACATCTCTTCTGTGAAGACTCACAGATCCAACTCTACGGATGTGGAGTCGACCTCTACACATCTCCCTGGAAACTCAATGGGCCCGAACCTCCTTCTCCACATGACCGGCAACCCTCAGTGAATGAAGTAAAAAGAGTAAATAAGTCAGAAAACCTGGGACCATCCCTACCATCTCCTCCTCTCCCACCCTCCCCTGCTGATGCCATTACAAGGTCCTGATGATCGTACCTCCTAACTATCACCTGCATCTGTCCACTGCTATTATTGATCCCAGCCTAATCCACTCCATCACCTCCTACTGGACTTCCGGAACAGTCTGTTTCCTGAATGATCTTTCCAGAACTCAAATACGACTCTCTGTTGTGAACATATTTCCCATTGCTTTTAGAGGAAGACTGAGATCTTCCATGTGAACAGTAAGGCCCCATAGCCCGGCCCCATGCTGTTCTCCCCTCTGGACACCGAGCTGTAGCCACACAGGCCGTCTTTCACCTGGACCACTCTCCTCACCTCCCTCACCCCTGCCTCCTTTGCTGACTTAACTCACCTCATAGGGCTTAGCTGAAATGTGACTTCCGCAGGGAAACTCTCCTCGAATACCGCTTTTATCTGCTCTTATACCACGTGGAATTTCTCCTCTATTACACTTCACACAATTTATAATTATGTTTATTTGTGAGGTTATTTGATTTGTGTCTTTTTTCCTCCCTGGACCACAGACTTCACAAGCTCCACTGTGTCCACGCCTAGCACACTGAATAGTACACACAGCAACATTTCAGAGATACTTGATGGATGCTGAACTCATGAATGGTGGGTTCTTGGTAATGTACGACAACATGATTTTTCCATTTTTTTCTGTCAAGGTTTCCTTGCTCTATATGTTAACCAGACTTAATCAGATGCTGTGAGTTTTTTGGTGGGAGAAGCATTCAGCATGACTGGTTCCCACGTGACAGGCCCTGGGGACCACCCTATTCCATTTATCCTGCCAAAGACACCAGGAGAAATGGAGACACTCTTTTCAAAAACACCTCCTGAAAGAGCCCCTGCCTGGTAGAGTTGGCCCATCTCTTTCTTGCGGGTCAGGCCTGTGACTCCTGGAATCCGGCCAGTCAGTTTTTGAAAAGGAAGCCCTGTCACTTTAAGATTTGAGTCCCCTGCCTGGGCCATATATCAACGTTTCTTGCTGCAGAGGCTATGCTGCCTGTTGTTCAAATTTGTCCAATTAGACACAGCCCCACAGGGCGGAATTTAGTGTGAAATGTGCCTGCCACTGACCAAGAATGAACTGGTGTGTAGCCCTGTTGCTCTGCAAAGCCCTCGGGGGGAGCAACGGAGGTCTTCCCAGGAATGGAGCACCACCCTCTGGGTAGTGCCCAGCGCCTGGGGCAGAGGGTCACCCTTCCTGCCCCCGTGAGGCCTGAGAACCAGGCAGGGCAGAGCAGGGTGAGGCTGCTCGAGGGAGTGGGGGGCAGGGTGGAGGCTGGCAGTCAGCGCCCACAGACATGAAAAGGTCAGGGCGCTGTTTGTATGGCTGAGAGCTCCTTACCACGGTCTCCACTTGGCCCAGAGACCAGGATTCTGCCAGTCCCTGAAGGCGGCAGAGCCATGCAGGAGCCTGCGGCTTGTGCTGTGGTCCACGGACACGGAGTCAAACATTCGAGAACCTCCAGCCAGTAACTCAGCTGCAATGGGTACTTCAAAGGCATAGGCAAAGTGCTCACAATGGGACCCTAGTGGAAAGGGGCTTTAAGATAAGAATTTAAAAAAACATATATTTATTTATTTATTTGAGAGAAAGAGAATGGAGGGGAGGGGCAGAGTGAGAGGGACAGAGCGCCCTAAGCAGAGTCTGTGCTGAGCGCAGAGCCCGATGCAGGGCTCGATCCCATGACCCTGAAATCATAACCCAAGCTGAAACCAAGAGCTGGACTCCTAACCGACTGAGCCACCCAGGTGCGTGTAAATATATATTTAAATAAAAATATACTTAATCGCAGTTCTAGTTTCCTCTGCCTGATCAATACACACAGCAGCTGTGGGCTTTGGTTTACATCATGTGTACAATGAAGGAGGTTGGGCTGGAAGTACCCTAGGTCCTTTTCATTTCTAATTCATTCATTCATTCATTCATTCATTGAAACATTTATTGAGTGCTTAGCATGGGTCAGGTCCTGGGGAGATGCAGATACGGAAGGGAGGGGCTGTCAACCTGTAGGAAGAGAGAACCCACAGGGTGCCCTGTGTACTAAGAGCTCCAGCAAAGGCGGATGCAGAGTGCCCTGGGGACACAGAGGAGGGAGGCCCTTGCCGAAGAAGCACGAGGATTCCAGTTGAAAACTAAGGTGTACAAGATGAAAACACCCCAGACACCTTGCAGAACTAACAGTTCTAGTCTTATCTCCCAACCAAGCTTTGACAGCAAGTTATCATTTTTCTCTGGGAGGAATATGCAAACGAGAAGGGAAAAGGTAGTCTGGGAAAGAGGAGAAGCAAAGGGCCAACAAACTCACACAGGGACCAAGGGGCCGAAGGGTAAGCGAGGGTTGCCTGCTTCTGCTGGAGAGCTGACAAGCAGTGGGGAACAGCAGATGGGCCTCCTCCTTCCTGACGACTGTGCACCATGGTGATGAATTGTCTCTGAATCCTTGGAGGGAAGTGGGGTCTACTAAGGAAACGCACACCCACCTTTTGACTGAGACGCCATATGGAGGAAGGAACGGGGGACCTTGGTCACCAAGACTCTCCCCAAATTCACCTCCCCTGCACACCTTTCAAGCTTGTAACTTTGAGAACATCTCAGATATTTCTTAAAGCTCTTTTTTACATCAACTATTTTTTTTCTCTTCCAAGACGATCCTCTAAGGTAGGAAGGATTCCGTTTATTGCTTCATTTTTACAGAGTAGAAAACCCGAGGCAGCTCAAGGCCACTCCAGTGACTGACTCCCCAGCTTCCCTGGGAGTGTCCGAGCAGAGAGCGGAACCCAGAGCTAGAACTCCCGCTAGCCAATCTCTTACTGCATTACTTATTTCCATGGTGTAGCTGAGTGTTCCACATATATTCATATTAACCAGTGAGGTTTAGGAGGAAAAAAATCATCAGAATGGGTTATAAATGAGTCCTTTCCCCTGGGGAAGTTTGGGCTCTAGACAAAAGTCTTCTCATCTTTAAAAGACTCCCTTTTGTGAAATGAACAATCTGGCCCGTGGTCATCAGCTGTCTAAAAGACCGCTGGCTTACAGCGAATTTCCCCATGTGATGCTAAGTCCATGTGACTATTATCCTTTTTCTTCTCCTTTTTCTTTTTTTAAAATCAACTGCTTAGCAGCTCAATCAAATTAATTGTGGTGCTTTCAAAAGGCATCAAAATAGCCACAACTCTCCCTGAAAAGAAGGAAGGCGCCTTGTTTTCAGGAAAAGATGTAAAGTCCTCACTCTGGGGGACTCAAACAGATATTCATTCCATGACAAATCCCCCCTTTCTCCCAGAGCCCTTTTTTTTTTTAGGAGAGACTTAAAAATATCAACACCAATAATGAGACTATACTCTCAGCCTACTTCTGGCCAAATTTTATTTTCAGCTTTGAGTAACTGGGAGTTCTTTATGGTCAAGGACAAAAAAAAAGAGGCTGGAAAAACCTCCTTAGAAAACTAACTGACACAACTCACTTGTTTGAAATGAAGTGGAGGCTGGAGAGAGGGAGAAGAAAGGAAAGCAGAGTGGGAAGCACAGCAAGGCCATGTTCTTGGCCAAGCCTCAGGCTGGAGAAATGTCCCAGCCAGATCATGGCTGAGTTACAACCTCATTTCTAGGAGGATGGCAGAAGGCTTGGAGGGATGGGTGTAACCCCTGTAGGCAGTACTGATCCTCACCAAGAGTGATGAGAAGAAAGAATTCTTTCTGTTCTTAAAAATTGCTCAGTTTGGCAGCTCCCCTAAAACACCATCTTTCAGAGACTAGCACCTTCCCTCAGAGTGAGTCCCTTGCATCTGAGGGGGCTTTAGAATGAGCACAGTGCCTTTCACATGAGCTCCTTCTTGCCTCATAATCATAACCTGAGGAAATAAAGCAGGAATCGGAGTGATTAGCCACATTTTACTGATGAGGAAACTCAGCTGAAGGCTGCGAGACCAAACACCCAGCCCTCTAGGGGATCTCGCTACTATTCTTCTCTTCCAGCCAAAGGCTGGACCAGAATGAAGAACACTATACCAGACTGATTCTCATAGCCTAGAGTAGCCACAGGGACAATCTGCTGGTTGTTCTTCCCAGAGCTGCCCCAGTATGAAGAATTCCTGATAACAAGGCCCAAACACCAACCGAGTGACACTCAGCAGAGCAAGGTTTCTTGAAAGCACAGGGAGCCTACTGGTCTGCAGGGCTATCCAGATGACCCCAGGAGGAAAGGGCTGCCTGGCCCAAGCCTCCCACACCCTAGGCCAAATGGCCTTTTGTTGGGGGTCATCAGCCACTTATAACCACTGCTTTTGCTCATGTGCTTCCTCCTGGCTCAGGACCACAACCAAGCTCTTTGAAAATGGGGGTCATGAGCTCCCCCAAAAGACAGAGGTGGATGGATACAGGGAGAGGAGGGTGGGAGAGGAAGGTTGTATCTCTCAGTCAAATATAACCAGCATCTTTCCTTTTTGTTACTGCTCCATCCTCCTCTGGGTGAGTGAAATGTGGCCATTTAATTTCATACGTCTATCCAGAGTACTGGATGCTAGAAGGAAACTGACAGCCTACTTTAAACAAGTGAACACAAAAAGGGAAACTGAAGATGCCACAATTTTAGTTATGCTTTGGGAAAAATGACAGGAGGCCAAAAGAGATTAGATTAAGGATTCAGAAGACATGAGTTCTAGTCTCCTTTGATACAGGAAAGTATTAAATTCTCTGGGCCTCTTTTTAAAAATCTGTAAAATGAACTAATAGTAATAATTCCTGCCTGTATCACAGCATGCTTTAAGGATCATCGGAGATAATGTACGTGACAGCCTTCCATAAATGTTCAAGCCTCACACACATGTGATCTATTATCATTATGACTGAAGAGTTTATTACACATGTTTCAGGCAGATTAAAGAAATCCTCTCTGCCTATTAACAAAACATATGAAACACCCAAAGCAAATATTAGAAGAAGTCTAATTATACTCTCTGGGTCCCGTCACTAAAGCAGGTAAAGGTTTTGTGACTTAAGAAAATCAGAGGAGAACGGGGATGAAAAAAGAACTTACATCCAATATTTTCCTTCACCAGTGTTCCCTGGCTCTGAGTCCCAAGGACAAATGAGGAACCCAAGACTTTTTGGGTTGAAGTGTAGCTGTGCAGGAAGAGATGGGCTGCTGTGGAAGAAGAAAACTGTGGTTTAGAGCCAAAGATTTCCAGCTCTGCCAAGTGCTAGCTATGTACTTGGAGCAATCTGCCTTATCACTTTGGGCTTCAGTTTCTGTGTCTGAACAATGAAGATGAACCTATCTATTTGTGCAGAGTTGCCATAAGAATTTGGAATTACATCTAGAAAGTTACCGGCACATAGCAGATGTTCATCATAAAGTGATCTTGCATCTTATGTATACCTCCTAAAATATCATAAAATTCTAGGGGCTTGCTGAAGAAGACGTTGGAGAGACAATCTAAAGACGATAGTAGAGCAGTGTGGGAGACAGGTTTTGAAGGCCTGGGGTTACTAGCTGTGAGACCATGGGCAGCTAACAGCTCAAAACTTCCTCCTCTGGAACACGGGAAAAATACTGTACTGTCAATGTAAAGACTACAGGAGACAAACTATGAAAAACTCTAAGATGCCAAGCACAGAATCAGAGATCAATAAACATCAGTTATAGGTACATCTTGTTTTCTCATTTTTCCCCTTTTCTCCCAGTTCACTATGTCTGGAATTTCCCTGTGCGGATATCATAAATATATTACATAGACTTTTAAATTTCATTTGCTAATTGTTTCTCGAGGCCCATGAAGCAAAGTATAGATGTATGAAAATGGCCACTTGTTTTTCCTGGTCTGCTAAAATAGAAAAGGTCTTATTTTTTCCCTTCTTTTGGGAAACATCTAGGGCCTTGGATTTAAAAATAATGGACAACTTGGGCGCCTGGGTGGCTCAGTCGTTAAGTGTCTGCCTTCGGCTCAGGTCATGATCCCAGCGTCCTGGGATCGAGTCCCACATCGGGCTCCCTGCTCTGCGGGAAGCCTGCTTCTTCCTCTCCCACTCCCCCTGCTTGTGTTCCTGCTCTCGCTATGTCTCTCTCTGTCAAATAAATAAATAAAATCTTTAAAAAAATAATAATAATGGACAACTTCAGTGTAACAAGAGTGTAATAAGCATTTCAGAATGACTCTAGATAGGTAAACATCAGAGATATAGGCGTGTCTTATAGTATCCCAGAGGTTTTCCCATCTGTCTCTCATTTCCTATTCCTTCTGCTGCCATCCTTGGCCGCTGGTACCCTGGGATAGTTCTGTACACACCTTTACTGTCACACCTGCTCTCATAACCTAATCCAGAAACACCTCTCTTCTCTCAATTCCTACCTTGCCTACTTACTATCTGATTAGAGCTCATCTAATAAGTTGGACTGAGTCTCATTTATAGAACTCTTAGAAATACAGTAGTTGGCTAATAAATGTACTCTTCTTTGCCACTTCTGTACTGAACTGAAAGCTAGAAAAATTATAAAGATATATTTTTCCTTTGGAAAATATCTCATAATAAATGCATATAAAAATAGACTGTTCTCTGAAAACTATGAGTTCATGCAGAAAGAGACGTTTAAAACCCCACCTTCAAAGATACACACTACTTTTCCTCTTAATGGAATTATAACTATTTAGGTCTGACAAAAGGCTAAAAGAGAGATGGTACTGCACTAGAGAGGAAGAAGAAATTACTTTAGTCAATGTCAAAATGACAAGTCATCAAAAATTTGTGGTTTATTAAGAAAAGAAAAGATCTCTTAAACAGACCTAGATGGCCTGGCAAACTTTTGAATTTAATCCTGTGATATACTGTAACAACAAAAGGCCTGTACAGCATATCAAGCAAATTTATAAGAAAATGATCAATACATTTGACAGATTATTTAATTATAATCTTTAGTGACAGAGGCAATATGAAAATGTAGCATCAACGTTCTGACAGTGGAATAAATAAATAGATATAATGATTCTTCATACCAATCCTGGCAGAATTGTGAACTATAAGGCCAGACTGTAGGTCTGAGTTCTAAGGTTTCCTTAATAAGATTGAATTTGATGTAGGGGGTGTCATATCGCCAATATTATGCCTTTTTATTAGAACAAAAAGCTCTCTGAGGAGTTCAGGTTCAAATCATCAGAATGACCCGAGGTTCCCTCTATATGACTCGTATCCACAGGTCATGGGTAACTCTCAAGATGTGCACATGGAGAAGAACCGTTTGGCGAGCCAAGTAGGGCCAGAGCAGAAGCAGGAATTAGAGTAACCGCGTCTCCAATTCTTGGAATCTCAGACTTAGAGGAGGGAGGGTTTCAGGGTCCTGCTAGCCCTTCTCCATCCCCACCCAGAGCAGGAAAATGAGGATCCGAGAAGAGAACGGACTGGCTCAAGGTCACACGGACCTGGCAGAACCAGGTCCAAACCCAAGTTCCATGAGGCACGGTACAAAGCTCTTTTTGCGTCACCACGGGAGAGAGAGCAATTGCTGAGGTGGTCAGCTAGAACACAGTCCATAGAACTGTGCCTATTGTCATGCCGACAGCAGGAATGCACTCCCCTGCAAGGGCCAAGAGAAATTAGAGTTAACATTTAACGTTATGGGACCAACTTCAAAGGTCCCCCAGCTGGACTCTACTAACGGGAGATGAGTCTGCTAACAGCAGCAGAAAGTTGCAGGTGGACAACTGGCTGGAAACAGCACACGTCCTCAGAGCAGGAGGGCTCCTCCGAAATCCCACTCGGGGCTGCCGCCTCACGGCAAGGTGGGGAGAAGTTTGGGCGATAACCTTCTGTCCGTTTGTGGTTCACCATGGTATTAAGCTGTCCGGCCCATGTTGGTGCTGCGATGGCCACATTGGCCATCTGGGGAGGAGGGGAGGGTGTGGCTGCCGGTGACAATGGGAAGGGGGCCGGTGCTGCCCTGGTGGACTTCAAGAAAGAGCACATTTTGCTGCGACACCAGGGGAGGAAGAGAGGAGGCAGCTGCTGCCCAGGAGCAGAGACTGAACACTGCCTGGCCTGGCGCCTGACAAGCGAGGTTCCCCCTCAGTTCATCAGGCTCAGCACAGGCCCACAGATAAACAGGTGATTAAGAAAGGCTTTTTGCTGATAGTGAAAATGACACCATCTGTGAATGAATGAGTGAAAGAGTAAAAGCACATGACCTATTACTTAGGCAGTGTTGCCTTTATTTTGTTTTATGACATCCTATTCTATCTATAGGTCACCTCTGGGTGGGCTCTGGTGAGGAGGCCCCTCTCCCACTGGTCCACTGGCTTTGTCCTGAGCTAGTGAGGGTGGCGGGAAGAGGTGGAACAGAAGCTTCTTAGAAGCCTGGCAATAAATGCACACACTGAGCAGATACCTGGAGGAAAATGGCTAAATATAATATAATGGATTTCATATATAAATATATTAAACTCAGAGAGAAGATGCTACTCGTCAGAAACCTGAGATTTTTAAGAAAATAAAGCAGGGAAAGCAGTTTTTATACATGCTACACCCATCTCAGAATTGTACACACGTCTCCCGAACTTGAACGGTCTCACAAGTGTCCTCGTGAAAAAGGCGTTTTGGATCATATCCGAGCAGTTTCACAGAAGGACAGGCAATGGCTGGAGAGTTGGCTTCTTGCACAGATCGATCACATACATGGGGAATTCCTTAGGGGAAAACAGCTAAACATAATTTCAGTCGAAACTGTTAATTTAATAAGCCTAAATGGCAGGAATTGCTGTGTCTTACCCCGAGGAATCCAGCACGCAGACTCAGGTGGGCATGTAAGCCTGAGCAGGTGTCTGATGAAGAAGAGAGCCACACCATTCAGAGGGCCTGGAGTTCTTTCCTGAAGAAGTCACCTCCTTTTTTCTGTTTATTTTCTCCTTTTCCTTCCCTCCCTCCCTTCCGTTTTTCTTTTATCAGACATTAAGTATATAGGGCCCCATGATTTTATCTTTGCTGCTCTAAGAATGACATCTTAGGTCCCCCCTGCCCCGAAATACACCTCTCATTCAGCACACATTGGCTAAGCACTGACTATATACCAAACACTGTTCTAAGCCCCAGAGAATCACAGACGAAAAGATGGAAAGTCCTGCTCCCGAAGAAGTTCAGTGAAACAGAGAAATAGGTGGACAAGGGAGGTGGAGTCACCAGGTTAGCCATGGGAACCCCTGAGCCTCCCAAGGTCTGAAGGAGGAGGTTGGGCAAAGGTGTTGCCATGGGGGCGCCTGGGTGGCTCAGTCGGCTAAGCATCTGCCTTCGGCTCAGGTCATGATCCCAGAGTCCTGGGATCGAGCCCCGCATCGGGCTCCTTGCTCAGCGGGGAGCCTGTTTCTCTCTCTGCCTGCCGTTCCCCCTGCTTGTGCTCTCACTCTCCCTCTCTCTCTGGCAAAAAAAAAAAAAATCTTTTTTTTAAGAAGGTGTTGCCATGGAGGTGCCTTTTTTTTTTTTTTTTAAGATTTTATTTATTTACTTGAGACAGAGAGAATGAGAGACAGAGAGCATGAGAGGGAGGAGGGTCAGAGGGAGAAGCAGACTCCCTGCCGAGCAGGGAGCCCGATGCGGGACTCGAGCCCGGGACTCCAGGATCATGACCTGAGCCGAAGGCAGTCGCTTAACCAACTGAGCCACCCAGGCGCCCGTGGTGCCTCTTGAAGGACAATAAAGTGGCATCTGGCAGACAGAAGGGAAGAGGCGGTGAGGGGAAGGGGTGAGTAGGGTGACATTGCAGGGAATGGTATGAGCAAAGGCAAAGGGGCATGAGACAGGGGTCAGGGAACTACAGGCCAAATATGGCCTGGTCAGAATCCAGGACCCACGAAGGGGAGTGTGGAGTGGGGGGCTCGAGAGGACTTGGGATTAGGTAGAATCATTGGTTTACTGGCCCGTCATCTTGACTGTCATTAACCAGTGACACTGTGCGTCTCTTCCACGGGCTCAGTTGCCCTCTGAGGTGAGAGCACAGGCGTCAGGGCTGAGAGTAGGATCTGAGGCTGCGGTGTAGGCCCTCCTGTGCCTCAGAACAGGGAGTGCAGGCTGAGATGTGCACGAGTGCAGAAGGGCATATGCCACTGGAATGTTTGGGAGAGGATTAAAGGCATTTCCTAGGCAAACCGTTCCTCAGATGGGTGAGGAGGAGTTCCAACACCAGCCAAATGCAGTTATTGCTAATAGCATTCAAATCTGGAGTTCTCTCTGGTGGCTGAAATCAACATTTCCCACAGAGGGAACCTGGACAAGTATGATCTGTAAAGAGCATTACCCACTCCCTGTGTACCAATTTCTTGGCCCAGAGTATCAGGTTAGCAAGCTGAAATAATTAAACCTCAGGCCAGCTGTTTTAGGCAATTAGGTAACATTTTTCATCTAGGAGACCACACAACAGAGAGGAGAGAATATGGAGATAAGACCTGTGTTTTGATTTACTGAGCCTCGGCTGCAGATAAAGCCCAGCTTTTTGGAATCCTTCAGGCAATTACTATTTCAGGCTTGGCAAGAACTTGAGTCTGAAAGTAACTTGTCTTGGCAAGACTCAAAGTCACTGTAGTTGTAAGGTTGTCCCAGGCAGTGGTAGAGGGGAAAGTCAGTGGCAAGAGGAAGCCAGGAACTGTAGAGCCATTGGGAGGGCTGTTGCAGGCTTGGAGCTGAGAGGAGGCCAAATTTGGTCCTCCCACAACATGTTCTTAGAGAGGGAATGTGGTCAGATGGTGAAGGCCCAAGCCTGGTTGGGATTCTGCGGTTCCCTTTCTGGCATCTGTTCTTGTCAGTTCTGCGGGCATTACTTACACTCCCTTAGTCTCCTTTCCTGTAAAAGAGGAGGAGGGCTGAGCACTCCTGTGTTCGGGGGATAAAGGAAAAAGACGTGTGACTGGCATGTTGTCAAATGGCGGCTTAGTGCCCATGGGGGGAGGGGCGCACTGCTAAGGCCATCGGACGACCTCGACTTTAATCTCCTCCCTGCCAAAAAATAACCTAGCTGACAGAGTGACTTTGGTCAAGTCACTTCCCCTGTCTTGGGCCTCAGTTTCCACAGCATTAAATCAGGGAGCTGGCCTCGATGAGAGGGATCTCTAAAGACCCTTCTAGTTCTGACACTCTCCTCTTCTGAGATGCTAAAGAAGATAAATTGCTGGGCTGAAGGCAAGCAAGCTTTTCTTTGAATGGAAAAGAGAAAAAGCCTATGTGCTGCCAGCTGACATCCCCCACAAGATTCTGGAGCCAACGCTAAGTATGGGGCGGGGAGAGTGGGGCCGTCTGAGGAGACAGCAGGCCCGCGTGTGGTCACTGGCGACACTGTATTGAAACATCTCTTGCTCGAGCTCTTCCACTTAATTGGGAGCTTGCCTTTCCAGTTGTGTATTTTTATCCTGCGCCCTGGAACCCAAACCATTAGGTTCGTAGCCAAAGGCTGCTTCTTGTTTAATCGTTAACTGCCTCGGCACTGTAGAGCTCCAGGCCAGCCGGAAACGTCCTCGTCCAGATGCCGCACCTCTCCAGCAAGCAGGACTCAAGGGAGGATGCGGAGCTGGACCAGGATTCGAGTCCCGTCCTCCAACTCGGGAAATAAATCCCCTACACTGTCTGGCCCACACAAATCCCAGTTCAGCCCGGTCTCTCCTGTGGGGTAATTCTGGTAACAAAATGCTTGAGATCAGCAATTCTTTTCTACTCTTACCCACTCTCAGTGAGGAGCCAACTGGGCTATTCCTTAGGCTCCACTTTCCACGTCTGAAATGTGGTTGAAAACTAATATTCCAGATGTTTCCTCATATTTTAAGTGGAACCACAGATTAAGCTTCCTGTAGGAAGGCAGTATGGCATTGTGGAAGGAGGACAGTCTTTGGACTCAGACAGGCGTCTGCAGGGTGGCTCCACCCTCTACTGCTGTATGGCCTTGAGAAAGTATTGATTTTTTGAACCTCAGTTTCCTCTTTCATGGATATAACAGCACGAACTTTCTACTCGGTGGTAACCTCCATGAGTACAGAGACTGCCTGATTTGTTCCTCATTCTGTAGTCTAAGCCTAACACAGACATTTCTCAGTTAATACACACTGAGTCAGTGATTAAAAACCTCACAGGATTTTGAGGAGATGAACGAGATTAAAGTAATGTGAAGTGCCTGACCTCGTACTTGGCACTTGGAAAGTGCTTATTTCCTTGTTGGCCTTGCCTGGAGACACACTTCTACCTGAAGGAAGTGGATGCTCAAAGAAGAATACCGGCCCTTGGTTATGCCCACTTACATAATGAAGAGGCCACCTCCTGGGAGAAAAGACAGGCTCTTCGATTTGTGGATATTTTCCAACCCGACCAGTGACAACCCAAAAGTCATTCGTAGCTCACCTTCTGGCAATGGGAGAAGCAGCCAATCAGATACAAAGCCACTGATGTCGTGGAGGGTGGTAGGAGGTCCCTCAGGAATACCAATGGCTTCCTGGCCTTAGGGTCTTCCAAGGAGATTCACAAAACTAGACCCGGGCGTGGAAACTAGATTTTCGAGCGCCCCTGGTACACTAGACTATTGTTCCAGGACAGAAACAACTCAGAACGAAATGATGAGTGGGATTTTCCTTGCATTGGCCACAATACATATGTTTGTTCAAGAAAAAAAAGTTGGAGCAAGAAGACATGGACGTCTGCTAGTAAAGAAAAGCCCGTTTGTGCAGCCACAGTGGTGAGATTGTTCAGGGAGTTCATCTTGAAAGTCCAATTACCCCAACAGCATGGCCAAGAACAGTGTCATTACGGGGTGTACCAACACGCCAGCCTCTCAGTACCAGGTGTGAGTTACACGGGGTATCTGCTTTGTGGGAGAACAGGCATCCACCAGACTTTCTAGCCCGTCTGGGTTGACATCCCCTTTCTCCCTGCTCCCTTCCATCTCCTTGGACACACCTGTGTAATGGGTACCGCCATAGATACCAAATAACTGTGAGATACAGAATCCTGGGCTTGGATCCAGATCTGTTGTTCCTAGGGGGTGAATCAGGGAGAACACTAGCAAGGAAGGGCCAGCACCTCTTCCTGATGACCCAGGGCCCACATCTGAGGAGCAAGAGATCAAAAGATCCTCTTGCTTTGTTTCTGACAGAACTCCCAGACACTACACCAATCTGGAGAAGCACAAGTCTTATAAGGCTGACACCTGACTTAAAATGTGTGTTTAAACACAGGGTGCCAAGTTCCCTTCCACCCTACGTGTCAGAGGGATTGAAGAGCAATAATTTACCTACGAGTTCTTCAAGCAGCCTAGAAATCAGTATACACTGATTTCTCCAAACAGTGAATAATGTGTCCTGATACGGATTTAAAAAACAAATACCTAAAATTCTCATAAACTAAATAGCCCGAATAGAGATCCTAAATTCAGACTTTAAAGGACATAGGTTCGTCAACCACAGCAAGATCCAATCTTGAAGAGGTGCCACCACATAGAATCTCCAATCTCCGATGGGGTAAGTCATAAAATTTCTCAAAAAAAAAGTTGATTTTAAGTTAATGTCTTAAGATAAATCTATATGTGCTGATATGGAAAGCAAGTTAGGCTCTCTGTATAGTGTGAGGTCAAGTAAGAAAAAAAGGATAGCTATACATTGATGATATTTATATACATTCACACAAAATATGTGAAAATAATAATAACAGCCAATATTTATATGGCATTTACTGTCAGGTAGTATTTTTTGTGTGGGCAGGCAGTATTTTAAGCATTCTGCACATATTAACACATTGAATCCTCACAACAACCCTAGGATATAGATATAGTTTATATTATTTTATGGATGAAAAAATGAGGCACAGAGAGGTTAAGTAACTTGTCCATGGTGACACAGCTAGTGAGAGGCAGAGCTGGGAACTGAAGTCAGTGTGGACTGTTCCAGAGTTCACATTCTAATCTGCTGGGCTGAACTGCTCCTGGTGTCCTGAAAGATCCTCAGAAGCCATTTCGAACATAGCCTTCTACCCTGCTCCCAGCTGTTCAACAGAACTGGGTGGGTTGGGGGGGGGGGTGCTTTCCCTCTCTCAGTATTTGCCACTTGAACCATTTGTTTACACAGAACGAGCCTGGGAGCTCTCAGAGGACAGGGTGTGGAGGTCTCCCTCTTGTCATGCATCTCACACCTCTAATATGTGGTTCATAGCTTGGCTTAATTAATGGGGTTCAGGGGAAACACTGGTTTCTGAGAGATGGCTCGCATGCAGGCTAGAGAGAGAGATCTGAGAGTTCTTTAGATGGCTTCATTCCTGATTACTCAAATGACCCTTCGAAAGAGGGATTTGTGGGTCACAGACAGGGAAGCTCATATGCATATATGCATAACAGGGCGGAAGGCCTGGAAATCTGGAAGCTGGAAGAAGGAAGAACTGTGATTTCTTTTGATCCATGCACCTGGCAAACCTATGGCAACTCCCCCTGATCACTGAGAACCAGAACCAGGTTCATTAACCTCTGAATTCTTACATTTATTATTATTAACCACATGGACAGCAATGACTAATTCCTGACACATGGCTAGAATATGGCTTCCTTATTAATGAAACACAAGGAGGTAGCCTAAATGCTGTAGTTTTGACAAAGAAAATTGCTTTGAGCATATAAGTTTTCCCCTTAATTTTATACCTCCATCTTTAACCACCGGCATTCTCATTTGCCAGGGCTCATGGCTTCCTTTTACAAATTGTTTGACTTCACATCTGATGTACGAGGGTTGTATAGATTCAAGGGAGGCTCCTTCCTCCTTAACCCATAAATAGGCCCCCATTTTCCCACAGCGGCTGCCTCACAATTCCAAAGCAGCTAGGGTCACCTCTGGAGCTCCAGACTTTCCTCAGAGGGCCTTATATATGTGGAGGTAGGACACACTTTGGGAAGAGGAAGCAGCATCCATCTGAGATGAGAACTGTGCTTTCTCAGGGAGAACAATCAAATCAAAATATGCTTCCATGCTATGATGAAGCTGGGAAGCAGAGGGTAAGTGAGGCAGGAAAGGGTCGGGTCCACACTGGCCACACCACAGTCCATCTGACACCCACTTCAGGTCCAGGTCTGCTTCTCTCAATGGCTCCCTGCTGCCTTTCCTACAAAAGGGCAACCTGGGGAGTGATGTTCTAGAGTTTAGTACTCAAACAGCCTCATGTCCACACACCGGTTCCTTCCACAAGTTTACATTACCTTGTCATTATCCTTCATTATGGAGGGGGCGGAAGGAGACTCTGGATATCTTTTTTATCTTGAAAATTTTGAGAGATGTTTGCAAATCGGTAGAGAATTATCTAATTCCCCTATAAACATTCTCACATAGGCCAAGGTTCTTTTCTTGCCTGTCATTAAACCCAGGGCTGAAAGGAGCATGACTCTCTGTTGCGGGGGAGGGGGCAATGAACCCTCGTTTGGGTCAAGAACCAAGGACTCCAAAAGGAAACAGGATTCCATGTTGAAAGCACTCAGGGGACGGGACGGACAGGTCCTCAGCCTCTCTGCTGGAGGAGTCCACATAGCCAGAGAGAGGGCAACACGACACATCTAATACTCTCCCGGCCTACTTATACTTGGGTGTGTAAACTTTATTATAAGTACAATGTTGCCAGATTCCGATGCATAACAAACTGGCTGAAAAAACCCAAACCATAAATAATGCCAAGTAATAAAGGAGGTGAATGTTTCTGTTATTAGATTCTTTCATTGTATAAATCTGTTTAATAAGCTGACTAGGAATCACTGATAGAAAACAGACTTAGTATGGTGTTATAGACCAACCCGTTCTAAAAGGCCAGTGAGGGAACTCATGCCAAGTTAGAATTTTCTGTTCTTAACCAATGCAACTTAAAATGCAATTGTTGTTTCCCTGTTCAAAAGTGGAAAATGTCTTTCAGGGCCGTGTTTAGCGGGAGTAGAAGGCAGGCTTGGGGCCACTCCCCGCTCCCCCCCGCCGCCCGCCCATGCTCTTCATTCGAAGGCACTTTACTGTATTTATAGGTCATGCTGCCTTTTGTCTTACTCACCGAGAGGGGCTGGGATCTGTGTATGACTCCTACTTTTTAGAGTCCTGTTTCTCAACATTTACATGCGTGTGTTTAGAAAAATCCCTCCAAATATCCTCCTTTTGACCCAAGAACCATAGCAACCACTTTGGTTAAAGAAATTCACTGAACAATAAAGGGGGTGGCGGGAGGGGTGGTGGTGCTGGTGCTGGTGTGATGAGATGGCGGAGTGGCTGGAATGGAGGTCTCTGGGGTCACATTCATCTTCCAACACTATGGTTTCTAACGGCTTGTTGATGTTTTTCTGGGGTTGGTTACTATCATCATGATGGGCTGTAAAATGAAATGCTATAAACTAGCTGAGGGCTTAAGGAGAAATATTTGCCAAATGGCATAAACAACAACACCAGGAGTCCCCACTTACTCAGCCTCACTCACAGGGCTCGGCCATCGTACCCAAGCTGCTGTTTACAGCACTGTGATGCGTAAACTCCACCGCCTGGCCAGGCTGCTTTTGGACCCCAGTTCCCAGGCCCCTTTTTAGGAGGCCCACACACAGCTAAATAGATAAAACAGAGGTAATTGGATGAAATAGGTATTTATCTGCCCAACTGAATTAGTGTTTGGAAAATGTAAGTCTCAGTGGTATCAAGGTACATTGGAGTTGTTTGTGTAACCATGTTGGTTACATTTATAACTATGTATCAGATGCTTTGCTATGCATTTTATATAGGTTATATGGAAGTGCCTACAGAAGGTGCACCAAAAAATTAGTTAGAAGTTGGAATTAAATACTTTTGATTTGGTTATTTCCCTACAAATTAGCCATTGATTCCTTAGTCAGGAACATGAATCCTAGAACACCGTTTACATGGGATAAAGTAATTCAATGTAGAGCACTTGGGACATGAAATTAGAGGCTTTTCTGTAGTTTCTGGGATTCATATCATTCCTTTTGTCTCTGAATATTAATTTTGGGGGACAACATCCCATTGAGGAAAATTGGGATTATTCTTATTTTACACAGGTTGACGCCAAACATGGAAGATGAAGTTTAAAAGGGCTGCTTAGTAATGTACAACACAATAACTATAGTTAACAATATTGTATATTTGTAAGTTACTAAGAGAGTAGATCTCAAAAGTTCTCATCACAAGGAAACAAAAAGCAACTATGTGAAGTGATGGATGTTAACTAATCTTATTGTGGTGATCATTTTACAATACATACAGAGATCCAAACATTATGTTGTATACCTTAAATTTATACAGCCCTATATGTCAATTATATCTCAAAACTGAAAAAAGGGACACCTAGGTTTCTCAGTTGATTTAAGCTATGTTGATTAACCTTCAGCTCAGGTCATGATCCCAGGGTCCTGGGATCGAGTCCCACATTGGGCTCCCTGCTCAGTGGGGAGCCTCCTTCTCTCTCTGCCTGCCGTTCCCCCTGCTTATGCGCGCGCTCTCTCTCTGACAAATAAGTAAATAAAATCTTTTTAAAAAATTATTTAAAAAACTGAAAAAAAATAAAGTGGGCTGTTTACATGTTGGCTAGAGGCTAAAGAAAGTTAATTCCACATGGGTCATACTTGCAGCTGTGGGAAATGCAATGGGAGAGAGAAAGGATGAGTTAGATGTGTCTGAGGTTACTTGCAAGGAACTTAGATAAAACCGTAGTAAATGCTAGTGAAAGCGGGGGGTGGGGGGTGGTGGGTAAATGGGAAAAATTATCGGGAGTATTCTTTGTTCCCTAAAGAGCAAATGAAAACTGACAGGAAATTTTCTTTCCGGGACAGTCCCAGAGGAAGAACTTGGCTGAGGGAGACAGCAGTGTATTCTTCACGACCGTGGGGACAGCAACCAATATTCGGCAAGTGCCAACCCAAGCCCAACACTATGCTAGGCCCTCAGCTTCATCCTTCCTCTTCTAATTCTGTGGCTTATGGGGAGAGAAGTAAAAGAAAACCACAAGGACTCAGCGGGAATGATTCTCTGACAAACCCTGTCAGACTTGGGAGAGAATCACAGAGTCTGGGGGAAATGGGCCTGGAGGTTCTGACACCAAACTGGCCCAGAGATCCAGAGCTGTTCCTAGAAAGATCTGATGCCAGGAATAACAGAGTTAGAAATAACCATCCTACTTAAGCCTGGGGGAAAATCCAAAGTTCCATTAAGGGATGACTAATAGTGAAGATCTATGGGCTTATATTCAAAGAAGTGTTTGAAAGAAAAAGAGCTTCTTGAATTATCTTTGAAAATTAATATCTGGTGATACTGATTATGTGGTGGGTTTTGCTTTTATTTAAAAATGAAACAAAACCTGCTCATCTCTAATAGCTATATTTAAGGCTGAAGTCTGACAACTAAATAGCTATAACCAAACCAGTATTATGGTGTCAGAGTACTCTCACTGTAAGCAAAGCGGCTACAAGGAAATAAAAAGCATCCAGCAATAGAAAGTTTCATCTACACATTAATCTCATGGGCTATTTACAACTCAGGTGCAGAGAGCCTAAGGGATGTACCTGACGCCATTCTGCTGCCAAAAAGAGAAACCAGCACCAGGACTCAGGGATAACACATTTTTTATACTACACTGCTTTTCCACATACAAGATTGGGGGTTTTAGCCTGTCCTCACTGACTGTTTGAAAACTGGAAACGCATACTAGGATGTTGGAGGCCTCCTGAGTCAGAAGCTGCCCAGTGTTCTGGATTAGGTCACCGCGATGGATTTGGGGGATAAGCCTCAGGGCCAAATTCAATAAAATGAGAGGGACCCACACAGACCTTAGGGATTACCTTGTTTTCGATGCTCAACAATGTCTTTCTGGTAGAACCAAGACAGGGAAAATGACAACAAATCACCGGTGACTCTTCTAAGCATAGAACATATATCACCTCATTTAATCGGTGTGTAAGGTGTTATATGCATGTTTACCGGAGGAGGAAGGAGTTAAGGAAGTTGCTCAAGTTTCTACAGTAAAGAGGGAAAGGATGGGTCTGAATCCCGGTCTGTCAATCTCTCAAAGCCCGTGCACTTTCTAGTAAGGCAGGCTTTGCTCCTGGCTGCGCTCAGCACCGCTTTCCGCTCATCGCCCCGCTGGGCAGAGTGTGCTGTGCTCTGCTTTCTCCATTCCTCGCCCTAAACCTGGGAGAGACTGTCCGCCCAGCTGAGCAGCTCAGTCAGAGTTCACTTGATTCTTCATTCACCACTGGGTCATCTGGCAACCCCGAGATGCTTCCTCATCCGCTGAATAAGGCCAGTATGCCATCGTTAGAGGAGTGAGGCCCTACAAAAATGGCAATCCTCTTCAGAAAGGTCATGCATACCTGTTACTTCCATCTTAATATAATAAAAGCTTTAGGAAAGGACTGAGAGGAGAAATGGGAGAGAATGTGAGGGTATTAGGCAACTGAAAGAGACATGTTGGAGGTTCAGTACCCTATGGAAGGGTCTGCCAGGGTCAGGCACACAGAAGTACGCACGGGGTTCTATGAAAGCCCAGAGGAGATGTTACATATCCACCCTCCTTCCACCCTGCCTCCCTCCCTCCCTTCCTTTTTTCCTTCCTCCCTTCCTCCTATCCTCCCTCCCTCCCTCCCTTGCTCCCTTCCAAGGAGGCTTCCTAGAGGAGGTAACATCCATGCTGCACCTCACAGTAGGCCTGAGAATGGAAAAAGCAAAAGTGAGAGAGAAATTCTGGGCATCAAATAGTGTAACTAATATGGAGAACTACAAAAAGTCTGGTGATGCTGAAACATAAAATTCGAGGAAGGAAGTGGTCAGAGCTGTGGATCTAGAGGCAGGCAGAAGCCAGACCAAGGAAAGACTTTGTAGAGTAGGCTAAAAAAGCTTGGGCTTTTTGTTGTGGGCCAACAGGGAGCCTCGGCAAGGCTGTGGACAGAGTCGTGACCCATCAGAAGAGTGATGTCACAGGACAGGTAGATGGATGCCAAAGTGAAGACAGGAAGTCTAGGTAATTCCAATGATCAGGCGATGAATTAGGTACCTAGTGGTAATACAAATGAAAAGGAAAAAGGACAAATCTAAGAACTATTTAGAGAAGAAATCAGCAGAAGCTGGCGGTTTGTGTGGAGAAGCGAAGGAGAAGGAGGTAATGGTAAGGATGCCCCCCCCATATTTCTAGTGTTACTGATGGGGTGGATGGGGGTGCTACTAGGTCAGACCAGGAAATACAGACAAAAGGCGCTACTGGAAGTGGAGCACGGTTAGGGTGGATCGGGCTAGGACAACGAGATCTACTCTTTAGCCAGCCATTCAACAAATATTAAGAGCACCTACTAAGTGCCAGGCACAGAACTTGGTGCTGGGGTCACAGAGACAACTTTTCAGCCTCTGCTGTCCAAGGAGCTTAAAATCTAGAAGGGAATCAGAAAAGTTAATCAGGGGCGCCGGGCTGGCTCAGTCAGAAGAGCGTGATCTTGATCTCCGGGGTGGTGAGTTCGAGCCCCACATTAAGTGTAAAGATTACTTAAGTTAAAAAAAAAGGAGGGGCGCCTGGGTGGCTCAGTTGGTTGAGCGTCCGACTCTTGGTTTCAGCTTGGGTCATGACCTCAGGGTCGTGGGATCAAGCCCCACATTGGGCTCTGCCCTCAGTGGGGAGTCTGCTTGAGAATCTCTCTCTCCCTCTGCCTCTCTGCCCCACGCATGCTCCCTCTCTCTCTCTCTGAAATAAATAAATACATCTTTTTTTAAGAAAGAAAGAAAGAAAGAAAGAAAGAAAGAAAGAAAGAAAGAAAGAAAGAAAGAAAGAAAGGGAAATGTTCATCGGAAAACTAAAGCATGGTATGCCAAGGGCTCGGTACAGAGGGAACTGAAGAGGATGGGGAAAACACCAATGGCACCTCAAGCCAGAGACAGGGTAGGGTGGAAGGGAGCCTGAGCGCCGACCCACACCCAGGCCCCCTTCCCGAGGGCTTGTCACTCCCCATGCACTTACTGCCCTAGAAAGAGGTCAAGGACAGAAATGAGAAATGACAGCAGGAGGAGAGAGCACCAAAGTCCAATTCACAACAGGTGGTAAGGCTGTCAGTTCGCATTGCCGTCCCGGAAGTCAAGCCGATCTGAGGCCGAATCTAGAGCAGGATTCAAACTCCATTATACCTACAGCACTAATCGCTCTGGGAAGCCCATGTGTTCCTTCTCAGCCAGCGGGTATCTCCTTGGCAGTTCAGAAGTTCCAGGCTGCCGCTGTGTCCCCACACATAGGCATTCTTTCCCTAGTCTCACAGATGAGAGACTTTTTTTTTTTCTTTCTCTTTCCTTTTTTTTTAGGCAGCTCAGTAGATGCCCACAGACGGGGTCTCCTGTAGCTGTGTGCAGCTCTGGTTCCCCATAAATCCTCTCCATTTTGTTTCCATCAGATGACATTCAAATATTATTTGAAAAGTCAATAATCTCCCTGGCTTTGCTGTGTCAGCATTGCTGTTCAGCACACAGGCCACTGGCCACTGCTCCATCTCAGAGGTCCCACTGCTGGGCAGGTCTTTGCCTTTAATGGCCAGCCTGGAAGGCAGGCTGGGAGCTCATCCCAGGTTGGGCATTTTCAGCCATCCTTTGCTTTGAATATGCTAGAATTTCTGATGGTTACATGGCACTGGAAGGGGCCTTACAGAGGGTCTTCTCGCCCAAAGCCCTTATAGCCTAGATGAGAAACTTGGGAAATGATCCAAATACTAGATCCCCTGAGTTTATGGTCAGAACCACTCCATTTCACTGTCTTCCTCTCTCTTAGATAAAAAAAAAATGCCCAGGGGCCATAGCTAATCCTGTAAATGAAGGGTCATATAAAGTAAGGTTGTCTTTTCTTTCAAAGCTGGAAAAAAGATAAATGAAGTCTGGAATCCCCTCACTTATCAATGTGACCTAAACTCTGTATATCTTCGTTTTCTTAGCAGTAAAATGGGAATAGTGACATGGACCTTGTGAGTCTGTTGTGAGGATTAAATAAGATATCTTAGGGCTCCTGCTAAAGTGACTATTTAAACTTAGTGTAAGAAAACACCACATTTTTATTTCTAGTTCTCAATTCATAATAAAGAGGATATTTCATTCCTTCAGAGTCGAAAAATGACCATACTAAAAAAAGAAAAAGGCAGAAAAATTTGCATTTCATTATTGGAATGGTGTGGTTAGCATGTCGAAGATTCTATTAGATGGTACCAATTTTCACATTAAGTGGACATGAGTTATTGCTGAATACTTGAGGCTGTCTCTGGAGAATAAGACATCATAGCCACATAAATGATAAAGTCAGATCCCGTGGTATGTCTTGATGTGACATTAAGAGACAAGATAAGAAAAGTCAAGTTATATACCACAGAGGACAGGAGAAGCCTCGGGGGCGGGGGGGGGGAGATTCTGGCTCTTTCTCCTCGTGGGGCAAGAGTGGGATGGGGCAGTGGTAATGAGTGATTGTATCTGTAGAGAATCTCTGATTTTTCTTAGCATTAGCTGACAGAACTAGCCTTTTCCCAGAAAGACATCCCTAATTATAGGGATGATCTGACTTCTTTTTCATTTACTACCTAAAAATCCCTTATATGAAAATGTGAAGTTGCAATATATAACTTTGTAAGAGGAGTGGAGAGGGAGCAGATTTTCCACACTACAAAGAATTCCTTCTTTCTGCTGAAAGTTCCTTTAAACTGTAATCCCATTCAGAGGTTTCTGGCCCGGGGGCCACTGGTCCCCAAGGGATCCATGGACAGAATTCAGGTGGTTCATGGATTTGGCTGGAAAAGAAAAATCCACCTACGTTTTTGCTAACCTCTAACTGAACTTTGGCACTTCTATCAATTATGAAAATTGGCAACATTAAACAGTGGTTCGAAGTACCTGTGACTGTCACCAAATAGAAATCCTCTTTTTTTATTACACATTACTATTGTTGCAATTTACACCAGGGATTGGGAAACTTTCTCTGTAAAGGGCCAGATGGCAAATATTTTAGACTTTGAAAGCCATATGATCTCAGTCCAACTATTTAATTCTGCTGTTGTAGCATGAAAGCCATCAGAGACAACATGTAAATGAATGAGTGTGGCTGTGTTCCAATAAAACTTTATTTACAAAAACGGTCTGTGGGCTATAGTTTGCTGACCCTGGTGTACACACATTATGACTTTAAAATTATAGTAGTAATTAGTTCTGGTTATTTGTTAAAAAAAATAAATATGTATTACTATATCATAAATGTGTGGGCATATAAAATATTTTAGTACTAGTGTTCTTATGCATTTTATTTTATGCATTGAAAAATATTCTGAGAAGGGTTCCATAGGCTTTGTCGGATTACCAATAGTCCATGGCATAAAGATTAAGACGCCCTGTCGTAGATATAGTGCTTGTTTACAAGTTACTCCCGGGTAAAGACTAGAAGTGACAGGGAAGACGAAAGCTGGAGAAAAAAAATCAGAGTGGTAGTTGGCACTGTCAATTGAAGCTGATCAGGCAGGAAATAAAAACCTCCCTGGACTTCTTAGGGCAATCGATGGAAACATGGGATTCTTTTCCCTGTTTCCAGCTACTGCATAGAGTTTCACTTTTTGTACATTTCTTCTCTCTGGTTACAAAGGCACTCATGATTCCTATCCTGCCTTCCCTGCCATTACTTCTTGCTGCCACTTATTTTTCTGAAGCATTTACAGTGCCAATCTGTTATTTAAGCACAAGATTTTTTGGGTTTTTTTTTAGATTTTATTTGTTTATTTGACAGAGAGATAGCGAGAGCAGGAACACAAGCAGGGGGAGTGGGAGAGGGAGAAGCAGGCTTCCTGCTGAGCAGGGAGCCCCCTGTGGGACTCGATCCCAGGACTCTGGGATCATGACCTGAGCCGAAGGCAGACGCTTAACGACTGAGCCACCCAGGCACCCCACAAGATGTTTATATACCCCCAAAATGCAACTTGCCTTCCTGATGATGTCCTTCCCCAAATGTCACCTGAATGATGCCTTCTGGGATATTAGGGAGCAAGTTTTTCTCTTTGGAATTTTCTACTTAGAAACCTGAAGTTGAAGGATGGGGGAGTTGAAGGAGAGGAGGGAACACGGGGACCAGGCTTCCCTTTGCCTCATCAAGGTCAAAGCTCTCTGAAAATATCCTAAGGGTCTCGGAACAGTGAAATCAACTGGGAATATATGTGACAAGTCACATCTTTCTCATGGAGGGCAGGCTGTTTTGTCTTTTAAGGGGAAGCCATATTTACTTCTAATAATGCAACCTCAAAATATAATGTGAGGAGAAAGCACCTTCTGCTTCGTCCTGTACTAAACAGCTCTGGGTTACATTTACAATTTTAATAAACTGATTTGTCAAAACTGTCAGAATCAAGGGAGATCATCTGGATACCAGATGAACAAAAATATCTGTAATTATAAGTTGTCCATTTTTCTCTTTCATCTTCTATATATGTATCTGTGAGCGGCTACATATTTTCATGCACATACGTACACATAAATTTTAGATCATTTAAAAAAACCTGTCATAATAGAATTCAGGAGAGTAGAAAATACAGTTCTCCTGGGATAGCAATGGGGCCCGAAGGCTAAGCCGCACTCCCCATCCTAGGAACAATATCCTCTTGCTGAACTCTTCTGTCAGAGCCAAAACATTTCAGTATCATTACCACCTGCATTGTTACCAATGCTTGCTGATCACTCACTTGCTGTGTAACCACAGCCAAGTAACTAAACTTCTCTGGCTCTCTGAGATCTGTGTGTGAAATAAACATTTGGATACATGTTAACCATCCCCCCCCAACATAAGTGACACAAATATTAACGAGATTCTTTTGGGGAAGAACCCCAAGCGCTCTGAAGAATGCTATGAAATATGGCCATGAATTTAATGAGTGAGCTCAAATACGTATCCCAAGTTTAATCAGAATTCTGTCTTTTACAATGCAAGTGGGAGATGATGACACACGACAACTTTGAACTGGAAGGTAGCCCTCATTTGAGGGCACTGGAATCTGTTCCTGGGGAAGGGATGGGAGGGATGGACAGACAGACGACGGGACACAGCATGAAACACAGAGACTGAAGGAGTGTGAGTGCCACCTCAGAGGTTGGGGGACATCCCTGCTGGGGGCCCGGATCTCACTCCCTTTGGGAAGCAGTTTGGAAAGGCAGTAGCAATAGTCATCAATGCTCTTTTCCATCAGTATTCTTGGGGTAGAGAGTTTGAGCTAGAGAATCAACTCGCACAGAGAATGAAGATGCTAGGACAGCCAGCGTCAGCACGGGCAGAAAGATCAGGACATTTGGGAGAGTTTCCACATCTTAGAGCTCACCATCCTTTTCATTTTATTTTGTTTTTATCTGAAGATCAATAAGGAATGAAGCCTCTAGATGAGGCTAGCTAGGGAGTTGACTTTGGTGGTGGTGGTGGGGGGGGGGGCAGTATAGATAGTTGATTTTTAAACCTGACATTTTAAATGACCCCTGATGGGTTAAGGGCTGCAGTGAGTGTCTCTATGGCAATCTTCCAGCCCTGCTACACACCAGGCATAAAGTGTGCTGGGAAGCACAATTTACTGAAGTATTTTGCTGATATCCAGGCCTGTGCCTTTGGTGAGTGAGAAGAATCTGCCACTCTAAACAAGCCTTGAGCTTGTTTAGTCCAGAAATGGATACAGATATGGAAAGATAGTGCTAGAAGGGACCCTAGAAACCTGCTAGGATGTGTTACTTAACTTTCTCAAGACTTCACAGTGAGCTACTAATGAAGCTAGAGGGGGTCCCCACATCAGTCTCCAGACTGCTGACCCAGCACACATGCTGTGGCAAAATGCTAATCAATGGTCCTTCTTTGATACTCTTCTGTCTGGACTACTTAGAAAGTCTGAAGGGATGAAACACTTGACTATAGAGCCAAAGGGAATGTGTTACTAATAATGGATAGAATAAAACATTCTTGGAAGCCTAGCCATTGGGCAGAAATTACTCTCCAAATGAACACAAACATCTGCACTTGTTCTAGACTCCCTTATTTCACCCTCTTCATCACACCCGGCTTGCCTTGTTTTATCTCTGGCCATCAACCACTGGGGACCCACATCGCAGTGACCTTTCTAGCAAGAACACCTGGGCTTGGCTTTCTCTGTAGGCTTGCTCCTTTGCCCATCCCTACAGCAGGCTAGGTCTTTGCCGACTGCTGCTTTAATCATTTGTTAATTTGCTTAACCATCTGGTCAAATTTTGGAAATAATCTCAACAGAAGGGTTTATGCTAACTTCTCTTGGATGTTGAGAGTTTCCACATGCCTCTTCTCTCCCTCCCCCACCCCCATTCACATGCACAAACAAATCACCAAGGACAGTGAGGCAGTCTAAGGCAAGAAAGAGAAAGTCAAGGAATATGACCTTGGCCACAATGTCTCTTGGTTGTTCCTTGGGCTCTTTAAATTCAGTAGGTTATGAAGTAAACATATCTTTTCTCCTCCATCCCCCACCCTCTTTCTGTATGAATGGTACTGCCTTCTACTCAGTTTGTCAGACCTTGAGTATTGTCCTGGACTCCTCCCTCTTTATTACATTCTGGGCACAATATGCCATTAGCCCTCATAGAGCCCCCCGAACTATCTCTCACATTTTGCATACTACCTCATAGTTGGGACCTGATGATTTTCCTGGATCCAGCCTCACCCCCACTTTAATCCATTTTCCACACTGTAGCCAAAGTGGTTTTTCTGAAGCACATGTCTGATCATATTGTCTTGCTTTAAATTCCACAAGAGCTCCCCAAAGTCTTCAGGCTCCTACCATGACATCTAAACTCCTTATGACCAACCTTCTCTTTCTCCCCACCCCATCTCCTATTTGTGACCTATATCCTGGCCTTCCCAAACTAAATGAAGCTCTACTGTTGCTCTGACCTCTCTTATCTGTGGACTTTGTCCATGCTGTTCCCTCTTCACTGCTGCCTGGCTAACTCCAACTTACTCTTCAAGACTTGGTTCAAGCCATCATTTCTCCAGGAAGCTTCCCCTGGCACATGGTTGGTGCTCAACACATTTTTTTTTTTTAAAGGACTAAACCAAACAAAATGGTAGAAACATATTTTATAAACACATCTCTTCCCTACAAAAGCATGGTAATAACTGTAAAGGGAAAGGAAAGAATGTAGGCTGGGAATGAGACTTTGGGCTGAAGTTGGCATCAACATCGTGGTGCGGGTAGAAGCACCCTGTTTCGCCTTTGTCAGAACTGCCTTTTCAGAAGTGAGATCGAATCCTAAAGGCCAGTCTTTCTATAGAAGCCCTGGAGCCCGGGGGTGGGGGGGTGAAGGAATGGTGGAGGCAAATATATTCTGCTTCATATGGTGATGGTACACATTTAGATTCTGTGTCCCTGGGGGAAAAAACTGGGGGGAATAGTTTACTATCATCAGCAAAACAAAACTCATTTTCGGAAGAAAGAGACACTTCTCATGACCCTCTTGGGCCAGGGCAGGAGCTGCCTCAGCAACTGTTACGTTTAAAACGGTGACAGGATCTTCAGAAATTTCAAATGGCAACCACAGGCATCTCAGTAAGTTGAGTCGTGAACTGGGTGGAATCAGAGACAGGCTTTACCATAAGCATATAGAGAACAGACAGAAGAACCTTCACCCTGAAGCCACCGCGTTGGCTCTTGGTGGCAGCAATGTCACAGAAAAGGCACCACCTTGGAGACACAGAGACAGATACTCTTCTGAAAAGACTCTCTCCGTTGTCCTTTGCCTTGGGAAAAGTGCTGGGCATTGTTAGTCTCAGAGATAGAGGTTCTCTACCCCATCGCCCGCACCCCCCAGGAGCCAGGCTGCTCTCGCAGAAGTTCCCATCATCGACACCTCCTTGCCGCCATCACCTGCTCCTTATAAACCTCTTCACTTGAAAACTGAGTTTTAGGAAGGAAGAAAGGGGTTGCTAGCGGGGCTGCCTAGTAATCCAGCGTGATCACTCCAGATGTTGTGACTCACTTAAAGGGAGCTCCTTGTCTGGATTGCCCATCTCAGGCAGCTTATTAGGGAGTGTGCCCTCCAAAGGCTTAGCGATAAGTCTCGGGGGGAGCACATTCCCCAATCAAGACTTCAGCACCCAGCAGGGACTATTTAGAAGCTGGGCTTCTCAGCTTGTCTCCTCTGTAGAGTGACACCAAGACCTTCCTGTCAGCCACAATCTTGAGCAGTGATGTCATCAAAGGTTTCGGTCATGGGGCGGAGGCAGTTCTATGTTTTCTGAATTACTAAGGTGGCTAAGTGCTTAACTGACCTGCCATATTGAAAGCACCACAGGAGCAGACAGAACTGGCTTCGGGGTGAAGACGTTAAGAGTAAGAGGTGGACCAGAAGTCTCAAGAGAAATTGTCTTATGCTGTTTGGAAAAGACTGATTTGATCCCCAAGCCCAGCTGCATTAAATGCAGGGGACTGGCCGGAGCTTGGCAAAAAGGAATGGCTCTGCCTGACTGGGTTGAAGTAACAACACTGTCCTGAGAATTCGGATCCACACAGGGACAGGAAAGGTGGAACAGAAGAGTAGTAGCCAATGGGACCAGGCCTCGCTGCCAGCCAGCCTCGGTCTGAAATTCAACCATGTTAATGACTCAAGCAAGGCCTTTCGAAGCCAGTTTGCCCACCAACACCTGAAGCAGAGCGTTAAAACAGCACTAGACAAAAGCCCTCCATTTCTTATCCCTCCTCAGGCTTCCTGAACTCATACTACCAGTGTGGAATTTTTTAATAACAAAAGGAATTCCAAATACCATGCTGTGGGTAGCATAACTCTGTTTGCCCCTTGGATGGCTTAATCAAACATTTAAAGATATTTAGGACAGGTGATTCTTTCCCAGGCTGGTGAGAAGTTCCACGTGTCTCAAATGGGAGAGGTAAAGGGCTTGCGAGTGTGGGGACACGACAGAACTTCTAGCTTACCTGTGGGCCCAGGAAAAAAAAAATTAATATTACATTCCAGGTCTCTTTTTAAACAGGACGAGTGACTCCACAGTAGCTGGGCATCTCTTGTATACTTTTCTTTTATTTTTTTAAGATTTTATTTATTTATTTGACAGAGAGAGACACAGAGAGAGAGGGAACACAAGCAGGGGGATTGGGAGAGGGAGAAGCAGGCTTCCTGCGGAGCAGGGAGCCCCACGCGGGGCTCGATGCCACGACCCTGGGATCATGACCTGAGCTGAAGGCAGACGCTTTAACGACTGAGCCACCCAGGTGCCCCTATACTTTTCTTTTTTTAATAACAACTTCTTGTAGTGACTGGAAGATGCAAGAATGAAATACTCTAGTCTATGACTTAACTACTTTGACCACAGACACAACATCCTACTCCGCAGCAAAAGGAATTGCTACTTCCAGTAGATCTCTTGAATCCTGCTGCACATAATGGAACTGAAGCTCATGACCATAGTTCTTCATACCATCTCACCAGTGACATGGTCATTTCTCTTCCCTGCTTGACTGCTGTTGACCCTGGGATGGCTTAGAAGTGCCTGATTTAGGCTGTGACAGAACAAGAAGACCTCATTCTGTTTTCTTCTCTAGGGGTTCCCCGGGCCCTACTTTACTCATCTTAAAAATGAGGTGGTTTTTTTCCCCCTTCCATCTCAGCGTATCTGAGAGATCGGCATCTCCCCCAGTAAGAGTTTGAAATTGGGGCAGGGAAGGTGAGAAATAAAAGTGATCAGAATCCCTTGGATAGGAAGGACAGGGGGATTTTCTCAAACTCTGAGATTTCCAGCCAAAGGGTTTCTCATATCCCTTCCAAATATGATCCTCTGACCACCTCCACACCCCACCACCCCTTAATTTTCTCTCCATTTGTTCCCCAGTGAGGTTGGGGCCACTTCTCTCTGAAGATTACATCAGTTAATATTTTTTGTTAGTGGCCTCTGAGCTTGCTCACAGAACATGAGTTCAGAGAAAGCCCTACTGGTTGCCAAATTTTAGCAGTAATTGGCATTTATACTTTGAGAAATCTTTATCAAAAATCTTATACATATATCAAATAAAGCATTTGTCAAAAATAACTCCCCATAAATGATTTTTTCCTGGCATATATGATCACAGGTTATTGCTTAAGTTTATATGATTTAATTGGAGATGTTTAATCACCAAGGGTTCAACTTTGCAAATATTCTGTATGTACTGATGAAAAACAGACATCTCCGGGCAGATTTTAAAAAAATGAAATCCATATACTTTGTTACTTACATGACATCATATAAGTGATAGTTTGCAAGGCTATGGTAACTCGTTCGTCAAGTACAAATAGTAGGGGCACAATCAGGGGATCCTCTGTGTTCTCCCAGCTTGGCCTCACCTACGCAATTCCCAAGCACGCAGGACCGCCCCCTCCACCCCACTTTGTTTTCAATCAAACTAGGGTACTGTCCTTTTCACTTAGTTCTCTGAAAACCTACCTGAAAAAGCGAGAAATCTAAGAACTGCTGTGAGAAGGTTCAGTGACAAAAAAGGAACGTGGGGGGTGATGGTGAGGGGGCTGGAACTCATCTAAAGAAAACATTGGGGTGATCCTAGAATCCTATCCCCTAGAGGTGAGTGGGTGCCAAGTTCTGCATTTCTCCTAAATGATCCCAGCAGCTGCAGCACGTTATATGGGGCAACTTTTTTAGGATCTGAAAGGGTTTTCAAAGTCATGCTGGCAGCTGCCTCCTGTCGCCCCACTCTGTAATGATTGAACCTCTTGTTCCTTTTATAGAGTTGTTCTCTCCTAATAAAACACTAAGTGCTGGTCTGAGCAACTGTTCCAGGATCCCTGGATGCGATCCTCCCTCCCTCTTCCACCCCACCCTACATGCCTTTTCTTTTCTGGTCACAATGGACCCCTGTGTGAATGGTTCCAGGGGGGACTTACAGCAGCTCAAGCACGCACACAAGCTTGGAAGTGCGCACACACACACGCACACACATACGCGCGTGCACACACGTGAGCCCCACCAATCCCATTTCAACCAAACCTGAGCTCCACAGCCATTTTGGGCTATTTTAAGAGCGGCTACTTTAAAAACCGGGCAGCCGTCCTAAACACATGAGAGCATGCATGAAGCACCAACTGCCGTAAATGAAGAACCGCAATTCACTGTGTCAGGAGCCTGCAGACACGACACCTTCAAGCTGTCTGTCAGAACCAAAAGCTGTGACTTGTCAGCTTTTGGATGGGAAGTCCTGCAAGACAAGCTATTTTTTTTTCCTGGCAAATATGAACCATATTTTAAAGGTGTGAAGCTCTTCCAAACGTCAACATGCAGATGGAAAGAGCACCGTGCCCCTCCAGGAATCGGCTGGAAGGGGCTTCCTTGCTCATCCCAAATCTTGGTCCATCTGAGGGCCACGACCGGGAGCTACAGCAAGCAAGAACGATTCCCTTTCCCACATCAAGTATGGCAGCATTTCAAAGTGGCCTCTGCCTCTCAGGTTTCAGGCCTAGTTTATGTTTAATCTGCATTTTTATACTTCCATTGAAGATTGTAAAGCTTCCCAAGAGCGGGAGCCCAGGTTACCTGGCTTTTTATCACTGGCAGCTAGCAACGTGCCAGAGAGGTAGTGGTTGTTCAGGAAATGTTTGCTGAATACGTAAGTGAAATCCTGAAAACAAAATGAACTTGGCTCATAGGTGCTTGCAAAACAGGCCAACTATAAAAGTCCCTAGATCCCATTTATTCCCAAGATTTGGAACGTTTTTTTGTTGGGCTTTTAATGAGGGAATCCTACCTTTTTAAAATAATTCTATTTAAGCAATGGCCATCTGACTATAAATGAAAAAAAAAAAAAACAAAAAAAAACAGAAAGAAGCTTCAATCTCTAATAGGTAGTACACAAATTAGGGTGCCCAAATTTTCGGTGCAGCTTTTATCTTAAAGATCTCTCTGAAAGTATAAATAAAAATGCTGTAACTGGTGATTTAACATTTTGGCTTACAGTGGTTTGTGTGTGCGTCTGCGTGTTTTTCTATTGAGTGCTCTATTGAGCATTTTACTGAAACAGATTTATTTATTTTCTGTTACGAAAACATTTTTAAATATATAAGCAGAGAAGATGGTATAACGAACCCCATCCGCATGTCACCAGCTTTAGTGATTATCGATTCATGGCCCCTCCTACTTCATCTATATAAATTAGTTTTTAACTTGGGTTTTGTGACCAATCCAACTTTTGCCTCGAGCTCCCCAATTAGTTTATAATTACTACAAACTTTTTAGTTTTGAGAAACCTCCCACTCAGAAGGTGGAAGTTTTGAGCCAAAATATGACATTTGACATGGGTGCAGCTGCTTAAAATATGTCTTCATTAAAGTCAGATGAAGGAGATAAGCCTGGTCTTGGCCTCCAGTGGAACACAGTCAACATTTGCATTTTTTCTTTTAAGTATAAAAGTAGAACTCTTTCCACCACCACACTCCCTCCCAGGCTCCCTCCCTCACACAAACACACACACAAACACACACACACACACACACACACTCACTCACTTGCACACAGTAAATACCCTAGTTCTGAACAATTTCCTTAAGAGTGCGTTCCTAGACTTTTTGGTCATTAGCACCCACGTCTCCTGTTCCCAGTTTCTGCACCGCACTCTGAAGGACCTGAAGGCAAGGACATGGGGCAAAATAAATGCTCAAACAAATTGATTTTAAGAAACAGACCTTTATACATCTTTTCATTTTTATGGCTTAAGATGGTGCAAAAATGTTACTTACTCCCTAAACAGTTATTAGTCTCTGTAATGTAACATAGCAGATACTTTCTAAATCCTTTTAGCCTTCTCCCCCTTACTGGAAAGATCGTCATTTTTTTTTTTATTTCAAAGTGGATTTAATAAAGAAAAGGAGTGCTGTTAAAGTAATACGTGAGGCTTTGACATTAAGCAGCGCAACCCTGCGGAGTCGGCAAGAACAGGGTCTCTAATCTCCAGTGATTTATAGAGGCTCTTCCTTCATCTCTGTACTTGGGGAGGGCCAAAAAGTTTAGAGACAGCCTGGCGTCCCTCTTACTCCACACCACTAACTCCTGCTGGCCAGTCTGCCTGCTAAAACTTTTAACTCTTTAGCTGCTAGCTGAGAGCACATCCATTAAAGCCAGTTTATTTGCTTTCAGAGGACAGAGTGGTTTCATATTGCAGTAATGCACAGGGAGGTAAACATCTACATCTGATACTGGGAAATTATAAGCAAAGAGGGGGGGAAGAAAGCTAAAAACCAAATTGGGCTCATTCGAAGATGTTTGGAAATGGTCACAAGAGAAGCCCCTTTCCATGAGTGAATGAGAATTTACTAGGTCGGCACCCTTACCCCACCCCCACGACTTGGGAGTGAGCCAGCTGAGTTATGGTGGCTGCATTCTCTTCTAAGTAATGCTCAGTACTTGGAAATATAACTCAATGTCAAAGCCAAAGTTCCAGAATATGATTAGAAGGATCAGACAACATTAAGGGTCTGAAACGAGTTGTTCTAACCAGCAGACTATGGGGTGAGAGGAAGGTATACTTGTACTGGGCCCTGCCCGGGAGGAAATGTGCACAGACAAGGCAGCTGGGCCTGTGTGGTCCTTCTGGAATGGGAGGGACTTAAGGAATGATGCCACAAAGCTGACACTAGTCATTTCAAACGTTCTATTGGCTGATAAATACTATGGGCATATTTCCTCGCCTCTATCCCTATCCTCTAAAACCAAAATCTTCTGGTCCAAGGCTCTCCTTAACACCGAGGTACCTGCAAAACACCAGCCACCACCCGGGCCTAAGCAGGATTCGATGGTTCTCAGTATAGTACTTCCGCCCAGGGTTTGGGTGCAATGCCTCTTGAAACGACTGGCAGGTGAGGGAGTAGCTCCTTTCCAGGTGTCTCTGCATTAAAACCCATCAGGGAAACCTCCTGGCCCTCTGCAAGGCCATACTTTGTGGTTGCCCCGCACTTGGTTCCTTGTCCCTACCGCTGAGACAACGAAGCGATCCTCCTAACTCTTCAGGAGTGAAAGAGAACTTACCTGCGTCAAGGTCTTGGGCTGAACTGCATCTGCTAAAAGATCAGAGCACTGCCTTTGTCAACAAGGCCTGACAGGGGATCTAAAGGAGAAAGTACACGCTGATCCAAAGCTAGGACGATGTATATCAGAGATATACAGAGATATCAGAGATGGCCCCAGGGCAAAGCCCTTGTACTTGATACCATCAGGCCCCTGCTGCCTGGGCCACTTACGCCACAGAAAGGTAGAGAGCCCTATTTTAAGAGGCCTTCTGGAATCAAGTACACAGGTCAAGAAGACTGACAAAGATCAGTATCACTTTATGGCTGGCAGATGACAAGTCAAGGTCACAAAATTCACAACTGATAGTAGCAACAGCAAACAGAAAAGCCCTTACTCTTTCCCTAGCCACACCCCAAGTGTTTTCTGTGGTTCAGGAAGCCAGCTGAGTGCCTCATTTGATGGTGAGGCTAGGGAGGGAACTGAGGCAGGGACAGGAAGCAACTTGCTCAAGAGCTCACCGCCTGTTGGTGCAAAAGTCAGGACCAGACCCAGAGCTTCAGAAATTTGAGTTCTGGTTCCTATCTCTGGTAAGTTACTTAGTTTCCAAGCTTCGGTTTACTCCTCTTAAAATAGGAATCATAAAACTGTACCTATATGATGATGTAAAGATTTGACTGAGAAAATGAACAAAAGCCCTTAGAATGGTAACTGGTACACAGAACATACGGAACAAATGTTCTTAATTACTGTGTTGTTGTTGTTCTTACTATTTTTTATTTTCAGAAATTCCCGCTCAAATGAAAGGGGTAACAAGTGCACTTTTTTTTGGAATAGCACATGGGCCCTCGAGCCAACTCCAAGCTGCTCTGAACCAATGCAGTATGGCAGACAGGCTTCCCCCATGACAGCCCGCCACCATGTGCTTCCTTATTTCTGACACAGCACATACCACGTTTGGTTGTAATTTAGCTCTATCCAGATCCATTCCCCAACCAGAGAGAGCTCTTCTGGGGTAGAGTCCATGGCTTATTCCTCGTCACATCCCCAATGTCTGGCCCAGGAGGTGGCCCACAAACATTTACTGGATGAGTAAGCGAATGGATGTCGTTTATAGGGCCTAGGAAGCCTTCTCTGTCTTTACTCACTCTGCCAGGATTTCTAGAGTGTAACTTGTCTAAATATGCTGCCTTCTCACTCTAGTAGGCCCAGGGCAGAGTTTAGACACCAAACATATTTACAGTCTAACCTTCTCTGAAGGTGACACGGTCAAGGAGTCCCTCTGTGATGCTCTGAGCAACTCTTTCACCAGGCTGTGAAGTGGGTATTTAACACATCACACCTCTTAACAGCATTCCCATGGATCCTGGCATCCTGTTAGTGCTCTCTGTTAGTGTGAAAATCCCTATTTTGTCATGTTATTTTTTTGGTCCTGCACCAAGCCACAGCACGCTAATGTGAGAAAATCTGGAGACACTCCTTCTAGGTCACAGTGCCAATGGCCTACAGGGTCATACACACCATGTCCCAGTCCTCGTCTGGTGGCCCTTTTACCAGGCTCGCACCAAGCAGAGGCTCTGCCACATGCCAGACTTCACCAGGTCCGGACTAGGAGCTAACATCCACACAAATTCAACTGCTGCTGGCTGCTTCATCTCGTCATGGGGACCTTCGAATGCAGAAGGAGAGTTTGTGAGCCAGAAATGTGTCCCATTTCCCATCCAGGCTCACCAGGATTTGATTGAGAAAATGAACAAAAGCCCTTAGAATGGTAACTGGTACGCAGAGCATACTGAACAAATGTTCTTAATTATTGTATTGCTGTTGTTGTTGTTCTTACTATTTTTTGTTTTCAGAAATTTTAAATTCAGAGTCTGCAAAGCCTTTCCCCTTCAATACTACGGAGCAATCCTGGAGGAAGACGTGTACAGAGTGAAGCCTCAGGCTCTTGCCTCACACTCACACACTGGAAACTCTTCGGAGAAAACTTGCCACAGGTTGTTTCCTTTTATGAAACATTTCTGGTCAACAAGTAACGAAGGTGTCACAAGATTCTGACAAGCCAAGGCCTCGTGCCGGTTTTAGGTCTGAACTTCCATTAGGCAAAGACCACTATTCACTTGACTTTTTTTTTTTTTTTTTTAAGACAAGCTTCCCAAGTCTTGAAAATCAAAAAGTGGTCAAGCTCGAGAATTTAATGGATTAAGCCAATTTGCCCAAAGTAGGGACCAGAAATGGGAAGGAAGATGTCAGAATCAGGAATCTTAGCCTCAGGCTCTTTCCCTCTGGAAAACTGCAGACCCCTCGCTCCCCACTCTGCTCTCTCGGCACCCTGGATAAACAAGCCTTATCGGCCACCCACACTACTTCAGTTAGTAAAACGGCTTAGGAATGTAAATCACACTGGAGTGAAGTGCGATCCTAATTTGCACTTAATCAAAGCCAATTAGAGGTACATTATTTACACAAAGCCCATGCATCTCAATTATGCCTCGCACAGCCCAAGACAGTTTTGAGTCCAGACCTTAATTCTGCTTAATTAGAGAAGTAAACATTTTCACTGAGTCAATCTTCCAGTCTAGTCTAGACACAGAGCTCCCCACTGGAGGGCCAAGACAGTGTAACTGACACTTGTTGGAAATCAGCAGAAAACAAAGATCAGTATTCAGACCTGGGGGCTATTCTGTGCTGAGCAAGGAGCACCGGGTTCTCCGTTTGACACATTTCTTAGCATCTCCTGTGCCAGGAACTAAATAGCATATTTGTTTCTCCTCCTTCCCTGTATTTTAGCAAGATAAACCACAGTCTAGGAGGATGGGAAAGCAAAGGACCCTGTTCAACTCTTAGGTGATACTTTTCATTTCTCTGGTTCATGTGGTCCCTGGTCTCCTGAGGTGGAAGCAAACTCAAGGTAGCTGCTTTGAGTCAGGAGGGGGCACAAGAGGCCCTGAGGTCCAGGCAGGAAGCCAAGAGGGAGCAGCTTAGTCTGAGTAGAGACTGAGAACCGGGATTGAGGGCAACAGGGCTTCCAAAGCCTACAGGCCAGAGAGCCAGGAGAGGGTCTTGGTGACAACCGCTTGAGAATGTCACTCACCCAACCATTCAATGAACAGGTGCTCTGCACTGAGCTAGGGGCTGAGGAGGCCTCAGGTCACCACGCTGTGCCCTGCAGTGCCTGGACAAATGCCCTGACTTGCCCGGTGAGCTGAGGGGTGGGGGGCTCTCCTGGAGCTGACCCCGATGGCACAGCGGAGGGGACCCCTCTCTCCACGTTGACAACAGTTGGCATGGCCTCACAGGGACAAACGGATGCCCAGGCGGGCGGAAGAGCCAGCAGGGTGAAGCCTAAACAGCAAACCTCCAGAGCTCTGCCAAAGAGAGAGAGAAAAGCCGCAGAGAAAGGACATGCAGCTGTGGCCCGCGCTGCGAATTCCAAGGAGCCCAACGTGGCAGAGCTCGACAGGCTTCTGATCGAGGCACCGAAGGGATGATGCAAGCTGCCCAGGTGAGTGAGGTCCAGTTCTAACTTCAACTATGGTTCTCAAGCTCTAACGGCTCAAAAATCTATTTATGGGGGCGCCTGGGTGGCTCAGTCGTTAAGCGTCTGCCTTCGGCTCAGGTCATGATCCCAGCGTCCTGCGATCGAGCCCCGCGTCAGGCTCCCTGCTCAGCGGGGACCCTGCTTCTCCCTCTCCCACCCCCCCTGCTTGTGTTCCTGCTCTCTCTGTGTCTCTGTCAAATAAATAAAATCTTTAAAGAAAAGAAAATCTATTTATGTTTACGTTTCATTTTGGTACAGTTCCCCTCTCAATGCACTTGCCCATCCCTCTGCCACTTCTGTGGGCATAAAGAGAGGGAGAAGGCAACAAGGACCATCAGCCGTGCCTGGTGTGGATTGGTTGTACGAAACCAAGACAAGTTCGATTCCTTGGTACTTTTCTGGCACCAACAGTCCCATGTGTATTTAAAAATAAACTAGATGGTAAAGCTGCTGAAAGGACGAGGCAGCACCGTGGAACGTCCTGGTGGCCCAACTGTTCTCAACACATAAAGGAGCAAAGGGGAGTGAAGTAACCATCTCAACTTTGAGTATCACAATATCGTAGTACTATTTAGATATAAAATGCCCTGGGCTGCTTCATTTTTAATAATAAGGGGGGAAAATCACAAATATATACATTTATATATTTATTTCCAATTGTTAGAATTCATTTAATTACACGTTTAAGACCTGTACATTTCACTGTATGAAAAATTTACCTCAATAAAAAATGCTTAGGTTGGGGTGCCTGGGTGGCTCAGTTAGTTGGGCATCCAACTCTTGATTTCGGCTCAGGTCATGATCTCAGGGTCCTGGGATCGTGCCCCATGTCAGGCTCCGGGCTCAGCAAGGAGTTTGATTCTCTCCCTCTCCTTCTGCCCCTCCCCCCCACCATGTGTGCAGAAGCTCTCTCTCTCAAATAAATAAATAAATCTTCAAAGAAAAAAATGCTTAGGTAGATAAAGGGATGATATAATTTGACTAACTCATTAAACCAGGATGGAAACAAAAATAATAGTGTTCAAAACAAAATAATAGTGTTCAATTCTTCTCAGACTGAGGTACAGAAACTTCTAGAACGATTTGATCTACAGGACTCTGTGTTGACAGGCTTCCTTCTTTTTCATTCAAACCAGCTCTTCCATTTTATTAACAAGGACCAATCCAAACATAACTTTCTATAACTTGGGCCCTTAACATGTCCTGCAGCCTTGTAGGTCAAGCTAGGGAATTTTCCCTGGCTGACATAGGAAGTCACATCTGTCCAAGAGTAAACCAACTTTAGTTCCCAAGAAATATTTTGCTTTTGAACTCTTTCAACACAACCCGAATGAACTGGGTTCTCTGTCCTTGCATATTAGCCATGTGCCCTGCCCACTTTTCCCAACCATTCAATTCTTAGAAATTACTAGTCTGGACACTTAGGGAGAACCTCTCACTAACGGCCCATTATCCCCCTCTTTCAGCTGCCAACTCGGAGGCTCAGTAAAGACTTCACATTGGTAAGATATTCCCAAAGAAGCAATAAAGGAAATTTCACATTTATGAGGTTTGCTTTTTCCTAGAGACAAATTTTATTTCAAACCTGAGACCAATTAGGGAGGAAAAATAACAAAAGCATGTATGCAAGTCAAACAATCTACCCCTGAGCTATGCCCCCAACAAAAGCATGTATGAATGTGTTCACTGAGACACCATCCCGAACAATTCTTTTACAGTTGAAAAAGCTCTTTCTCATATTTATTTCATTCGATCTTATTAGATATTCACAAAAATCTAAAAGGCGGATACACAGTAAAGAACTGGTATATATGTGGTACAGTCAATGAGGTCTTCCCAATCCAAATTCAGTGTTTCCTCCTCTACCTGAAACAGTCTAGATTGAAACAGTTGACAGGACAAAAGTTCTTGAGCATCTTTTATGTGTCTAACCTCTGAAGGAGGTAACATGGAAAAGAAAGTAAAGATATCCTACACATGAGCTAATATTACACTGTGTGTTAACTAACTGGAATTTAAATAAAAACCTGGAAGAAAAAAAGATTTACCATGAAAACAAAGGAGAACTTTTTAATCAGTAGAGAAGGAGAAAGTTATTCTAAGTATGATGCAAGCCCGAGAAACCATTAAAAATTGCTCATAAATTTAAACACATAAAAATTTAAAATATTTTATGATGAAAAAAAGTATCGCAAACATGTTAAAAGATATTGACAAACTGGGGAAAATATTTATAATACATAAGAAAAATAAAATGCTAGTTTACTTAGTATGGAGAAAGCTCCTCCAAATCAATATGAATAAGACTAATAACCCAATAACTTATAGAAATATGAGCAGAGACCATGAACAGAGAATAAAAAATAAGGAATTTAAATATGAGAAAAGATGCTCACGGCCAGTCTAAGAGAAATGCAAATTAAAATCACAATGAAATATCACGTTGAATCTGGTAGACAAAACTAAAAAAATCTGATAACATGCCATATTGGAAATGTATAGAGAAATAAGCACCATCACATATTGTTGGTTGGAGTATAAGTTTGTAGAGCAACTATGATGGGAAATTTGGCATTTGCTAATATAATTACAAATGGGTGTACTCTTTAACTTGGGAATTTTACTTCTAGGAACTAATTGTATAGTTTCGAATTGAACATTACACAAATGTTCCAAGATATAAAAGGATATTTACTTTAGCATTGTTTATAACAAAAAAAGATTAAAAACCATCTATACATCTGAAAATAGGGGTTCTAAGTAAATTATGGTAAATCATTGCAATGAAAAAAGATGTTGTATCTAAAAAGAACAAGGAAATTCGTAAATACTAAAAAAGGAAAAATATCCAAGATATATGATTAAACTAAAATACAAAAGAGTATGCATAGTAGGGTGTCCTTTTGATGGAAAGAAAAAAGGATGTTTGTGCACAGAATATCCTTGGAATGACATACAGGAAATTGGTAATAGTGATTACCTCTAGGGACAGAGCAGGAGTTAGGGGTGAGAGACTTTTCTTTTTTATTTATTTATTTATTTATTTATTTATTTTTAATTTTTTTTTAAAGATTTTATTTATTTGACAGAAAGAATGAGAAAGCACAAGCAGGGGGAAGCAGTAGAAGGAGAGGGAGAAGCAGGTTTCCCGCTGAGCAAGGAGCCCGATGCGGGGCTCGATCCCAGGACCCTGGGATCATGACCTGAGCCGAAGGCAGACGCTTAACGACTGAGCCACCCAGGTGCCCCGAGACTTTTCACTCTACACCATTTTGTGCCTAATTTTCTAATTATTTCCTAATTAGAATTGCCATGCAATTTCCTAATTAAATTGCACAGCATGTAATACTTATTCAAAAAGCTGAGATAGCATAGGAATAAAGTAGACCAATGAGTTGAGACTTGCTGGAAAAAGCCTTTGATCTGTTAAAGGTCCAGATATTCCCATATGGCTCCATCTTTGCTGCCCAAGTGAGCAGGCATGTGTGAGGAGAGCTGGCAGAAGCCTTGGCTCTGGTCCTGCCCATGCAAACACTATCCTAAGAATGTACTTGGAGGCAACTTCTTGCTGAGCACCCGCACAAACACACACATCTACAAACAGTGCTGATCTTTTCATGGGAATGCACCTTTTGTTCCGAGTTACAAGAAGCTTTTATATCCATCATTACATCAAATCTTTACATGTTCCAAGGCAGGTACTTTTATTCCTTCCTGTGACATAAATCTGTACTGAAGTTCAGAAAACTTAAGTTCTCACCCCAGATGTAAAATCAGTAAGTAGCAGGGCTGTGATTCAAACCTACATCCCTTGATTCCAAATTCGACATTCTTTCTGCCATACCAACTCCCTCCCATTCCCTTCCAAAGATAAATTGTGATTCCTCAGTCCCCAAGCTGTGCTGATTACAAGCTATGAAGTATTTCTTCTGCCTCTACAACTCCCTGGTTTTAGGCGCATCCAGTGGCCTCCTGGATTTAACAAACCACAACCGCCTGTCTCTGGGCATCCAGGGTGCTCAAGTGTAAAGGAGGGAGCTTTGACTATTTAGAATTCTGAGATTCCTTACAACTCCATTCTTCAATGAAATAGAATATTTCTTGAGTTCTGCTGACTGTGGGGAGAAAATTACCCCAGAGATGAGCATTTAACTAAAAAAAAAAAGAGTACTCCTAGCTCTGGAGCCAAGCTAGAGTTAACGCAGAGAGAGACTGGGAGAGGGAGAAAGAGTGAGCAAAGGAGGCTTAGCAAAACTCACACCATCACAGTCATCTAGCCAGCATGGAACAGCCAAGCCCAACATGGCCTGTGGTTACCTGCCCGGTTTTTTTCACTCAAGCAGAGGGGTCAGTGCCACCTCACCACAGAGTCCCAAGGGCTTGGCGCATTATTTTACATATGGTTTGTGGTCTATGCTAGGATGGATTGAACAACTCTGTGTCCTCCAAGGGATTAAGAGCAAATGTAACATAGGCTTATCCCAACAACAGTGATGGGGACAAGTGAACAGACATTGGGCCACAACAACATTAGACCCAAAAATATCCTCTGCAAGGCCCCAGGGCAAAGCTTGCAAAATACAAACAATGCCTAGTGAATCTCTTCACCACAAGCTAGGTAGAAGCTGCCATTTAAGAAGAACCCAAATGATGAGGAATGGAATATAATTCCCCATCTGCTCACACACCTGCCCACAAAGGGAATTACTGACTGAGGGAAAAAGGAGAAATAAGCAAGAGATTCTAATCTGTTAAGTGTATCAGTCCTAGGTCGCTTCCCACCCCTTGAAACAACAACAGCTTTACTGAAATATAATTCATCTACTGTACATTTCACCCATTTACATAGTACAATTCAATGGCTTTTAGTATATTCATAGAATGTGCAACCATCACCACAATCTATTCTGGAACATTTCAATTATTCCAACAAGACATAGCCATCATCTTAGCCATCATCTCACCTCTCAAACTTCCCATCCCCCCAGCACTAGACAACCACTAATCAATTTTCAGTCTCTCTAGATTTGCCTATTCTGGACATTTCATATAAATGGAACCACACAATCTATGGTCCTTTGTGACTGGCTTCTTTCAGTCATAAATATTTTTAAGGTTCATCTACGTTATGCATGTATCAGAACTTCATTGCTTTTTATGGCCGAATAATATCCCACCGTATGGACATACTACATTTTGTCCATTAATCTGTTGGACATTTGGGTTGTTTCCATCTTTAGGCTATTTGTGAATACTTCTGCAATGAACACTGGTGTACAAGTTTTTGTGTGGACATGTTTTCATTTCTCTTGAGTATATACCCAGGTGTGGAATTGCTGGATCATATGGTAACTCTATGTTTAACCATCTGAGAAACTGTCAGACATTTTGCCAAAGGAGCTGCACCGGGTTTACATTCCCAAAGGCAGTATATTAAAGGTTCTGATTTCTCTACATCCTTATCAACACTTATTATTATAGTCATCCTTGTGGGTGGCATCTCATTGTATTTTTGAGTTATAGCTTCCTGATTCCTTTTCACCTAACTATTGGTGATTTGCATATCTTCTTTGGAGAACTGTCTAGTCAGATTCTTTGCCCATTTTTTTTTAAAGATTTTATTTATTTGACAGAGAGAGAGACAGTGAGAGAGGGAACACAAGCAGGGGGAGTGGGAGAGGGAGAAGCAGGCTTCCCGCTGAGCAGGGAGCCCGATGCGGGGCTCGATCCCAGGACCTCGGGATCATGACCTGAGCTGAAGGCAGATGCTTAACGACTAAGCCACTCAGGCGCCCCTCTTTGCCCATTTTTAAATTGGGTTATCTGTCATTTTATTATTGAGTTGTGATAGTTATTTCTATAGTCTAGATACAAATCCTTTATCAGATACGTGACTTGCAAAAATTTTCTCCCATTCTATGGGTTGTCTTTCCACTTTTGTGATATTGTCCTTTGTTTTTTTCTTTTTTTTCGAAAGATTTTTTTATTTATTTGACAGAGACACAGCAAGAGAGGGAACACAAGCAGGGGGAGCGGGAGAGGGAGAAGCAGGCTTCCCGCCGAGCAGAGAGCCCGATGCGGGGCTCGATCCCAGGACCCTGGGATCATGACCTGAGCCGAAGGCAGACGCTTAACGACTGAGCCACCCAGGCGCCCTCTTTTTTTTTTTTTTTAAAGATTTTATTTATTTATTTGAGAGAGAGAGAGCACATGAGAGGGGGGAGGGGCAGAGGGAGAAGCAGACTCCCCGCCGAGCAGGGAGCCCGATGCGGGACTCGATCCCGGGACTTCAGGACCATGACCTGAGCTGAAGGCAGACGCTTAACGACGCAATATCCAGGCGCCCTGTGATATTGTCCTTTGAAGCACAATAGTTTTTCATTTTGATGATGCCCAGTTTATCTATTTTTTATTGTGTTTGTGCTTTTGGTGTCATATCTAAGAAACTCTTGCCTAATCCATGGTCACAAATATTTATACTTATGTTTTCTTCTAAGAGTTTTACAGCTTTAGCTCCTATGTTTAAGTCTTTGATCCATTTTGAGTTAAGTCTTATATATGGTGTGAGGTACAGGCCCAATTTCATTCTTTTACACGCGGCTATATAACCGTCCCATCACCATTTCTTGAAAAGATTATTCTTTCCTCAAGAATTGCTTTGGCATCCTTGTTGGAAATCAGTTGACCATAAATGTGAGGGTTTATTTCTGGAGTCTCAATTCTATTCCACTGATCTATACATCTAGCCTTATGTTAGTGAGACACCATCTTGATTACTGTAACTTAGTAAATTTTGAAATTGAAAAGCTGAAGCCTATGTTTGTTCTTCTTTTTCAAGATTGTTTTGGCTATTCTGTATCCATTGCATTTATATGTGAATTCTAGGATCTGCTTGTCAATTTCTGGAAAGAAGTCAGCTGGGGTTTTTATAGGGATTTCCTTGAATACGTAAATCAATTTGGGGAGTACTGCATCTTAACAATATTGTCTTTCAATCCATAACATGCCTTTACATTTAAGTCTTATGTAATTTCTTTTAACATTTTGCATTTTCCCGAATATAAAGTTTACACCTCTTCTTAAAAATTTATTCCTAAATGCTTTAATCTCCTTGATGCTATAGTAAATGGAATTATTGTCTTAGTTTTCTCTTTGGTTTGCTCATTACTACCATAGATATACAAGTGCTTTTTGTGTATTTTTTTTTTTTTTAAGATTTTATTTATTTGAGAGAAAGAGAGAGAGTGCATGTGCATGAGTGTAGGAGGGGAGGGGCAGAGAGAGAGGAGAGAATCTCGAGCGGACTCCAAGCTGAGTGGAGCCCAATGTGGGGCTCAATCTCATGACTGTGAGATCACAACCTGAGCTGAAATCAAGAGTTGGATGCTTAACTGACTGAGCCACCCATGTGCCCCGTGTATTGTTTTTATATTCTTTATCCTTACTGAATAAGAATTTGTTCCTATGGCACTTAAAAAATAAGTATTGTGGTAGCTTTGTACTGAGTCAACTGATGTCAGCGGCAATGACATTTCCCAAAATTTCCTTTCCTATATGACCATGAGTTAGGCTTGTCTGCAAGAAAGATTTATGTCAGATTCAAAAGATGTGTGTGCGGCAGCCATCATTACACCCTGAAGGTTAAGTGTTGGGCACATGGCACTGTGGCATCATGTGCGTACTCTTGCTCATGTGCTGGCCAACCCACTAGGTCTGCATGTCCCCCCAGCTCTCACCAGACATCCTCCTTCAGATTCTTTATGTCCTGGGCCAAGTGCATGTGCAACTCTGTAATGAAGAATGTCAGCACCTGTTGCAGATCACCCGTTTCATCATGGCTAATAGCCCTGAGAAACAGACCTGGGTTCCAGTTTGCCTCATGGCTTAGAGCTGGTCCTCTCCCTCTGTCACTTTACATTGAGCTTTCTTCCCAACATCAGCCCTGATCTACATTCAGGTCCATCATGAGACTCAAAGGCAACAGACTTCTTGAACAGCTACCACAATCATACAAGGTCAGATATAGTCTAGTCCCTATAAGGGATCCCTTATTTTATACCAGTGGTTCTGCTTCTATGATGAAAAATTTCTGGAGATCTATTGTGCAACAATATGCATAAGGTCAATATGACTGTACTGTACACTTAAAAATGATTAAGATGACAAATTTTATGTTATGTGTTTTTTTACTACAAAAACAATAATGTATGGGGTGCCTGGGTGGCTCAATTGGTTAAGCATCTGCCTTTAGCTCAGGTCATGATCCCAGGATCCTGGGATCGAGCCCCGCATTGGGCTCCCTGCTCAGCAGAAAGCCTGCTTCTCCCTCTCCTGCTCCCCCCTGCTTGTGGTATCTCTATGTCGAAAAAATTAATAAAATCTTAAAAAAAAATAATGTGAAGCTGGTAAAGGGAATACAAAAGAAGACTAAAAAATGTCATGGTGAGGGGGGTGGTTGGTGGTGGTGATACAAAAGGAGAGGGAGGGACCAACCAGGCTATATATTTCTGTCTTCCCAAATGGAATAAGGAAATCCCTTGAAGAGAGAGTCTATGTCTTACTCATTTTCATGTCTAAGGAGTCAAGAGACTCTTTAGTTAATAAAAGTACTGACTGACTGACTGAATGAATGAATGAATGCAAAACAGGCAGGCGTGGAACAAGTGAAGGTGCAAACAGTTCCCCAGATCAAATATGACTAGGGATACTGAATCTTCAGTGAATGACAGAAGATCTGTGGCTTGAGTGACATCTACAAGTGAGTAACGGTTTCTCTCCAGGCACAAAATGTAGGACATGATATTAAATATTCAAGAGACACATGACCTAGTTTTGGGGGTGGGGGTAGGGGTGTTGGGTTTTCAGTGAGCTCTGAGCATACACAGACCTATATAGGACAGGTTTGTGGACACAGAGGAGAACAACAACAACAACAAAAAGAGCAGAACCTTTTACCCTATGGTCATGTTTCAGGTCAAACAGTCCTTTCTTACACAGCCCTTCCTGGCTATGCTCTGGAAAATTCCATGTTTCACCTCCTTGCCATCTCTCTCCTTGAGTTCAAAGTCAGTGGGCTTCCCATGGTTCTTCTACTTCTTCTTCTTTTTTTGTATCCCATGCTTCTTGCCAAGGATAACACTTTTGGGCAACACAGCCTTCACTCATTTATTCACTCACTCGCCCACCAACCACAGCTAAGTGTTGGGAATTTACAGTTCAGACCTGGTCCCTACCACTGTAGCTTTTGGTAAGGGCCCTGAATACTACTGAGAGACCAGTCAATCTCCTGGTGAAGTTTCCAAAGAAATAAAAGCCTTGACATCACTACTAATTACCTTCTAAGTTACCAGCCACTGGGGCAATTCAAAAATTAACTTTCCTGTCTTAGTAGAGAGGGGATAAGAAGAAAAGAACCTCGCTTTTGGAATTCTGGCTTTATAAAGAAAATTTTGACTGTCCCCATTTAAATGTATCTCCGGCCGGAGATAATCTCTGGCAACAAACGATGTGCGTGTGTGAGGACACTGTTTATTCTAGCCTTTCTGCAATTTACAAATCGAAACAAATAATGGTGGAGACATTTGCAACTATGGAAAAAGGGTGTTTACAAAGTGGGAGAAAACAGACTAAATAGGCTTAGACTACAGAAAATTTCTAACACGGCATGGGATGGACTCCACAACAACAGAAGGTGCAAAAGGCTATGAGTCACACTTATTGTAGCAATTAGATCTTTTCAGAGACTTCCTAAATATGTCAGTTTCAGAAAACAGTATCTACATGCAAGGTCGTCTTGGTAAACCCTGGGGACACTAGACAGGAAAATTTTCCTAGGCCTCCTGTTTCATCTCTCCACCCTTAGATATAGCTTCTCAGATACCAGGTCTTAGTTTAGTGTTAAATCATTCAAGCTCAAGGTGCTTCTCACACTTTCCTTTGGAAACTAATTCTTCTTTCCCAAACCTTTCCTTAAATGGCATTGCTCACAGTGAGTTTCCTTGTGAGAAGCATGCGAGAAAGAAGATCTCCTTTAAAAATCCACACCAGGTCATTTTGTTTGCCCACGATCTTTCTCTCTATTTTTAAAGCCATCCGTCTCCTTTACCATTGCAGTTTTTCTTCTTAACACTGAATGTCATATCTAACTCCCCAAATACTAGAGTAAAAAAGAGGTCAAATTCTAAACTGCAATCCTTAATTTGCTATCTTCATTGTCACATAAGTGTTCATATGAAAAACATCAAATGGCTTGTTAATGATCAAAGGGGGTCGGCCTAGAATAGATAAAATTTTAATGACAGTGAGGACAAGTTTCCCCCATGTAGAAACTGACCCTGACTACACGGGCTTTCATATGGATTTCATATCTTTACAAAAACAGTAATCAAACAGGAACTCATTAGAGATGAGCAAGGAAAATAGTTTAGTATCCATGAAAAGTAACACTGGGTTTTCACAAGATAAAGACATTTATCTTTTATGGGGCAGAGGGGAAAAACTATTCCCCAGCTCAGCTAGCAAGAGAAGGTGTAAGTTCACAAGCACCTCTTACAAAAACAGTATAGTCAAAGATTTCTTAGAGTAAAGGTAAGGATTGTGGTCATTAGCTCTTCCTCACTCAAAGGAAGCACCTCCAAGACAAAACCACACACCCAGACCCTGGGAAATTGCGTACTTGATGAACAACAACAACAAAAAAGAATGATGATTTTATGTAGTGAGATCCTGAAGTTCATTTCTTTACCAAATGAGCTTGTTTCACTAAGTTTGGGCATGAATTGGCAATGCTTACTTAGAGTCACCATGAATTGAAGCCAAGACAAGATTGTGGAAACCAGGCCCACAGCAGCAGAAATTTGGTCTAGAATATTTTCCAAGGAAAATGTTGATTAGACTTTTTCTTCCTTGTATGAGAGGGAAAAGAATGGAACAATTATTGAATGTCTCTTATGTATCAGGCACCATGCTATGTCATATACAATATGCTATGCTATATTCAATATAAAAAATATATTATGCTATTATACAATATATATGCTATATGTAGATCTCTAAATGAGATATCCCAGTGAGGGAGCTGATGTTAAGTAACTTACATAAAGTTACAAATCTAATTCTTAAAAAAAGTGGAATGGAGCCCAGGGCTGTCTGCCTACAAAGACTATATACTCTTCCCTCTACAAGGTAGTTTCTATCATACTTCTAGTATCTCTTTCATATTGTTAAAACCTGACCATGAACTTACTGCTTAGCTCTCTTTCTCTTTGGTTCAGATTTCTTAAAACGTTGTTAAAGATATCAACTATTACAGATATAGCTGAAACCTCTGTGTACCTTACTCTCCCACCCCAGTTCTCCCTCCCAGTGTCGCACTAGTCTCATTCCTCTGCCATCTTTTTGTTCCTCAATGTTGCCACAGATAGCTTTATTTAGTTCACTCACTTCTCTATATAATAAATGTACCATGATTTAAAAAAAAAATCCATGCTTTTGTTCATCTGTAATGAACATTATTATATGAGTCTTCTTTTTTTTTAAGATTTTATTTATTTGAGTGGGGGGAGAGAGAGAGATTGAGAGAGAGAGCTGGGCAGGGGGAGGGGCAGAGGGAGGGGAAGAGGGAGAGGGAGAAGCAGACTCCCAGCTGAGCAGGGAGCCTGATGCAGGGCTCGATCCCAGGACCCTGGGATCATGACCTGAGCTGAAGGCAGACGCTTAACCGACTGAGCCACCCAGGCGCCCCTATATCAGTCTTCTTTTATATAAGCCAGAACTTTTTCTGGATTATCAAACCTAAGGTTAGAACTGCAAGATCCTAGAAATAATAATACTGATAATATCTGATACTTAAATAGTGTTATTTTGTGTCATTGTCCTAAGTGCTTTTTATATTAACTCATTTAATTTTTACAATAACTTTATGAGGATTCTGTTACAGATGGGAAGTAGTCTGGCTCTAGAATCTTTGCAACTGTACTAGACATTCCAAAATGATTACATCAATTTATATTCCACCATCAGTGTATGAGATTCCACATCTTTGCCAGCACAGTTTTTAATTTTTGCTATCCTACTATGAATTTTTCCGGATTTTTTCCTGTATGCATAACCATTTGTCCCAGCACAATTTATTGACTAGTCTACTTTACAGCACTGATTTGTACTGCAATCTGCATCATATTTCAAGTTTTCACATACATGTTGTGATTTTATTCTACTGTTTGTCTACCTCTATCTTAATTATCACAGTTTATAGTACATCTTGATATCCGACAGACAGAAATTAAATGAGATTCTAATGAAAATCAGAATCGGTCTGTTCTCCAAACCCATGAGGCTGTCCTCTAGATGGACAGCATCCACTGGGTCCCTTCATCCTAGATGCAGCCAATGAGAGTCAATGGCAGGACAAAGAAGAGTAAGAAGAAAAACAGATACTTTCCCCCTGGGCTTTCTTGCTGCGAGGCCGAGGGTAGCAGGGCCTATTTCTCTATGGAAGCTTCTCCAAAAGCTCCAGCTCCAGCACCCCCTGGGTTCTGACAACTGCTCTACCCCTTGCTGTTTCAGACCCAGGGGTGCTCAAGGCTTCTATCTTTTGATAGCTTAGGGTAGTTCTCCTTCTCCCCTGTTGGTTTCTTGGTTTCCCTAAGCTTTGTCTAAACATTTGCAAATAGGTCCTTCAGTAACTCTCTTCAGTAACCCCTTCTGTTTGCACCACTGGTTTCCTGCCATGTCTTTGACTGATTCAAAACCTATAATGATTTTCATTAGAATTTCATTTCTCAATTAATTTGAGAATAATTGACAACTTTAATATATTGAGTCTTCTCATCCATGAGTATGTTATATCCATTTATGTTTTCTTTCATCCCTTCAATTTACTTTTATAAATTTTCTGTAAATGTTTTGCATATTTTTTCAAGGACTATTCCTGCCTTCTTTGTGCTTTTGATTGTTATTGCAAATAGGCCTTTTCTTTAATTGGTTATTGCTGGCATGTAGGAATACCATCAATTTCTGTATTCAGCAACCCTGCTGGACTCTTTTATTAATTCTGTTCATTGACTCTCCTGGATTTTCTTTTTTTTTTTTTCTTTTTAAAGATCTTATTTATTTAGGAGAGAGAGAGCAAGCAGGGGGAGGAGAGGGAGAGGGACAAGCAGACTCCACACACAGCCGACGTGGGGCTTGATCTCAGGAGCCTGAGATCATGACCTGAGCCAAAACCAAGAGTCGGATGCTTAACCGACTGAGCCATACAGGCGCCCCTCTCCTGGATTTTCTATGTAGCAAATCATATCATCTGCAAATAAGATCAACTATGTCTCTTTCTTTCCAATTCTTGTATCTCCTATCTTTGCTCTGACTTCATTCCATTGGCTAATACTTCCACACGATGTTGAATAGAAGTGTTGTTAATGGGCATCCTTGTCTCATTTCTCTTAGCTTACTCTTCACTAAGTAAAACCACTGTAAATCCTAAAGCTATGGCTCCCAAGCTTCCATTTGCCCTTAAATAATTATATTCAAATTAAAGTGCTCAGGAGTCACATTAGCCAAAAAAGTCACGTTACTACTATGCGCCCTGGAGAGTCTGCCCTAACATTCTAATGTAGAAATAGCAAGTCCTGACAATCATAGTCTACACAGAAAGAGCAGTATGTGAGTTGTGAGTTCTGGCTTCGGTGGAGCTAATTTAAACAATAAGGTTCAACCAATTCCTCTATAAGCAACCATCCATTCACACAATAGAATTTGTGGAGATGGTCTTATCAAATATCACATGATTTACCATTTTAGCTTTTGAAACTGGGAGGAAAACATGCCAAAAAGAAATAAACAGCTCTCTCTCTCTTTTTTTTAATGAATGTAATAACAGAAGAGTAATGAGGTTGGAAAACAGATGTGGACAAAGGGAAAGCGCATGCTACAGTGTGGCCCACACAATCTGGAAAGGAATGATAAAAAAAAAAAAAAACTTTACAAGCTGTTCTGAGTCTTGAATTAAAAGAAGTAATCAAGCAAGCCTGACTTATAAAGGGTCAGGGGGTGGCATCCTGCAGCAGAGAATAAGCAGAACTCCTTTTCCTTAACTGTCCCCTGCCCAGCTAAGTACGGGAAGGAGGATTTTCCTGGGTAGTAGCCTCTCTGAACATATTCTTAATTCAGTGTTTAATAACTGCCATGTAACCTCCTTTCCCTGCCCACCCGCTCCC